>NC_045598.1:163458019-164136590 GCF_009762305.2 Zalophus californianus | reverse complement strand
GTGGCAGTCACTAGCCTAAGCACCTTATATACATTATTTCATTTAATCTTAAAAAAAATACCTCAAAACTTGTGAAGAATATTTTTTTTTAAATGAGAAACATGTACCATAAAATATTTTTTTGAAACTTGAACCAAGTTAAATAGCTTATAAATTGTTGGGATTGGGATTGAAACCTAGAGTAAAACTCCAAAGATCATACTCAAACACTGACTTTTATTGTTGATATAGGAGGCATAATATGCTTAGGGAATAAGAAGAAGGACATACAATCAGGATATGAGAAACCCAGAGATCTTAGAAATAATAGAATGCATTTGTATTTGAGGATAAAAGACTAAGCATGGCCCAAGAGTGGACAGCCAGGTCAGTTATGAGAGGGAGTGGTGTAATAAAAACCAGATACTTCAAATACTTTTAAGACATGGTAAGGAAAAAGGGTGATAGGAATAGGTGATAGATAGAAATAGGTGATAGATAGGAAGTTTTACAAGTTTTAAGTAGGGAAGTAACATAATTAAATTTGAGTTTAAAAATGTAACTCTGGATGAAATTAGGTGAACTGAATTTTGGAAGAATCAAGAAAGGAGGAAGGATAAAATTATGTTCCTTTTCTTGTTACATAATCAGAATGCCATCGGCCATGACAAAATACAGAAATGTCAGATTCCTAGAAGCAGACCCAGCAGGACTTAGACATGGGTTGACTGTGGGAAGAATGAGAAGAAAGAACAAATTTTATGTTCAGGATTCAGGATTGGGCAAAGAATGTAAGAAGAATGTAAGAGAAGGAGCATGTGGTGTGATTCATGACGTTCAGTATCACACAACATTAACTGAAATGTGGAATGTAAAGGAGTCCTTTGGAGAAGAGTTAAGTTTTTTTCTAGACATACTAATTTAAGATGCTGGTAAGACATTCGGGGAGAAATACCTATCAGGCATTTAGAATCAAAGGATCTTCTTTAAGGGAAAAAGTCATTTAGGTTTTTAGTGGATCTTTTTTTTTCCCCCAAATTTTTTCCATGTTGTTCAGATGGGACCTACTGGCCTTTGAAATGGATATGTGGTCAAGGGCTGACCAAAGAGTATATAGCATTCTGGGCGCCTGGGTGGCTCAGTTGGTTAAGCGACTGCCTTCGGCTCAGGTCATGATCCTGGAGTCCCGGGATCGAGTCCCGCATCGGGCTTCCTGCTCAGCGGGGAGTCTGCTTCTCCCTCTGACCCTCTTCCCTCTCGTGCTTTCTATCTCTCATTCTCTCTCTCTCTCAAATAAATAAATAAAATCTTTAAAAAAAAAAAAAGAGTATATAGCATTCTATTTAAACTGTTGCCAGGACTGTTGCAAGGATAAACATAGGACCCAAGCCACTCCTACCAAATGCAATATATTTAGGCAAAAGCTTTTACTAGATACATTAGGAAAGCAGTTTGCTCTTTCACCAGGATTTCAAAGTCATATACTGTAAACTTGGTGGCACTGGTAGTTTTATTTTCTAATGCATTGGTAAACATTTTATGAAAATGGAATATAAAGCAGAGCCTACAGAAGGAGGGGAACAGACCTTTGATGGAATTATTTAAGCAACTAAATCCAGTCATGGCTGAATCCATAAAGGTTCTTTTCAGTTATATGAGCCAATTGTTTTCTTCAATATTTAAGCTCATTAGAATTAAGTTATGATGACTTGCATCTGACATGGTACTGACAAATATAGATAGGAGTCATTCATAAGAGGTTACATTTAGAAGCCATGCAATTTTCAAAGAAAAGGTGAGCTATGTCTGTGATAAAAGCAACAGTCAATAAAATTGTGAGGTACTGTAAAATCACTGAGAAAATAGTCTTTGTTAATGATGACAATGAATTTCAAATTGCAAAGATACATGAAATGAATTATGAGAAAGTCAAGGTAATATTCTTTTTTTTAAACAGTGAAATGCTTTTTAAAGAATTTTGTTAAATATAAGTAGTTATCCAAGTAGATAAAGGAATACCAAAAGAAGATTTTTTTTTTAATAATGGAAAGATTTGAGCACATTTGTAAACTAAAAAAATAATCCATTGCAGATGGAGAAAATGATAGCATACAGAAAGTAAATGATAGTAAATTCTATAACCAGATAAAAATATGAGTTCAAAGGTAGAAATATGATACATTTATTAATAATTTTGAAATAGTATGCCCTAAATTATTTATAAAATCTTGTTTTATCCCATTATTCTTCCATAAAAGTATAAGCTCATTTATAGAAGTTGATGACCTATTCACATTCCATATTATCTCTTTTATATAATAAGTCTGTAAGGCTTGAATATTTGTTGATTTGCTATATATATTTCCATATATATTTAATAATTCATGTAATAGTGCTTTTTGTAAGCAATGAATGAGATTAGATCCCATCTGCAAAGCAAAATTTGTGCTCAGAAAAGATAGGCATTTCCATTGTTTCCATCAAATAATACATACTCTCTTTAAAAGATCTTATTTCTTGGGAGGCCTCGGTGACTCAGTCGGTTAAGTGGCTGCCTTTGGCTCAGGTCAGTCATGATCTCACGGTCCTGGGATGGAGCCCTGTGTCAGGCTCCCTGCTCAGCAGGGAGTCTGCTTTTCCCTCTCTCCCTCCCTCTGCTTATATTCTCTCTCTCTCTCAAATAAATAAATAAAATCTTTTACAAACAAAAGATCTTATTTCTTATAATTAACCTAAAGGAATTGATAAAAAAGCTAGAGTATAAAATAAAACTTCACTTAATTATGGGAAATTATTTTTCTGTTTCTTTTATTCTCTTGGTTGATGTATTGTTGAGACCATCTGGATTAAATATCTGACTGAACACAGTTAGAGACTGTATAAACTTTTAAAATTCTGGCAGGCAGGTGTGGAGATCTACTCAACTTTTTGTTGCTCCAAAAAAGCCTCATATGTCAGTTCCCTTGCTTGTTAAACCTGCCACCTACCAATCTGGAATACCCTGCCACTTTCTTTGGTCTCTTTTTGCCCTCCATGAGTATAAGGGCCAGTTGAGAATCAACAGTGGGTACCTGCTCTGCTGCCCGTTCAACCTGACAGCCCACTTCTGGTCTAACAATTGGTCAGTGAGAAAGTGTCAACTCTCATTCATCACTCTAAGGTCATGGGAAACTTTTTAAGACTCTCTCAGGTTTATTTGTATAGACAGACCACCCACCCAATTATCTTCATTTAATGGTCACTGTGCTGTTATAACACGGCAGAAATTGCATGGTTTACCAACATCTAGGTATATATGAAATCTAGGTGTATACAAAATATTTACTATTGAATTCCCAAACATTATCTCATTATCCAGATGTTGGTGCATATTGCATTTTCTGGCAACCCGAAGCCATATTACTTTATTACCCGAGTTTCTTACACCTCAATCCATTTAAATTATTGGGATAGTAAGAAATTTTGCCTTAACTGATATTGTAATTTTGGTACCAATGACAGAGAAGGCCCAGATTTTAACAACTCAAAAATTTCTTGGGGTGCCTTTGTGGCTAAGTCGGGTAAGCATCTGACTTTAACTCAGGTCATGATCTCAGGGTCCTGGGATCAAGTTGGGCTCTGCACTCAGCAGGGAGCCTGCTTCTCTCTCTCTCCCTCTGCCCTTCCCCTGCTCGTACCCTCTCTCTCTCAAATAAATAGATTAAATAAATAAATAAAATATTTTAAAAAATGTTATCTCTTAACATTTTTATTTTCATGACAAGTTTCCCAAGTTTACTTAAAAAGGAAAGTACCTGAGTATTGATTCTGTTTTTGTTTTGTTTTGTTTACAATTCTGATCAACTATCTTATACTTAGCCCAGTGAGTGTTGACTTCTGGACTTCTTGGTTGCTATCTAGGAATTAGTACATAAAGTATCTGAAAATACTAACGAAGAGCTACTTATTAATATTAAAATATTTTAAGATCTAGGTAGATTATTTTACTTCTATGATTGATTATTAAATCTGGCCTATTTAGTCTTTAAGGACTACTCATAAAGAAGGATTGTTCAAAAATGATTAAAACTCACTTAGATTACCTGAATTACAAGCCACCTGGAGACAGAACTATCTATCCCCTTCTTTTAGTGGAGAGAGTTGCACCCAAACCCATTTTCTGTAGGAATGGTCACCCAGTCTTTGTCCCCTCTCCAAATCACACACACACAAAGACTTAACGGAAATTCTCGCATGCTTTGTTATCACCTTAGAGTGTTTGGGAGCTGGCTTTGCTAAATTATCCCTGGAAATAGTTGTCCTTTGAAGACATACAAACTAGCACATCAATAATCTATATTCCCACTTACAAATTGCTTTTGTACTTAGTGTATAAAATGGGAGAGGGAGGCAGTATATCTCTCCCCCTGAATACAAATCCATTGTGTTAGTTTAATAGAGGTCTCTAGCTCCTCTGTGGAAACAATGATAAATTGAGCAACATATGCCTTCTCTTGTTTTTTTTTGTGTGGTTTTTTTTTGGCATGCCTTCTCTTTTCTTACTATAAATTTGGCCTGTAAGTTTTCACAGTTAAATATATTATTTAATTCACACCATATGATGGAATTTGTCTGAAGCACTATTATCTGATAGGTATAACTACAAAGAAACTCAAATTGCATAATGTCGTACATTCTTTCTCATGCCTGCTGTATTCTTTCACACATATTTTGTTCCTTTTTAGTTCCTCAGATATTCAAAGTGTACAAAATGTTTCACAAATTTGGATCCTTTGATCATTAATTCTGTTGATTAAGGGATCATACATATACTTACTGAAGAAAACCCAACCTAATCAATCTCATAATTATGTTTTCTTTTTTTTCTCCCTTGAATATATTTCACATCCATTAGTCCTAAGAGTTTAATTTTCACTGCAGAGGAGTCATTTCAGTATTTTTATTTGACTTCTTGATCTTTTCTGTACTTTACTATTATTTTTTGGTTTTGAATTGCAGAATAATTAGTCATCTCCCCCCCTTCTTCTTTCCCACCTTCCTTACCTCCCTCCCTCTCTTCCTCTCTCTCTGTTTTGCATTCTGGGACTAACATCAGATAAATTTGAATTTCACACTGTCAGTTTGTTCTAGCAGTGATACTGTATCAAAGTCTAGAGGTTTACTTCAGGAGTTCTTTCTCTCTGCCTCTGTCCCCAGGCTCACCACTCCATCTCAAATGTTTACACTACACATATCAGGCCCATTTTACTTCGAAGCTATGCATCATTTTCTCTTTTTCCATTTATTCCTTCCAGTTCATATGCTACTATAAACATGGAGTTAAATCTCAGCTTCCCTAGAGTGGTCTGTGATCTGTGTCTTACGTTACTTGGTTCAAGTATTAAGTTAAAGTTCAAAGTAGCTGGAGGAATCCCTTCTACTTTAGTACTGAGTCTTCAGTCTATATTTGGAGTCAAATGCAAATTAGGAGCCTAATGCAATCCCCACATATATTTCCATTCATTAATAATGAGTTGGGACTGGAATCACATTGGTCTCACTCACATTTACTGAATCACGGGGCAAGAAGTTTAAGATAAAGAGTCTGGAGCTCAGTTTAGATTTTAAGACTATCAAAATTCTATCTCCTTATTCTGGAAATGATTAGAAATTTCTTCTAGGAATGGATTATACTTGATTCTTTTTTAAAAAAAGATTTTATTTATTTATTTGAGAGAGAGAGTGAGTGAGAGAGAGAAGGAGCAGGGGGAGGGGCAGGCAGAGAGGGAAAAGCAGACTTCCGGCTGAGCAGGGATCCTGATGTGGGGCTCAATTCAGGGACTCTGGGATAATGACCTGAGCCAAAGGCAGATGTGTAACCGACTGAGCCACCCAGGGGCTACATATTACACTTGATTCTTATTTCAATTGAGATTGTCTTTGTAGTTTCTTTGGCGGTTCTCAATAAATCACACTTACTATTATACCTAATCAGACCCCTTAAACACAAGATACTAGACCTAGGACTTGTTTTAATTAACAAAATAAGAAAACAGAAGTAAAGTTGTGTCAATTCCAGTTACCTAAACCCTAGAGGCATCCACTTTGAGCTCTTGAAATTCCTAACTGCCATGTGAAAGTTAGGCTGACTTGGTGAAAAGATCAGGCAGAATGGCTTAAACATTCCAGTTTCTTAGCTGAACACAGAAGTCAGTAGAACTTCAGTTCAATCCACATACATAAGTGACAGTAGCAGAAATACCATAAAAACCACCTAGCTGAGCACAGTCCAGAGAGCAGGCTGGTGAGCAAATTAAGTGGCTATTGTTTAAAATCAAAAAGTTTTAAAGTAGTTTCTTACTAGGCAACAGATAATTAAAAGATGTATAATTTTGAAAGTATTATTTGAATAATTTGGTAAGTTATTTGCCTCAAATGCATAAGTTGCAAAAATAGGTACAATTTTACACAAAGGAAGACACTGCCATGATAATTTTAAATATTATAATGTACTGCCACCTAGTGGATTATGATTAATCAATTCAATTCCTTCACAGAATGCTATATTGTTATATACTCATGATATTTTGATGACTAGAGAACCAATAGTCATGTTTTGGGAGCTAAAGGGAATTTTTTTTTCAAATGTTTTAGAGTAAATGTCAGAAAAAGTAATAATCTCTCTCTCACTTTCATTCTACACACACATGCACACACACATACACACATCTAACACTTCTTTAGGGATTATGGGAATAACAAAATAATGCCCAGTTTATGGCATGATTACTGTGAACAGAGATTTTCCAAACTTTTAAGAGAAACAAAATACATTTACATAACTAAGAAAAACAGTAAAAATTATTCTACAAGCCTCGGGCGCCTGGGTGGCTCAGTCGTTAAGCGTCTGCCTTCGGCTCAGGTCATGATCCCAGTGTCCTGGGATCAAGCCCCGCATTGGGCTCCCTGCTTAGCGGGAAGCCTGCTTCTCCCTCTCCCACTCCCCCTGCTTGTGTTCCCTCTCTCGCTATGTCTCTCTCTGTCAAATAAATAAAATCTTAAAAAAAAAAAAATTATTCTACAAGCCTCAATTTCCTTTTAGGTATTACCTGAATAATTAGAGAGGTAATACTATAAATTTATTATGAGGATTAAATATAATAATGGCCATAAATTATTCATACAGTGTTATTTACACAATGGTTAGCAATAATGTTATTGTTTTTATTACCATATAATGTATTATTTGTTTCAGGTGTACAGGTCTGTGATTCATCAGTCTTACACAATTCACAGCGTTCACCATAGTACATACCCTCCCCATATTCTTGACTAAAAATTTCATAGAAGTTTGAAGACAAGATACTGTAATGTGATCTGTAGTAGCTAAACAAGGAATTTGAACTAGGCTTTGAAAGATGGAAATAATTTGGATAGGTAGTGATTAGGCATTGATATGTTATGACATTTACATTTTCATGCATTTAATGTATGCAATATTGAGGCCTTGGGAGAAGTTTTATCTTCTCTCCTAAAACTAACTGAGTAATTTAGCAGAAACAAGCTGGTGAATTTTGTGGAGCTGGGCCTTACAGCTGGCTTGGTACTTCCATGCATTTGCAAGAGAAGAGAAAATGAAGCATTCATATTTTTGAAAACAGGAATTTAGGAGACACAAAATGAAACATTGCTTTTAAATAGAAAGAGTTATTGCATATTGCTGATAGGAAAATATATATAGTGTCTTATTTCTCTTAGGCTGCCATAACAAATTACCATAAACTAGTTTCCCATGAACAATAAGAATTTATTTCTCACAGTTCTGGAGATGGCGATGTCCAAAATCAAGGAACAGCAGAGTCCATGTCTGGTGAGAGCCCAAGTCCTGGGTCATAGACGGCTGTCTTCTCCCTGTTTCCACATACAACAGAAGGGGCAAGTCAACCAACTCTGCTGGCTCTCTTTTTTAAGGGTGCTAATCGTATTCATGAGGGCCACACCCTCCTGACCTCATCATTTCCCCAAAGGCTCCACATTCACATACCATCACACTGGGGATATAGTTTCAAGATATGAATTTCAAAGGTCACAAAACTTCAGTCTATAGCATATGGTGCCCACAATTTAATAAAAGAAAACATATCCACCCAGAGAGGGAAAGAAAGCATCACATTTAGAGCAAAGTCAAAGACGTAAGAAGATGGAAAAGGAACTAGCAGTGATATTGGTGTCAAAAACTTTCAATCCAAAGGTCAGAATCTTTAGAACCAAAAATAAAGACACTGTAGGTGTAGCAAGTACACCAGCTTTGTAATTTTACTAGTCTAGGTTCAAAACAAGAGTTTTACATTGAAGAGTGGTGTGTTATTTGATCTTGGATAAATATCTTTTTTAGGTTTTAAATTTTTTATGTCATTTGTTATAACCTAATCAGTCAAATACCATCAGAGATAAACCTGTCATCTAACAAAATCAGATTTATTGACTTGGTGCAGTGAGGGTGGAAATTCCAGAGAAATTTCTTTAAATGTCCTGTGGATTCCTTGTGATTCTGGTGGGGCTATCAATCACATAGTCTTGCTTTCCCTATTAATGTAATATGGTCTTGAATGCTAACATCCTTAATAATTCATGGTATAAACACTAAATAAAGTGATAATTATTCGTTGTCTTCAAAATTGTGGGCACCTCACCCTGGCCACCCATTAAGTGTTCTTTCTGGAATAAGAACAGACCCTGGATTAGAGAGTGCTGCTTTTTGTTTTCTGAGATACCAGGATATGAAGATCATTTAAACCCGGAGATTAAGTGCCCAACCTTACATCACATGGAGAAAAAAGTTGTTAAAAATGGAAACAATACAAAAGAGGTAAGAGCCAAGACAAGAAAAGATAATCAGCTAGGCATAAAGGGAGGCTGATCTCTTGGTTTTGTAGCTATAAAGGCAATCTATTCTTTTTTTTTTTCTTAAACTAGTTTAAGTTGAGATTTCCAAGAGTCTGAAAATAACAATATTTTAATGAAGAGGATACATTTAAGCTGCACTTTTGAGAACAAATCAATGGGATAAAGTCGCTGTATGTTGAAAGAGAATTAGCTTTGGATAATAGAGTTATAGTAAATGTTGACCGTAGTAAATGTGTTGTATGGAAGATAAAGTCAGGAATATAAACTGGGGAACGATCATGAAAGGATAAGAGGGTTTGGACTTTATTTCACAATCAGGGGCTGATATTAAAGTTTTTAAAGATATGTTATGTCTCCAAAAGAAACTGAACATCTCGATAGAATGAGTAGCTGCACTTATGACTAAATATTAGGAAATGCCTAGAGCGAGAGATAAAAATTAGGACATTGATCAAGATATCTGTTTATTTGTATTGTAAAGACATAATTTTTTTGGTTTTTAATAACTTGGTGGAGGTTGTTAAAACCTTCTACTGCTCTTAAGTGTATGAAAATGTGTTTTAATTTTCACAAGTATATTTGACACATTTTTTCTTGTCACTGTGGGGAGACAGGCTTGAGTAACACTTTAAATATCCAGTATTACCAACATAAAGGACTCTTTTTAATTTTATGCATTATCAGTATTAGAGGAGGATTATACTTTCATATTTTGTTATTTTTTTCCTCTTCAAGTATCAAGATTCAGTTATTAGCCACTATAGGTTCATATTCAAAGCTGACGTCTGGTGGTGACTCCCATCCCTATATGTGGGTATAGTAAACTGGCTTATTAATTGTTAATAGTAAGCTGCTTTCCCTAATGTAAATCCCATTATGTGTATCTGTTCCTCCTAAATTCTGTGATAGACAATATATAATCAATAAGTGAAGTGAAAGAAAGTGAAAATAATTTTCAGTTAAGAAATGAGATAACCTGAAACAGAAACAGACTCTGGATTTTCAAGGCCATAAAGCATTTTTTGTCAATTTCTGTCCATATTCCCTAAACCCCCTTAAAAAGAATTAGTTATATGTAGTCTAGCTTTCTGTCTGAAATGTAGTCAAGAACCTTGTGTCAGAGTTCCTCAGACAATCCCAAGACTTGGAGATTTACCAGAAAGACTCACAGAACCCAGTATATAATTATACATATGGTTAATATTTATTATAGTAAACAAATACATGGTAACAGAAGCAAGGGGAAAAAGCATATGCGTGAAGTCCAGAGGAACCAGGTTCTGAGACTCCTATTCCATAGAGTGACACAACACATGCTTAATTCTTCCAGCAACAAATTTTTACAATACGCAAGTATTGTCCAACAGGGAAGTCCATTTGAGATTTTTTTTTTTGGTAGCTGGTCATGTAGCAAAATTCCAGACTCCCAAAAGGATAGCAAGTGTTCTGAATAAACCACATTCCCCCCCACACACAAACCTTCGAATGGCAATGATCTACTTATCATTTATGGAAACTTGTATTTCAGTGTAGGAAACTGATAACCAGCCAAGTTCCCAGACACGTCAAGGACCAATCTCGTTAGCAGATCTTCTAAAAACAGCTTTCTTTTACTTTCTTTCTTTTTTTTTTTTTCTAAGATTTTATTTATTTGACAGAGACAGACACAGCGAGTGAGGGAACATAAGCAGGGGGAGTGGGAGAGGGAGAAGCAGGCTTCCCGCGGAGCAGGGAGCCAGATGCTGGGCTAGATCCCAGGACCCTGAGATCATGACCTGAGCCAAAGACAGAGGCTCAAGGACTGAGTCACCCAGGCACCCCTAAAAATAACTTTCTTGAACCTGCTGTGTTACCAAGTTTTCTGCACTATCCTCTTGTGCTTTTTTGGTGAAAGATACTGCAAATGTAGCAAAGTATTAATTTAATATAGGGGATTAGAAATAATGGATAATATGGCCTTGAATGCTGACATCCTTAATAATTCACGGTAAAAACACTAAATAAAGTGATAATTATTCGTTGTCTTCATAATGGATAAATAATAGAGCCCTCACAAAAACAGACAACTCTGCATTATTAGGTTTAATATAGACTGGTAATAAGCTAAAATTGGATTATACTATGGCTATGTTTAAGAATTATTGGGGGAACGTTTAACTATGCCTCCTGGGGGCCACCTGGCTGGCTCAGTCAGTTAAGTGTCTGCCTTCAGCTCAGGCCATGATCCCAGGGTGCTGGGGTCGAGCCCTACGTCAGGCTCCCAGACTCAGGGAGTCTGCTTCTCCCTCTTCCCGCTCATACTTTCTCATTCTCTCTCTCTCTCAAATAAATAGAATTTTTAAAAAAGAATACCTCCTGGGTACCTCTCTAGTTTGGGGGTCCAGACATCAGTATTTTTTTAAACTTCCCAGTTAATTATAATGTGCTGCCAATATTGAAAACTACAACTATAAAGAGATTAGGTAGATATTAATAACTGGGTTTTAGGAGGCAAAATTGATGAGGTTTGGGTATGGAGTTGATAAAAGCTTAATTGGAATATTGCTCCCCCATGGGACAACTTTCCTAAGAACCCCCAAAAAAGAGCTTGCTCTAATAAGGGTTCAAAGCTTCTAAAGAAGTCTTAATCACTCACTAACACCTTGTGAAGCGTTTCTGTCTGTTCTTTAGAAGTGTTTTCAGGGAAACCAGTGATGTTTTCCAAAAAGTAAATTCTTACCATAAGAACTAACTGTATTAAGGAGAGTGAAAATTTATAATTAGTAAATTTTCAATTGCTGGAAAATATAAAAGTCTAATCCCAATATGAATCCAATTACGTTAGTAATGTTTATTGACTGTTTACAGTAGATCCCCTTATCCACATCAAATAGGTTCCAAGACCCCCAGTGGATACCTGAAACCATAGATTGTACTGAATCCTATATATCTGTGGGTTTTTTTCTATACAAACATAACTATGATAAAGTTTAATATATAAATTAAGCACAGTAAGGGATTAACAGTAATAACTAAAAAGAAAGTAGAACAATTATAACAATATACTGTAATAAAAGTTATGCAAATGTGGTCTATCTCAAAAGATCTTATTGAACTATATTCACTCTTCTTATGGTGATGTGAGATGATTAAATGCTTAAGTGGTAAGACCAAGTGAGGTGAATGATGTAGGCACTGTGATGTAGCATTAGACTAATATTGACCTGACAATACTTCAGAAGGAGGACCATTTGCACAGGTGACCTTGGGTAACTGAAATTGTAGAATGCAAAATCACAGATGAGGTTACCTACTGTATTTTGCTCAGGCATTAGGTGAGGTATCTGATACCAACATTAAAAAGACAATGAATTGTTCCCATTCTTAATGTGCTTGCAGACTAGTTCTAGATTCCTAGTTGGGCCTTTGTCATCCTATTGAGCCCACACTCATCATCAAGACTCTACCTGCTTCCTTTTTTAGTAGTTTAATATGATTTTATCTGACTTTCCCTCCAAAAGGAGGTTATTTTCAATTAATATTTAATTCAGTTTTTCTCTTAATAGGATCAAAGTAAAAGGAAGGCTCATTTTAATCTCTAGGACCTCCATCAGCAGTTCTGAAAAATTAAATTCTAAATGCTGTGGAACAGATTTGATAAGCTGACCACTAATTCAGTTTTGTAAATGACTATTCTGATTTTGATGATTTTTTTCTTAATTAAATGGAAAGCTGTGAGCTTAAATTCATCCTAAGTAGCTTCCTAATTAGACAGTTTTTTTTAATTTGAAAATATTTTTACTTCTGTTTTTGTTTCTTTTACCTTCAATCACTCCTTAATTCCCCAAACCAGGCTAAAGAAAACCAAAGGAAAAGGAATATATTAATCATCCTTTCTTTTCTCTCATCAGACTTCGTCATGATCACTTCAATCCCTGAAGAAAGGAAGCAACTTTCCAAACCTAAATTTTGAAATCTTTATAGTTTACCCTCTTAAGAATACAGAAAATAATTACCTGGGCACTTAATAAGAAATGAAACATAACCTATTATAAATCAAGTTTATTAAATTCTATACAAATATGCACTGCTTTCTCACTTTTCTCATTAACATAATTTTACTGTTTCCTATTTATTTTTGGAAAATTTGATTTATAAATTTCTTTAAATTTTATTCTGTTATGATAATCACCATACGTTACAACATTAGTTTTTGATGTAGTGTTCCATGATTCATTGTTTGTGTATAACACCCAGTGCTCTGTTCGGTACGTGCCCTCTTTAATACCCATTACCAGGCTAACCCATCCCTCCCCTCTAGAACCCTCAATTTGTTTCTCAGAGTCCATAGTATCTCATGGTTCGTCTCCCCCTCCGATAGTCCCCCCTTTATTTTTCCCTTTCTACTATCTTCTTCTTCTTTTCTTTTTTTTATTATATTATTTTAATCACCATACATTACACCATTAGTTTTTGATGTAGTGTTCCATGATTCATTGTTTGTGTATAACACCCAGTGCTCCATGCAGTACCTGCCCTCTTTAATACCCATCACCAGGCTAACCCATCCCCCAGCCCCCCTCCCCTCTAGAACCCTCAGGTTGTTTTTCAGAGTCCATAGTTCCTCATGGTTCATCTCCCCCTCCGATTCCCCCCCTTCATTCTTTCCCTCCTGCTATATTCTTCTTCTTCTTCTTCTTTTTAACATGTAATATATTATTGGCTTCAGAGGTACAGATCTGTAATTAAATAGCCTTGCACAATTCACAGCGCTCATCATAGCACATAGCCTCCCCAGTGTCTATCACCCAGCCACCCCATCCCTCCCACCCACACCACTCCAGCAAACCTCAGTTTATTTCCTGAGATTAAGAATTCCTCATATCAGCGAGGCCATATGATACATGTCTTTCTCTGACTGACTTATTTCGCTCAGCATAATAGCCTCCAGTTCCATTCACATCATTGCAAATGGCAAAATTTCATTCTTTTTGATGGCTGCATAATATTCCATTGTATATATATACCACTTCTTTATCCATTCATCTGTCGATGGTCATCTTGGCTCTTTCCAAAGTTTGGCTATAGTGGACATTGCTGCTATAAACATCGGGGTGCACATACCCCTTCGGATCTCTACATTTGTATCTTTGGGGTAAATATCCAGTGGTGCAATTGCTGGATCGTATGGTAGCTCTATTTTCAACTTTTTGAGGAACCTCCATATTGTTTTCCAGAGTTGCTGCACCAGTTTGCATTCCTACCAACATTGTAGGAGGCTTCCCCTTTCTCTGCACCCCTGCCAACATCTGTCATTTCCTGACTTGTTAGTTTTAGCCATTCTGACTGGTCTGAGGTGGTATCTCGTTGAGGTTTTGATTTGGATTTCCCTGATGGCAAGTGATGTTGAGCACTTTTTCATGTGTCTGTGGCCATTTGGATGTCTTCTTTGGAAAAGTATCTGTTCATGTCTTCTGCCCATGTCTTGATTGGATCATTTGTTCTTTGGCTGTTGAGTTTGATAAGTTCTTTATAGATTTTGGATACTAGCCCTTTATCTGATATGCCATTTGCAAATATCTTCTACCATTCTGTTGGTTGTCTTTTGGTTTTGTTGACTGTTTCTTTTGCTGTGCAAAAGCTTTTTATCTTGATGAAGTCCCAATAGTTCATTTTTGCCCTTGCTTCCCTTGCCTTTGGCGATGTTTCTAGGAAGAAACTGCTGTGGCTGAGGTCAAAGAGGTTGCTGCCTGTGTTCTCCTTTAGGATTTTGATGGACTCCTGTCTCACATTTAGGTCTTTCAAACATTTGAGTCTATTTTTGTGTGTGGTATAAGGAAATGGTCCAGTTTCATTTTTTGCATGTGGCTGTCCAGTTTTCCCAACACCATTTGTTGAAGAGACTGTCTTTTTTCCATTGGACATTCTTTCCTGCTTTGTCGAAGATTAGTTGACCATAGAGCTGAGGGTCCATTTCTGGGTTCTCTATTCTGTTCCATTGATCTATGTTTCTGTTTTTGTGCCAGTACCATACTGTCTTGATGATGACAGCTTTGTAATAGAGCTGGAAGTCTGGAATTGTGATGCCGCCAGCTTTGCTTTTCTTTTTCAACATTCCTCAGGCTATTTGGGGTCTTTTCTGGTTCCATACAAATTTTAGGATTATTTGTTCCATTTCTTTGAAAAAAGTGGATGGTATTTTGATAGGGATTGCATTAAATGTGTAGATTGCTCTAGGTAGGGTTGACATCTTCACAATATTTGTTCTTCCAATCCATGAGCATGGAACGTTTTTGCATTTCTTTCTGTCTTCCTCAATTTCCTTCATGAGTATTTTATAGTTTTCTGAGTATAAATTCTTGGCCTCTTTGGTTAGATTTATTTCTAGGTATCTTATGGTTTTGGGTGGAATTGTAAAAGGGATCAACTCCTTAATGTCTCCTTCTTCTGTCTTGTTGTTGGTGTATAGGAATGCCACTGATTTCTGTGCATTGATTTATATCCTGCCACTTTACTGAATTCCTGTATGAGTTCTAGCAGTTTAGGAGTGGAGTCTTTTGGGTTTTCCACATAAAGTATCATATCATCTGCAAAGAGTGAGAGTTTGACTTCTTCTTTGCTGATTCAGATGCCTTTTATTTCTTTTTGTTGTCTGATTGCTGTGGCTAGGACTTCTAATACTATGTTGAATAGCAATGGTGTTAGTGGACATCCCTGCTGCGTTCCTGACCTGAGGGGGAAAGCTCTTGGTTTTTCCCCATTGAGGATGATATTCGCTGTGGGTTTTTCATGGCTGGCTTTTATGATATTGAGGTATGTACCTTCTATGCCTATACTCTGAAGAGTTTTGATCAAGAAACAATGCTGAACTTTGTCAAATGCTTTTTCTGCATCTATTGAGAGGATCATATGGTCTTGTTCTTTCTTTTATTAATGTATTGTATCACATTGATTGATTTGTGGGTGTTGAACCACCCTTGCAGCCCAGGGATAAATCCCTCTTGGTCGTGGTGAATAATCCTTTTAATGTACTGTTGGATCCTATTGGCTAGTATTTTGGTGAGAATTTTTGCATCCATGTTCATCAAGGATATTGGTCTCTAACTCTCTTTTTGATGGGGTATTTTTCTGGTTTTGGGATCAAGGTAATGGTGGCCTTCATAAAACAAATTTGGAAGTTTTCCTTCCCTTTTTATTTTTTGGAACAGTTTCAGAAGAATAGGTATTAATTCTTCTTTAAATGTTTGGTAGCATTCCCCTGGGAAGCCATCTGGCCCTGGGCTTTTGTTTGTTGGGAGATTTTTGATGACTGCTTCAATTTCCTTAGTGGTTATAGGTCTGTTCAGTTTTGGTAGTTGATACATCTCTAGGAATGCATCCATTTCTTCCAGATTATCTAAGTTGCTGGCATATAGTTGCTCATAATATGTTCTTCTAATTGTTTGTATTTCTTTGGTGTTGGTTGTGATCTCTCCTCTTTCATTCATGATTTTGTTGATTTGGGTCATTTTTCTTTTCTTTTTGATAAGTCTGGCCAGGGGTTTAACCATCTTGTTAATTCTTTCAAAGAACCGGCTCCTTGTTTCATTGATCTGTTCTACTGTTCTTTTGGTTTCTATTTCATTGATTTCTGCTCTGATCTTTATTATTTCTCTTCTCCTGCTGGGTTTAGGCTTTATTTGCTGTTCTCTCTTCAGAGCCTTTAGGTGTAGGGTTACGTTGTGTATTTGAGACCCTTCTTGTTTCTTGAGAAAGGCTTGTATTGCTATATACTTTCCTCTTAGGACTGCCTCTTCTGCATCTCAAAGATTTTGAACAGTTGTGTTTTCGTATTCATTTGTTTCCATGAATTTTTTAAATTCTTCTTTAATTTCCTGATTGACCCATTCATTCTTTAGTAAGATGCTCCTTAGGCTCCATGTATTTGAGTTCTTTCCAACTTTCCTCTTGTGATTGAACTCTAGTTTCAAAGCATGGTGATCTGAAAATATGCAGGGAATGATCCCAATCTTCTGGTACTGGTTGAGACCTGATTTGTGACCTAGGACGTGATCTATTCTGGAGAATGTTCCATGGGCACTAGAGAAGACAGTGTATTCTGTTGGTTTGTGATGGAATGTTCTGACTATATCTGTGAAGTCCATTTCATCCAGGATGTCATTTAAAGTCTTTATTTCCTTGTTGTTCTTTTGCTTAGATGATCTGTCCATTCGGTGAAGGGGGTGTTAAAGTCCCTCACTATTATTGTATTGTTGTCGATGTGTTTCTTTGCTTTTGTTATTAATTGCCTTATATAATTGGCTGCTCCCATGGTAGGGGCATAGATATTTACAATTGTTAGATCTTCTTGTTGGATAGACCTTTTAAGTATGATATAGTGTCCTTCCTCATCCTTTATTACAATCTTTGGTTTAAAATCTAATTTATCTGATGGGACGCCTGGGTGGCTCAGTCGGTTAAGCGTCTGTCTTCGGCTCAGGTCATGATCCCAGGGTCCTGGGATCGAGTCCCACATCGGGCTCCTTGCTGAGCATGGAGTCTGCTTCTCCCTCTGCCTGCCTCTCTCTCTCTCTCTCTCTCTCTGATAAATAAATAAAATCTTAAAAAAAAATCTAATTTGTCTGATATAAGGATTGCCACCCCAGCTTTCTTTTGGTGTCTATTAGCATGGTAAATGGTTTCTCACCCCTTCACTTTCAATGTGGGGGTGTCTTTGGGTCTAAAATGAGTCTCTTGCAGACAGCATATTGATGGGTCTTGTTTTTTAATCCAATCTCATACCCTGTGTCTTTTGATTGGGGCATTTAGCCTATTTTCATTCAGGGTAACTATTGAAAGATATGAATTTAGTGCCATTGTATTGCCTGTAGGTGACTGTTACTGTATATTGTCTGTGTTCCTTTCTGGCCTATGCTGCTTTTAGGCTCTGTCTTTGCTTAGAGGACCCCTTTCAATATTTCTTGTAGGGCTGGTTTTGTGTTTGCAAATTCCTTTAGTTTTTGTTTGTCCTGGAAGCTTTTCATCTCTCCTTCTATTTTCAATGACAGCCTAGCTGGATATAGTATTCTCGGCTGCATATTTTTCTCATTTAGTGCTCTGAATATATCATGCCAGTCCTTTCTGGCCTGCCAGGTCTCTGTAGATAGGTCTGTTGCCAATCTAATGTTTCTACCATTGTAGGTTACAGATCTCTTCTACCAAGCTGCTTTCAGGATATTTTCTTGGTCTCTGAGACTCATAAGTTTTACTATTAGGTGAGGGGTGTTGATTTATTTTTATTGATTCTGAGGGGGGGTTCTCTCTGCCTTGTGGAGTTTGATGCCTGTTTCCTTCCCCAAATTAGGGAATTTCTCTGCTATAATTTGCTCCAATATACCTTCTGTGCCTCTCTCTCTTTCTTCTTCTTCTGGGATCCCAATTATTCTAATGTTGTTTTGTCTTATGGTATCGCTTATCTCTCGAATTCTGCCCTCATGATCCAGTAGTTGTTTATCTCTCTTTTTCTCAGCTTCCTTATTTTCCATCATTTGGTCTTCTATATTGCTAATTCTCTCTTCTGCCTCATTTATCCTAGCAGTTAGAGCCCCCATTTTTTATTGCACTTCATTAATAGCCTTTTTGATTTTGACTTTGTTAGATTTTAGTTCTTTTATTTCTCCAGAAAGGGTTTCTCTAATAACTTCCATGCTTTTTTCAAGCCCAGCCAGTATCTGTAAAATCATCATTCTGAACTCTAGTTCCCACATCGTACTAATGTCCATTGTGAGTAGGTCCCTGGCAGTCGGTACTGCCTTTTGTTCTTTTTGTTGAGGTGATTTTTTTCTGTCTTGTCATTTTGTGAAGAGGAGAAAAGATGAATGAGAGAACAAAATGCTAACAGGGTAACAACATCCCCAGAAAATATACTCTAAACAAATCATAAAAGACCTGAAACTGGGGAAAAGAAAGGGAAAGAAAGAAAAAAGGAAAAGAAAAAAAAGAAAAAGAAAATGATGTAAACAAACAAAAACAGAACAAAACAAAACAAAACAAAAAACAGAATATGATCAAATATGATCAGACTGGTGCATAGATCAGTGCCACACACGAGATTTTGGGTGTATTTTGGTCTGTTAGAAGGAAGTGCCTCCCAAAATTTTAAGGAAAGAAAAACTTATATATGTACAAAAATAAGGGATAATACAACGAAGGGATGGAATATGACTGTAAAGATGAAAATTATAAAAGATTTTATAAAAGGAATTGCTAAGATAAGAAATTGTTTGAAAAAAGAAATAAAAGGATTTTTAAAAAAAAGGGGAGTGTATGTGATCATTCAGGAGACTAGAACAAAGCCATACAAGAGACTTAGGGAACATTTTGCTCTGTTAGGAGAAACTGTATCTCAAAATTTTAAAGAGAGAATAACTTATATATATGTAAAGATGCCAAAAATAAGGATAACTACTATGAAGGGAGAAAATATTACTCTAAATATGAAAAATAAAAATGCTTTTTAAAAAAGGGATTGATAAGATGTTGGTTGAAAAAGGGAAAAAGAAAAATTAAAAAAAAGATTAAAAAAATTAACTTTGAAAGACTAAAGAATCATGGTAAAAAAAACTATGAATTCTACGTGCAGGATTCCCCTAGCGCTGGAGTTCTGCCATTCCGGTAAAGTTAGTCTTGGCTGGCTGTTCGTGTTGATCTTCTTGGGGAGGGGCCTGTTGCTGTGGTTCCCAAATGTCTTTGCCAGAGGCGGAATTGCCCCGCCCTTGCTGTCCGGGCTAAGCAATCTGCTCATGTTTGCTCTCAGGAGATTTTGTTCCCTGCAAGCTTTCCGTACAGCTTTGGAGGACGAGAGTGAAAATGGCGGCCTCCCAATCTCCACCCCAGAGGAGCCGAGAACTTGGGGCCCCATTCCTCTGTGCACCCCCAGAGAAAAGCAGTCAATCACTCCCGTCTCTGCGGTCTCCGGCTGCAATCTGTGCTCTCCCAGCCTGTGACCGAACATTTCTCTCTCTGGCACACGACCCCGTGTGAAGTCTCCAATGCCAGCAGATCCCTGTGGTGCGCTCCCACGCCGCTCCTCCCTGGGGAGGAAGGGGCGTCTCCCCAGATCTGCCACTTGTTGGGTCCCTGCTGGGAAGAGCAGTGGCCTGACTGTGCCACAGATCACGGTTTATGGCAACCCCGAGCTGAGAACCCACTCCTCTGCTCCGTCTCTGCAGCTGGCTTCCCAGCTCTGATACCTGGGAGCTCTGCTGCACTCAGGCACCCCCGGTCTTTCTGTGACCTCGAGAGTCCTGAGACCACAATGTCCCAGCGAGGGTACCACCCTCCGCTTAGCCACTGGAGTGACGTCCCTCAGCAGAGCTGACTTTTAAAAGTTCCGATTTTGTGCTCTGCTGCTCTGTTACTTGCTGGTATGGCTGATGGAGGCCCCCTCCCCTACCGTCTATCTTCCCGAATATCGACTGGGGATTCACTTCCCCGGATTCACTTCTCTGCACATCCTACCTTCCAGAGAGTGGTTGCTTTTCTGTTCAGAGTTGCTGCTATTCTTTTCTTCGATCTCCTGTTGAGTTCATAGGTGTTCAGAATGGTTTGATCCGTATCTAGCCAAATTCCTGGGACCAAATGAAATTTAGGTGTCCCACTCCTCTACCATCTTGCTCCTCCCTCATTTTCTATAGAATTCTAAAAGCTTATTTTCTAAGAGACCCAACACACTAACTAGAGGAAAACATTTTGAGAAAACAAAAATACTCCAAGGCTACATTATTTTTGTTATATTTATTTTATCTTTTTTATTATTGTATATAGCATTTCATATCCTGTACCAATGCAAAGTTTATTTTCTGAATAAATAATGAGATCTCTAAAATGATAATTCTACTATTAACTCAAAAGATAAATATTTATTTCAGGTTTTAGGGTAAAAAAATAACCCCAATCATTTAAATAATATAATAAAACTTTTGGCATATGTGTCTTTAATTAAGCATGATACGTTTTAAGATATTCTGAATGTATTTTGACTTTAAAAATTCAATAATTTAGAAGTTGGTATAGAATGGTATAACATAAATTGTTCAGATTCCTCCTTACATATATCAATTGGTATATTTCATTTAAATTACAAATCATTTGTTTTTATATGACATATACAGTCTCTCCCTTATAAACAGTGGCTTATATAATCAGCAGATTATTCAATCATCATTTATTAGACCTACTGAGAAACCAGAGTTATTTAAATAAGAAACAACATACTGTGGGATTTGATGTCAAACAGCATATATTGTAATTCTTTTTTTAAAAAGCATGTATAAAATAAAATTTAAGTATATGAATTAATTCATTGAGTATTACTTTAGATTTAAACAGAATAGTAGATCTCTGGCATTTTTTCCCAAGCTTTCCAGTGGCACTAAAATATAAATGATTATGAGTTTTCTCATGTACTTCATGTGGTCTTTTTTATAATAATGTGATTCCATGTAATAAATGCAATCAGTGAAGCCACATAGTTATCGTGATTGACCAGGCTCACTGACTTGCTAAGTGACTCTTTTACATGCATCAAGCTTTCACAAAATCATTTCAGATTCTGGTAATTTATTCTCTTTAATTGTCAGGATTTTTTTCTAACTTACAATTTTAATCAAAGAGAAGTTTTTCATATATTCATTTATGTATGTGTATGTAAATATATATATAAAATCTACATAAATAATTATATTGATGTGATTAAGTTTTAGACTAAGTAATGAATTATTGAGAGGCATGATTTTAAAGAATAGGAAGAAAGACCAGTCAGGTTTCATATGTGACAAAAACAGAAACATCCATTGCAACTGCAAAAATACTTTAAAGATCACTTTATAATTTTTTGTGGTATTTTTTGCACATTAGCTCAACAAATGGTGTGTGGTGAATGATTTAAAGGCTTGGTTGGTTGGACAGAGATGGTGCCTTGGGCTCAAATAAGAAGTGATGTTGAAATATTTGTTAGGATTTACAATACAAAAACAATGGCTAATATTTTTACTGAAAAATATATAGACACATTTTTTATGTTTAAATTCAATATTATCTCAAATTCACAGATGAGAAACTATGCTTAATCATGGTTCTGGTCTAAAAAAAAAAAAAGGACAGCATTAATTCAAGATTTCTTTTATCTCCACACTGTATTTTTTCATTTCATCAATGCTGCCCTTCTGACAATTCAAGGGACTGATGAAATGCTTCCATTAATAAGATTTTTTTTAAAGATTAATTAATTTATTTTATTCTTTTTAATTTTTTTAAAGATTTTATTTATTTATCAGAAAGAGAGAGAGAGCACAAGCAGGGGAATGGCAGGCAGAGGGAGAAGCAGGCTCCCCACTGAGCAAGGAGCCTGATGCAGGACTCAATCCCAGGACCCTGCGATTCATGACCTGCACTGAAGGCAGATGCTTAACCAACTGAGCCACCCAGGCATCCCTATTTATTTGCTTTAGAGACAGAAAGCATGTGCACAAGTTGCAGGAGGGGCAGAGGGAGAGAATCTTCAAGCAGACTCCACACTGAACCCAGAGCCCAACGTAGGGCTCGATCTCACAACCCATGAGATCATGACCTAGGGCAAAACCAAAAGCTGTACACTTAACTGATTGAGCCACCCAGCCACCCCATGTCCATTAGAAAGTTTTAGGCAATAGGTTATATGGTATCCTTACTGGATCTCATAGATATCATGTGATATAATAGAGCAAGTATGATCCCAGTCACTTAAATAATACAAAATAATAAAATTGTAGATGTGTAGCTCTTTAATGAAGCATTTGTAAGTTTCATGATAGTCTGAATATGTTTGAATTTATAAATTCAACAATTTGGTAAATTAGTATAAAATGTTTGTTGTAAAATCTTATTTACTTAGCATCAGTTGGGGTCATATTGATTATTATTATTCATATGAAATAATATTGCAATCATATTGAATATTATGATACAAATATGTATGTTGGTTAAAATAAAGAGTTGATATGTCTACCCAAGATACTGTAGTTATTGCTGAGACAATGAGAATTATAGGAGATATGGAAATTAAAAAAAGAAGAGACAAAGGGACAGATACATTACAGAAAAAATTAACCAACTTGATGATTGAAAATATGTAGAAAGTAAAATAGTTGTCAAATCAAAACCTCAATGAGATACCACCTCACACCAGTCAGAATGGCTAAAACTAACAAGTCAGGAAATGACAGATGTTGGCAGGGATGCGGAGAAAGGGGAAGCCTCCTACAATGTTGGTGGGAATGCAAGCTGGTGCAGCCACTCTGGAAAACAGTATGGAGGTTCCTCAAAAAGTTGAAAATAGAGCTACCATACGATCCAGCAATTGCACCACTGGATATTTACCCCAAAGATATAAATGTAGGGATCCGAAGGGGTATGTGCACCCTGATGTTTATAGCAGCAATGTCCACAATAGCCAAACTATGGAAAGAGTCAAGATATCCATTGACAGATGAATGGATAAAGAAGAAGGGGTAGACACACACACACACACACACACACACACACACACACACACACACACACACACAGGAATATTATGCAGCCATGAAAAGGAATGAAATCTTGCCATTTGCAATGATGTGGATGGAATTGGAGGGTATTTTGCTGAGCAGAATAAGTCAATCAGAGAAAGACATGTATTATATGATCTCACTGATATGAGGAATTCTTAATCTCAGGAAACAAACTGAGGGTTGCTGGAGTGGTGGGGGTGGGAGGGATGGGGTGGCTGGGTGATAGACACTGGGGAGGGTATGTGCTATGGTGAGCACTATGAATTGTGTAAGACTGTTGAATCACAGATCTGTATCTCTGAAACTAATAATACATTATATGTTTAAAAAAGAAAAAGAAGAAGATAGTAGGAAGGGAAAAATGAAGGGGGGGGAAATCGGAGGGGGAGATGAACCATGAGAGACTATGGACTCTGAAAAACAAACTGAGGGTTCTAGAGGGGAGGGTGGTGGGGGGATGAGTTAGCCTGGTGACGGGTATTAAAGAGCGTATGTACTGAATGGAGCACTGGGTGTTATACGCCAACAATGAATCATGGAATACATTAATGATGTAATGTATGGTGATTAACATAACATAAGAAAAAAAAAATTTAAATTAGAATTCTATAGAAACTATACTAAGTCATCTAGTAGCTTTATTTTCATTAATTTGAAATATACTGTTTGGAAAGTACATTTGCTATATATTTTTTAAACCAGTAAGTTATAACAAAATGCAATGAATTATTGATAAAATTGAAATATGCAATATTTCAATTTTATGTAAGAAAAGAATCTAATGACCATAAAGTGTTAACACAGAGCCAAAAATCATGGCAGATGTAGAAACTGGTCTAGGGTTAACATTCATTAGAAAACTATTTTTATCTATTCTGCCTTATTTCCTAGCTAAATATGCCGATACTACAAAATTTAACCTTAATGATTCCTAGTTAATACATACGGCGAATCTTGAAGAAGAAAAGTGTTACATCAGAACCCAGTCTTACTTATCATTGCATATGACAAGATTTTAGCAACATAGATTAAATCTCACTTTGTAAATGACATTTCCGATTGTAGCCAAAGTGAATGTGTCTTCCTTCCTTCAAATCTCACATACTTGTCTATTTAGCAGTAATTTTGACTGTCTTTGGTATTTACAAAGGTAGATTGTTTTTGCATCTTTTAAAAGTGACATTTGTTTCCTGGAAAAGGCATCTATAATTGAATAATGTTCTAATTAAATCCAATAAAAATTAATTATCCATTAAAATTTTTGACACCATGTATTATATTTTGATATAAATTATTTTGCTTCTCTAAACTTAAGTTGTTGAGAAGTTCCTTTTTTACTGTAGGATATTGAGAATACTTGACAAAAAAAAGTCTAGTCCCAAAACTTGCCCTGCATTTGTACCACTTCACTCAGATGCACTCTTACTTGCTTCCCAGTTGACCTAAGTAACTCACTCTGAATACTTATTTATTTATACATCAGAGGTAAGGGTTGTTCCTCTATCAAAGCCTTTTGCAAACTGGCATCTATAATGAATTTTTGTACTTGTATTCCTTAGACTTTTGGTTTTTAAAGATTAATCAAATTCTTTCTTGTTTATTTGCTGATTTATGTCTCTATTGATTGACTTTCCATTAATAGGAGTGTCTTCGATACTTGCACATTTACCTGTCCCTGATCAACTTCATGTGGCATGACTTCTGCAGCTCTGCTTTTTCTATTTTTAGTTTTCTGCTTTTTAGTTTTCCTAACCTGACTCTGTCTAACTCTAACCCTCATGGAGGTAAGACCAAATTACCCCTCTCCATATTTCTCATCATATCCACTACTGACAGTCATCAGGAATCAATACGTGCTATTTAGAACAACAAAAATTGTGTACAATGTTAACTAACTATAGATGTATCAGAATGAACAGAAATAACATGATTTTAATGGAATTTGCCACAAATACCATAATAAAATGCCTAACATTTCAAACATTGAAATGAGACAAATTTACAATGATACATGGAAATGTAGTGAATATCAAACAAACATTTATCAAGTGTTTATTATACAATATGTGGGGTGCTGGGGCACCTAGGCGGCTCAGTCAGTTAAGCATCTGACTCTTGATTTTAGCTCAGTCATCCTCTCAGTGTTGTGAGATTGAGCCCTGCATTGGGCTCCATACTCAGGGTAAAGTCTGCTTCTCTCCCTCTCCCTCTGCCTCTCCCCCTGCTCATGCTCTCTCTCCTTCTAAAATAAATAAATAAATCTTTAAAATATATATGTGGTGTCCTGAAAACGTGGGTCTAAGAAAAAAATCTAACTCAAATATTTTAAGAGTCAGAGAGGCAGAAAAGTACTAAATAATCTCTAGACTACCATATATTATAAAATCATAAACAGATAATTGTAAAATAAAAAGAAATATTATTTCTAAATTATTCACCATTTCACATCCATTAGGATAGGTAATACGTAAAAGAAAAAAGAAAGAAAGAAAGAAAGAAAGAAAGAAAGAAAAAGAAAAGAAAGAAAGAAAGAAAGAAAGAAAGAAAGAAAGAAAGAAAGAAAGAAAGAAAGAAAGAAAAAACAAGTGTTGGAGAGGATATTGAGAAATTAGAACTCTCTTACACTGCCAGTGGGAATGTGAAATGGTGCAGCCATTGTGGAAAACATTATAACATTCCTCAAAAAATCAACCATAGAATTACCAAATGATCCAGCATTCCACTTCTGTTTATATCCAAAAAGAACTGAAAGCAGAGACACAAACAGATATTTGTATATCAAAGCAGCATTACTCGCAATGCCAAAAGGTGGAAACAAACCCAGGGTCCATCAACAGATGAATAGATAAACCAAACAAAATGTGGCATGTACATAAAAAGAATATTATTCAGCCTTAAAAAGGAATGAAATTCTGATACATGCCACAACGTGTATGAACCTTGAAAAACATGCTAAGGGAAATAAATTAGACAAAAATAACAAATATTGTATGATTTCACGTACATGAGGTCCCTAGAATACTCAAATTCATAGAGATGTAAGGTAGAATGGTGGTTAGCAGAGGATGAAGGAGGAAGAGTGGGGGGGTTCTTGTTTGATGGTAAAGAGTTTCAGTTTGGGATGATGAAGATAGAGATGATGGTTGCACCATGTGAATGCACTTACTGACAATGAATTATACACTGAAAAATAGTTGAAATGGTAAATTTTATTATTTATATTTTAACACATACCCAGGAAATCCAAAAGAAGAAGAGGAAAAGAGGACCTATGTAGGATATCAGATAATGATGTGTGTAAGATTTGAGCTCGCATGGAGAAAAGAGATGACTGGAAAAGAGAATTCGGGACAGAAAGAAAATAGCTGAGCAAAAGTTCAGACTTATGAAGTCCAGGGAACAATAGAATTTTCAGTGTGGCTGGAGTATAAGATTAACACACATGGATGTGAACTAAACTCTGCAAGAAATGCTGAAGCCAGCTAAGTGTATCCTGGATGTTTGTCTAAGGGTTTGGGTATTATGTATTATACACTAAAGAGTGGGTGGCTCTTGGCAGATACTGCAGAAGTAACAAAGACAGAGCCAGTTGATACAAGAAAAGTGTAATGAGATATATATATAATATCAGATCCCGCCCCCCATATGTGTATGTGTTTAAGGAAACATATGGGATTAATTGATTAAGACATGGTTTATTCCTCAAGTACATAAGAAATGATAGAGAAAATTTGGGAGTGAATCTTAAGATGAATCTGGCAAAGAGTTACAGATAGCTTAATAAGGTCTGTTCTTTAGTCCTAATTAATCAGTTAGATGAAATTCAAAAATATTTATTGAACAGACTAGCTGTCACACAAAATGTGCTCAATACAGATATAACTGTATAAGTATATAACAGTAAACCAGACAAGTAGATTCATATCATTCACAGAGTCTGTTGTTGTACACAGACTCCAAATAGAAGTATGCACCCCAGAGACTGCATACATCATCCATCAGCATGTAAAAAGAATATATTGGAACACTTATTTATATAGGTACTTTTTTTATAATTCATATTTTCCTGAGTGAGTTTTATAATTAAATAAGGTTTGCATATACATACATATCTGTGAATAAATACACATATGATGAAGTTATATACTAAAGTTGTTAAATATGCTAATAAAAATTTCTCAGACAACTGCTTTCCCATTTCTTTGAACTGCTAGAATTTATTCAGCTTTATTCTTGAGCCTGAGGCCAAAAATAGATAAATTTAGGGGCAAAGAGGAATAGCACCTCCCTGCCCTGCAGTCTTCTTCCATGACTCAAGATATGCACACATTTGATTAAAGGAAATACTTCCTAGTCCAGGAGGAGGAAAAATAATATTTTTAAATGTTTTAGATTTTATATCATAGGACATGTTCTCTTCTCCAGTATATAATTAAGAATATATGTCCTGTAGCATGGCCATCCTTAGGAAATATGCTACTTTTAGAAAATATTATTTATTTCTGGTATTTACTGAATTGGTTTTAAAAACAAGAGAGATAGTAAGCATATTGATATGCTTGCTACAGTTAAATGCACAATTTTCCCAAGCAACATTTCCCAAGAATTATTTTTGTATATTCATACATTTTATTTTAAAAATCAAATTCAAATTCCCTTCTTCTGTTGAAATATAGTATTTAAAATTTTAAAACAAAACAAATACAGCATATAAAATCAATAAACAACTTTAAAACATGACCACAAACTACAATAATAGACCATATTTTAAATTTGAAAATATTTAAACGGCTATATTATATAAGAAGAGCAATTTGAGAAAATATTTTGAACAAGTTTCAATTCTCTTTAATATTTTTTTTGTAGTTTCAAGTTTTTATTTAAATTCCAGTTAGTTAACACATACTGTAGTATTAGTTTCAGGAATAGAATTTAGAGATTAATCACTTCCATACAACACCCAGTGCTCATCACAAGTGCCTTCCTTAATAACCCATTTAACCCTTCCCCCTGCCCATCAATTCTCTTTAATATCTTCAACCTAAATTATAATATCCCCTGCAGCAAAATTTATATATTCTCTGGGTAATTCTGGCCATGCTCATGGCTAACTATCCCTTCTAAAAAAGCCTTTATTCAGACCTACTTGGTTAAATATTAAACTTAACTCCCACTAAAACATCGTATTATGTCCGATTTATTCACGTACTAACAGCCAACTTGGTAGGTGATGGGTAACTAATGATTAATACATCTAAAGGTGATTTACCTTTATTTAAATGTGTTTATCTTTCTCCAAATAAATATTTCCATTATAACAAGCACCTAATTCTCAACCATTACTCAACTTCCAAAAAATTACAATTTGTGGAAATTTCACTCAACCTTTTAGAATCAATCCTCTTCACAACCCTGAAAAAAACTGTCTTTTGCATTACTGCATTTCTACATTTCAGAGAATCAGGCCCTGGCATCCAGGTGATAGTTCTCTCACATTTCATAGTATCAATTATGTTTTTATTTCACTTCATTAGTTAAATTAGTTGAATGTTTTTTTTTACTTTGACAAGTTTTAATGATTCTAATATCTTGTTCATACTTCCCTTCAATAAAATTATGCTATAAAAATAAGATAATTTTTAAAATCTTACATTATATTATCTGAGATTCTTAATGGATTTTGTATAAAGCAATTATTTGGATCTCTAAGTGCAACATGCATTTGCTAGGTTTTAGTTTTATCCTCATAAGTTTTAGTTTATTTGTCCTGTCTAGACAAATTGCCAAATGCGCTTCCTGAAAAGAGGTAAGAACAGGAAATTGATTCAGAGATTCTTTGCCAATAAGGTTTAAAGAACAAAGAATAGACAGTTAATTGTTTAATTTGACATATTATCTCCCCAAAAAACCTCTCCAATTATATTATATATTATTTTAAAACCACAAATAAAAATTAAACAATATAAATATATTTTTGATGATAATATATTATTTATTCCATTGAATAAGGGGTAAGTTGGCTAATGATAAATTTGATACTTTATTTGTGAATCTAGGATGAATAAAGAGATTATAAATAGGTATATGGATAGATGTATAGATGCAGCTATTGAACTATAATGCTAAAAGTGTTCAATATCTAGCAAAGACATGTCAGTTATTTTCACTATATTGATTGATATTTTAATTATTGTTTAATGTTATTTTGCATAGAATTATACATATATAAGGAGCTTTAATAATCTGCAATTATAACTCTTTTATTTTAAAAAATAAATGACTCAACTGACATCTGAATAATTTGTATATACTTGTGTAACTTGTGCCAAGTATAAAAATAAGTGTTTGAATTTTGATGCGCTATCTTCTTGAGTATTGCTTTTGCTATTTTTTAATAACTATTTTATAAATATAATTCATTTACTCTTAACAGGTACATCCTGTTGCATCTAATACTTGTTAAGATTTTTTTCTTTTTTTTTAAAGGTTTTATTTATTTGTTTGACAGAGAGAGACACAGCGAGAGAGGGAACACAAGCAGGGGCAGTGGGAGAGGGAGAAGCAGGCTTTCCGCTGAGCCCGATGCAGGGCTCGATCCCAGGACCCTGGGATCATGACCTGAGCCGAAGGCAGACGCTTAACGACTGAGCCACGCAGGCACCGCAATACTTGTTAAGCTTAAGTGATCTGAGTATTCCATTCAATCAGTGTTTTGTCACTGAATTCTTATTACTCAAGTACTTACAGTATGGATGTGAATATTTATGGGTACTAGTATATGAATCTCACCAAAACGTCTAAATAGTGTAAGTTCACTTTCTTTTGCAAGCTATAAAGTTACAAAACAAACCAACAAAAATTATATTTTTTCCCAGATGCCTTTTTGAAGACAAATTAAGGAATTTTTATTCTTGTAATAAAAGTTAAGAAACATATTCTTGTAATAAAAAATATTTTAGTATATTCTAACAATGACATTAAGCAATATTAACTGAAAACTGTTGAATGAATAAAATAAGAATTTTTTCTTCCTCTATGCTCTACTTCAAGCTAACATTTTATCTACTAATTGTATTAGTAGCCATATTATTCCCTATCATTTACTTTTATCTATTTTTACTATGTTCTAATGGAAAACAAATTAAACTAGGGCTTACCCACTGGCTTCATACCTATCATAGCAGTCCTGGCAGTATGTAAGGGGAACCACAAATGAAAAAGAAATTTATCTGTAGACTACAATGTGGATCATATCTTCTTTTATCCCCAAAGAACTATATATATTATGTAATTCAAACCTTTCAGAATACAGATGAGCAAACTAAAGTTTGTGGTGGCTGATGACTTCCTTGCATTACGAAGTGTTAGGAGAAATATTACAACCCAAATATTCTGGCTTTTTGTTCAAAGTTTTAAAATACTCCTCATCAAAATCTGGAGTCTAATCCTTTCTTATTATATGTCTGCTGGCCTCACGACTCTTGTAGCCAAAAGAGTATGGCATGATTTCAGAGGCTGGGCCAGAAAAAGGGCATGTGGTTGCCTCTGGCTGTCTTGGAACAACTCTGGTTATCACAACACCCCCTTTCATGGCATTTCCACTCAGATGCTGGAAGGAGCCAAACTCACATGAAGAGGCCTCTGTAGATGCTTTGGTTGACAGTCCCAGCTATTCCAAACCTTCAGCTGATCCAGCCTAAGTACTAAACATCATGGAAGAGGGCATCTGGGAAGTAAATCCTCCAGACCAGATTGTTCCAGCTTTCAGGCATTCATATCTTCAAAGACAAGATGTTGAGCATTGTGGGGCAGAGATAAACCATCACCACTGAGCCTTTTATGAATTCTGTCCAACAGAATATAAAGCATAATGAAGTTTTTGTGATTTTACTTCACTAATTTTGGAGTCATTATTATGCAGCAATAGTAACTGTAATATTACTTGAAAGAAGACAGATGTTGGATATGAAAGATGGAGGAGAACACACGTTCTTGTAGGATACACGTTATATATAGTGAAAACCTGAAATGATGTCCTGAGTGATAGAAGCAATAATTCCCCATCATCCCACTTTTTTTTTTTTTTTTTTTGAGGGAGAGAGAGTGCACACACATGCACAAGTTAGAGAAGAGGGGCAGAGGGAGGTGAAGGGAAAGGATCTTAAGCTGGTTCCATGCCCAGAGTGGAGCCAGACGCAGAGTGATTCCATGACCCTGATATCATGACCTGAATGGAAACCAAGAGTCTGACACTTAACTGATTGAGCTACCCAGGAACCCTGCATAATTATCTTCATTTTCCCCTGAATTATATCTAGGAAACTTATCTCTTGAGTATATAATTCAATTACCCACATATTTAAGAATTCAGTATCCAAAGAGAGGTTTTTATTCATCAAGTTTTATTTGCCAAGTACTCTATAGGAGTACATAAGTAGTTAACCATTTAAAGCAGATTTGTAGACACAGGAAAGACTTCCCGAACAGCTGAGTGTGGTCAGAAAGAATGAACTTCACAGAGCCTTGTACTGAAATAACATAATGGTATAAGTTAGAATTTACTCTCTTCCTTAGGTTTGTCTTCATGGTAGATCAGGTATATGTGTGTGTCACAAATATATATACCTATACTTTAGATCCTGTTTAGGGTCTCATCTGATTACAATCCAGATATCCATGTGGGCCAGAGTCTTATCAAAGGCTCAAGTGGGGAACAATCTGCTTGTAAAATCAGGTTATGGGCAGAATTCATCTCCTTGTGGTTTTAGGACCAAGAGCTACATTTTCTTTTTGGCTGTCAGCCAGCAGTTGACTCTGGCAATCTTTGCCACATGGTCATTTGTGACATCCATTTACCTTTGCCATATAACATAACTTAATCACTGGACTGACATCCTATCACATTTCCCATATTTTGTTAGCTTAGAATCAAGTAATAGGTCCTGCCTACACTCACCCTGAGAAGGACTTTCACAAGAATGTGAGTTCACTCTAAGGTTTCTCCACCAAAAATGCTTTTGAAAAAATGTATTCAGTCACATTACAAACATGATTACAGACACAGAAGCATATAGTGACTACTTTCAAAAGTAGAAGCACTTGAGTTTATGCCAAGAATCCAAAGATTTTTTCTCTCTTCATCTCTCCTTAAACAAGTGAATATTTAATTATTAATATTATCTAATATGTGACTGTTCCTTATGTGCCAGATACCCTACATCAGAATAACACAATGCAGTATGTTTTATTGTCATAATTTTATATATGAAGAAAATTAAGTGTGAGATACTACCAACTTAAACTCACATAGTTAAGAAGCAGAAAATTGAGATTTAAAGAAAGAACATTTTTCCACAATTCCTCATTGCTTGTTCTTTCTTCTTTTAAGCTTTTATTTAAATTCCAGTTAGTTAACATACAGTGTAGTATTAGTTTCGGGTATACAATATAGTGATTCAACGCTTCCATACAGCAGCCGGTGCTCATCACAAGTGTGCTCCTTAATCCTCATCACCTATTTAATCTATACCCCCCAAACTTCCTTCTGGTAACCATCAGTTTGTTCTCTATAGTTAGGAGTCTGTTTCTTGGTTTGTCTCTCTCTTTCTTTTTCCTTTATTTATTTGTTTTGTTTCTTAAATTCCACATTTGAGTGAAATCATATGGTATGAATGTCTTTCTCTAACTAATTTCACTTAGCATAATACTCTCTAGACCCATCCATGTTGTTGCAAATGGCAAGATTTCATTCTTTTTTGTGTCTGAGTAAGATATTCCATTATATATATAAACTATGTCTTCTTTATCCATTTGTAAGTTGATGGACGTTTGAGCTATCTCCATATTTGGCTATTGTAGATAAAGCTGCTATAAACATGAGGGTGCATGTATCCCTTCCAATTAGTACTTTTGTAGTTTTTGGGCAAATACTGACTAGTGCAATTGCTGGATCATAGGGGTAGTTCTATTTCTAACTTTTTTAGGAAACTTCATACTATTTTCCAGAGTGGCTGAACCAGTTTGCATTGCAGTGCAAGAGGGTTCCCTTTTCTCCACATCCTTGCTAACACCTGTTGTTTTCTGTGTTGTTGATTTTAGCCATTCTAACAGGTGTTAGGTGATATCTCATTGTAGTTTTTATTTGCATTTTCCTGATGATGAGTGATATTGAACATCTTTTCATGTGTCTGTTGGTCATCTGTATGTCTTCTTTGGAAAAATGTCTATTCATGTCTTTGCCCATCCATTCATGATAAAAACCCTCAACAAAGTAAGTTTACAGGGAACATACCTCCTATAATAAAGGCCACATATGAAAAACCCATAGCTTATGTCATCCTCAATGGGGAAAAACTGAGAGCTTTTTCTCTATGGTCAGGAACAAGACAGAGATGTTCAATCTCACCACTGTTATCTAACATTAATGGAAGTCCTAGCCTCAGCAATCAAGCAACAAAAACAAATGAAAGACATCCAAATTGGCAAGGAAGAAGTCAAGTTTTCACTCGTTGCAGATGACAGGATATTATATATAGGAAACCCAAAAGACTCCACCAAAAAACTGCTACAACTGATAAATAAATTCAGTAAAGTCACAGGATACAAAATCAATGTACAGAAATCTGTGGGCATTTCTATACACCAATAATGAAGCAGTAGAAAAAGAAATCAGGGAATTGATCCCATTTACTATTACACCAAAAACCATAAGATACCCAGGAATAAACCTAAGAAAGAAGTGAAAGACCTGTATTCTGAAAACTATAGAACACTGATGAAAGAAATTAAAGATGACACAAAGAAATGGAAAGACATTCCATTCTCATGGATTTGAAGAACAAATATTATTAAATGTCTATACTACTCAAGGCAATCTACACATTTAATGCAATCCCTATCAAAATACCAATAGCATTTTTCACTGAGCTAGAACAAACAATTCTAAAATTTTTATGGAACCACAAAAGACCCCAAATCGCCAAAGTAACCTTAAAAAAGAAAAGCAAAGCTGGAGGCATCACAATTCCAGTCTTCAAGTTATATTACAAAGCTGTGGTAATCAAAACAGTATGGTACTGGCACAAAAACAGACATATAGATCAATAGAACAGAACAGAAATGAACTCACAACTATAAGGTCAGTTAATCTTGGATAAAGCAGGAAAGACTATCCAATGGATAGAATGTCTCTTCAACAAATGGTGTTTGGAAAACTGGACAAAAACATGCAGAAAAATGAAATTGGACCACTTTCTTACCCCAACACAAAAATCAATTCAAAATGGATGAATGACCTAAATGTGAGACCTGAAACTATCAAAGTCCAAGAAGAGAACACAGGCAGTAACTTCTTTGACATTGGCCATAGCAACTTCTTTCTAGATATGTCTGCTGAGGCAAGGGAAACAAAAGCCAAAATAAACTATTGGGACTACATCAAAATAAAAAGCTTCTGCACGGTGAAGGAAAGCATTGACAAAACTAAAAGCAAACTATGGAATGGGAGAAGATATTTGCAAATGACATATCTGATAAAGGGTTAGTATCCAAACATATATAAAAAGAATTTACAAATTCAACACCGAAAAATGAATAACCCAATTAAAAACGGACAGAAGATATAAATGGACATTTTTTCACTTTTTTTTAAGATTTTATTTATTTTTCTGAGACGAGAGAGGGAACAAGCATGCGTGCACACAAGTAGGGGGGGAGGGGCAGAGGGAGAGGGAGAAGCAGACTCCCTGCTGAGCAGGGAGCCTGCTGCAGGGCTTGATCTCAGGACCTGGAATCATGACCTGAGCCAAAGGAAGATGCTTAGTGGACTGAGCCACCCAAGCGCCCTCACTGCTTTTCTTACAATTGCTGACGAAGATAGTCTACATTAAATTAGGCTGAATGTATTGTAGACCTTAAAACCATACCCAAAAATGTCAAACATATTTTGTATGTTCAATTAATATACATTATTTCTCCTTTATATATGTACAGCCACTGAAACACTTTCCCAATACCTGTGTATTGATCCTTATGGAAACTTTGGTTTCTGAGCAAATGATGTAGAAAATGTATTAAAACCCATCTTGTATAATTTGCCACAACCTGACCTTTTACCCCCTTGATAGAATCAGTGTTAGAGACTACTTATGTCCTACACATTATTTGGAAACTGATTTCAATATGTTCCTTGAACTTTGTAATTTTGTGACTTTGTATACTACTTGCCTATTGTCTCAGTCCTTGTTTCTTTTAAACATCACATTTGTATTGGTTGTTCTCTATATTCTGTATCCTAAGTCGTCTTGTCCCCCTCAGTAAAAGCACCTATGATGCACTGAGCTATTTTTACTCCTAGTTTTATTAGCTAGGAACTCAGTGTCTCTATTCTTCCCTCTCCCTCTCTCTCCCTTATGTCTCCCAACTTCCCATTGAGAACTATGTTTCACAAAAGAAATGGGTCACTTATAAAGAGTTGTAGATGGTGCATAGAGATAAAAATACATGCTACGATTAGATTTTTTTTAAAGGAAATAAAACTCTTGGTCAGTCATAATTTAATCTTACCATAGACCTAAATTAATTCACTTGATTTAAACTACTTATAGTAATATTTTAATTCATGTTAATTTAGTGCAAGTCTGACAAGCGATTCCATTTTTTGTTTGTTTTATTTTTCTTGCTTAGAATCCACAGACTTGTGAAAACCCCCTCATGCACTGACTACAGAGGAAGCCAAAATATTTTCTTACACTAGAAAGTATAGGAAGAGCCTTCCTGAATTGTGACATCAGGTCTGGTTTTATTAATTTCATACTTTTCAATTGTTTTCTATATGGTGCAGAACAAAACTCAAAATAATTTGATAGGGAATTTAGCAAACATAAAATTAAGTGATGATCCGTGTCACATACAACTTCCTGTGGCTCTCTGACAATTTTTTGCTCTTTCTATTTATGTAACAATATATGTTCTAGCTTGAAATGTTTTAAGAATTGGTTGAGTTTCCAAAAAACACTAACTTAGGTGTAAGACTTAACTAAAACAATGAAAAAATTCAGTGTCCTAAGATTTCAGGGGAAAAAAAAAACACAAAGACTCTCTCATAAAAATATGTGGGTTTATTCTAAGAGTAACTTGGAATCACTTAGAAAAGTTAGTTGGATATACTCTTTCCCATATGGGTCAGGATAATATTGATTTTGTCTAAGTATTTAACCTTACTTAAACTTCTCAGGACTGCAATTAGATGAAGCACTCTTCTAAACATTTGAAACAGGTTTTATGTTTTCAAGTTCCCTAACTTTATCACATTTCCCAATTAACAATTTTTCAATTGCCACAAAACTGTTTCTAAACCTTAATCCTTGCCATCAAACTTTTATTTCCACAAATATAATTAAATTATTAGTAACATTTTATCTCCTTGGGTCTAAATTATTTGGATTTTTAAATTTATTTATTTATTGCTATCAACAATTTGTTGCTGTTATTCTCTCTAAATAGATCCATCTAGTTGAAGATACTTGAACATTTTGTTGCATTGTAGCTGTATTAAGAACAGATGAAGTGCTTTTAATTTTCAATTAAATCAATATATTTAACAGTTATCAAGTTTTAACTTCCATGTGTACAATTTAAGGTGAGAAAAAGACTAATATGTCAGAGAAAGTAGACACAATAAATGGTTTTTGAATGGGGGAGTGAATAAATGGAGGAAAGAAAGAATAAATAAAAGCAGTGAAAAGTGTTCATTTTTATCAAAACTAACAGAAACTTACTGAAATAAAGTAACAAATCTTGATTTATTCACTTGTACAACAAATGCCCATGAGGTGGCTACAAAGCATCATTCTATAAAGAATGAAATATATGTACATTGTATGCTAATTGTAAAAATATAAATATTTTTGAATAAACATATATGTTTATGTTTATATGGATTCAATTTATATGGCATTCTTGAAAAGACAAAACTACTGATAGAGAACAACAAATTTTTAGAATTTAGGGTTTATGTAGTGTATGTAGCATTGGCTTCATATGATTTTGCATGCACTAAAAGTCACAGAAATACACATCCAAAATTAAAGTCAATTTTACATATATTACATAAAATAAAATAAGCCCTGAGAAACACTAAGTAGAATGGTTAAAATTAGATAATTTAAAATTAAATAAGTTGGCAATTTCAAGATTTGTTAATGATGTACAACAGTTGGATCATTCATTCACTATTAGTAGGAGATCAAATTTGTACAACTTTAGAAAATTCTTTGGCATATCTACTACATATGCATAACTTAAAACCCCTAAATTCCTATCCTATAAATATATCCAACAAAAATACACATGTAAATCATTAAAATGTGTGTAATATGTTTGAGCAGTATTCTTCATAATGGATTCTTTTGTGTATATTACATTCAAGGGCAAAAATACTCTCAACCTTTAATTTTTTAAAGTTTACTAGTAATTTGAACATAATGTAAAATTCTGAAACATTTTCAATATCATTTTCACACTTTAAAGCATATAGTATAACATAAAAAAATTATGATTCTTGGAATCCAAGACCTTAAGCATAGAAAAAACTAAAAAGTAAAACAAATCTTTCTAAATTAAAATTGGAAATTAGACTATCAACTTAAGATTCATTTCTTGAAAATAATATTTATCTAAAAAGATCTATCTGACCTCTAACTCCTGAAATATGGAAACAATCCCTAATACGGTATTGGCAAGTACCCTTATTTCCCAGACTATGTTCTCTAAATACCATTTCCTCCTAAGGGTATGAGGACTAATGTAATGTCTGAAGTATCAGTAAGATAAGCAACATCCTGTTACACAAGACAGGTATGAAAGATTATTGTTCAATGATGTGACAGTGTGAACATCAAAAGTAGTATCTGAATGGATTGAAACATACCAAATATGATAAAAAACTTGAATTAAAATTATGTCAACATATAAAACAACAAAGGATAATAGTGAATAAAACAATTATTATGTAATAATTTCCCTAATTTTTTAAATTTTAAAGTAGAACTCAAACTCTCCACTTTTTTGACAAATCTTGTGTCACAGAACTTGTTACTGACAGAAAATTCAGGTTTATGACCTCAATTTAAACTAATATAGACATACATAGGGGACGATATAAAGAAGTATCTGTGTTTTTATTTAAAATGTAGGGGATAGAATTATGAGCAAAACTTAAGACCTAGACTTATGTTCCTTCAAACATGGACTCCCAGTTAGAACTTATAAATCCATAAGGCCCCAGCTCTGGGATTAGGGCTCTCATTACCTGCTACAGAGACTATTGTGTTGCTATTGCAACTTTTCTCTGTGCTTCTAGTTTTTCTTCAACTTTATACATTTCCTCTACCAATAACACTGAGCTTTGAATGTTGAGACTAAACTTACTCTTTATCTTATAAAAAGAAACATCTTTTATTGCCAAAATGATTATTTTTTTCATAGTGACTAAAATTAAAATCTCTGATGCATTTCCTGAATCATTTTTATCCTCTTCCTTCATGAACACGTGTTTCAGTAAAACCTAAAAAACTACCATAGGCTGGAAGGGCACCACGAATATTTTAAGGGCCAAATAAATGCTTGTTGAATGAATAAATTAGTGGTCATTTATAATAACAATTTACTTCCTAAAAATCATCATTATTAGAAAGTGTGATGCATTTTAATGTGCCTCATATAGCTTTGTCTCTTTGAAGACAAAGAGTTGTCTATTGTCTACTTTGTAAATAGCACCTAATGTAACTGCCTACTTAAAAAAAATAAAAGTGAAGGACAGCATCTTCTAAAGAATCCTTTATCCTTACATATTATATGAAAGAAGATAGAAACATATTATCTACTTGAGACCTGAATAATCTATGTTAGAATAAACTAAAGGGGAAAATCTAAAAGTTGTGTTTATTAAAACATATAAATTTATTCCTCTGTTTTATTGTCTTAATATATTATTAAGCCAGTATTATATTTTTATCTAAAGAACAGTAAATAGAGTAGACATCATGAAATTAGTTTTGTCAAGCCTGGTCTTTTTTTTTTTAAGATTTTATTTATTTGTTTGACACAGAGAGAGAGAGAGAGAGACAGCGAGAGAGGGAACACAAGCAGGGGGAGTGGGAGAAGCAGGTTCCCGCGGAGCAGGGAACCTGATGCAGGGCTTAGGACCCTGGGATCATGACCTGAGCCATAGGCAGATGCTTAACGACTGAGCCACTCAGGTGGCCCAAGCCCGATCATTTTTCGATGCTTAGGTCAACTAACTCAGAAAGTACTACAATATAATCTTATTCTATACATGTATTATGTAACCATAATTTTTTAACAAAGTTTTTTCTTACTGTCTAGAGATTAGATTTTATAATATTAAATGTTTTTATCATATTAATAATCATTATTTAAATAATTCAATAGAACATTCAATAAAATATTAGTGATGTAAGGAAGAGAATTTTTTAGTTCCTGGCTCTATTTTTCTATGCAGGGAGGGGGAGGTGCTTTTCTGAATGGCCCTGTTGGCCTGTTTCAGCATTCCACAGTTGTATATCCCATCAGAGAGGACTGGCTTATCTGAGAGTGAAGTTAGGAGAAGCTGGTTATGTTTAACTCAGGCCCTCCCTTCTTCATTCCTTCATACTTGCCACTTGCACAGAGGATCTATTCTCATCCCTTTTAGGCCATGGATTAGATTTAGTAGGACAAGTTCCCATCACAGAGACCTTTTGGATTTTAGTGATTTCTGTGCCTTCTGAGTATACTTATTCAGGGGTGTAATATAAATGAGCCACTTTATTATTAAATTTATAGACATGTATGCAAATCTAGACTTTGCCAGCATATTACAAAATATATATATATATTCTACCCATTTGAAGTCTGTGACCCTCCATTTATGGAGTCTCAACACAGAAAAGGGAAATAATTCATTTCTTATTTGTGTTAATCCTAGAATCTGTTGTATTTGTGAATCTATAGACAGAGACAAAGAATAATACTAGGGAGTTAAATATACATGCAATGTGAGTGGGTACATGACTTTAAGATTTGGTGGAACTTAGGTTCAATTCATGCAGAATTTATAGGGAATTGTACTATACCATGAGGATGCTTTAATAAAATTGTGCATTTGGACTTTAACAATGCAGCCCTAGTAGGTGACTTTTATAGTAGGAGTGCTACAGTTTGTGAACTAGAGTGTCCTTTCCTTCTCAGTTCAATGCAATACTGGTCACTGGGTGGCCAAAGTGTGGAACTTAGAAAGAAAATAAGAATTTTCAAAAATGCTTGAAGAGAAAGTATCTAAAATAAGGCATAGATTTCTTAAAGAGTCAGAATTACCTCAAAAAATACAATTGAGACTTATGCCTAGGTGAATTTTCATCTGGATATAGTCAACAATGTGTCAGAAATATACTCCTCATAGGCACTGTCTCACATTTAAATTTACATTCCAAGGCTCTGGTCTCCAAGAAACAGGCATCCTAATAAAACTGAAGCCAAATGATTTTCCTCATTGATCTGTTTAACTAAGATACCATTAAGACTGCTAGTTTCTTTGGCAATGCTAGGCCCTAGATTATTAGACTATAATTTTGCCAGGAATAATTTTGCCATAGATACTAATGATAGTAAATGACTTGGGTATGAGCTTGTCCTTTCTTATGTACTTGCTGGGCTTTTTGATAGACCCACGAAACGCTCATGGTTGAATATAACACTAAGATCTCAAAGAGACTTTGATTCTTTTCTAATATACCATATAGGTTATAATCCTTAAAAGAATCCAATTCCACCTAGTTACTCAGCATGTCTCAGCATTAGATTGAGTACAGGGAGAAAAAATGTAACGTTTTTGAGTTTCATTAATTTTATAATCAGATTCTTTTTACTTTAACTTATGTTGAAATAATTATTTAATTTTAGACTTTATTTCATCAAGAACTTTGAACTCCACTTACCTCAAGGACATAAAGGCATCTAAACTATCTTTAGTACTTTAACTTTTTATCAAATTTACTTTCTTCCTAACAGTGCTAATGGTGGAAATTCAAATTGAGGACACCTGATCATGGTTGGCAATTTAGGTTTGGAGTGTCTGTATTTTATCATTTAATCTCATCGTAAAAGTTTGGATAATATGTATAGATAAAAGTTTGCACTCTTGGTCAGAGGTAGCCTTGAAGTTAATTAAATTAATGTACTCAGTGACTTCTTTTAAAATATTTCTTTCTGTGGAAAAATTTAACTTTCCCTTCAGTGATCTTAGGATGATCAATACATGATTGAGGTACATGAAGTTGCACGCAGAATGGCTCAATTGCAAGCTCTCTTTTAAGCCATCATATAAGCTCACAGGGAGCTAATATTTACTACATTCTCTCTCTCCCTGTGTGTCTGTTCTCTGTATACTTATGGTGAATTGCATTATTGTCAAAACATGCATTATCTTCCTGTTATGCTTTTTCCTTTTGAAACTCTCCCTACCAGGTCCCTGTCTACTGGACCTCTGCATGGTGTAAGGTCATACTAATGTTTCCTAGGCTCTGCTAGGTGAATAGCTTTAGACCTTTAATTCTCAACCAGAGACTATTTTGTCCCCAGAAAACAGTAATGTCTGGAGACATTTTAATTTCTTATAACTTGGGGATTGTTATTGGTATCTCATGGGTAAAGACCAAGGGTGCTGCTAAACAAAAATGTACAAGATAACCCTCAGAAACAAAGAATTATCCAATCTCAAATGTTAGTAATGCTGAGTTCGAGGAACTTTATTTTAGACAATGAAATGTATCAAGTGAGATGAATCATTTATCAACAGAAGTCCTTAAGAGCTGAAGTATGATTCTGCCATTCCTCTTTTTTTCCACCATGAGATGAGTAGGGGCTTGGACAGGGGCTGCTCCTATTTCATAGACCCCAAAATGAAGAAGACATGCAACAGAGCCATAGTCAAACCACTGTGGAAATGTGATGTGGCCAAGAAATAAACATTTTCGTTGCTGTAAGACGCTAAAAGTGAGGGGTCTTTCATTACCTTATGTTAACATAAGCTGATTGATTAACTACCTATTGTTCGTTAGTAATAAAATGATCATTTTAATGTCCATTATGGTGAATTCTGTATCTGTGTCTTACCTGGTTCAATTCAGTTGAGAAAGAAACATTTTATTTGTTGCCCTGACTACAATTTTAAAAATATATGCTATGATAATGTTGCTGATTCAGGAAAACGTGAACATTCCTATTAGAAGAGTTTTTAATCTCCTAATGATGCCCGAGAGTTTTAAATATTCAAAAATCACCTTCTATTTAAAGGCTAAATTATGTCAATGGCCAGCTTAACTGAGTAAATTATCTTAAATTTGATGTAGTTTTAATATGGTTTTACTCAAATCCCAAGTAATTTGTAACTTATTAAATAGTTCATGGATGTTGGTTCTCAATAGACTTGGAGGAATGAAGGTTTGAAAATCATTTTCTATAGTATCTAGTAGACAGTATTTTCATAGCTTCTTTTCATGAAACCAACACTTATAGGAGTGACTGGCAAGTTCACTTCAGTGGTAAAATGGCTAACACACAATTTATCTAAGCACTCCTACTCTATAGTCAATGAGACTTCCAATTAAGGGAGCAAAAAAGCCTGAATATCTGTAGCCAAGTGAAGGAAGACAGTTTCAGGGTCTCTTAGCTTAAAAATTGTCTTCTACTTTTCTGTGCCAGTGCTTTTCATTTAACAAAATATGTGGTGAACAAACACAAACACATGTGTTAGTTTGTATTCTATTCTGTTTTGCCTCCGTGATGCATTGCTCTTCAACAGACTGCAAATTCCTTTTTGGAAGGGAGTTTTGCCTTATGAATACCTAATTCAAAGTACTTGGCATATAGCAAGTAGCAATGTTTGATGATGGAATTAAGTGAACACAAATGAATAGATATTTTAATTTATGCTTATTCTCACAAATGAGGTGAACACTCAGATAAATGTGAAAATTAGAATTTCGAGCCAATCTAATGTTTCTATTTTTATAATATTTTGCATATTTATTTTTCCCTACATTCATACTTTACAAGAAAAAGAAATGAAAAATTTTATTGTCACATTTTTTAGATCAGGAGTTGACCTCTATTTCCTGGAGACTAGAGGTGGATCATGGCTACTGAGTTTCTTAAAATGGGCTTCAAACATATCTATGAGATAAGCCAAGGAATGCAGGAGTATAGAGAAGAAAATCAGAACTTGGAAAATATAGTTCTCCTACCTGGAAAATTCTTTCAAATAGAGAACCCCAAACTTGTAACCTCCCTTGTCTTCATGACAAGGTTACACCATGCTGATGCTTAAATTTTTAGACTGGATTTTTTGCTACATTATGAAAATACCTTTTCGAAACTGTGTTAGATCCCTTGGTTTCAGTTGAACGATAGTATCTATTCCATATTTTTTTGCGTTCTAATATAAGAGAATCTGAAGTTACTCTAATAAAAACATAAAGGAAATAATTTTCCTTAGTGGTTTAGACCTTATAAAAAATTTAGAAAAGTGGAGCATTCTGGACCTCAAACTTCTTTATATTCAATATAACATTATTTTATCTCAAAGCCTTGTGTATTTCAGAGGGAATTTAATTTTGCAAAATCTTCTTTGTTATCTAAATGAAAGTCTGTACCCTGGACACACACACTATCCCTCTACTAGTGTTATCTTGTTTGTCTCTTAGATTGCTAGTTTGCAGAGCAAAGAGAATGTTTTCCTCTGAATTCACACAAATACAAAAATAGTCCTCCTTTCGGATGCTCATTAATATTGTATTATAATGACATATTTTTCTCCTACCACCCAGTTTACCTACATGAACCAGTCCATGTTTGTTTAGTTGCAAGTATGAAGACTTTAGTCTAAAAAATTTAGGTAAGTGGGGTGCTTGCCTGGTTCAGTTGGTAGAATGTGTGACTCTTGATCTCAGGGTTCTAAGTTCAAGCCCCACATTGGGCGTGGGGCCTACTTAAAATAAAAATTAAAAAAAATTGAAAATTAGGTGAGGAGCATTTTATAGATCATTTGAGTTTAAAGTATGTAAAATATGAATCAGTATGAGCGCTAATTGTTTTTGGTAAGAATGCATATTCTTGGCTATGATTATCCCCTGAATCACTGCTATGCCCCACATTTTACCAATATACAAAAAAAAATTTGGATTCTCTGATTTTGCATTGACATTGTTGAAAATGTTCATGTAGACGGAAAGCTCCATTTAAAGTTGCTTTACTTTGCAAAATAACCTGCAGGTGTTGAAAATGTTAAAGATTTACTTCCTATTCTGGAATAAATTCTTATAAAGAGGTTTTTAATTCCAGAAAATATGTTTTCTAGAGAAAAGTCTATCAATAAGAACATATAAAAACACACAACAGGGTGCCTGGGTGGCTCAATCAGTTAAGTGTCCAACTCTTGATCTCAGCTCAGGTCTTGATCTCAGGGTCATGAGTTCAAGCCCCACATTGGGCTCTATGCTGGGTGTAGAGTCTGCTTAAGAACAAAACAAAATAAAACCACACAACTACACAACTTATCTTTAAATAAAGCATATTATCCTTCCCTTCTGTAATGCTTTTATATAGTATATATAATATTATATATATTATAATATTTATATATATTATATAGCTTATATATGTATATGATCTGTGTGTGTATATACCGTCTAAAAATTTTATGAACATGTGAATTAATTAAAAAGTTACAATTCACAAGATAAATGAAGGAACATCATATATAATAATCCTATTTTATTTACAAAGTCATTCGTTTATTAAAAGATAATTAGCTAGAACGTTAAGATTGATAAAATCTCAGAACAGAAATTGGATCCCATGAAACTAAAGCCTGCCAAACCTCTCAAGAGAAGGACTATCTCAAAGGGTCTTCTGGCTAAGTCCCATGCTATCCAGATGATGTGTAGGAGTAGTTCAGCACAAAAATCCATTTGCCCACTTTGAGTAAAGAAAATAACCTCAAGGATATTCAGAAAACTCATGTTTTTGCTGCTGCTTTTATTGTTACATTGTTGTTGTTTCTTGAATTTAATTTCCTTGTTGTAACTGACTTGTCAGTTCAGGTCTGGGTCAGTTTGGTTTCCCTAATTTAGTGTCATAATCAACCCTCTCAACAGCAACCATGCACAATGTATCAGTTGTATGGCTGTAACAGAATTTATACAATGCAGCATGTTTACTGAGGTATAGGTATTTGTCTTAATGCACCTTCATAAGCAAACTCCTACTTTTTGCTCCTGCTCATGGATGCAACAGAAATGGGCTTTTAATTTTTTCCCCAAAGTCTTTGGCCAAATGATGAATGAATCTTTGGCATCCTCTGAGTTCCCGGAAATGCCCCCCGCCCCCTTATACTTTAGCAAATAAGAACTTTGAAATCCAGGATGAAGTATCCATATGTAACATACATGAGACATATTCTCCCTATATTTGTATATTTGATATAGTACCCACTATGAGTCAGGCATTGTGATAGTTATTGAAGATAAGACAAAACAGGATGGCTACCTCAAGGATTTCATAACATAGAAAAGGACATATCCAAATAATAACTGTCTTGAAAAATTTCTAAACCAAAGTGCACTATAGATGAATTTAATTATTTGAATATAGGTTGATTCTTAATATTTTTGCTTTCTTTTATGACTCAACAAAAATCTGATTTTAACTCAACTAACAGAGGTGACTGGGGATTTCACCATAATCATTTTCTGTATTTCTTTCTATAAGATTAATCAAAGGAGATGACAGATGGAAGAAGTCTCACTAATTATGTGAATATGCTTTTCAGTTGTGCCAGTTCCCACGGCTCTCCCAGGTCCCTGGGGCTCTGCTGCTTCAGGCCATGAAGGAAGCAGGGTGAACTTGGGCATTCCTAGAGGGCCCTAAGTCTGAGGTTCCCTCTCCCTCGGTGTACCGCATAGTTACCTCCTCAGCAATATCACTACTTCCCAAGAGTGCTGCTCCTTCTATGTGTATTGGTACTTTCAACCTCCTTCCAGTAAATTCCCTCCCCTCATCTCTTCGATTCCATTTATCTTCACCTACTATAAGAATCCAAATTAGAAAAATATAGGTTTTAGAAAACTAAAATAAAACAAAAAGCCAAGAATTAAAGTATATTCAGCCAGCTTCATCTTTAGAGAAGAATCCTAACCTACCCCAAGCAAGACTGAGTGCAGGAAAGTCGAACTGTTTCATGAACGTGAGGATGAGTGAAGAGATAATTTGAGTATAAAACACTATTTCATATTTTAGTTTTTCTAACACATTTAATAAATGTAAGCCAAAGATCATAATGCTGTGCACCAGCCAGGAGAAATCATCAGCTGCAAGACAAAGAAGATGTCACTAACTCCTGACCATGAGCAAGTCAGGTGCCAAAAGTTCAGAAATAGCCAAAGCAAAGCCAACGAATCACCAAAGTAGTAATTAGTATAAATTGTGCACACATCAAAAAGACAGTTTGTATGGGGTGTCTGGGTGGCTCAGTCAGTTAAGTGTCCAACTCCTGATTTCAGCTCAGGGGCATGGGATGGAGATCTGCCTTGGGCTCTATGCAGGGCATGGACCATGCTTAAGATTCTCTCTCTCTCTCTCCTTCTAACATCCCCCCCAAAAAAGAAGGAAAAACAAACAGTTTGAAAACTGGGGACACCCAAACTAAAACATGAAATGAGGCTGAGGGTATATTTTTTAAAAGAAGCTTATTGAGAGAAAAAGCAGTGATTATTTTTCTTTATGGGGATTGGTTACAATATTGGCATTTTCTTAAATGATAGGAAATTTGCCTATGGTTACCTCATATCAACCTTGGAAACAGTTTAAATTTTGCTTATGATTTCCAGAGGCATAAGCAAGAAATGGCCCAGGTCAAGTTATCCCGGCAAAACAAGCTAAATTAAGCTTGTTTGTATGACTGAAATGGTTTTGTCTGCTCAGGGATTTTCAAGGCTGGTCTCCATTTTTTTTAAAACACCAGCAAGGGTCTAACGTTTTTGCAGGGAAGTACTCCAAAAGGATTTTCAGATACAGCTGAGTCTTAAAAGAGAGAATGCATTAATCAGGTGGTTGAAAGGGATGGAGTTTATTCTAAGCAGAAGAAGCAAGAAGTACTACTCGTGACCACTCTGATCTGTTTAAGGACTCACATTCTGATCAGAGCAATGTACAGAACATGGAGAGTGGTGAGAGCAAAGGTTGGGAAAATAATGGCCAAATCATAAAAGTTCTTGTTTACTAAGAGATTTTATTTATTTATTTGACAGAGAGAGAGACAGCGAGAGCAGGAACACAAGCAGGGGGAGTGGGGGAGGGAGAAGCAGCCTTCCCGCTGAGCAGGGAGCCTGATGCGGGGCTCAATCCCAGGACCCTGGGAAAAATTCACTGCCTTACATGATAGTGTGTTGTTCTTTGTGGTGTGTAGACTTGTTTCATGTAAATTCTGAGATGTTTCCTTTCTTCCAATATATGAATCTACCCATTCATGTCCACTTTGTGTGTGTATGTGTATGTGTGTGAATAGTCAACATAAATAAATTAGTGAAGACTGCTAACGCCCCCACATATTTATTCTCTTTTCCTTACTAATATCCCCCACCTGTTATCTGGGCGCAGGATGGGAAGAATAATAAAGAAGTGACTTGGGTTTCTCCAGAATATCAAACTTCACAATCTGTCAGAATCTGTTCATCATTCTAACCACACAAACCTCAGAATCAAAAAGAACAAATAGAGATAAAAAGAGACAAACAAACAGACTCTTAATGCAGAGAACAAACTGGTGGTTACCAGAAGGAGGTGGGTCGGAAGAAGGGTGAAATAGATAAAGGGGGATTAAGGGTACATTTATCATGATGAGCACTGAGTGTTATAGAGAGTTGCTGATCATTATATTGCACACCTGTAACTAATTTAACTTATACTTAAGTTAAAAAAAAAAGCCAATAAAGGAAATTTTACAGTTACTAATTCCAGAACTAGGCAACTTGGACTGTGTCCACAAAATACCTGTACCTTCTCTTTCTCCATGAAATTTGGTTCTGAATGAATCAAGAGAGTTGCAAGACAGTTTTGGAAATGTTGTTTTTAAATTAGTAGCCTCTATATGGTAGAAGAGGTCTGCAGTATCTAACAACAGAAATTTTATAAAGATGTTCAAGGCTACTATGTATAGAAAATTAGACATGTCACACACCCTTCTTATACCGGCTTTCCAATTGAGCTACTAATCTCTGTCACCCCCGGCCAAATAAGATTAAATTCTGTTTCTGGTGCTTGTGACTAGACCCTTAGAAAATAAAAATGAGGAGAGAAGCTTACATCGTGAAACAATATTAGCTAAGGAAATGCAGGGACCATCTATAATTACAAAGCAGTTTGAACACCTTCCTAATTCCACATGGTTAGTCCCCAAAACATCACTCTCCACTTCTCTTTGACTACTTTGATGATATGATTACTAAATTTCTTGATTTATTTTATGTCTTAAATGACACTGGCAATCGTACAAAACATGTGTTAAACTTACTGTCTAGGATGACAGAAATAAACAGGCTCCTATTATTTAAAATAACAAATGACATCTACCTAGTACAAAAGAAAATTATGTCAGAACATGTTTATTATTTAACTATAAGAGTGAAGAATAACAAGTGTTTTTGCTAATGCCTTGAATCTCATTTTCTCAATTTCTAATCACATGCAATATGTTGCAATAAAAAGATGACTACATTTAGAAACATATCTATATATTTCTGTACACATACAAAGAACACCTGGCCATGGCCCAACCCATTCAACACTTTGACTGACTTAGTGGTTAGTTCTGATTCACTCTAAGGCTAGTTTTCCCAGAATTTAAATAACAAAATAAACAATATATATAAATGCCATATGAGGTTATTTTTCATCAAAGAGAGGAGATACACAATCTATTAAGCAAACAACTTTTGGTAGATACCATTCAGAGTCTAAAGACATGGAATGAGTAATCCCTTTCGATGTTTAGCATTACCACAGCTTCCCAAGAGCCATAGATACTTGGATACTTACACACTGAATCTGAGACCATCTCTCAAAATCTACTTCCTTCTGAGGAAATAAACCTCATATTGCACCATGTCTTTCAATTTTACTCCCCTAAAGCCACATCTTCACTATAAACCACCAGTTTACTACTCCAGGGTCCTGCCTTTTTCTCCTTACCCTACACCTGGAGTTGTCAATCATTTGCCCAAAATATTACCGTATTTGAGCATCTGGGATAGCCATTGAGGGTGAGAAAGAGGAGCTGCTGTTTTTGGAGACTTCACAGCACACTGCTAATTATTTCTCTGTTTCTGTCTGTTGTTCTGAATGGAGTCACATTAATAGGTGTCCCTCTGCTTTGTTATCTTGGATATGTGCCAAGCCCCAGGAAGGGGAATGGATTAGGGGTAAAAAAAATACACATCATCTCATTAATATTGGGCTTAAAATCTTCAGGAGAAAAAAAAAGTGCATTATAAAAAGTTCACTATAGTGCACTCTATGATTTTATCAGTCAAAAAGAAGTATGTAACAAAAAAATTTTTGTTTCTGTCTCTGGTTCCAGAGAGGTAACTTTTTGTGGTGATTAATTTTATGTGTCAACTTGGTTGAGCCACCATGCACAGACATTTGCTCAAACATTATTCTGGTGTTTCTGTGAAGGTGTGTTTTGGATAAGACAGAATTACCTTGGTGGACTTTGAGTAAAGCCGATTACTCTCAGTATGTGGGCAGGTCTCATTCAATCAGTTGAAGGCTTTAATAGAAAAAGATTGACACTGTTGGAGGAAGAGCGGAATCTGCTAGCTGACTGTCTTGGACTCAAACTGCAGCTTGTTCCTAGGTCTCTAACCTGCTGGTCTTTTCTACAGATTTTTAGACTTGCCAATTGCATGAGCCAATTCCTAAAAATAAAACATATATTTTTAATCTCTATCATTTTAAATATATATATTTTTATTTTATGTTTTTATTTATTTATATATATTTTAAAATATATGTTTTATTTTATATATTGTAATATATATTACAATTTATTATATATTAAAAACATATGCAGTTTAATATTTTATGTTTTAAAACAATATTTATATTTAAAATTGAGAGAAGTAGAGAGAGAGAGACAGACAGACCAGACAGACAAACAGATATCTTGTGTGGTTCTGTTTCTCTGGAGAGCCCTGACTAATATAACTCTAAATTTTTGGGATTTACCGATGATAAATAAGTTCCTTTGTTATTCATGGTGGGCCCCATATTACACTAATGGGATGATTCATGATGGGGCCCTAGATAGTTTATACTAACCAGCTGACTGAGGATAATGCTACCTGTGCTAGAAAGACCAACTGTATGATTAAAGGGTTCAGGCTTTGAGATACATGGTATCTGCTGGAACTCTAGCGGAGATTGAGTCACATGTTCAGTGTTCATTCAATCACACCAGTATAGAGAAGCTCAATGAAAAGTCTGAACACAGAAACTCAATTGAGTTTCTCTACTTGGCCATACTCTTTAAGTACTGTCACACATTAGCACTAGGAGGGAATGCTTCCCTGAAAATGACGGAAGCTTCACATCTAGAACCCTTCCACACTTCGCCTGTGAGGCTCTTCTTTTGGCTAGTTACCTTTGTTATCTTTTTGCCAAGATGCTGTGAGTGTAGAACTTGAAGTGAGTTCTGTGTACCTTTCTAGCAAGTTATGGAATCTGAGAATAATTGTGGGGACCCCCAAATTTGTATCCAGTTTGTGTGAAGTGAGGGTGACCCTGGGGACCCCTGAATTTGTGGCTGGCATCTAAAGTGAGGTCAGTCTTATAGATGACTATGTCATTAAACTTGACTTTGGCAAACTCATTGCAGGCAGAGATATGCTACATTAACTTTTAAATAAAATATGTTCTTATTTAAATTTCCAAATTATAAAGATTACATTATGTTTTAGACTTCAGGGGGCTTATGTCCAGGGATATGAGTTGAATAAGAATCTCGTAACATTCTGACTGCAGCATGTCTATAGAATCATTCTTTTTTCATTTTCACCTTAAATTCAAAATTTGTCTCATCCATATTCTAGCTTTCTGACCTTGCTGAAACCATTTAACCTATTCCATGCTTAAATTTTTCATCTGTAAAATAAAAATAAATATCTACTTCACTTAATTTCTATGAGGATTTCATTAGATGATGCATGCAAAATAATTAACAAATGATTTGGCTCATAATAATTTCCTGATAAAATAACAACACTGAATGTCATTTTACTAATGTTTAATGATAAATAAAGCTCTAACGTGCAATTGAAAACTCATTATACTAACATAGTGTTTCCTTATAGGCAGACCTACAATGGAAGTAAACACTATCATTTGATGTTGGTTAAGAAAATAGAGGGATTTAAATCATCTTAAGCTTTAAAGACTGAAGCTATGAATAGCTAATGTATTGAGCTAAAAAATGGGTGGTATTGATCAAGGGATGATAATATGTTTCCACTGTTTTGGACAGTGAATGAAGGAACGCTGTCCAAATTGCAGTGCTTACTCTTCTTTTCGTTATGTATCTATTTTTCATCACGTTGCTCCAATCGATTTGACTACAGCAAAAATATGAAATTAGATTGTATAATCTAATTAAATTGTATGTCAATCTAAATGTAATTTATATAAGATAAACCCACACAGACCATGCTCTTGTAGAGTTCCCATGAGAAGTGGCTTCCCATCCACAATGTGAATTTGGCCAGCAAGGGGGAAATATATATTGACTTTATAATTAAAATTTTATCTTGCATATCAAAAAATTTTAAATAGATATAAAATATTAACTTTAATAAATGATATTACTCAGAGTACTTAAAAGTACATATATATGCGAGTGATTCAAAGTACAAATCTGAGTTAGCACATTAAAAATTTGTCTAAACTTATATTGAATCTGTAAGTTTAGATTTTCTTTAATATTATTAAATAAACTAGTATCATCCTTGTATATTAGATATGCTAATATGTGTGTTCATTTTCTTAAGTAGATGTTAAAAGTCAATAAAATATCTGAGTAACTATTTAAGGAAAGAGGATATGTGGAGAAAATAATTTATCACTAGTGTATCAGAGACTTAATAAGCACAATTTTCTCTAAGAAATTTTAAAAAGAACTAATCACATCAAACTTGAGGCACCGATAGGCAGTAATATGAAAAACATATATCATGCTTATTTCATGATCACATGATAATCTGCTCCACTCAATATTGCTCAGTAAAAAACTTCAGATAAAACTACTAAGAATATACATTTTTATTACCAGTCAGAATGACATGTTGTACTTAGCTGTGGGCTAAAAGTCAGAGTTCCAACTTAATTTGTTTAGCCTAATATTTTTATTTTATTCTTTAATTCCATTGTTTTTCACACTATCAATTTTATAAATCAATTCAGCATCGATTGCTTTTATACCTAAAAATTCATACGGATATCAATTCGTAAAAATCTACAGGCTCTTTTATGAAACAAAATAATAAATTTTTAAAGCCAGAACCATTATTATTCAATAATTCTGAAATTTTAAAGTGTACTCAACAATTAGGTACCAATTTTAGTACAATGTTAGCTTGTAATTATGACAGATAAGTAACAAGAAAACATAGAGTTTAAATCTTGGAAATATTTTTGCTGATTCCAATGGTAATGTAAAAAAAATGAAATAAAGGGCGCTGGGGTGGCTTAGTTAGTTAAGCATCTGCCTTCAGCTCAGGTCATGATCCCAGGGTCCTGGAATCAAGTCCCGCATGGGCTCCCTGCTCCTTGGGAGGCTACTTCTCCCTCTGCTTCTCTCTCTCTCTCTGTCTCTCATGAATAAATAAATAAAATCTTTTTAAAAAAATGAAATAAGCATATTAAACAAAGCAAAAAACAACTGCCGTGTGTATTTTCAAAAGAAACTTTTACAATTCAGCATCGGAGATTTAAAAAATATATGCACATCACCGTCCCCCAAAATCTGGTAAGTAAGTGGACCTTAAGTGCTGGTGGACAAAAATAAATGATTTTTCATATACTATGACTTAGGGCGCCTGGGTGGCTCAGATGGTTAAGCGTCTGCCTTCGGCTCAGATCAGGATCCCAGAGTCCTGGGATCGGTTCCTGCATCGGGCTCCCTGCTCCTTGGGAGCCTGCCTCTCCCTCTGCCTCTCTCTCTCTCTCTCTCTCTCTGTCTCTTATGAATAAATAAATAAAATCTTTAAAAATATATATACTATGACTTAGTTTGTTTGAAGTTTTTCTTTAAGAACATGGATTTCTAAATTATGAAATATCCATAGGAAATTACTAACCAAAACCGAATAATCAACAGGCACAACATAATACTGACATCCAGTGGCCATTTGAGCTAATTGCAGAATGATGCTGGTTTTCAAATTATTCAAAGGAGAGGGTTGGTAAAAGTTTTGTCATGATTATTTAACTTGATGTTATCCATGTGAAAAGCAATATCCTTATTGATCACAACATAAACAACAAATGTAAGGTTAAGATTGCTTGCTATTAGTGATACGTTTTTTTCTAATAATTCTCACAATTTTTAACAAACTCCCAGAGTATTAAAGAAAAACCAATATAAAATAGTTAAATTTTCCCCAGGTTAATTCAATATCTAGATATATATATCTACATATGTACAAAAATATACATATTTGCCAAAATTTCACTTTTGATAAACAATCCCATGGATATGTTTTGATTTTCAGTTTGCTTTTATAGACTTTTTCACATGCTCCTTTGAATATATGTTTCTATTTGTAGCTGACGTACAACATGTTTCAACCAGGATAGGTTGGGTTATACGGTTATAAATATCAACACACATTTATTCTTTGTTCAAATCACTGATTAGTGGAGGAATATTGTTCTTTGGAATTACTTATGAAACCAGACTGAGCAGCTACCATCATGAAGGTGCTATTTGCTGTGAATAAAGCAAGAGTGAAAGAGAGGACCTTGAAGAGTTTCATATGTCAACTCAATGCTGTCGTTCAATGTGGCCACAGACTGTATTGGTGGAACCAATGACCCAGCACCACCTAGGAGCAGGGGCCAGGAAGTGATTCCTACTACGTACCTAGATGGGGAACAAAAAATTGAATATCTGCATCCATGGAATCACACTTTTCTGTCTTTATTCCTTTGCCTTCTTTTGTTAGTCCTCCAACATTATCCTACATATTCAAGTCCTTCAGTTTGATTCCTACTTTAAATAACATTTATACTGATGATTCTTAAATTTATATTTCCTCCCATACATTTCTTCAGCACTCCAAATATATTTAGCCAATTTGATATATCCACTTGACACTATCAAGCCCCTTAAATGCAAAGTGGCTATGTTAGAAATTATAGTAACACTCCTAAACCTTTTTATTTTTTCTCTTTTGACATTTCCTATATTGTTAAAAGACAACATCATTTGGTTAAACTGGTTCCAAATCTAGTAATCATCCTTGAAATCATGGACTATTGTTGACTCAAAAAGGCATTTATGGTTTTGTTTATTTTCAACAAATGCTTTTTTCTTTGATTGAAGTATAATTAACATGCAGTGTTATACGTATACTTTCAGGTATACAATATATTGATTCAACAAATATACATTACTCAGTGCTCACCATAAATGTAGTCACCAGCTATCACTGTACAATGTTATTACAATATTATTGACTATATTCCCTATGCTGTACTTTTCATCTCTGTGACATTCATTTTATAATTGGAAGTTTGTATCTTTAAATTTTTTTTTATTTGAGTATAGTTGACCAACAATGTTACATTAGTTACAGGTGTACAACACAGTGATTCAACACTATGTTATGCTATGCTCACCATAAGTGTAGTTACCATCTAGTAGCATTTAACCCTATTACAATACCATTGACTATATTCCCTATGCTGTACATTTATTCTGTGACTTATTCATTCCATAACTGGGAGCCTGTATCTCCCACTGCCCTTCATCCATTTTTGCCCAATCCCCTACTCTCCTCCCCTCTGGCAACCACCAGTTTGTTCTCTGTATTTATAGGTCTGATTCTAGTTTTTGTTTGTTTATTCATATGTTTCATTTTTTAGATTCACATGTAAGTGGAATCATATGGTGTTTGTCTTTCTTAGTCTGACTTATTTCACTTAGCCTAATGACCTTAGGTCCATCCCTCTTGTTGCAATGGCAAGGACTGGGCCACTTCTAACACTGTAACAAAAATGTGGAAAGAGCCGAGATGCCCTTCAACAGAGGAATGGATAATGAAGATGTGGTCCACATATACAATGGAATATTACTCAGCCATCAGAAAGGATGAATACCCAACTTTTACATCCACATAGATGGGACTGGAGGAGATTATGCTAAGTGAAATAAGTCAAGCAGAGAAAGTCAATTTCATATGGTTTCACTTATTTGTGGAACATAAGGAACAGCATGGAGGACATTAGGAGAAGGAAGGGAAAAATGAAGCGGGGGGGAAATCAGAGGGAGAGATGAATCATGAGAGACTATGGACTCTGAGAAACAAACTGAGGGTTTTGGGGGTGGGTGGGGGGATGGGTTAGCCTGGTGATGGGTATTAAGGAGGGCACGTATTGCATGGAGTGCTGGTGTTATATGAAAACAAAGAATCATGGAACACTACATCAAAAACTAATGATGTAATGTATGGTGACTAATATAAGATAATAAAATTTAAAAAACAAACAAACAAAAAAGCCAAAAATAAACACAAAATGGATTAAAGTCCTGAATGTGGGAACTGAAATCATAAAACTCCTAGAAGAGAACATAGGCAGTAATTTCTTTGATGTTGTCCATAGAAACATTTTTTAGATATGTCTCTGAAGGCAAGAGAAACAAAAGCAAAAAATAAACTACTGGGACTACATCAAAATAAAAAGATTTACACAGCAAAGGAAACCATCAACAAAACAAAAAGACAACGAATGGGAGAAAATATTTGCAAATGATATATCTGATAGGGAGTTAAAATCCAAATATATAATGATTTTAACAACTCAACACAAAAAATCAAATAATCCAATTGGAAAATGGGCAGAGGAACTGAATAGACATTTTTCTAAAGAAGACATACAGACAGCCAAAAGACACATGACAAGATGCTCAACATTACTTGTCATCAAGGAAATGCAAATCAAAACTACAGTGAATTATCACCTTGGCACCTGTCAGAATGGCTAAAATAAAAAAGACAAGAAATAACAAGTACTGGCAAGGATGTGGAGAAAAAGGTACTCTCATGCACCTCACTATTGGTGGAATGTAAACTGGTATAGCCACTGCGAAAAACAGTATGGAGTTTCCTCAAAAAATAAAAACAGAAATACCATGTGATTCAATAATTCCACTACTGGCTATTTACCTGAAGTAAATGAAAACACATTTGGAAAAGAAACATGCACCTCTATGCTTATTACAGCATTATTTATAGTAGCCAAGATATGGAAGCAACCAAGTATCCATCGATGGATGAATGGATAAGAAGGTTTGGCATTTACTGGTTTTGTTCATCCTACTGACATTCTCCTGTCCACAGGAAGACGTTTGAGGCTAGGTTCATGAAACAAGTTAAGCAGCTAAGCAATTCAGATCCCACTGTAATGCTAGAATAGTTAGTGATCATGACACTTGGTAGATTTGAACCTGGGATACTAAAAACAGCATCTACAGATCTCCACACAGTCTTGAAAGTAAATACATTCAGATAAAGAAAGTCAAGTCAATAGATACAGTGATTCCAAATCTTCTTATGTTTGTTTTAACTTTGAATACAACTGTACTTGAATCTAACTACAGTCCTGGATTTTCATTTATGTAAGTCAATATATTTCTTTATTTTGTTTAAGGCAATTTGATTTAGCTTTTCTATCATTTGCATCCAACCAAGTTCTAAATGAAATATGTTATTCTCACATATAAAGACACGTGTACTTATAGCAGTATTGTAATATTTAAGTAACATATAATTATATATAATGTATAATATATAATATTGTTATATACTGCATATAGTACTATTGTGATATATTACATATGTGATAACATGAAAGTATTTAGAAAATTTCTATAAAGCATTACTCATGCATGTGTGTATGTTTTTTTTAAATAATAGATGGGGTATTTCAAGTTAATGGAGATACAATGGGTATTTGTTAAATACCCACAGGATTATAACATAAAACAAGTTGTGATGACATATATTTAGAAGGGCTTTAATTGTAACTGAGCCTGTGGTCTTAGCTTCCACTTTAGCAATCAAATTTATAGAATTACTCGTCTCCAAAGTGATTCTTATCTATATGTTTCTTCACACATACAATGCTTTTACACTTACATATATGTCATGGGAATGGTGGTCTCAATAAACCTGTGTGTGCCATTACTATTTATCTGAGCATGTGATCTGAGGTAGGGGTTCCAGCTGCCTAATAGACATCCACTTTTACATCACTTGAGTGAACCAACACTCATAAGGAAATAGTGCTCAAATTTCTGAATGAAGTCCAAGATTTTCCTATATATCCCTGTTTAAGAATTTTTCTTTCATAACTCCAGTCATTTTATATTGGTAGTGGTTATTGAAAAAGAGTTAAACTAAGGAGAACATTCTAAAATGGTACACTGAAAGGACTTAATAATAATTTATACAAGTTTTGATTCAAAATGTTTATCATTTAGACAGAAGGAGCTCCTTCACCTCTTCCTGATGTCATATTAACTTCACAAGGGAAAAAAAAACAAAAATTCACAGCTAGCATACATCAGATCAATTTTGTCTGTTCAGTTTTTTAAGTTCCTGAGGGCCACAAATTCCTGCTACCTTTCTCTCAAAGTCAATGTTTCTAAAATTGTAATCCATGGGCCACAGTTTTCTTTATCAGATGCTCTGAGTGAAGTCCAGGTATCTGCATTTTAAGAAACGTCCCCAGTAATACTATGTGCCATCAAATTAAAAATATTATGTCCCAACTTCGTTGCTTAAAAGATGCAAAAGCAAAAAGAATCCTCTGTACTCACCATATTTAAGATCAGCCATATTATTGGTTGAAATCTTGGGAAGCTGAGAAATCTACTTTATTTCTGTATCTTTCTTTTCTTATTAACTCATTTATACCACAGGTGAAATTCTGACAAGCTATAGCTGGCACTGATGACATGAAAAAGCTGATAAATAAATAGAACTTTGGGAGAAATTTTACTACCAAATTTCCTAGTACTGTTTCCTTGAGCTGTTTAGTAAAACAAAACTTTGTCATAGTAGGCTAATGTGATCTAACCATTTGTTCACAACTTCTATAGTAAAATTGATTACCTCTAGGAGTTAAGCTAGAGGCTCAGTATCAATTAGTAATTGTAATTGAAGCTGCATGTAATTAATTGTATAATTTAGGGATATTAATGTTAAATCCCATTCTAATTACATGATGAAATGGAATCATTATGAAGAATTTACTTAGGTATGAGTAAAACTCTGTAAGGGACTTGTTGGACATTTTTATTAAGAAAAACAATAAAATTACGTGTAGAATACATGTTCCACCGCAGGCAGTTCTTAATTATAATAAGTGAAATCTGTCTGTCTCTTCTCATATCATATACTCTTCTGTATTCCCTAATTCTTCTTAAATATAATTTAAGAAAATATTATTCTGATTGAGTGAAACCAATTTCTTCCTTTCCCCTTTCTATAGTTAACACCTAATAATTTTAAAATTTCAATTCACATAACCATTTTTTAAAAATAACTGCATGAGGTAAGTAGGTTAGGTTCAACATATGTAATACACAACAAATGTATAAACACTCACCCATTCTTTACCCACAGCTGATACTACAAGTTTGAAAAGGAGACTTTTCTACTGTGTATAACATTTAAGTAATGTTTCCCATGTAGAGCTCTAAGCAACCACCAACAATGGACTAGACCAAGCCAATTAAATGAAAACTATTTGCTGAGTCATCATTAGTTTACTAGCGATTCAGATAAAAGGAAAATTTCCCATTAATTTTTATATTCTCAATGTCCAGCGCATAGAGCCCTATATTAATTATGCAGAAAGATAATATGAGGAGATGAAAATCTACTTCTGTATCATCTCTCTTCTGCATATTCATACCAGAACTGAGATCATTGAAAGAAAAAAAAAGACTGTCTAGTGGACATGATAGTTTCAAATATAAGCTTAACACAACTACTTCTTTCCCTATCTTCATTGGATCTCTGTAACCGTTCCTTTTCGTTTATGACCTACATTCTCTTTCAGTCTTTGGGTAAAAATATATAATTTACCTGAAATAATGGTGGCTATCAGAATTTTTATTCTTACTCAATGTTTTTGCTTTTTTCTTTCAAATAAGTAAATAAAAAAGAAATAAAGAAAAAAAGCTTAAACTCCCCAAATAATGGATTAAATAATGTATGAAAATTAATATCTTTCATATTTAAAACTGCTCTAAAAACCCCAAAATTAAATATGACAGGTGACAGTTTTATTTTGTGATTAGTTAAGGACTACTTTCAGTTTGAGGCTTTATTTAGTATTCAGTATTTTTTGAAGTGCGTTAGTTTTAATATAGTTTTTATAACATCTCCTTACAAGCAAACTATTTTATTTTTTTCTTTTTTTTAAATTTTTTATTGTTATGTTAATCACCATATATTACATCATTAGTTTTTGATGTAGTGTTCCATGATTCATTTTTTGTTCATAACACCCAGTGCTCCATGCAGAATGTGCCCTCTTTAATAACCCATCACCAGGCTAACCCATCCCCCTACCCTCCTCCCCTCTAGAACCCTCAGTTTGTTTTTCAGAGACCATCATCTCTCATGGTTCGTCTCCCCCTCTGATTTACTCCCCTTCATTCTTCTCCTGCTATCTTCTTCTTTTTCTTTTTTCTTAAAATATGTTGTGTTATTTGTTTCAGAAGTACAGAACTGTGATTCAACAGTCTTGCACAATTCACAGCGCTCACCGTAGCACATACCCTCCCCAATGTCTATCACCCAGCCACCCCATCCCTCCCACCCCCAAACACTCCAGTAACACTCAGTTTGTTTCCTGAGATTAAGAATTCCTCATATCAGTGAGGTCATATGATACATGTCTTTCTCTGATTGACTTATTTCACTCAGCATAACACCCTCCAGTTCCATCCACGTCGTTGCAAATGGCAAGATCTCATTCCTTTTGATGGCTGCATAATATTCCATTGTGTATATATGCCACATCTTCTTTATCCATTCATCTGTCGATGGACATCTTGGCTCTTTCCACAGTTTGGCTATTGTGGACATTGCTGCTATAAACATTGGGGTGCACGTACCCCTTCGGATCCCTACATTTGTATCTTTGGGGTAAATACCCAGTAGTGCAATTGCTGGATCGAATGGTAGCTCTAATTTCAACTGTTTGAGGAACCTCCATACTGTTTTCCAGAGGGGTTGCACCAGCTTGCATTCCCATCAACAGTGTAGGGGGTTCCCCTTTCTCCACATCCCCGCCAACATCTGTCGTTCCCTGACTTGTTAATTTTAGCCATTCTGACGGGTATGAGGTGGTATCTCATTGAGGTTTTGATTTGGATTTCCCTGATGCCGAGCGATGTTGAGCACTTTTTCATGTGCCTGTTGGCCATTTGGATGTCTTCTTTGGAAAAATGTCTGTTCATGTCTTTTGCCCATTTCTTGATTGGATTATTTGTTCTTTGGGTGTTGAGTTTGATACGTTCTTTATAGATTTTGGATACTAGCCCTTTATCTGATATGTCATTTGCAAATATTTTCTCCCATTCTGTCGGTTGTCTTTTGGTTTTGTGGACTGTTTCTTTTGCTGTGCAAAAGCTTTTTATCTTGATGAAATCCCAAGAGTTCATTTTTGCCCTGGCTTCCCGTGCCTTTGGCGATGTTTCTAGGAAGAAGTTGCTGCGGCTGAGGTCAAAGAGGTCAAGCAAACTATTTTAAAGTGAATATCTACTGTGTTTTGTAGTCTGAGTCTGAATCTCCATTTCATGAGTAATGTTGAAGATTACTTTTATATATTTTAAATAGTATATTGTCTGTATGACTGTTGTCTGTCAATAAAGTATTTAAACAGATTATAACTGAGATAACTTCTCTACTACCTCTTTTCATTCTGTATTTTTTACTATGCTTTAAATTCCTTCATTTTATAATCTCATATAATATGATACACATTGTGTATTTTCTCTTTCTCCCATTGCAGTGTAAGTTTGAAGAGAGAGGCTTTCTAGTTTGTCTTTGCTATACTCACTATGTGTAAATAAAACAATTCCTGGAATACAGTAGATGCTAAATAAATATTTCTTGAAGAAATATGTAGTTAGTGCCAAATCGAAAATGTGCAAAAGAATAGTTTTAATTTATTTTTAATTAATTTATTTTTTAAAGATTTTTATTTATTTGATAGAGCGAGCGAGAGAGCACAAGCAGGGGAATAGTAGAAGGAGAGGGAGAAGCAGGCTCCCCACCAAGCAGGGAGCCCAATGCGGGGCTTGATCCCAAGACCCTGGGATCATGACCTGAGCCAAAGGCAGACGTTTAACCATCTGAGCCACCCAGGCACCCCAAGAATAGTTTTAATTTAAAACTAATCTAATTTTTATCACAGCTTTTTTATTGTTGTGATAAGCAAATAAACTAAAAAGATGGGATTATTCTAAAAATCTATATTTAAAATTGGCCTAAAATTTTACAACTCAATTATAGTGGTATTTATTAAGTAAGCAAAATTATTATCTTATAAAACTTAAGAGGGAGCGCCTGGGTGGCTCAGTCAGTTAAGCATCAGATTCTTGATCTTGGCTCATGTCTTGCTCATGGGGTCGTGAGTTCAAGTCCCACATTGGACTATGTGGTCGGCTACATGTTGGGTATAGAGATAACTTGAAAAAAAAAAACTTAAGAGGAAAATGGAAATAGAATAAACCTCATTTTTGAGGTTAAAATATTGGTGTGGAATATAAAATACCCACTGAAGCCAAGCTTACCATTTTCCCTCTAAACATTTTTGAAAGATATATGACTAATCATTTCTGTTTTCCATTTCCCTGTACTCATGGCACATGTAAAGGAAAGCAGACACTATGGTTTGCATGTAATGAGATTCCCATTCTAACCTAATAAAAAAGATTTCTTTAAAATTTATCAGCCTAAGAGTTAATATTAGACATGGCTAACACCATTAGGAGGTTGTTGTGTTATAGTATACAGTCCTGTTCAACCAGGAGTTTGGATATTTAATAATGTGGCCTACCGCAAATTTTAACCTAGGGTTAACAGGATTGTTTTTAAAGAGTAGTTTTAACATGGTCTTTTCCTCTTTCTTTATCATCCTTTGTTCAATACTGTTTTATATTCCTGGTTAAAAGCTCCTGGGAAAAAAGCTCTAATACTAGAAAGTTATTTTTCCACCTGGGTTACTTTGTCACTGCTTGTTCAGACCTTGCTTTGTAGTAGGGACAAGCAAAGGAAGACAAACAAGAAACAGTTGAGGTTTCCTTTTTATTAATCCCAACTGAAGATAATCCTGCTAGCGAGTTCCTTAGTGCATCTTGTTACAGCAACTAAAACTAACATTAGCATGTGCTCATCCTTATTTCAAGAAGCATGAGGAGCTCCTGCATGGTTCAGTTGGTTTCGCGACTGCCTTCGGCTCGGGTCATGATCCCAGGGTCCTGGGATCCAGTCCCTCATCAGGCTCTCTGCCCCTCCCCCTTGCTCGTGCATGCTCTCTCTTCCCCCATCTCTGAAATAAATAAAATCTTTAAAAAAAAAAAGGAACTAGAAAAAGTAGAATAAACTAAGCCCAAAGTTAGCAGAAGTAAGATGATAACAAAGATGTAGAGAAATGTAAGATCAATAGAGAAATAGAATAGAGAATAGAAAATAGAAATAGAGAAATGAAATAGAGAATAGAAAAACATGGGCACCTGGGTGGATCAATCAGTTAAGCGTCTGACTCTTGATTTCAGCTCGGGTCATGATCCCAGGGTCCTGGGATCGAGCTCCACATCAGGCTCCCTGCTTAGCGGGGAGTCTGCTCCTCTTTCTCCCTCCACCTGCCGTTCCCCCTGCTTGTGCTCTCTCTCTCTCTCTCAGGTAAATAAATAAAATCTTAAAAAATAAAGGAAGCCTGAAAGGAAATCAGATAAAGCTTTCAAAATTCAAATTATATTATGATCTTTCTTTGTGATGTCTACAGCTACAGAATGTCAAGAAATTAGTTCAATCTCTGTATTCTGCTCAACAGTTTTGTTGCCATTTATAGGGAATGTGGTCAGCAGAAGAATGGCCCCCTCCAGAGATGTCCACGGGCTAATCCTTGGAAAGCATATGCCATGTTCCATGGAGAGGGGGAATAATAGTTGCAGGTGGAATTAAGGTTGATAATCAGCTGAACTAGAGATGGGGAGATTATTCTGGATTATTTGGGCAGGTCTAATATAACCACAAGGATTTTTATAAGTGAAAGAGGATTACAGGAGAGTCAATGTCACAGTGATGTGATACGAGGGATACTTGACCAATCATTTTCTGCTTTAAAGTTGTAAAGGGGCTATGGGCTAAAGAATGTGAGTAGTCTTTGGAAATGGAGTAGGCAAGAAAACAGAATCTCCTATAGAGCTTCCAGCAAGGAACACGGCCCTGCCGTGTTCTGTTGAGCAGAATACAGTGATTAAACTAATTTCTTGACATTCTATAACTTGATTGAATTGGTAGTTTTTCCTGTACCAAAGTTTATAGCATTCAAAAACATAGAGTTGTAAACGACTTTACTTTAACACTTACCCTTTCTTCAAATAGGACTATGTGAACCAACTTCTTAAAAAAATGGCAAAAAAAAAAAAAAAATCCCTGGAATCTAGGTTGAGGTGAAAAATTTCTAGACTTGATACCAAAAACATATCCATAAATGGAAACTTGGAAATTGAACCTCATCTAAACTAAAAACTTTTGCTCTGTGAACAACCTTGTTACATGGGTAAAAAGACAAACTATAGACTGGGAGAAAATATTTACAAACCAAATACCCAACAAAGAACTAGTGTTTAGAATATACAAAGAAAACTCAAAACTCTATATTAAAAAGAAATCCACTTGGAAAGTGAGCATATGCCATGGTAAACAATAGATCCGGTATTTGAGCATGACAAAATTCATAATTATTATTTCATCACCACATTTGAAACCTTTAGGTATATATTGATTTAAGGTTCTTGGTTTACCAATTCTTCAGTGCCAAAAACCAACAACAAATACTACCAATTTTGTTTTCTTTAAACACATACACACACTTTTATTGGTTTGGACATGGTTTGTAACAGTTACCATAATTTGATTATTTTGTGGACCTGGGTTGCCTCATGGGCTGCTAATTGAGATATCCTTCAAACCTGGCTTCGTATCAGAAAATATTCTCTGTTCCTAGAGAGGTGAAGTAGTACTTAATTCATTATCCTGGAAGTAACTACATTTCTTTCTTTCTTTTCTTTCTTTCTTTCTTTCTTTCTTTCTTTCTTTCTTTTCTTTCTTTCTTTCTTTCTTTCTTTCTTTTTTTTTTCTTTCTTTTCTTTTTCTTTCTTTTCTTTTCTTTTTTTTCTTTTTTTTTTCTTCCTTCCTTCCTTCCTTTCCTTCCTTCTTTCTTTCTTTTTCTTTCTTTCTTTCTTTCTTTCTTTCTTTCTTTCTTTCTTTCTTTCTTTCTTTCTTTCTTTCTTTTTCTTTCTCTCTTTCTTTCTTTCTTTCTTTCTTTCTCTCTTTCTCTCTTTCTTTCTTTCTTTTTCTTTCTTCTTTCTTTCTTTCTTCTTTCTTTCTTTTTTCTTTTTTCCTATATTCCTGCCTTCCCAGATGGTGGCACTATGGCTTTTAGTTTCCTTTGGTTTCACTCTTCTAAATCTCCACTCATCCAGAAATGAGCCTAAGATTTAAAATGGACCAAGTAAATGAAAAAACGAAATGTGTAAGGCTGAAAAGTGGACCCTCAAAGAAACCCACATCCTAACCCTAGGACCTGTGAGTATATTACTTTACATGGTAAAAAGGACTTTGCGGATGTAATTAAATTAAGGATCTTGAATTAGGGAGATTTCCCTGGATTATCCAGATGGGCCAAATGTAATCACAAATGTCCTTGTAGAACAGAGGCGGAGGGAGATTTGCCCACAAAAGAGGAGTGTCAGAATAATGCCATGTGAAGAAAGATTCTACCAGCCATTGCTGGCTTTGATGATGGAGAAAGTGGCCACAAGACAGAGAATGCAGGTGACCTGGCAGCTGGAAAAGGTAAGGAAATAGATTATTCCCTCTGAAGCTCCAGAGGGGACCATCCCAACCTCTGCCTTCACTTTCGCCAGCAAGACTTATTTGGGATTTTTGACCTTCAGGTAATACATTTGTGTTGCTTTCAGGTAGGTGTGTAGTGATTTGTTTCAGCGGCAATAAGAAACAACCAGGGAGAATATTGTAGAGACAATTACTGAAGATTTAGATTTGGGGTGAATTTTAATGAAAAAATGCCTAAAATATAATTATTATAATGAATAATCATTCATATTTGTCATGCTTTAATGTATCTCCATACTGTTTTGGTGAATCTAATTCTCAATAATTTATTGTAACTTGAAGACAACTGTTTTTTTTCAGTTTTTAACTAGCAATTTTCTATATTATGTACTTCTGAAGGTGTTATATTCATTTTTTATCGAGTTGTCACACAAGTCTAAGTAAAAATTTCAAGGAAAACAAGAGGTTCGCCTTAATGTAGGTGTAAATGAAATACCATCATCATTTTTGGATGTGAGCCTTGTTCATAAAATTTTGCTTTTAATATTTATTTTCCAAATATGAAGATAATTACATTTTGATCATTTTGCTACTCAAACTGAGATGAAGTTCATGCAGTTAATTTTTGTTTATTATTACACTTGTATAACTGACATAATTGCATTTTTAATAGTGCTATGCTAAAGCCCAAAGCTAAAAGAAAGCCCAACATAAATAAGTTTTATGTATCTTTAGAGATACTAATTGAATTACATTTGAGTAAGATATTGAAGCATTTATTTACTGCCACCATAAAACGAATATCTAAAAAAAAACACTTTTAATGAGAACTTTTTAGCATATAGTTGATTACACATAAAAATATAGCTTTATTTGTATGGGCATGATAGACATTTTGAAAGGTATTTTACAATATTTTAAGTGCTTGAATTGAGTTTACATAAATTAAATTTCATGAAGATTGATCCTAAAACTATATATTATACAACAAAATTTCTACGAAATCATTTTTTACTCTTAGAATTAAAGTGTAATAAACATATTGTTAACAACAGACATTGTGAGTGCATTGTAAGTGAATTTTTACAAAGTGAAAACACCCATGGAATCTCTAAATATCAAGATGGAAAAATTTTCTGAATCCTAAAAGCTTCATTTGTGTTCTTTCCCAGTCATTAATCTCATTCAAAGATAAATATTAAATGTTAACTTTTAACATCATAATTTATTGTTTGCATACTTAAAAAGTTGCATGTGTGAGGAAATTATACAACATATATATGTCTGACTTATTTCATGAAACGTTATGTTTGTAACTTCATCTGTGTTGTTACCTGTAGCAATAGTTTATTTTTATTCTTTTATTGATCTTATCAATACACTCTTAGGTAGTGATTAAATCTACTACTGACTGTAGCTGTTCTTTTTTTCCCCAGTTTGGAGCAATACTACTCAATGTATGTATGTATGTACTCTTGTGTGTGTCTTTTGGAATAAGCTTGCTCATCTGTAGGTATATTACTAAAAGTGGAATTGCTTTGTCTTATAGTAGAGTATGCTGACTAGTTTTGGTAGACATTACTAAACATTTTCCTAAAATAGTGATACTAATTTATGTACTCACCCACATTACATGATATTTCTAGTTTTTTGTATTATTGCCAAACTTGATTTTGACGTTCTAGTCTATTTGATTAGTACTATATTTGCGGGAAGGAAATTTTCCAAATTTTCCATGTATGTGTGGAGGCATTACACACCTAGGTATTATCTGGAATCTTCGTATAAGTATGCAGCCCTGGAAACATAGGGGCAGGAAATCCCTCTGGAGCAAAATTATTTACTTTTCTGGACAAGTAGAGATAAAGACAGTAACCCCCTCCAGAGACATTTAGAGACATTACTACCAGAAGCAATTGGCTTATATTTCAGGGCAATTTAGCTTAGGCATATCTGCTTCCCCTCCCCAGAAACTTATGCTTTTATTTCAGGATAATCCAAGTGATGTTTGTCTTTGCACAGGGTGGGAGAGATGGGGTGGGTAAGTTTGCCAGAAGTTTCTATATAAGATCAGAGTCTTCTAGCCTTGTGGTTTCTAACCTGTAACCTACTGGCACTGTATGAACAGTTATCAACTGTAACTCACTACGTCACCCTATGGGAACTGGGACTCCAGGAATAAGCATTATAATTTTACTACAGTTTCTGCTTTGCTGTAAGTAATAAACTTTGTCTTCAAACCAAAGATCTTCTATTTTCTCTGTCTCTGTCTCTCTCCTTCCATGTATGTATGGCTATAGAAAAGAGTGAAATGGTCCTGTTTCCAACGTAGTGACAAGTCATAGGTCTGGGAAACAGATGATGGCATGCCAATGGCCTCTCCCATTATTATACCTAACCTCTCATTATTACACCTAACCATTCGTATCTTCACGACACTGGGCTCAGTGGGTACCTATGTACCTAAGTATTCCTAGTACCCAAGGAATACATCTATCAGGTAACCTATCAGCTGAATTAAAAGCTGTTAACTAGATGAACATCTTAGGCTCTACTGCCTCTAGTAGACAGAATGATTTATCCAAGAGGAAATTGGATAAATGTTATATAATGAAGACAAGAAAGTCTTGAAACCAGGAGATCCTGTTAATACTCCCATTGCTAATTGCTAATATTACTGGTTAGTGGGTAAACGCTTAGGACCAGTAAGGAGTTGGATTTTGAGAGTATTAAATCAGGGTCACACTGTTTGGTAAACAGCTTTGTTCTAACATGTTGCTAGAAAGTCCAGGAACAGGAAATGGGTAGTCCAGGCAGGAAACTTTGATTATCAACATAATCTCTTGTGACCAACAAATAGAAGATAAGACTATAAAAGCTATAATTTAGGTTAATTTATTTTTTACTCCTCTTATAGTCTCACAATTTTTCTTGCTAACTTATATAAAGGAACCATTGGTTGTTAACATTTTAAGTTTTATTTTTTATTTATTTTTTAATTTTTTAAAATTTTATTATGTTATGTTAGTTACCATACAGTACATCATTAGTTTTTGATGTAGTGGTCCATGATCCATTCTTTTCGTATAACACCGAGTGCTCCATGCAATACGTGCCCTCCTTAATACCCATCACCGGGCTAACCCATCCCCCTCCCCCCCTCCCCTCTAGAACCCTCAGTTTGTTTCTCAGAGTCCATAGTGTCTCATGGTTCATCTCTCCCTCTGATTTCCCACCCTTCATTTTTCCCTTCCTTCCCCTAATGTCCTCCATGCTCTTCCTTATGTTCCACAGTAAGTGAAACCATATGATAAATGACTTTCTCTGCTTGACTTATTTCACTTAGCATAATCTTCTCCAGTCCCATCCGTGCTGATGTAAAAGTTGGGTATTCATCTTTTCTGATGGCTGAGTAATATTCCATTGTATATATGGACTCATTTTCTTTATCCATTCATCTGTTGAAGGGCAGCTCCTCTCTTTCCACAGTTTGGCTAGTGCGGACATTGCTGCTATGAACATTGGGGTGCATATGGCCCTTCTTTGCACTACATCTGTGTCTTTGGGGTAAATACCCAGGAGTGCAATTGCTGGGTCATAGGGTTGCTCTATTTTTAAGTTTTTGAAGAACCTCCGCACTGTTTTCCAATGTGGCTGTACCAACTTCCATTCCCACCAATAGTGTAAGAGGGTTCCCCTTTTAGCACAACCTCTCCACCATTTGTTGTTTCTTTCCCTGTCAAGTTTTGCCATTCTAACTGGTGTAAGGTGGTATCTCAATGTGGTTTTGATTTGAATTTCCCTGATGGCTAATGACGATGAGCATTTTTTCATGTGTCTGTTAGCCATTTCTATGTCTTCTTCAGAGAAGTGTCTTTTCATATCTTCTGCTCATTTTTTGACTTGATTATTTGTTTTCTGGGTGTTGAGTTTGAGAAGTTCTTTATAGATCTTGGATACCAGCCCTTTATCTATAGTGTCATTTGCAAATATCTTCTCCCATTCTGTGGGTTGCCTCTTTGTTTTGTGGACTGTTTCTTTTGCTGTGCAGAAGCTTTTTATCTTGATGAAATCCCAAAAGTTCATTTTTGCTTTCGTTTCACTAGCGTTTGGAGATGTATCTTGAAAGAAGTTGCGTGGGCGATGTCAAAGAGGTTACTGCCTATGTTCTCCTCAAGGATTTTGATAGATTCCTGTCTCACATTGAGGTCTTTCATCCACTTTGAGTTTATCTTTGTGAATGGTGTTAGAGAATGGTCGAGTTTCATTCTTCTGCATGTGGCTGTCCAATTTTCCCAGTACCATTTATTGAAGAGACTGTCTTTTTTCCATTGCATGTTTTTTCCTGCTTTGTCAAAGATTATTTGACCATAGAGTTGAGGGTCCATATCTGGGTTCTCTATTCTGTTCCATTGGTCTTTATGTCTGTTTTTGTGCCAGTACCATGCTGTCTTGGTGATCACAGCTTTGTAATATAGCTTGAAATCGGGCAACGTGATGCCCCCAGCTTTGTTTTTCTTTTTCGACATTTCCTTGGTGATTCGGGGTCTTTTCTGATTCCATACAAATTTTAGGATTGTTTGTTCCAGCACTTTGAAAAATGTCATTGGAATTTTGATTGGGATGGCTTTGAAGGTATAGATTGCTCTGGGTAGCATAGACATTTTAACAATGTTTATTCTTCCGATACATGAGCATGGAATATTTTTCCATCTTTTTGTGTCTTCTTCAATTTCTTTCATGAGTGTTCTGTAGTTCCTAGAGTATAGATCCTTTACCTCTTTGGTTAGGTTTATTCCGTGGTATCTTATGGTTTTTGGTGCTATTGTAAATGGAATTGATTCTCTAATTTCTCTTTCCACAGTTGTGTTGTTAGTGTATAAGAAAGCAACTGATTTCTGTGCATTGATTTTGTATCCTGCCACATTACTGAATTGCTGTATGAGTTCTAGTAATTTGGGGGTGGAGTCTTTTGCGTTTTCCACATAAAGTATCATGTCGTCTGCAAAAAGAGAGAGTTTGACTTCTTCTTTGCCAATTTGAATACGTTTTATTTCTTTTTGTTGTCTGATTGCTGTTGTTAGGACTTCTAGAACTATGTTGACAAACAGTGGCGAGAGTGGGCATCCTTGACATGTTCCTGATCTTAAGGGAAAGGCTCTCAGCTTTTCCCCATTGAGGATGATATTCGCTGTGGGTTTTTCATAGATGGATTTTGTGAACTTGAGGAATGTTCCCTCTATCCCTATACTCTGAAAAGTTTTAATCAGGAAACGATATTGTATGTTGTCAAATTCTTTTTCTGCATCAATTGAGAGGACCATATGGTTCTTCTCCCTCGTCTTATTAATGTGTTCTATCACATTGATTGATTTGCAAATGTTGAACCACTCTTGCATCCTGGGGATAAATCCCACTTGGTCGTGGTGGATGATCCTTTTAATGTATTGTTGGATCCTATTAGCTAGGATTTTGTTGAGGATTTTGGAATCCATATTCATCAGGGATATCGGTCTGAAATTCTCCTTTTTGATGGGGTCTTTGCCTGGTTTGGGGATTAAGGTAATGCTGGCCTCATAGAATGAGTCTGAAAGTTTTCCTTCTGTTTCTGTTTTTTGAAACAGCTTCAGTAGAATAGGTATTATTTCTTCTTTGAATGTTTGGTGAAATTCCCCAGGGAAGCATCAGGCCCTGGACTCTTGTTTTTTGGGAGGTTTTTGATCACTGCTTCAATCTTGTTACTGGTTATTGGCCTATTCAGGTTGTCAATTTCTTCTTGTATCAGTCTTGGCAGCTTATAGGTTTCCAGGAAGGCCTCCATTTCATCCAGATTGCTCAGTTTATTGGCATATAGTTGTTGATAATAATTTCTAATAATTGTTTCTATTTCCTTGGTGTTAGTCGTGATCTCCCATTTCATTCATAATTTTATTAATTTGGGTCCTTTCTCTTTTCTTTTGGCTAAGTCTGGCCAGTGGTTTATCAATCTTATTAATTCTTTCAAAGAACCAACTTCTAGTTTCATTGATCTGATCTACTGTGTTTCTGGTTTCTAATTCATTGATCTCAGCTCTAAGTTTAATTATTTATCTTCTAATGTGTGGCTTAGGCATTGTTTGTTGCTCTTTCTCTAGTTCTTTAAGGTGTAGAGTTAGTTGGTGAACTCAGGATTTTTCTATTTTTTTGAGTGAGGCTTGGATGGCTATGTATTTCCCCCTTAGGACCGCCTTTGCCGTATCCCATAGGTTTTGGACTGAAGTGTTTTCGTTCTCATTGATTTCCATGAATTGTTTAAGTTCTTCTTTGATTTCCTGGTTGACCCAAACATTCTTGAGCAGAGTGGTCTTTAGCTTCCAAGTGTTTGAATTTCTGCCAAATTTTTCTTGTGATTGAGTTCCAGTTTTAAAGCATTGTGGTCTGAGAATATGCAGGGAATAATATCAATCTTTTGGTATCGGTTGAGACCTGATTTGTGACCGAGTATGTGGTCTATTCTGGAGAAAGTTCCATGTGCGCTCGAAAAGAATGAGTACTCTGTTGTTTTCGGGTGGAATGTTCTGTAAATATCTTTTAGGTCCATCTGGTCCAATGTATCATTCAAAGCTCTTGTTTCCTTGTTGATTTTCTGCTGAGATGATCTGTCCATTGTTGAGAGTGGAGTATTGAGGTCTCCTACAATTAACGTATTGTTATCAATATGACTCTTTATTTTGGTTAACAGTTGGCTTATGTAGATGGCTGCTCCCATGTTGTGAGCATAGATATTTACAATTGTTAGATCTTCTTGTTGGATAGACCTTTTAAGAATGATATAGTGTCCTTCTGTGTCTCTAATTACAGACTTTAGTTTAAAATCTAATTTGTCTGATATAAGAATTTCTACCCCAGCTTTCTTTTGAGGTCTGTTGTCATGGAAGATGGATCCCCATCCCTTCACTTTCAGTCTAGATGTATCTTTAGGTTCAAAATGAGTCTCTTGTAGACAGCATATGGATGGGCCCTGTCTTTTTATCCAATCTGCAACCCTGTGCCGTTTTATGGGAGCATTTAGGCCATTCACATTGAGAGTGATTACTGAAAAGATATGAATTAATTGTCATCATGTTGCCTGTGAAGATCTTGTTTTTATAGATTGTCTCTTTAAATTTCTGTTGTATATCACTCTTGGGGTCTTTCTCTTTTTATAGAACCCCCTGCTTAATATTTCTTGCAGTGCCGGCTTAGTGGTCATATATTCTTTCGGTTTCTGCTGGTCGTGGAAGCTCTGCATCTCTCCATCCATTCTAAATGAGAGCCTTCCCGGATAAAGTATTCTTGGCTGCATGTTCTTCTCGTTTAGTACTCTGAATATGTCTTGCCAGCCCTTTCTGGCTTGCCAGGTCTCTGTGTATAGGTCTGACGTTATTCTGATGTTCCTCCCTCTGTACGTAAGGCATCTCTTCCCCCTAACTACCTTTAAGATGGTTTCCTTGGTTCTAAGATTTGCAAGTTTTACTATTACATGCCGGGGTGTTGGCCTGTTTTCCTTGATCTTGGGAGGGGTCCTCTCTGCCTCTAGGATGTGAATGTTTGTTTCATTCCCCAGATTAGGGAAGTTCTCAGCTACGATTTGCTCAAATACAGCTTCTAGTCCTCTCTCTCTCTCCACTCCCTCGGGGATTCCAATTATTCTGACATTGGAACGCTTCATGGTGTCACTTATTTCTCTGATTCTATTCTCATGGATTCTGAGTTGTTTTTTCCTGACCTCCTCTTTTCCCTTTTTATCTATTATATTGTCTTCCAGGTCGCTTATTCGTTCTTCTGCCTCACTTACCCTAGCTGTTAGATTATCTAGATTGGATTGGATCTCACTGATTCCATTTTTAAGTTCTGCCAATTCTGCTTTCATTTCTGCTCTTAGAGACTCTATGTTGCCATTAATTTATTTCTCCACTCTAGCTACTGTCTTCACAATTGCTAGCCTGAATTCCTTCTCTGACATCTTGGTTATATCTGCATCCATTTGTAAATCTGCTGCATAAGTCATAATCTCTGAGTCTTTTCTATTTGGGGGGATCCTCCTCCTAGTCATTCTGTTGATGGGTGGTTGAGGGAATGTATAGAGTCCAAATTATTGACCAGAACCCAAGCATGATGCACCTGTTTTCTAGGGACCTTAGGGTTGCTGGCCTCTTGTTTTCCCAGCTTGTCTTCTGGGGGAGGGGCCTGCTGTGCTGTTACTCAGGCAACCCTGTTTGGGTGGAGTTGCCCTGCCGCCCTGTGGCAGGGGATGGGCTCAGTGGGAATCAGTTTTGGGGGCTTTTGTTCTCTGGCAGCTCTACCTGGCAGCTTTCTGCATCTCTTCCACAAGTCAGAGCAGAAGAGACTTTCCAACCCTCTAGAGCAGAGAGATCGCAATCTGTTCTTCAATGAGCTCTCTAGGCCGCACTGTCTCTGTTTCTGTCCATGCTGCTATAAACTGCAACAGCCTGGCTTGTGCGCGCCTCCACAGTGCACCCAGTCCTGCCTCCAGGTCAGGGCACGTCTTTGCCCTTTGTGCTTCTAAAACCACCAGCCACTCCCAGTTCGCACATGTGACCCACCACTCTGGGTTTCCGCCCTGGGGGCTGCCCTAAAGTTCTTTCCCTGCCACTACTGGTCTGGTCTGTGCCCCATCCCCAGCGAGCGAGGCTGTTGCTCACCAGTGGTGTAGGAGCCCCACGGACAGGCTCCCTCCTGCTGCCGTTTACCCTCCGATATCTGCCCCTCAGAATCATGGCTCCCTGCTTCGTACCTCAAAACAAACCACCTTCTGTTTGTAGAGATCCAGATCTTACATCTCAGGCTGATTTCGTGGGTGCTCAGAGTGGTCTGGTAGATATCCAGCTCAATTCCGGGGACCAGTTCAAATAGGGTCCCCTACTCCTCTGCCATCTTTCCTTCCTCTCAACATTTTAAGTTTTAAGTGGGATTTGTATTAGTTCTGAGAGTTACCATAACAAAGTACCACAAATGGGATGGCTGAAAACAGCATAAATTTACTCTTTCACAGTTTTAGAGGTTAGAATTCTGAACTCAGCGTGTTGGCAGGGCCATGCCGCCTTCAAAGGCTGTAGAGGAGAAATCTTCCTTGCCTCTTCCAGTTTCTGGTATCCCCAGGGGATCATGGCATAACTCCAGTCTGCCTCTGCCCTTTAAGGACAAATAAAAATTAAAAACAAGAGGCTTAATTCCAGTTGAAAATAAGGGCAGAGATTCTTTTCCCCTCCTTTCCCTTGGAGCATCTAATTTAGAAAACTTAACATTGTAAATACTTTCTCCTTTTTGAAATGTAAATAGATCATTTTGAAAACTAGACTAGATAGACCTCATATCACCTTTATGATCCAGGAATGTCTATCTCAAATAAATGGAATCCATCTCTTTGAAATGTAAGCCTCAGAGAAAATAGTTTGCTTTTCCTCTGGATAAAGCCATTTAGCTGATAGAAGGTGATCTCAATTACCACATAAAGTTAATATGAACTATGTGTGACTAATGGTACTATCAAGGCCTCTTACTTGAGGACTAGTTATAGCTTATCTTGAGAATATGTATGTAATGGTTATATCTGCTTGGATAAATAAAAGGGTGAAATTTCTTTCTGCCTTTGCAATCTCCTGGCAGATTATCTGTTTTGTACATCATATTCCTAATTAATGCTCATTCAATGATTAAAAAAAATTAAATAACTTCTCTAGTAACTTTGTGGGGAGGATGTCTGGGTTTGTAGATTTTTTTAAATTATATTTCCTCAGCAATCGTCACTTGAACATCTTCCTCTGTGGCTGTGTCTTCACATGACATTCACTGTATGTGTGTTTGTGTCCAAATTCCTCTTTTCTTAGAAGGACGTGAGTCATTTTAGATTAAGGATCTGATGGCCTCATTTTAACCTGATTATATCTTTAAAGACATTATTTCTAAATGAAATCATATTCACTAGGAACCAAGCATTAGGGTTTCAGTATATTTAGGGAAGGGGAGGGAGCACATTTCAACCCATAACAGGAGTATATCTGAATTGGAATCACTGCATAATGGTATAGTAGCTGATAGAACTCTGTCTTGGGATTTGATAAAAAGCTTTTCATTTGGACAAAGATTAAGTATGGATGCTGTGAGACTCAAGAGTGAGGTGTTTTGAGTATCTTTTTATTTCTCTGGATCTGTTCTCTGCTCTGTATCCTTGGCATTTGATTTCTATAAATGACATTATCTGTGTCAACCTGCTTATAGTCAGGTTGACACAGCAGGAGGAGGTGACAAGAGTTACAATGATGGGAAGATTGGATTATTTATCACTGTTCTTCCTACATGCCAGTGCCTCTGTTTACCAAAGTCTATGAATACCATCCGGTGGACATCTTCTACGGGTACAGTTCTTGTTAATTCTAATGGATTCTTCTGCATGCCTCTTCAATTCCAAGAGTGACAAATCTTCCCATTGCTGCTAGACCCAGAGTTCCTTATCGTCATTTTGTAGTTCTCCTTCACCTTATCCACACTAGTATCCTCCCTCCTTTAAACTCCTCCATCACCCCTTTTAAGCATGACATTATTTCTTACCAAGATCCTATTATACCTACCTTAATTTAAATAATACATCTATAAATCTGCTCTAGTTAAGCTTATGGGTAAATAAATTCTTCATGCCCTAGGATGAAAATAACCTTTTGCCTCTTTTCATAGAGAGACCAAAAAGGGGGAAAAAAAATGTCTTGCAACAATGTTTCCAAACACAGGAGCCCAACTCTCATTTAGGTGAACTAGCAAGTATTGCCCCGAAATTCTTGATAAAAGGTTGCAACTGAGTATAGCTGGGGCAGTACACCGTCCACGTGCATGAAAAAGACTGTGTAGGCCAAGTAAGCCACTGGCTCCTGATCTCTCCCCACTCAGTTATACAATCATGCTTTGTAAGCATTATAAAAACAGATGCTCTAGGCACGTTCTAAATCATGCATGAGAGCCCAATTTTTATTGTAAATTACACAATGGGGTTTCTATTTAAATGAGATCATTCCTTCCGTATTTACTTATTTGCAATCTCCATGCTTCATCGTCATACAACACACACTGGTAATTTCAAATTGTTTATAAAAACAGATTCTTCCCTAGAGAATAAGTCATATCTCAATCTCTTTACTCTGCTCTAGGATAAAATATCCCTAGGATAAAATGTCTTTTTTTTAACATTTAAAAATAGTATAAAATTTAAAGTGTTTTCATTATGAATGTCATATTTTTGTATGACTTCCTCATCTTGAGATTCACATATTTAACAGACAGAAGGTTAATTAATAAAAAAAGAAAATAAGTAGAAGTATCTTTAAAGATTTCTCCTTTCCCTCTATTTTCTTATTAACATTGCCTTTTTCTTCCCATCATTCACTTGATTTATCTTTTCTTCTACTTAGTCAACAATAATTTTGAGCACTTCATTTACCACTTACTGAATTTTTAATTAAAAGTTTCTTGTTTTCTGTTTTGCAGACTATGCTTGAATAGCTCCAAAAATTTATATGCAGGTTTTTGATTCATCTCCTCCAATTCAAAGAAATAAATTTTAATTTGCATATAAAATTCCTTGATAATGAGATTTTCTTCTATCCATGTTACTTTCCCCATAAATACTGTAATATCTTACAATGATATTTCATTAATTAGGAATATAAGAAAATTGTAAGAACTTTCTATATTCAAGTTTCTCAAAGATAAAGCTTCAAAATGAATGTCTTTGTCTATTTATGGAGAATATATCAGAAAGAATTTTAGTTAATATTTTATCAAAATATTGTTCATGATTTCAATGCTCTATTGAATCACATTTTATGTAACAAATGAGTTTGTGAAACTATTTACACTTCACAAACTTAGAGTTGTAAATGTCTCTGAGCACTATCATTCAATAAAAGACAATATTTGATCTAGGCTTGAGATTAAATTAATTTCTACCTCAAAACAATATCACCTTGGGGAGGGAAAAAAAAAAAAAAACACCTAGCCATAGAATGAGAAATATCCAAGTATTACACAACTGGCTAGGATTTTAAAATAATACTGACCTTATAGCCCTAGTCTAGAAAAGTGAATATATTTTCAAAGAATTTCTTTGTATCCCAAATATTCATCCAGGGAACTGAATTGTCTCTAGAGAACTCTTCCCCAAAACCAACAAGAGTCTTTCTTCAAAATTCAGCCATATAAGGCCATTTTCTGGAGTATTTCAAAGGTATGTATTATGGATATATTCCTATAAAGACATATACCACCTGTATATTTTGCTTCTTTAGCATCTCTGGAAACACAAAGCTTGTTGGGAAAATGAATCTAAATTGATCCTAATTATACTCCCTGGTTTACAGAGCAGCTGGCTTCATACTTCCACTTTCCTAAAGTATTTTTACTGGTTTAGGTATGGAAAGAAGACTCATCTGCTATTATTCCAAATTACCAAGTCAGTAGGTATTAGTGGGAATTGGAGACAAACATCACTGGGGACACAATTTTTTGAACAGTATACCACAATATGGGAATTATTTTGAAATAATTCAGTGAGCTCATGCAAAGATACCATTGTTCTGTTTCTTCTTAGGCTGGGGAAGCCCATAAACGTAATCAGTGTCTGGTCCAGAGCAGAGAATGAATAAAAATTGTCCATGGAAGATGGTGGATTTGTCTGTTCCTGTACGACTCTAAAACAACTTCTATTTACAGCTATTCTTAGGCTGTTTAATGAATTTCATCAATTGTCCTGGACTGTCCTCCTTGCGGTAGGTGCTACATAAGGAATTGATTAAGAATGTGTGCTCTGTAGTTAGACATATCTGAGACTCAATCCCTGTAGTATCAATGAGATTCTATTTAGTGGGACAGACAAAATAGATGGAAGGCAGTGGGGAAAAGGTAAAAATCTTTCTTGACACTATTTTTGGTCATAGGCACTCTGGTTTTACATAGAATACCAGTTGTTTGATGTGGTTAATTGACGTTGACACAGATTCAATGATACAAACTTTCCTTTCTATCAGACCACTCTTTGATGATGCCTTCATTTTTAAGCTGATCAACTGTGAACAGACCTAAGAAAATATGGTGTTCACAATTGTCAATTTCTTTTAGTGAATGCTTTGTATAAACAATATGTAAGTCAGTACTATATATCTTCTCCTCCACAATCTCACTAACATGTCATTTATGAAAATGTAAGGATATCTCAGCTGGAATTTGTCCAAACAAGCACAAGTGTCATAAAAGCTGACCTTGAATACTCATAAGTGTCCCTTTCTCATTGTTTTAGCAAAGTTCTCAAGAACTTTGCTAAAACTTTGCTTCTAGAAATACATAGCAATATATTGAAAGCTGTATACATGAATTTTCTAGTCTGACCAGATGAGAAATAATTCTTTAAAGTGGGAGATGTAAGGATCGAATGAAATTCTAAACCAGTGCTAGCCAATAGAATGTTCAGTGATATTATTCTATATAGGTACTGTAGAATATGTTAGCCACTTAACACTTTAATGAGTTAATTAGAATTCACAGACAAGTATTCTAAAATAGCTATTAGAATTATGTTTAAGGATTTGACAGGAAAATGTGAATGTATGGAGATGTCAGAGAATTCTACATAATAAAAAATTGAAATTTTAGACCAAATGGTACAATGTCTGAAGGCCAGCTTAATGACAGACTGGACAATACAAAACAAAAGATCTGGAAACAAGAAGAATGGACAGTAGAAACTACTCAAATAAAAATTAAAAGGATTTTCACCTAGGTGCCAAGACCATTCAATGGGGAAAGGGTAGTCTTTTCAACAACTGAAACTGGGGAACCTGGATATACACATGAAAAAGAATGAAATTGGACACTTACTTTAAAAAAATTACACTTAAAATACAAAATTTAACTTAAAAAATAGATTAAAGATCTAAACACAACAGGTATAACCATAAAGATTTAGAAGATACGGAGCAAAAGGTTTACAACATTGGATTTGGCAATGACTTCTTAGATATTGCACTAAAAGCACAAGCAAGCAAAAATTAGATATATTGGACTTTATCATAATTAAGAAATTTTGTGCATCAAAGTACACTATCAACTGAGTGAAAAAGCACACCAGAGAATGGAAGAAAATATTTGCAAGTCAATACCTGATAAGGGATTAAAATCCAGAATATTTAGAGGACTCCTAAAACTCAACAACCACCACTACAACAAAATCAATTTGAAAATGCACAAAACACTTGAATAGAGATTTCAACAAAGAAAATATACAAATGGCTAATAAGTATGAAAAGATACTCAACATGACTATCATTAGAGAAATGCAAATCAAAACTACAATGAGATACCACTTCACATCATTAGCGTAGCTATTCTTCCCTTCCTGCCCCCAACCGCCACAAGAAGCCCACAGAACACAGTAAGTGTTGGTGAGGATGTGGAGAACTTGAACTCTTATGCATTAATGGTAGGATGTAAACCAGTGCAGCCACTGTGGAAAACATTACAGAGGTTCCTCAAAAAACTAAACATAGAAATATCCTATGATGCGTTTCAGAGGTACAGATCTGTGATTCAACACTCTTGCACAATTCACAGCGCTCACTGTAGCACATACCCTCCCCAATGTCTATCACCCAGCCACCCCATCCCTCCCACACCCCCACCACTCCAGCAACCCTCTGAAACAAATAATGCAATATATGTTAAGAAGAAAAAAAAAGAAGAAGAAGATAGCAGGAGGGGAAGAACGAAGGGGAGTAAATCGGGGGGAGACGAACCATGAGAGACGATGGACTCTGAAAAACAAATTAAGGGTTCTAGAGGGAGGGGGTGGGGGATGGGTTAGCCTGGTGATGGGAATTAAAGAGGGTACGCTCTGCGTGGAGCACTGGGTGTTATGCACAAACAATGAATCATGGAACACTACATCAAAAACTAATGATGTAATATATGGTGATTAACATAACAATAAAAATGTAAAGAAAAAGAAAAAGAAAGAAATATCTTATGATACAGCAATTCCACTTCTAGGTATATACCCCACAAAATTGAGCAGGGACTCAAATAGATATTTGCACAGCACTGTTCACGGCAGCAATATTCACAATAGCCTAAAGACATAAACAACCCAAGTGTTCATCAATCTATGAAAGTGTCATATATATATACACAAATGAAATATCATTCAGCTTTCAAAAGAAATGGAATTCAGATACATGTTACAGCATGAATAAACTGTGAAATCATTATCTCTGTCAAATAAATGGATAAAATCTTAAAATAAAGTGGATAAAATGAGTACCACCAACCACTTTCACCTATTTGCCATTTATAGAATACTACCCAACAGCAGCAAAATACTCACTGACCATTGAAACAAGTAGACTACATATTGGACCAATAAAGGAGTCTCAATAAATTTAAAAGGACTGAAACCATCTATACTATGTGACTGAATACAGTGGAATTGCATGAGAAATCAATAAGAAAATGATATACGAAAAAAATGATACATGAGAATTCTAAATATTGAAATTAAATAGCACAACATTAAATAATACAATTGTCAAAGAAAAAAATGCAAAATGAAAATTAGAAGATATTTTTAACAGGATGTTAATGCAACAAACATAAAAATTTGTGGGATATTGTTAAGGCAGTCATCACAGAAAAATATTTAGTTTTAAATGCTTATATACAAAATGAAAAAAGGGTTTAAATACTGATCTAAGTTTCTACCTTAAGAAGCTAGAAATAGAAGAGCAAATTAAACAAAGGAAAGTGGAAAAAGGAAACACTACTGATAAAAGTATAAATTAATGAAATAGTAAAAGAACAACAATACAGAAAATTAATGAAACCAGAAGATGTTTTTTTGAAAATATCAACAAAATTGGTAAACTGCTAGCCAGATTGATCATGAAAAAATGAGATAAAATTCATTTCTAATAGCAGGAATGCAAGAAAATATCTCTACATTTCTTATGGTCATTAAAAAGATTATAATGGGGTGCCTGGTGGCTCAGTCTGTTAAGCGTCTGCCTTTGGCTCAGGTCATAATCCTGGGGTCCTGAGATCGAGCCTTGCATCAGAGGAGAGCCTGCTTCTCCCTCTCCCACTCCCCCTGCTTGTGCTCTCTCTCTCTCTCTCTCTCTCTCTCTCTGTCAAATAAATAAATAAATAAATAAATAGCCTGGCGATAAGTATTAAGAAGGCCATGTATTGCATGGAGCACTGGGTGTTATACACAAACAATGAATCATGGAACACTACATCAAAAACTAATGATGTACTGTATGGTGACTAACATAACATAATAAAAATATATATAATAAATAAATAAAATCTTAAAAATAAATAAATTTAAAAAATAAAAATATTATAATAAAGGTCTGTTTTAAACAGACTATTCCAATAAGTTTGATACCTAGGTAATTGGAGCAAATTCCTTGAAAGAAGTAAAACTATCTGAAGGAAAAAAAGAAATCTAAGTACACTGTAATTTAAATTTGGCAATAAAAATTTACTACACTTTTTTCTTTCTGCCAAAAAAAGGGAAGATTTAGTTGTTTCCAGGGGTAAATTCCATCAAAATTTTAATGTAAAAATAATAAAAAGCTAATACTGGATTGAAAAATAATTTATAAATCAAGTTTGTTATTATTTTCTTCTGTGACCTATTTATTCTTTCAATTTCCTATTTTGGGTAGGAATATTAGTTTTACTGTTGTGAGAAGATCTTCCTAGATTAGGGTAGTAATCCCTAATTGTGTTATAAGCAGAAAATATTATTCCCAGTTTGTCAGGTTTTTACTATATTTACTCAAAATAATGTTGATTCTGAGTGTGAAATTTACCTCTTATGTTCCATACAGAACCATCATGGGTAAAAAGGTGATGTTTATGATATCATAATATTCCACTTAAGTTTCTGTTTTTGCTGTTTTATTTATTCTCTTCTTATTGTGTTGAGTACTGGGTGTTATATGTAAGTGATGAATCACTAAATTCTACTTGTGAAACCACTCTTATACTATATGTGAACTAATGAATTTAAATAAAAATTTGAAAAAAAATAAATCAAATTTATAGATATTTGCAAAAAAATAAAATAAAATTTATTCTCTTATGCCATTTTTAAATCAATTCACTTTATTTGTTCTAGTAACAAATTTCAGGTTCAACTATAAAGTTTGTATTATTGAAGATTTTCATTTCAGTTAAATTTTAGAGAGCTAATTAAAATTGTACACAAAAAACAAGAAATCATTTCACCTAATTTATATGGAAGCATATATCCACTTACTGGATGTAAAAGCTCATAATGGATTATATGTTTTACTTTCATTTTCCATCATATGACCACCTTTCTCCGTGTGATGTTCATTCTCAAATATTCTCTCACCGTGTATTGGTTTCTGGTAGCTTACAGTTTAGCAGCCTGTGTTAAAAGAGAACTTTTCTTCTTTTTTTTTACTTAACATATATTACATTATTTGTTTCAGAGGTACAGATCTGTGATTCAACAGTCTTGCACAATTCACAGCACTCACCATAGCACATACCCTCCCCAATGTCTATCCCCCAGCCACCCCATCCCTCCCACCCCCCACCACTCCAGCAACCCTCAGTTTGTTTCCTGAGATTAAGAGGTCATATCTCTTATATGACTGACCTCATATCAGTGAGGTCATATGATGCATGTCTTTCTCTGATTGACTTATTTCACTCAGCATAACACCCTCCAGTTCCATCCACGTCATTGCAAATGGCAAGATCTCATTCCTTTTGATGGCTGCATAATATTCCATTGGGTATATATACCACATCTTCTTTATCCATTCATCTGTCGATGGACATCTTGGCTCTTTCCACATTTTGGCTATTGTGGACATTGCTGCTATAAACATTGGGGTGCACGTACCCCTTCGGATCCCTACATTTGTATCTTTGTGGTAAATACCCAGTAGTGCAATTGCTAGATCGTATGGTAGCTCTATTGTCAACTTTTTGAAGAACCTCCATACTGTTTTCTAGAGTGGTTGCATCAACTTGCATTCCCACCAACAGTGTAGGAGGGTTCCCCTTTCTCCGCATCCCTGCCAACATCTGTCGTTTCCTGATTTGTTAATTTTAGCCATTCTGACTGGTGTGAGGCGGTATCTCATTGAGGTTTTGATTGGATTTCCCTGATGCCGAGTGATGTTGAGCACTTTTTCATGTGCCTGTTGGCCATTTCGATGTCTTCTGGAGAAATGTCTGTTCATGTCTTCTGCCCATTTCTTGATTGGATCATTTGTTCTTTGGGTGTTGAGTTTGATAAGTTCTTTAGTATCCAAATATATACTAGCCCTTTATCTGATATGTCATTTGCAAATATTTTCTCCATTCTGTCGGTTGTCTTTGGTTTTGTGGACTGTTTCTTTTGCTGTGCAAAAGCTCTTTATCTTGATGAAATCCCAATAATTCATTTTTGCCCTTGCTTCCCTTGCCTTTGGCGATGTTTCTAGGAAGAAGTTGCTGCAGGTGAGGTCGAAGAGGTTGCTGCCTGTGTTCTCTTTAGGATTTTGATGGACTCCTGTCTCACATTTAGGTCTTTCAACCATTTGAGTCCATTTTCGTGTGTGGTGTAAGGAAATGGTCCAGTTTCATTCTTCTGCATGTGGCTGTCCATTTTCCCAACACCATTTGTTTGAAGAGAGAAATGAAGGGGAGTAAATTGGAGGGTGAGACTGTTGAATCACAGATCAGTACCTCTGAAACAAATAATGCAATATATGTAGAAAAAGTAAAAGAAGAAGAAGATAGCAGGAGGGGCAGAATGAAGGGGAGTAAGTTGGAGTGGGAGACGAACCATGAGAGACGATAGACTCTGAAAAACAAACTGAGGGTTCTAGAGGGGAGGGGGTGGGGGGATGGGTTAGCCTGGTGATGGGTATTAAAGAGGGCACGTTCTGCGTGGAGCACTGTGTGTTATGCCCAAACAATGAATCATGGAACACTACATCAAAAACTAATGATGTAATGTATGGTGATTAACATAACAATAAACAAATTTAAAGAAAAAAATGAAAGAGAACTTTTCTTTCTAGAGAATTCATTCAGGAAGAGTCTGGCTACATTAACTTATCTGCCCGTACCTGAAGAAATCAATGGCCAAGAAGAATAGACCAGTCTCTCAGTCAGACATCTATCATATGAGGTGTGTCCTACAGAACAAAGGACTGAAAGTAGAGACTTGGTGTTTTCCTCAAAGATAAAGCAATGCAGAATTTAGGTAGATAAAAACAATACACATGTATACACACACACACACACACACACACACACACACACACATACAATGCAATCCTATTATAGTATCTTTATCTGACAATAATGGTGATTCATTCTGGAAAAAAATTCTTTAAATAGACAATCACACAATTAAAGTAAATATGAACAAATATACATTTTCATTACTAAAATATGAGACACTCCTTCAAATTGTGTTAAAGAATATGAAAAAATGAGGTTTTGGTTACACACTGAATAAAAATGGGGAAAGCTGCATATCTCAGTAAGCAATTTTCAGAGTAGATAAGATACTCAGGAAACATTAACTTGCGAAGATCATGGAAGTTGTTTGAGCACAGCTTTCTTTTTCCTCCTCCCTTCTTATCCCTTCTCTTCCCTTTCCCTCCTTCCTTTTTTTCTTTTCTGTTTTTTTTTTCAGGCTACCATTATGCAAAAAAAGAATGTTCTTCCACAAAATAGCCATTCATTCCCCAGCCATTTAAAAAACATTGAAAAGGTTAAAACATTATATTTTTAATTCTATATTTTTATTTAAAAATAGATTATTTATGGGGCACCTGGGTGACTCAGTCACCTTAGCGACCAACTCTTGATTTTGACTCAGGTCATGATCTCAGGGTTATGAAATCGAGGCCCTGCACTGGGTGTGCAGCCTGCTTAAGATACTTTCTTTCCCTCTGCCCCTTCCCCCACCCCCGCCCATATGTGTGCATGCTCTCTCTCTCAATAAAAAAAAAGGAAAAAAATAGATTATTTATTTTTACTCGTTTAATTATTTGGTTATTTAATCCCAAATCCAAGTTTCTTAAATGTAGATTCACACACAGAGGGAAAAAAAATGGCAGGAGAGAATTAAGAAGTTTTAGGAAAGAAAAGATTTTCTTCAGAGTAAGTAGAGCCCACTTCAAATCTCTTTTAAGGACATCACTGAAGGTATCTCAATTACCTTATTTCTTCTGTAAGTATATTTGTATAACATGAAAATCAATATGAACTAAATAATGGATATGTCTTTAACCTTTAAAAATTCAACCTTGTTCACAAAGCATATTCAAGACAATTAAAATTTTTGTCCTGTCAGCAAGAGCTATTTTATATTAAAATATGTTGTAAGCATTTAATTAAGCCTTATGGTTGTTATATGGAAATTACAGAGCAGTTACCCATTTCTCACGTAGCTATACTCATCAGTAGTTCTCTACATGCACATTTATATTTAGGTATCTCCTGCTGTTTTGTCTGCAATATTAAAAATCTAAAAGTTATACAATTCTACTTGGTGATGTTGGAGATATTCTATTTAAAATAAAATGTGTTAATGTAAATTAAAAAAACATCTTTTATTCTTTTCCACAGGGTGCAGGTTTCAGCATTGCATCTCTACTTCTGCAGTCTTTAATATGGACTTATTTTCTATGTTAGGCCATTAAGATTTAATTTCAATATGCCAGGTGCTTAATGTGTTTAAAGCAATCGAAACTACATGTTTTTCTTTCATTTTGTTTTTGTCCCTTTAAAAAAATTCTGATTATAAAATAATAACTGGCCACTCACACACACACACACACACACACACACACACACACACACACTAAGTCATGAAGTAATTTTTTTTTACTATGAATATTGTTTAAGAATACTGCAGGTGAAATCTTTATTAATCCATCAACTTATTAGAGATTAGATATTAAATTAATTTTTCAAAATGGGCTAACAATCTATGCTCTATTAAAGCAATCTATGACAGACTTTGTTGACAATGCAGAGAGAGGAAAAACCATGTATCATTAATTATTTACAAAAAATATCCTCAATTATTTTCCTTAATGGGCTGATCATCTTTCTTCAATTGTTGGAAGGCATTTCATCACCAGGCTGCTACTAATCAGCTTAGGCACACTGACTGTTCTATATATACAATGTGCTTTTGTGTGTGTGTGAGAGAGAGACAGAGAGAGAGAGCACACATGAAAGCAGGGGAGGGGGAAGGGGCAGAAGGTGAGGGAATGAAAGAACCTTAAGCAGGCTCCATGCTCAGTGTGGAGCCTGATGCAGGGCTACATCTCAGGGTCCTGAGATCATGATCTGAGCCAAAAAGAGTCTGATGCTTAACCAGCTGAGCCACCCAGGCAGTCCTGTTTTTCACTGATTTAAATTTACAATTGTTTTATGGTTTAACTTTAAATACTCATACATTAAATTCATTTGAATTTAAAAAATACATACAAAAATTTTCAACACTTAAAAGTAGAAAGAGTAGTATAATAAATACTCTCATATGGTCATCATTTAGCTTCAACAATTATCAACATTTTGCATAAACACTTTTTAAAATTATACTTTTAGCATGATATCTCTTTCCCAATATTTTCCCTTTGCTCTTTTACTGATTATTTTTAAGTGACATAATTTAAAGAAACTTAATTTTCCCCATAAATGTATTGCTATATTTTTAGTGTGGGTTTTTCCTATATTTTAATTCTATCAGTAATTATACTAATATTTATTGTTTATATTTTCCTAAATATATGGTATTTTGACATGTACATACACACACATGGTAAATGCTTTTTCAGAATTAAAAAAATCATTTAAATTAAATCAGTTCTGTTTTAGGGGATTCAGTTGTACAAGTGAAGATGCCATTGTTTCTTGCCTAGATTATCACATTACTCTCTTAAATGATCTCCTTCTTCCACACATTTTCTTCTTTGGTCAATTCCAAACACAGAAACTAGAGTAATTTAGTTAAAATGTAAATTGGATTATACCATCATACCTATGTTTAAAATCATCTAATAGCTTTTATATCACTCCAAACAAAAACCAAAGTCCTGGCTTCTGACCTCTGGTGTTTCCTCTTCTTCCTCTTTTGGCTTATTCTGCTTCAGTCTCATGATCTTCTTGCCTTTTCTCAAACTCCCATGTTCTGAATTCAGGACTTTCTTACTCCCTATCTTTATAGTAAGAATGCTAATGGCTTACTTCCTCAGCTCCTTCAAATCTTTATTCCAATTAACACACCCATTGAGGCCTTCCTTAAAAATAAATAAAACACAACTCCACATCCATCCCAGGACTCCAGGACACCTTAGCCCCCTTCTCTGCCTTATTTTTTTTTTCTTATTGTCATAATCTGACCTACTATATTGTTTATTTGTTCTGTTTAATGTCTACCTCCTCCCACAAGAATCTGGGAAGAAGAGAAGAGATTTTTTTCAGTTGTTTTGAAAATGCCTGGGGCATGATAGGCAACCAATAAATAATGTTTAAATGAATTGAGTTAAATAATCAAACTAGGTTACTTTCTTAGTCCTCCCTGTAAAGGTATTAGATATGTGGTTCTCAAAACTCCATATTAGTCATTTCTGATGATGGAAAACCTGTGCAGATTATGTTGATTTGTATAATGGTTGTTTTCTTATTTTTACCTTAGTACAGAGGCAGAATGCTACCACCTTGTTTCTGTTGGTACTAATTTTCTTTTGTTTTTCACTATGAGCAGAGTTGAAAGAATTTTACTGTGAATACTCTAAAAATACCACCTTAATTCTACCATTGATATTTATCTTTATACTTCCATTAGCATGTATCTACCTAACCATCTCTCTATACATCCATTCATTCATCTTACAACATGATGTATTTGAAAGTAAGTTTCAGTAAGTTTCTGGAAATACTTCAGCATGCCTACATTTACTAAAGCTCAGCATTTTTTACATGTCTTCCCTTTGACATGAAATTTACATACAACAAATTGCACAAATATTAAGTGCATATTTGTTGAGTTTTGACATAATCATGACTCCAGAATGTTACTTTATGACTCTTCCCAGTAATTCTCACTCACACCCACACAAAGTACACATATTTCCAGTTTTTGAATAAACAATAGCCTTGTCTATTCTAAAACATCATAGAAGTAAATAATCTGTTTATACATTTTGCATAAAATTTATTTCACATAGCATGTTTTTGAGATTCATCCATGTTTTGGGGGTGTTTTAGTATTCCATTTCTTTTCATTGTTGTGCAATATTCCATTATATGGATACACCACTGCTAATCTCCAGTATCTATTAATGGACACCTGGATCAGTCCAAATTTCTGCCATGGACATCTATCCAAGTCTTTTTGTGGACATATATTTTCTTGTCCCTTATGTAAATACCTAATAATAGAATGGTTGGGTTATACGCTAAGTATATGTTTACTTTTATAAGAAATATCCAGAGCTGTTTTTGGTTATAATATTTTGCATTCCCACCAACTATATATGTTTATTTTTAAAAATTTTTTTAAAGATTTTATTTATTGGGTGCCTGGGTGGCTCAGTTGGTTAAGCAACTACCTTTGGCTCAGGTCATGATCCCGGAGTCCTGGGATCGAGTCCCACGTCGGGCTCCTGGCTCAGCGGGGAGCCTGCTTCTCCCTCTGACTCTCTCCCCTCTGATGCTGTTTCTCTCTCGCTTGCTCTCTAATAAATAAATAAAATCTTAAAAAAAAGATTTTATTTATTTATTAGAGAGAGAGAGAATACAAGTGTGGGGAGGAACAGAGGCAGAGGGAAAAGAAGGCTCTCTGCTGAAAGGGAACCTGACTCAGGGCTCTATCCCAGGACCCTGAGATCATGACCTGAGCTGAAGGCAGATGCTTAACTGACTGAGCCACCCAAGCGCACCCCCCACCAACAATATATGAAAGTTCTGGTCTTTAGCAACACTTGATATTTGTAGTCTTTTTAATTTTAATCATTTGACTAGTCAATTTTTATCTTTTTATCATATTATTTGTGTTTTTCTGATGTCTAATGATGTTGAAAATCTTTTACATGTGTTTATTATTCATATATCTTCTGTTGTGAAGTGTCTCTCAAATTATTTGATATTTTAATTGCTGAGTTATAGAAGTTCTTTCTATGTTCAGAGATAAATGTTGAATAAGTATTCTCTCTTAATCTGTGGCTTTTCTTTTCAGTTTCTAACAATTAACTTTGATGAACAGAAGTTTTCAAATTGATGAAGTCTAATTTATCATTATTTCCTATCGTTTTTATTGCATTTTGTGTCCTTCTAAGAATCTTTGCTTACCTACAAGTCATAAAATTATTTTCTCATATTTTCTTTATGCCTTTAGTTTTTATGCTTATATCTGTGGTTAATCTTAAGTTGATTTTGTTTATGGTATGAGGTAGAGGTCAAAGTTCTTTTTTTAAAAAAATATGGATATCCACTACATAAGTACCATTTCTTGAAAAGACTTTCCTTTTCCCATTGAATTCATATTCCAGCTATTAAAAAAAATAAAGTGATGATACGAGTGTGGTTGATTTATGGGAAGTATAATGTATTCTACTTACCTCTTTGTTAAATTTTATGTCAAAATCACACCTTGATTTCTTTTCTTTTTTTTTAAATTTTTTATTGTTATGTTAATCACCATATATTACATCATTTGTTTTGGTGTAGTGTTCCATGATTCATTGTTTGTTCATAACACCCAGTGCTCCATGCAGAATGTGCCCTCCTTAATACCCATCACCAGGCTAACCCATCCCCCCACCCTCCTCCCCTCTAGAAACCTCAGTTTGTTTTTCAGAGTCCATCATCTCTCCTGTTTCGTCTCCCCCTCTGACTTACTCCCCTTCATTCTTCCTCTCCTGCTATCTTCTTCTTTTTCTTTTTTCTTAAAATATGTTGCATTATTTGTTTCAGAATTACAGATCTGTGATTCAACAGTCTTACACAATTCACAGCGCTCACCATAGCACATATCTTCCCCAATGTCTATCACCCAGCCACCCCATCCCTCCCACCCCCGACCACTCCAGCAACCCTCAGTTTGTTCCTGAGATTAGGAATTCCTCATATCAGTGAGGTCATATGATACATGTCTTTCTCTGATTGACTTATTTCACTCAGCATAACACCCTCCAGTTCCATCCACGTCGTTGCAAATGGCAAGATCTCATTCCTTTTGATGGCTGCATAATATTCCATTGTGTATATATACCATATCTTCTTTATCCATTCAACTGTCGATGGACATCTTGGCTCTTTCCACAGTTTGGCTATTGTGGACATTGCTGCTATAAACATTGGGGTGCACGTACCCCTTCGAGTCCCTACATTTGTATCTTTGTGGTAAATACCCAGTAGTGCAATTGCTGGATCGAATGGTAGCTCTAATTTCAACTGTTTGAGGAACCTCCATACTGTTTTCCAGAGGGGTTGCACCAGCTTGCATTCCCACAAACAGTGTAGGAGGGTTCCCCTTTCTCCACATCCCCGCCAACATCTGTCGTTCCCCACACCTTGATTTCTTTGGCTTCTTTCTAAAAGCTTCTAACTTCTGCTTTTAGTTTGAAGTCAGATGATGTATATTCTCTACCTTTGTTCTACTTTTCCAAGGTTGCCTTTGCTATTCTAATTCTTTACTATTGCTATATCAATCTTAAAATTGGCTTGTCAATTTCTACAAAACGTATGAAAATAGTTTTTTTCCTTTTTGTGTGTGTTTTTGCTTTGAAGAATTTCCCAAGATTTCAGACTTACATTTCCATTTAATTATTAACCTGGTAGAGAAAAGTATCTAAAATTTCTCGTCAAACTTTATCTCTATGTTGTTTTATTATAGATACTAATAGATTAATCAATATACCAAAATAGTCATAATATTAGCAAGGTATTACTAAATTTTAATAAACAGATAATGAATTGCTTATATTAAGAATACTTTGATACTAATGGTCTTGTGGTTTCCTACCTATTAAGTAGTTTATGGAGATTTTAAGCTACCAAATAGAAGAAGTTAGTTAGAATTTCAAAACATATTTAATAAAAATAACTTACCCACAAAAGCCATTTTTTGATCCAACAGCTGCCTCCGTTCTCCAGTTTCATTTCTTAGTATTAAAAATTCAATTCTGGAAATTAAAATTAAAAGCCATAAGGGTATTATTAAACATATTGAGATCTGTATCAAAATTAGCTATTACTATATTTTGTTTTTCTGCAATTTGCAAATGATATCTCTTGATGATGTCAAGGTGCATCAAGATGTCAACTCTGCATCCCAGGTACATTTTATTGTAGGCAGTCATCAAAATGATGTTGATAATAATACAGTATTTAATAAGTTCTCTCATAGCTAAGCTTTGCAATATTTTTCTTCCTAAGGTGGATCATTTTATAGAGTTATAATGCATACTAAATAATGGCATGGTACCTTTCCGATTTACATTTTACGGGAAGTAAAATGATATCCATTTTAGTCTAATACTCATTGATATAAAAAATCACTTATTTTCATAAAAAAGAATATTCTCAGTTACTTAAAAAGTTTTTCAATTTTACTGAATCATTGATACATTACCTAGCTAGGTTTGCTATCATGTGATTGCTACAAAAGCCATAATTAAATTTTTTCTAAAGAACAGAAAAGCCTCATTTTAAGAAACTATGAAAATCATTCTATTTAGGGAAAGGCAGGGTTTTTTTTAGCCTTATAATGTTTGATAGATACATTTTAAATTTATTTATATTTCTTTTATCTTAAAATATTTGAAAAATATCAATAAAATCATAAGATAAATCTATTTCTATGGGCTCCAATTGTTAGTAGATGCATATGCTAATTAATTTTAAAGTACACATTTACTAAGCTAGTATTTTATGCCATGTACTGTGTTCAGCTTTTTTTGTACAAACATGAATAAAGTAGTACGGTTGGATAGAAAAATACATAAAGCAAAAATAGTACAAATGCTAGACTGTGGAATACATAATCTGAGTAGTGGTAAGATGAAATCTAGGATGCCCCCACAGATTTTACACAACCATGTATACCTGCCCATATAATTCCCTGGACTGTGAAATGATAGGTTTTACTACTGTGATGAGGTTTTATTATATGGCACCAATGAATTTAAGAAAGAGAGGGACTAGCGCTTCTCTAACCAGTGATGCCAAACTGGTTGTATAGGGAAATATGCTAAGTTTTGCTATATCACATTGCAAATTTTGTTCTAGTTTCTGATTATGCAAGAGCAGTGGATTTTGCCTACTTAAACATGAGGCTTAGGAGACAGGGAGCTCAAGGATCAGGTTTTCTCTCCTGGCCTGCTAAGTCTCTGTATACACCCTAATGCAATGGACAATGAGGCACTTGGCTACCCACACTGCACCTGTCTCACTGAGTTTCCCTCCAGGGAAAACTTCTCAAGTCAGCCTAGTGTATCTTCTCTCTGGCTCTTTTCTTTTGTTTGCATGAAATTTCAAGACTTATAAGAAAAATGGATGCTACTCACTGAACCCCAGAAACACTGCAACATGTGTCTACTAATGATAAAAGAAATAATTGAATGAATAATTTCAACTTTACAAAAATAATCAGGGGTGAATGAAATAACTCTATTCACTATGCATAGATCTTATAAATACCAGTCAATGATGTCTCAAGGCCCAGGTTTTGTTCCCACCCGTAGTTAAGTGCCCCTAACAGTGGATCTAGAGGCTCTCTACATTACCCACCTGCCAGAAAACTTCACCTCTATGATACAAACACCGAAGTTAATCCATATGCCACCTTTTTATCATGGCTCACAGCTTTGCTCTTGCTAGATCACAAAGGAATGTGCAACTTCCCTTTCAAGTAAGTATCTCCTGACAGAAGGATGAGCTTTATTTTACATTTTACTTTTGTTTACTTCCTGAACTGCCCACCTTTTCTTTACTACTAAGCTGCCATAATCTTATCTCCTGATGGCTCCTCATAGAGTTTCTTTTGATCTAGTATCTCTATTTTCTCTGCTTCTCTGTCTCTCTCTCATTCTCTCTCTCTTTTAATTTATTTGACTCCTGACCTCATGACAGTCTTAAGAGTTTGAACCTTCTGTTATCAAACCACAATCTATTCTAACTTTTAATCCCAGTCTCCTCTTTGATCACTGTCTTCTGGGCACATTTCCTTTGTAACCTTTAACCTTCATTTTCATCCTTGTCTTAGCTCCAAGAGTCATACTTTTGTCTGATCTAGTCTGTATGCCATATACGATATTGGGTTTAAAAGTAATGTACAGAGTTGTCACTGTCACCAAGTATCTCCCAGGGGATAAATCATCCTCAATAGAAGTCATTTCATATCTTCATTTTTAAAAAAGCTGCAATAAAACCAAAAACTTCTATAAAGGCATCCTTAAGATATATTATAGTGTACATGAAGAATGAATACGGTTAATAAATGCCTTAAAAAATTCAGTGATGGATGAAACAATTCAAATAATTTAATGCATTCTCAGAAGAGAATCTAAAATTATCACTGACTACTGAGTGTAAAGATAAACAATACCTAACATGAAGATATATGTTTCTTAAGGGGATAAATGGAATAAATTAACTCTTTTCTTCAAATAATTAACCTGAATCTAAAAATAAAAAATAAAAAACACCAATCTAAAACCAGGCAAACAAGAAATCAAAAACAAGCTGAAAAACAGACTCCCATTTTACCATAAAAATAGGCAATATTATGTACACTTTAAATTGTTAATTCTACCACACCTCCACCTTCCTTAAAAACATGATTTTACCTCTACACTTCATTCATAGATTATTGTAGGCAGATAATAATTATGTGTTGGAAATTTTAAGTGCTACTTCATTTTTAAAAGAACTTATTAAGGTTGCATGCAACAAACTAAAGTTTTGGAGTGCATAATTTGCTAAATTTTGATATACATCATGAAACTGTTACCACAATCATGTAAATGAATATATCCATCACTTGTAAAGTTGTTTCTTCAATTCCCTTGTGTCCCTGTACTAGGCAGCCATTGGTCTCCTTTTGTCCTGACCACCACAGATTAGTTTGCATTTTGCAGAATTATGTGAAAGGGATCCTACACTACATAATCTTTTGTTTGGTCTGACTTCTAAAACTCAGAATAGTTATTTATCTATGTCATTGCATGTATCAACAATATGTTCATTTTCCCTAATCAAGTTCCATTATATGTATATGTCATAATTGGTTTATCTATTCATCTGCTATTGGATTTTTAAAAATTATTTTCAGTCCTGGCTATTATAAATAAAGTTACTATGCACATTCATGTATAAATATTTGTGTAGACATATATTACATACTTAGGAGTAGAATGGCTAGATCATATGATAGGTGTATCTTAAATTTTTAATGAACTACCATATTGTTTTCCAAGGTTGTTGTACATTTTACATTCTACCAACAGTGTATGAGAGCTCTAATTTTCCAATATCCTATTTAGTGATCAATCTTTTTAATTTGGCCATCTAATAGGTGTGTAGTGGTATCTCTCTGGGGTTTTAATTTGCATTTTCCTTATAATTAATGATGTTGAAACACTTTCAAGTGCTTATTTGCCACCTGAATATCTGTCGAGGAAAACATTTGTTAAAATATGTTGCCTGCTTTTATTGGATTATTTGTTTTCTTACTGAGTTTTGAAATTACAAAAAATGTGTGTATATATGTATATCATTATATATGTATTAAATATGTTTCATTTTTTGAAAGCCAAAAATATGATTGCATATATATGTATTTGTGTATATTAAACATATATGTGCCTGTGTGTGCATGCATATGTTCATGTTTTATTCTTTTGCCAGCCAAATTTGCTAAACAAATTATGCGATAATTCCTCATTGGGCTTTATATGGGAATAAGAGGATACTATATATAATGTACTTATCACACAGTCTGGCACACAGTAACCCATCATGGTAAATGCTTATTTTTTAGTTATTTTTGCTATTGTTGCAAGTAAACACAAACTCTAAATGTCACCACTATATTGAGGAAAAGTAAGCAATTATCACAAGCTTTCTATGCTGTGTTATGAGCATAATGGTTATGCTTCTAAAAGGTAAAAAGAAGAAGAACTGAAAGCCCACCTGGAATCCAATATACAGAAAAATATTTTAGGGGTTTTAAACTGATTCGAGGCTTGTCTTTTCCACCAAAATACATAACATTATAGTTGAAAATTAAGGAACATTAGGAGAAATCAATACTTCTGACTTTTACCTAGAGAGAAAATGAGGCAGAGAATAAGGTAGATGGTGAAATGAGAGCTTTCTCACTCTGCTACATTTGATTACAAAATGAGTATATAAAAGTGGGAGTCACATTTTTGCATTATCTCTAATTTAGAGAGGGTTATTTTTATATAATTTAATATGGTACAAAGACTGGCTATTTATTAGTGGAGTTATTTGGCTATATCTATTTAGTTCACTTGACATTTTAAATAAACTCAAATTCATATTTTTTCAAACAACATTCTCATGTACCAACAATAAATCTAATTTATATAATTTTGCCTCAAGTGAGTTAGAAGACCTAATTTAAGTTCCATCAAAAATATCTTTTTTGAAAAATATCTATTTAAAGAGCATACTTACCAGGATATGCACCGAGGAATGTATAGAACTGTTGAATCACTATATTGTACACCTGAAACTAATATAACCCTGTATATTAACTATATACTGGAATTAAAATTTAAAAACTTAATAAAAAAAGAAAAATAATCTTAGTTAAATTATAAAAGAAGAGGTGAAGTATAAAAAGGGAGAGTGTCATAAAGGAATTAAATACATTTTTTATTACTTTAACTCTTACTTTTGGGATAATTTTTGGCTGTAAAAAAAGTTGGGAAAATTGTACACAGAATTCCTCTGTATGCTTCACCCAACACCCCTAAATGTTAACATGTTTCATAACAATTACCAAACTAACACTACCAAAATGAGGAAATTAACACTAATAAAATATTATTAAATATTCTAAAGATCTTGTTCCAATTCTAACATTCTAGTGTCCTTTTCCTGGTTCAGAACCTAATACAGGTTCCCACACTACTTAATTTTCAAGTTGCCTTAATATCTTCCAATCTGAGAGAGTTCTACAGTCATTTAGGATCTTGTTATTCTTGAAACATACTGGCCCATTATTCTGTAGAATATCCTTATTCTATAGAATATGTTTCAGGATAAGATTAAAGCTACTAAATTTGGGGCAAGAGCAGCAGAGAAATGATGTTATGATCTACTCAATGCATTATACAAGGGTTTCATTAATGGTGATGGTGATATTCATCTCTTGGTTAAGATGCTGTCTGCCAGGTTTCCTAACTAGAACCTACTTTTTTTGCAATTAATAATTATCTTGTAGGAGGATAATTTGAGGCAATATACTTTATTTGTCATCACTGTTTCATCCAGTAACAGTAGCATGCATGAATAATCATTGCTTTAACAATTCTTACTGCGGTGTGTGCCTAATGGTGAGTTTTATTTATATCTTTCCTTCTGTGTTTTTATTTTATTTTATTAAGATTTTATTTATTTATTTGAGAGAGAGAATGAGAGATAGCAAGAGAGCATGAGAGGGCGGAGGGTCAGAGGGAGAAGCAGACTCCCTGCTGAGCAGGGAGCCCAATGCCGGACTCGATCCCGGGACTCCAGGATCATGACCTGAGCCAAAGGCAGTCGCTTAACCAACTGAGCCACCCAGGCGCCCTCCTTCTGTGTTTTTAAATAGGAATTCCACTGTTAGGAAGAGCTATCACTTTCCTCCTAATTAATTAATTATACTTATAGATTTGAGAATATTTATTCTATAGGTTATAATCCATTAATATCCTTATTTATTTTGTTGCTGAATTTGTCATAGGTTTAGCTACTGGAAATTAATTCAAGTTGGCTCTTTTGTCCTTTCAACAGTTTTTGAACACTTTCTTTTTATGCCCTTATAGCATATGCCCTCATCTTGCACTTTTGTTACACCAGCACATCAGTAATTTTTCCAAGGGTTTATTTAGAAAATATTATTTAGATATTAAAATCTGGGGGTGCCTGGGTGGTTTAGTCGGTTTAGCACCCAACTCTTGATTTCAGCTCAGGTCATGATCTGAGGGTCCTGAGTCCACACTTGGCATGGAGCCTGCTTGGGATTCTTCCTCTCCCTGTCCTTCTGCCCCTCCCCCTGTTCTCTGGCTTGCTCTCTCAAAAAAGAAAAAAAAGAAAAGAAAAGAAAGAAAGAAAGGAAGAAAGAAAGAAAGGAAGAAAGAAAGAAAGAAAGAAAGAAAGAAAGAAAGAAAGAAAGAAAGAAAGAAAGAAGAAAGAAAGAAAGAAAGAAAGAAAGAAAGAAAGAAAGAAAGAAAGAAAGAAAGAAAGAAAGAAAGAAAGAAAGAAAGAAAGAAAGAAAAAGAAAGGAAGGAAAGAAGGAAGAAAAAAGAAAGAAAGAAAGAAAAGAAAGAAAGAAAAAGGAAGGAAAGAAGGAAGGAAGGAAGGAAGGAAGGAAGAAAGAAAGAAATAAAGAAAGAAAGAAAGAAAGAAAGAAAGAAAGAAAGAAAGAAAGAAAGAAAGAAAGAAGAAAGAAGAAAGAAAGAAGAAAGAAAGAAAGAAAGAAGAAAGAAAGAAAGAAAGAAAGAAAGAAAGAAAGAAAGAAAGAAAGAAAGAAAGAAAGAAAGAAAAAGAAAGAAAGAAAGAAAGAAGGAAGGAAATTAAAATGTGGGCATTAGATGTGCTTATTACTTCTGGTATTGACTTCTATACCCTTATTGTGAACAGAATAGGAAATATATGTATATATGCATACATCTATCTATGCATATTTCCATACTTACTTGTGTATTTATTTGAAACCATGTATTCATACCAATACCTATAATTTGAATTCAACACCACAAGGTTCACTATGGCAATCATCCTTTCCTTATCTTAAATCCTTTCTTCACAAGTGAAAAACCTGGCACTCATTCTTAACAATATACTGATTTATTCAAACTAGAATACACCTAATATAGTTTCAAATTTCTTAACCCACACTACCAGGGGGAATTTGCTAACTCAAGTATCACTGCTTTAATTGGGCATTAGATTCTGTTTACTAATATTTTATTTGTTTTGCATTAATATTCATAACTAATATTGGTCTTTTTATACTATTTTTGCACTGTATCATTTTCAGAATATGACATTACACAGCCTTTATGAGAAGATTTAGAACATTTTTTTCATTTCAATCTCTGAAACAATTTGTAGAATATTGGAACCATCTGTTTTTGAAGGATATATAGTCTTCTGTGAACAAGCCAGACCTGGTGACTTTTGTGGGTGAGTTCATTATTTAAACTATACAAATTGGACTATTTAAATTTTCTATTGTGAATGACATTTGTTGGTTTTTGTTTTTGTTGTTAAGGAATGATCTATTTCTTCAAGATTTTCAACATTTTTTGTATAAATGTCTGCAAATAAGTTATTTATTTATTTACTCTTTCAATGGTTATTTCTCACTTTACAACTCATTTTTTGTACATTTGTGATTCTATTTTTTACAAAATTGTTAATCAATGGTTTACAAAAAAAAACAGAATTTTTTCTTATTAATGGTGACTACTTTCTTCTATTCTCTACCTCACTAATTTAGCCTCTTACTTTTATTATTTTCTTCCTTTGCATTCTTTATGGCATACTTTGTTATTCTTTTTCTACGTTTTTTCCATGGGAAATTTATTTAATTTATTTTAATTCTTTTAATTTTTTTAGTAATAAAATTATTCAGAACTATGCATTTTTTCTGGTAATTGCTCTAAATTTATTCCATAGATTTCAATACATAGTGTTTTCTTTTCATTGCTTTTTAGGAATTCTGATTACTTTAATTTTTATTTCACCTTTTACCCTAGAGTGCTTTGATAAAAGTTTTGATTTCCATGTAGCAGGGTCATATTAATTTTATTTTAATTAATATCTTTATTGAATTAAATTATTTCCCATAAATTTGAATTTTTTATGGAAACCTGAATATGCCAGTTCCATTTCAGCTAGTTTCTTAACTATTAAAAATTATGGAAGTGGCATGAGGCATCGACTCTCTTATAGGCATGTTAAAATTTTGGCAGACGGATCAGTGGAAAGAAACAGGAAACTAGGATAAGAAATTTTATTGGCTGAAAAAAAAATAAACAGCAATTAAGAAAATTAAAGGTAGGGCTCTTCTGATGAAATGTGAGCATAATGATATACATTATCTGACACAGTAGCAATTTCAATAGAAATGAAGGATATAATCCAGCAATAAGTGAAAACAATAGTCCAGGTAATAGAGTCCTAGAAACATTTCTTATAGGTGGGATTTTGTTCTCTAGAAGAGTCCTTATGTAATAAGAGGCTCAGTTAGGGCTATGTAATGCAAGAAGGATCTAGTCACCAGAAGTTAGGTGTGCAGTCAAATGGGGTTCAAGGCTGTCTTATAGCTCCAAAAGAAAATAGAGTCATAGAAAAGAAAAGGGAAACAAAATTCCAATTTTATATGTAGATAACATGATCCATAAGAAGAAAGTCACCAATGATATAAGTGAAAGGCTAATTCTCTATATCAAATGTGCTTTTGCTTCCAAGCAGTTTTAATACAATCCTCTACAAGGTATAAAATTGAACTTCCTAATGTACTTTTATGTGTTCTTCAAGACTGACTTAGATATTTTGGTAGAGAGGTCTGTGCAGAGCTGAAGGGTGTAAGAAGAAAGAAAAAACTCCGTAAGTTAAGATATAACATATGGCCAAAAGATCAGTTTTTCCCGTTAGACATAGTTCAAGGTCTCAGTCGCCACAGGTGGATAATGGTTAAAGTATAAAATATCCACTATCATAAAAGTATATTGGACAGATCGGTTCTAGATCATTAATAAAATAGAAAACATTCAGGGTAATAATCTTAAGTGATTGTAGAGGTTATTTCTGGCTGGAACTGCTAAACTGGGCAACAATCACCCCCATCTCCCCTTCTTTCTCTTCCCATCTCCCCCACTTTCCCTTCCTTCTCAGACTAGAAACTGATAATTTTGCTGATAGATTTTTCTATCATTCCTTTATAAATTTATTTATTTGGCAATTTATTAAGTCATGGGTTCCACATGAACTATTATGTAGGAATCATTAAAAAGTATAGTATAATGTAATGTTTTATAATTATAAAGCAAATGTGTGTTATGTAAACCCACGGTGATATATTTTTAAATAAGATATTAAATTTGATTTCTTCAGTTGTTAGAGTGTCAGAGTATAATAAAATGCAAAGTCATTTAGAAAATAGAGTAAAAATATTTCAATGTACAGCATATAGTTGATAATATTGTGATAATTTTGTATGGTGACAAACAGTAACCAGACTTTCTTTAAGGATCATGATCATTTCATAATATATATAATTATCGAATCATTATGATGTATACCTGAAACTAATGTTAATTATACTTCAATAAAAAAAGGTATTATACAATGCCAAAAAAAAACTACAAAAATATTTGTACTATGTAAAAATTGTATTGTAGAACAATCACTCTTTTTTTTAAAGATTTATTTATTTATTTTAGAAAGAGAGAAAGCATACGAGAGGGGCAGAGAGAGGGAGGGAGAGTCCCTAGCAGACTCCACGTTGAGTGGGGCTGGATCTCACAACCTTGAGATCATGACCCTGAGTTCACGACTCTGAGATCATGACCTGAGCTGAAACCAAGAGTCAGATGCTTAACTGATTGCACCACCCAGGTGCCTCTGTAGAACAATTATTCTAAGTGCATAAGTGGCACTTATTTCATTTTATAAACTGTTTAGTATTATCCACTTCATTATAAAAGTATGATTATATTCTAGTTGCTCAACTAATTATTTTTTAGCAATAGTTTCTTTCATTTAATATATAGGAAAAGTATAATTATGATGTTTTGGTATATTGATATTGTTAGCTCAGAGCTTTAAAATGTGATTTTTAGTTAATTATTCTCACATGCTAAGCATACATGCTAAGAAAAATTTACTGAAGGCATACCATATGTTACTTCATAAATAAATCTTAACTAGACAATATGTTGGATTATAACAGGCTAAGGAATAAGACATAAATTTTCTTGTTTTATAAATCAGTATGGTACAGATAAATAAATTATATCATAGAATTTTAATTTTTGCTACCCTTTGTCCTTCTTGTTATGAATATTAAGACACCTGAATTGAAAAATGAACTCAGACTCTTTCTGAAAGTTGGATAAGATTATTGTTGGCAAGAGATAACTAGGTTTGCTTATTAGATTTTTTTTAGACTATTATCCACAAATTGAAGGAGCTAAATCTGTTGCTCCAAGATTTTGATTGAAATAGTTATTTAAGCATAAGATAAACTGTAAGCATTCAATAAAAAATATTATTATAGCAAAAAATATTTTAAACATTTCTGTGGTCAAATAAAAATAATTGAGAAATGCTAACCTCTTTCTCCCACAAACTGAGCTATTTTAATACTTGTGGTTTCCATAATTGAATTAAGGAACCATTATTTTTATAGAAATCTATTACATCTGGTAAAAAATTTTTTTTAAATAAGCTGCATAAATGTTATTATTAGAATAAATTTACCAAATAAAGTGACTCTTTCCTGAGTGATATACAATAAAGATTAGTGACTCTCCATCTTCAAGAATGAGTTTATTTAATTAGTTTCCTAGATAATTTCATTATGAGAACAAAACTTTCAGGTATAGTGAGTCTTTGTCACCCAACATCATCATATATTCAATTGGATTTCCTTAACAATTCATTATTTTATTCTGTTATGACATGACAATTAATCGATTGTAAAAATATGTGAGATTTTGCTCTTCTTTCATTCTTAAAACAATTTAGAATAAAATAATTGTTATTTCCTGGATCTCATATTCCCAATAAGCTGATATCTTTTAATCATTAAGCTTCCAATACTGTGTATAATTATCTTCAAATGGGTTTGTAATAGGTAGACCTTTAATTATTGAGGTACTAGACAATTGAAAATGGTTAATTCTATCACATAATTTGTTGTATTGTTAAAAAGAGTTTATTTGTTTTAGAAAGAGAGAGGAAAAGAGAGCTTGAGTGGGGGAAGAGGCAGAGAGAGAGGGAGACAATTTCAAACAGACTCTCTGCTGAGCGCAGAGCCCAACATGAGACTCAATCCCAGGACCCTGAGATCATGACCTGAGCCCAAATCAAGAGTCGGTCACTTAACTGACTGAGCTACCCAGGTACCCCATAATTTACTGTATTCCAAAGAAGATTCTATAATATAGAACCCAGTGCATGTGATTATGTAAAACATACATATTGATGCCCTTATTCACTGGAAATACTTCATCATGTTATTTGTAAAGGGATATAGTGCACAGAGTTGGATGAAAATATATTTTTTCCAATATTAGGAGAGTATTGGGTCTCATCTTTCCTATATGACAAAAGCTTTACATAGCTGTGTATTTCAAGATTTTTCAAAATGAATTCACAAATAACTGAGGTGAGCATTTTCTACATGTGACAGTTTCATCAAAATATTTCTCCCCATAGAGCTTTAGGAAAAAAAGAATTGTGTTTTGGATGTTATCATTCACTTTGGTTTTATGCTTGATTATTTCTGATAGAGAAATCATTTAAAATAAAAATGTATGTTATTGTTTTATGCACGCATGCTTAAAAATCCTTAGAGTTTATTATAAAGCACAAAAACACAAAGCACATATACATAAACACAAATGCTTTAAGTCATTGATTAGCTGAACAGGAACATGTAGCCAAACTCCTAACCAAGAAGAGCAGGAAAAAAACGGGGGGGAGGAGTGTCTTCTGGCCAAATGATAAATGGTTTACAGTGCACAATGATTTAAGAAAAAAAAAGAAAAAAAGAAAAAATGAAGAAGAAACTCAATTTATGAAGACTGAAGACATTCATTTTTTGAATACAAAAATAATTTTAAAAATATTATTTCCAAGATTATGAAATTTTAATATCATTTCAGCTGTCAATATAGATAAATGCAGATTAGGGAATGAAGAATATTAAGGAAATCTCAGTTCAGTTAGTTGCTATAGAAAAGGAAACTTTTCTCTGCTTTGGCTGAAAGCACTACGAAATCTTTGAGCCATTGAACTTCCATGACTGAAATAGAAACTTTTGAAAATATCTTTGAAATAGAGAGATAATAACAATATTTACCTCATGAAATAATTGTATAATTTAAACAAGGTGTTGCATGCAAAATTACCTATGGAATAGCTTAAGTTACATATTAGTATCAAAATTATTACTGTGGTTGTCGTTTTGGTTATAATTATTATAAAACTATTGTTTTGATATATAACAGGCAATTACACTAAAATGAAAGTCTTTTATTTAGAGTACTTCAAACATGTTTTCAGATGAGTACTCTCTCTGGTGCTCTGCAAACCCCATGACAAAACAATTAAGAGTCTAAACAAAGGGGTATTGCTTGAGGAAAGTCAGAAAGGGCTGCTTGCCACAAAATAGGCATTGAGATCTGTCTTGACTGTGGTAGTTAACAGAACTGTACTTGAGGCAGCATATATAGTGATTAAACTCTTGGCTTTTGAAAATAGACTGGCTCAGATTTCTGCTACTCATATGTGTGACCTTGGACCTGTCATCAAACCTGTTGAAGCTATTGTTTCTTTATCTATATAGATCAGACTCACAAAGGGATCTTTTGAATATATAAACTACTTATCACAGTGCCTGTCATTTAAGTTAGCATGCAGTATTTAAAAAGATTTAAAGTAAAATTATTTGAAAGAAAAGAGTCTACTTAATATTTCAGAAGTATCTGAGATGCCTTAACATTTTTACTCCATAAACTTTAAATTCTCCATTAGTAAATACCAGGAGAGTGGAATATATGGGATGAATTTTAACGTTTGTTATTCATCTTACACCTTTTGGTCTCAGATCCAGAAGTTTGGGTTCCAGATCAGTACTTTTGTTTGGCAGGCCACAGGGAAGAGGTCATGTAGCAGAAATTGTGTAAATTAACTTAAATAGTTCTAAAAACTATAGATGTTAGGAATTGGTCTCAAAGTCTCATAGGCAATATATGAAGCACTGCAATATAGGCAAATTATTGGATTCACCCATTCCCAATATTTGTGCATAATTTTCTACTTATGGTGATGGTTACAGTCTCAGAGAAATGGGAAATATCAAAGAAACCATAATAAGACCTAGAGATCCTCAGATCTATTAAAGAAGATAAAAACTCAATTTGGAATGTAACATGCTTATTATGTTACAATTACGTAGACATTTAGTTCAATCACTTCTGACACACAAGTATGGCTGGAAATGTGTATTCATTTGTGATATTTAGTTATTAGTCTGTAGTATCTTGCAATAAGTTAGTCTATTAGATCTCTTTATAATACAAATAGAAATGAGATTGTAGGAGTGCCTGGGTGCTTCAGTCGGTTAAATGTCTGACTCTTGATTTCAGCTGAGGTCATGATCTCAGGATCATGAGATCGAGCCCTGTGATGGGCTCTGCACTTAGCAGGGAGTCTGCTGGAGGTTCTCTCTCTCTCCCTTTCCCTCTGCCCCTCCTCTGCTCGTGCATGTTCTCTCTCATGCACACACATGCAAATAAATAAATAGATCTTTAAAAAAATAAAAAGAATTGAGAATACATGTGTATAAGACATGCCATGAACAGGCTCTGAATTGGTGAAGGTGGAATAAGATAGAGCCTATGAATTAATTATTAATTGAAGGATAAATCTAGGTTTAGACACCATCCTGTGGAGTGGTAGCACTGTTGAGTTGAGCAAATCTCCTGGGACACTGAGAAGACAATGTTCTATGTATTAAAACAAATATTATTGAACTTGAATTTCAATGTACCCCTCCACATGTAACCTTCAATCATATACTCAACTCTTTTGATAATCAATTCCCTCTTGTATAAGCTAAAGGCATAATTAACCCATGAGGCCATTCTAAGTACTGAAGGGGATAAGTAATATAAAATTTAGTGAACTTTAAATAATCAGTCAAATTTAAGTGTAGATAAACTCATAACAGAAAGATACCTCACATTCTTTTGTGTCAGTTTTTGGATGCTGAACCATATCATATCACTAGGGAAAATAGGATTTGAGTGTCTAATCTTGAATGAATGAAAACTTTAACAAACTTGATGCTTTCTTTGCCGGTGAATTCTTGTTTTTCCCTTAAGTTCAATACTTTATAACATTATAGAGTATCTTTTCCCTTCTAGTAGATTATTCTACTCTCTTCCCAGAATAATGATTCCAAATTCAAAGGAAGGGTTGAATGGTTTAAAAAGAATGTTATATTCATTTGAATTTGAGGCACTTTTACTAAGAAAGTACCTAAAATGTTTACTTAATTACAGGAATAATTATTTATATCATAAGTAATGCATTTCGTGAAATTCTCTGAGTTGTAACATTTTCCAGTGGGTGTAAAATGATTATAAAGAGTATTACAAATGATTTTCTTATCTATTACTTTGTAAGGATACCAAGATAATCACTGGTTTGCTTATTAAATTATAATTCATATGATAATCACATAACTACCCTTGGGCTCTACAACTGTCATATTGAGGAAATCATACTATACCATTGCACACCTCTCATTTCCTCATGCTGTTCATCAGCCTGGAAAGACCTTCATTTATTTCCTACCATGCAAGCACATAATCAATTTTCAAGACACATTTTAGGTATAAACCTCTATTTAACCTCTTTTCTGAATTCCTATGGGAAAATTATCTGCTATTCCCTTTGATATTGCACCATAATCTCTGCTTACTTCTCTTGCCATTGTTATGATACTTTCAGTATTATTGACATACATTCTGTTTCTCATTTGTGGACCTATTAACTTCCTGAAAACAGGCTTTGATCTTATTCTATATTTTCCCTTGCCTTAGTATTTATTTGTTGGAATATAGAAACTATTCTGCAATTGTCTGATGAATAAATGATTGATTTTGCTTACCTATGATACTGTGAGAAATATTGTGTGGAATGTTGAAAATAATGAAGTAATTTTCAAGATAAATTTCCATAATTGACCAGACCTATTGTTTATCTAACATTATTTTGAATTCTTCATTCCTAACATTATTTATCTGTGCCCATTCTTTCTTAATAGCATAAATAGTATAAATTGTTCTGTACGTATACTGAGAGAAATTCTTCCTTGCAATGAAATGAAGGCAGCAGAGCCTGAGCTATGTGTGATAGTAAGGAAAATATCTGTCTTTTCTTGAATTGTGCATTGTGACAAATTATGAGGTTAGATAAGCAAGTAGGGAAAAACAGGTTTTTGAAAATACATCACAGTAAGTTATCAACAATATTTACTTTTAAAGTGCAGATTTAGCATCAATTTTCATGCAGCAAAAGTTATAATTAAAACATTGCCAACTAGCATAAAAATATAAATATATTAAGTAATTTATTAATAAAATATACAGTAATATTCTATTATTTTTATCTTATATATGATAAAATATCTTAGCAAATAATCTAAGCTCTAGTATGGATTACTGATCAAAATATTATTGTAATTTCCAAAACATTTGCTGAATTTTAGAAATTGCTAATGTTATTAGCTTAAGAATGCCCCCAGCTTGAGCCAAGATTGGACAAAAGATACCTCAAACATTTTTTTTAAATTTCAATTATGTTCATTATTAATACACTAGCATTGGGAGCTTCAGTTTAGTCAGGTGAAGCTGAGAATCAGAGCTCACAAAGCTGATGTCTCAGTCCAGATGAAAAGCACTGACACCAATGTTACATGAATTGCTAATCCTAGGCTTCTGGGATATGTACTTGCCCGTCAATGTCACTGCTGTCTACTTAGGAGCTCCAGGGAGCTACCAGTATGTAATCTTGAACCTTATTAGTTAATCAGTGGTCTTAGCAAATTACATTTACTTTTCAGAATGGAGATGTTCGAATAGCCTAACAAATGAATCTATACCTGTGAATACTGAATAAATACAAACTCTGTTCTAAAATAATTGCTGTTTTCAGTGGCAGTATCCCTACGGAAAGCCCAAGAAGAAAAATCAACTATAAAACGTGGGAGTTGAATCAGTTTATTGAATATTACTACATTTGAGAGGAAACTCTCTATTTAGAGTACATTATAAAAATACTGATATATATATGTATATGAATTTTTATTGCAAAATTATATCAATTTTTGGCATTTTTGAAACTTTTCATAAATATTGAAAAAAATCAGACAAACCAAAAGAATACAACTTTGAGTTTGACAAATATACTTTTGCTGAAAAGGATTATTATAGAAGGATTTTTTTTCAAAATGGTAAATCTGAATTGAAAAATGCTGTTTTCTTTTTGTATTTTACTGAGTATTTGCTACACCTTTGAAAACCTATGCTTTCAAAATATAACTATTTTCATTAATTACATCATTTATCAAATGCCTATTTGGTACATTTGATGTGCCAGGGGTGGCTCTAAGTGCTTTTCGTATCAATTACTTTTAAATAAAGACTTTAAAAAATAGATTCTTACCTACTGAAAATCCTTGATTTTTGAAATAAAATAAATATTATTTTCTCAAATATTTAGAGGGACATATAGATAAATTTAAATAATTTAGTCTGTTCGTGAGGAGGAAAATTGTGTATAAATTCTTTACTGATGACATTGTAAGCTTATTTCTGTACAGTTCATGAAAATGTGATTTTGTTTTTTATTTCCTACTCTTAAGTTTAGAAAACTACTAAAGACATTTTGAATTTTAAGATATCTAAAAGATACCCATATGAAAGAAATCTTCAGAACTGGAGTTGATTAGCAGATCTCTCTCAGGTAGCTTAAAAGAGAGAGAGAAGGGGAGAAAGAAAGAGAGAGAGAAGAATATCTGGATTTTTGATGTTCTGTTCAATCACTAAACCCAAAACTATGGGCATTAGCTTTGATTTTCCCTTTTATCTTGCCTTGGCCATCTAATTGCTCTTGTCTCAATTCTGTCTCTTTACTATATCCTCTTAAATCCAGGAATAACTTTTTCCTCCATATTCTCATTGACACTGACTGCATTCAAGATACCACTATCTCTTATTGGGCTTGTTAGAAATGCACTCTTACTGGCTTTTCTGTCTCTAAATTCACAACCTTTCAGTTCATCCTCCAAACCATGCCAGATGGATCATTCTAAAGGATAAATGTGATTGTAGTATTTACCCATTTGAAATTCTACAATAGACCACTATTGCCTAATAGATAAGGTTCAAACAGTTTAGCTTGGCACACAGGCACCTCCCTGATCAGGTCCCCAGAAATCACTGTAGTTTCTCCTCAACCTAGCTTTACCTATATTTCAAGAATGAAAAATTACTTACTATTTGCTGAATATTATGCATGTTTTCAGGGCTTTCTAGGCTTTGTGCATGCTAATTTTTCAAACTATAATTTCCTCATCACATTCTCTCAAGGAAATACCTAATAGTATGTAATGTGAATCCTGCACCATCTCATCTCTGATGACTTAGTGACAACCATTCATCTTTACAAGAATGAATCATTCACATTAATTTTCCACACTGTATGCTATATGGGCAATATTAATGTTTGTAGCGCTTAATACCATTTTATTCCTTTATCCTCTGTGAGACAATGCTTTTCCTTTAGGCAGTTATTCTGTCTTATTTCTTGTATTTCCAGAAACTGACACAATTAAAAATCATTAACTAGACTAACATGTCTAAATAACATAGAGGTATTCCTGAAGAATCTTTTTGTAACATTCCCTTCTCTTCCTCCATCTACATCTTCTTCTTAATAAGTAAACAACTGGTTATAGTAACAAATAATTAAAATATAAGGAAATGAGAAACTTTCCTCACATAAAGGAGGTTGCTTTTCTTCCCGTGTCTTTTCGGTGGAATTCTTCTATAAGATACTAATTTTCCAGGTTCTTTTTTTTTTTAAGATTTTATTTATTTATTTGACAGAGAGAGACACAGCAAGAGAGGGAACACAAGCAGGGGGAGTGGGAGAGGGAGAAGCAGGCTTCCTGTGGAGCTGGGAGCCCTATGCAGGGCTCGATTGCAGAACCCTGGGATCGTGACCTGAGCTGAAGGTAGATGCTTAACGACTGAACCCCCCAGGTGCCCCAATTTTCCAGGTTCTTTAGTATGATTTTTGTCTATAAATATTTTAAATATAAAGAAGGAGCATTTCAGTATCTGGTAATGATGGATGAGCTAGTATTTAATCTTCCTAAGGGTAACAGTTATACTATCTGAATTAATATATATATATATATATACATCTGAAGGTATATATATATATATATATATATATATATATATATATATATACACACACATCTGAAGGCACTCTGAGACAGAAAAAAGGTAGAAATTCGGGAAGAGATGATCCTTAAAGAGTGGAGTTGTAATAGGTGGAATGATCATGTATGCAGGTTTTTCTTTGAAGGCCACCCTGAGAAGCCATGCAAGATGTCTGGAAGTCCAATAGCCATCTGCAGCATACCACCCTGAGGAGTTGGAGGACAGCGTTAACACAAGAGAACAGCAGGAATGTAGGAGATAAACACTCTGAGAAAGGCTCTAAAATCTTTGTGTAAACTCCCTTCACATCTCTAAATGATCCTGATTTATACAGATGTGTGGGATATTTCAGAGAACCCAGTGGCAGAGAATAATAGCTAGAAAGCTAAAAGAACTTAGCAAAATCCAGAGTTTCAATAACCAAGCATCTACAACATCCAGTATACAATCAGAATTTGCTATACTTGTGAAGAAACAGGAATATGTAACCAATATTCAAGAAAAAATAAGTGAATAAAAAAAAACATGAGACATTGGAATTTATAGAGAATTTGAAGCACTTATTTTAACTAAGCTGAAGAATTCAATGGAAAAATACAGTCACTCTGAATAAACGTGAGTTAATCACAATTGTGAAATGAATGTAATGCAAAAGAAGCAAATGGAAATTCTAGAACTGAGAAATAAAATATCAAAATGGATGGGCTCGATAGCCTATTGTAGATTGCACAAAAATGTGACTGTTATCCAATGTAACAGTCTTGTTATCTTGTAATCCGAGACAGACCACTAGAAATTTTAAAACTAGGAAAGATAGAGTAAAAAAAAAAGGGTTTATTATTTTTTTAAAGATTTTATTTATTTATTTGACAAATAGCGAGAGCAGGAACACGAGTAGGGGGAGTGGGAGAGGGAGAAGCAGTCTTCCCACGGAGCAGGGAGCCCGATGTGGGGCTCGATCCCAGAACCCTGGGATCATGACCCTGAGCCGAAGGCAGATGCCTAATGACTAAGACACCCAGGCACCCCCCAAAAAGTTTTAAAAATGAATAGACTCTCAGTTTCCTGTAGTGCAATTTGAAACAGTCAGCATGTATACAAATGGAGTTTAGGGAAAGATGAGAGACAATGAGACAGGTAAAAAAAAAAAGATTAATGGCTTCAATTTTTCAAAATATGTGAGAACTGCACACTTTCTGATCCAAGTTCAGTGAACTTCAATCAAGGTACAACAAAGAAAATCACATCCAGATGAATTGCTGTAAAATCAAGACAAATAGAAAATTTTCAAAGCTGTCAGAAATAAAAGACATGCAGGAGAAAAATTATATAGAAAAAGAAGTGACTGGTTTTCTTAAAAAAGGAGAAAGCCAATGGAACAATATCTGTAAAGTACAAAAAACACAAAACAAAACAATACTGTCAACTAAGAATTCTATGTCATATAGGGAAGACACACAATCCCTTGTACAATATGGAAAAGACCTGGGACTTGCTTCAGCAACTTCACTTTACATTTTTACCAAAAGAAATAAAAGCATATATAAATAAATTCTACATGGATTTTTGTAGCAGCTTATTCATAAAATCCATAAGCTGGAAGTGATAAACAAGTCTATTAACAGGTGAAAGGATTAAAAAATATATATGTTATATTCATACAATGTAATATGATTTAGCATTACAAAGTGACATGAAACTGACACCATCAACATGGATGGGTCTCACATACATTCTGAGTGAAAGAAGTTGAATGCAGAGGAGTACATTCTATAACTTTCCATGTATATGAAATTCTAGAACTGGAAAACCTAATCATGAAAATAATCATAAAAATCATCATCTGTGGGTGGCTCATTAAGTGATGAAAAGGGTCACTGGGTGTCTTTATACAGTGAAGGAAAAATACTACACCTACAGAGGAATGTGAGTTACAGATATATGTGTTTGTCAAAGTTCATTTTCGTAGTTCAGGTGACCCAGAGAGCAGGTTCTGAGGTGGAGGTGAGTGAGTTGATGGCAGCTGAAGGAACCACACACCCAGGGGCTGCCCTGTATCAAGAACAACCAGCAGGTTCAGCTGCTGCTTTCAACAGAAAGCTCATTAAAGACTGACATAACATTTTATAATCCATCATTCCATTGACTAATAAACACTTTATTATATTTTATCATTTAATGATACACTAAATAAGAATTTTTTCCTATTTTATAAGGAAAGAAATAATATAATTGAATTATAGTTTCATCTCTATTCTTTCATCCACTAGTATTAAACCAATGACCCAAGATCTGAGAAAAAAATGAAGTAGAAAGTATTGTTTAGCTTTCTGAATGTAAAATATTAATTTTAATTGCCTCAGACTTGGCAAGTTCAAACTCTCTTTTTTGGAAGAGTGATTTCAAATATAGCTTTTTTTATTTTAGTGATTTGTCAAAGGTGGTAAAATCTATTATTCTTGAGTAAACTCTTTTATTCTAATGGAAGGAAATATGGTTTCTCAAGAGCAGAAAGAGTAGATCAGTGACCTTTATTTCTGAGTGGGAACCTATCAAGTGTTAAGTTGTAAATAAAAATAATACACAGGTGAAAATGAATTAGAGAAACAATATTACTACATTCTTGCAGAACAGATGATTAATTTCTGTGGTTTTGAGAACCTGTGAATTCATTCAGGTTCTCAAATGGTTATAGCTTACACTGGAATAAATATTTAAATCATATATCCAGCATTCTGGATATAAATAAAATATAAAAGTTTTTTTTCATATTTTATTTTTATTTTAATTCCAGTGGAGTAAAATTGCAGTGTTACATTAGTTTCAGGAGTACAATATAGTGATTCAACAAATCTATAGATTAATCAGTGCTCATGGTGATAAGTGTACTCTTAAACCCCTTCACCTATTTCACCCATCCCCCCACCAACCTCCCCTCTATAATCATCAATTTGTTCTCTAGAGTTAAGAGTCTGTTTTTTGGTTTGTCTTTCTATTTTCCTTTGTTCATTTTTTTTTTTTTAAATTCCACATATGACTGAAATCATATGGTATGATTTGTCTTTCTCTGACTGGCTTATTTTGTTTAGCTTTATACTCTCTAGATCCATCCATGTTGCTGCAAATGTTAAGATTTTTATGGCTGAATAATATTCCTCTGTGTGTGTGTGTGTGTGTGTGTGTGTGCGTGTGCGTGTGCGTGTGTACAGGGGTGCATATGTCTTATATTTTATCACTTACTATAGGTTTAATTAGCTATGTTTTGAAGGTGTTCAGTTAGTACATGATAAAAACTGTTCTGCAAATATTAGTAGCTTTATTAATTGTAATATAAATTCACCTAAAATTCATAGAACCACAATACTATATTCCTGATACATTATTATGTATTTAGATTGCTATAACATGCCCCCAGTAAACACATGATATCATGGTTTTGTCTATTTCTTCCTCAATATATCCCAGACTCTGGTAGAGTATTTTCCAATTAATAGATACATATTAATTTTGTAAACAAATAAACTTATTTAGATTTAACATAATTAGTATTTGTAATACCTTTGGTGATATTTTATTTTATATTCAAAGTATTTCACATAGCTATCTCTGCTGCAAAGTAAGTCTATATGTATTCAGAAACTCCATATAGGATCAGCTTTAAGGAGTAACTTTTAAATAGGTTGCCTTTCCACAGACTGTGATAATATCAGGGTACACCTGACTTGACTGGATTTGAATGTTCTTAACATAGATAATATCTCTATACAAAGTTAGTTGGGAGATTTGGAACAAATAGCCCAAACTCTTGTAACAAAGAGGTATCAAGGGGAAGAGGAAGTTTCCTACTATGAGGGAAATTCAGGGTGGCTTTAATAGCTGCAGAATGTTATAAGAGATGTGTACTTGTCCTTAATAGTCTACTACTCCAAGGTCATTTAACTTCATAGAATCATTCTGGAAATAAAACTTGTCAAATTCACTGTGCATCATAATCAAAATTATAATGATATATTTTATCCCATTTCCACTCTTCTTCACCATATTAGATTTCATTTCAGGGAATGTGTTAGTAGAGTTTGCACATTTGTTTAGGCAAAAAGAACTATGGGCTTCCTGTTTAAATAGTGGAAATGTATCATAGAATAAGATAATTTTAGCTGCATTATTAAAGAAACTACTCTCTTCTTTTCATAACACATAAATCACCTGGACATGCCAAGGTTTTAACTCAAATTTTCCTTATGAATCATAAGCTCCTTCATTTTACACCCCCACACTTCCCCAAAAAATGTGCTTCCTAGTATGGTAAACATTAGTATTGCTCACCAATAATTTCATTTCTCCACTTTCAGCACAGCAAGGGATTGCATTATTTTGCTCTCCGAACTGTGCCCATTTTGACCACATTTGGCCAAAGAAATGGGAGAGTAACTGATGTTTGTCACCTCCCTATGAAAATATGTCATTTCTTGTGCAAGTCTCTAGATGCCCTGCACCCATGATCGTGGAAGCAGTTGTTGACATTTAGGTGTACATGGAGCCATCACTTGAAGGATACCTAACTTCTGCAGAGTAACCAGAAGCTGTAGTAAACTTTATATGAGCAGTAAATACCTTTGAAATTCAGAGGATTTTTTTGTTGTTCCTGTAGCTGTAGTTACTGCAATATATCTTATCATACATTGAGGGATAATTTCTATGTTATTTCTACTGGTATAGTCCCAGTGGGGAAAAAAATCATGAACTTTCTCTCTAATAAAGAGGACAAACTGACCTGATCCTTGAGATACTAAATATCAAGAAGGATAATAATATCAATGGCCACAAGAGAAAGGAGCATAGTTTATATTCAGGTGTGTATTCCAGCACTAACACCAATAGTAGAGTTTCAGATGGAGAACGGGAGGTATATTTTAGGGAGACTATGTATCTAATGTGTAGTTTCACCATCCTTTTAATATAAGACTTTGACTCCTTTTTTATCAAGGCATACTTTATTATAAAAATCAGACTATACATCATACAAAATGAAAAAGAAGTCACTAATTTCAGGATATTATGTGTATTACTTAGGAAGATAGGCCATTAATATGTTGACATCAATAAATTGTCAAATAACTTTTGGTAGCAAGATGAATGTTCATTATGGAGTCTAACCTTAATCTCTGAACAACCTTACAAGATAGTTTGTCATCTACATATCAGTATATATGAGAAAGCTGAAACTTGGAATATTAAGTAGATTATACGTAGTGATAGATCTAGAGTTTATGTAATACTGAAAAACATGCTCTTAGACAGTACATACATATGTTATTTGTGCATCACCCTCGGCTGGTACAGAAATGGTGACACCAGAAATGTTTGCATTAAGAATGATTTTCCTAAATTGGTCTGTTATGAGAAATTGTTTCTCTAATCTGGTTAAAGTTATTTATTATCCTGGTTCCCATCCAATAGTTAAGGAGCCCATGGTATGCACTGGTAAAGTAGTTACTTCTGTTATCTATCATCAAGTGAAGATAGAAAGAAGACCTTGGGTGATTAAGTATGCACTGCCTTAAAACACTTACTAGAAACAAGGAGTAAAAGTTGATTGATTGCTCCTATTTACAATCCATTCTACAGAATTTGGGGAAAGGAAATGATGGGCTCAGAGTTTTACATTTTTAGCTCAAGGTCTGAATAAGAAATCTAAAAGTTTCTAGGACTATTTCAAAATAAATCTTTATCCCATGGAGCCTTGAAATTTTAAAGTCTAATCCTGTGGGTGGCTGAATTCTAATGTAAATTGAACTATCAAACTGCAACATCTTTTTAGAATTAAAGTTAGGAGATTAAGGAAATTTTAAAAAAATGTGTACAGTGTTAGTTTAGAAAGGAGTATGATCATGAGGATTGGTATAGGGGCATGGGCAGATTCTGACAATGAATTAGGATCTTTGCTTAGAAAAGCAACTCTTCTACCACATTCTTAAAAAGTTATTCTACTCTTGACTGAATAACCTGTAATGATATGCATTTAAGCAGTTGTTTCACGACTGATGGATCCGCCTTAAAATCTATCAGCGTTCACTGCTTGGGACATATAACAAGACATCTACTACATAGAGGTCAATTTAAACAACCAATTAAGTGTTGTGTCAATAAATAATGAGTTTTGACAAATTCAGGCATCTGTGAAACCACAACAAAATATAGTAGGATTTAATCCTACAGAACTTTCTTTAAGCTCTATCCCAAGTGAATCCTCTGTTCCCTTGGCCCAGGAAAGCACCGATCTCTATCCTGTTTCAATAAATATGCCTTTATAGATTTTTATGTAAAAGAAATTAAATAGAGTATACTTTTGCTCCTGGCTTTGTTGACCAATATTATTAGTATTATCAATATTATCAATATTATTTTTCAGAATAATCCATATTGTTTGGTTTTGGTACTTTGGTCCTTTTAATTGCTGAGTAGTTTTCAAATGAGTGAATATGTCATAATGTTTTACCCACTCTTATGTTAATAAACATATACTTTTTCTAGTTTTTGCTTTTATGAATACAAATACTATGTACAAGTACAAGATTTCATGTGGATGTTTGTTCTTATCTCTCATATATAAATGCCTATGTGTGGAATTGCTGGGTTGTAACAAACTTCTGTTAATATTATAACACTTTCTCAAATTGTTATCATTTTCATTCTACTAGTGGTATATGAAAATTCTAGTTGCTCCATATCCTCACCAGCACCTGGAGATCATCATATTTTAAAATTTTGTTTTTCTAAAGAGTGCATAATAATATCTCATTGTGGCTAAAATTTGTATTGTCCAATAACTAATGATTTTAGGAATGTTCTTTTTAATTTGTTGGCTATTTGTATATCTTCTTTTGTGAACTGTGTGTTGAAATAATTTGCCCAATATTTATGTTGTTTCTGTATTTTAAAATTATAAGAATATTTTTTACAATCTACATACAAATTCTTTATCAAATAAATGTATAGAAATAGTGATGAGCACTGGGTGTTATATGCCACTGATGAATCACTGAACACTACATCTGAAACTAATGATGTATTATATATTAGCTAATTGAATATAAATTAAAAAAAGAAAAATATATTCAATAATTTTAGAATTTCTAGGTCATAATAGGTATATGAACTCATGATTTAGTATTATAGAAATAACTGTTAGAAGAACAAAAAAGACAATCACTGAAATGTGTTTCTCTTTGAGGTTAAAGAGATTTTTAAAAAATGTGTATAGTGTTACATGAATTTTTTATTCCAGGTGCATAGTTTACTTTGTGATGAAACATATAATGTTTACAATTGTTAGCCCAATTTTTTTGACATTGGAACACATAAAGTTGCAGAAATTCAGAAATAGACATATCATTTTTGTCCTTAAGGCATTGACAACATGCCCATTTTAATATGTCATAAATGACCTAAGGCAACTGAGGGACTTAGCTTTCCACATTGGGCAGGAAAAAAAAAGCCCAAAAAACAAAAGCACTTCTGTCAACCTGAAGCATTCTAAAGTTTTCTGATAAATAAAAATACAAGCATTATTGTTTCTGAAAATCTGAAAATTTTTACTTAATGGCTATAGATATTTTTGAATAGATGATAGGTAATAGATTAAACTCATTTGGAAAATAAAAGTAATTAGAATGTTTAAATGAAATCTTTATTTTTTTCCACATTTGAAACATTTTAATGGATCTTTCAGTGAGTGAAATCTTTATTTTATTGTTAGTATTGACACTGTAAAATAAGTAATCAAACATCCTCAAAGCAATTACCTTTCTTTTCTCTCTTCCCCTTTCTGAAATTTGAAGCCATAATAAGTTATAAGGTAGCAATAATATATTTTAATTTCACTACTAAGATAATCACTATACTTGTCTTTTTTTTAAGATTTTATTTATTCGAGACACAGAGATACAAAGAGAGAGAGAGAGCATGAGCAGGGAGAGAGGCAGAGGGAGAGGGAGAAGCAGTCTCCCCACTGAGCCAGAAGCCCGATGTGGGGCTCGATCCCAGGATCCTGGGATCATGACCTGAGCTGAAGGCAGACGCTTAACCATCTGAGCCACCCAGGCGCCCCTATACTTGTCTTTTATGAGGTAGAATTATGTTTGCCTTGATGATATGGAGGAGTTTATACTATGTTACTAGGGGCTTTGGGGAATACTAGTGTTTAAGAAAAAGTTACAAAAAACGGAACTGATGAAATACTTTATTCAGAAGATGAAACTCTTATTCCTTTAATGTCCCTGCTGAGGGAGAGAGGGACGGAAACAAGAACTGTTTACTGATATGGGAATACAAGGAAATCAGTTTGTGCCCAGGATCCTATGCTGATCAAAAAAATAAATAAATAAACTCCAATACTGTTGGAGAAGCATCAGAAAATACCTCCCCACAAATATAAGCCAGAGATATCTAAACTTAATATACCCCAAATTTAAAAATCTACATGAGTTTCAATTTTCCAATTCTATGCTCAAAGATATATAAAAAAATATAATAATTTCTTGTATATCTCTTCATGGTCAGAGAGTTTCTGAAAGTGCACTCTCTGATTTAATGGCAAAATAAAATTTGTATCAATAACTTAATTAAAATTAATTATATCCAATATAATGTATATCAAAGTAATTTATACTCTCTAGTGTAAAATTAAATGTGCATAGATTAAATTCTGGGAAATGTTATAATTAATTGTGGAAATGTTGATTAAAATTGCTCTTCTTTTCTTCCCTAGTAAGAGAGTTAATCTATGCCTGTGACCATATATATAATATATTTTCTTTTTTTTTAATTTTTACTTCAGACCATATGCATAAATTCACACAAATAGAGGCTAAATATAAGAGTTGTGTAAATATTTCATCTCTTTTGATTAAAAGAAAATTTCTCCCTTGGATTTTGTCTCTCCTTTTCTTGAGGTATGGATCCTGAACATTCCAGAAACCATCACTGAAAAAGTAAATATGGACAAAGCTCCAGCAAAAGGTGAAATAATAGCATAGTGAAGAAACAAAGATCCTTGAATAACCATGTGGAGCAGAGCTATTACAAAGTTTTGACCACTCATTTCAAGTTAGAATTTGAGAAAGAAACCTCTATGAGTTTTTTAGCCACATTTATTGTAGGCTTCTTGAATAGAGCCTATTAGCAAATAAATAATAGTAACAATTGAAAAAATAAAACAACTGAAAAAAATAGTTTCTAATGAGACAATACATTATTAGGATGATATAACACTGTATCTTAATTGTAGTATATGAAATAAGTTTAAATACATATAGAAATATATATAGTGAAATTATTCATTATACCACATTTTAGTCAAAAGTATTTTAATGGAGATAAAAAGATGGCACTATCATGTGAAAATTAACTTTAAAATATGTTGATTCTTATCTATAAAAACTAATATAACACACACATACATGATATAGGGTTACAATACACTAACACATTTTTTATTAGACTTAAATCATATGATTACTAATTTTAAGATATTTTCATGTAATCTTAAGATATAGATAGCTTTTTATTTTCCAATTAGAAAAATTATAAATGCATTTTGCTGAAAACACCTTTGTCCTATTCAAAATGCAAAAAAGAAATTAATATATCTTCTATTTTTTCCCCTTTGCTCATTTATTTTGTTTCTTAAATTCCACATATGAGTGAAATCATAAGGTATTTGTCTTTCTCTGACTGGTTTATTTTGCTCAACATTGTACTCTCTAGATCCATCCATGTTGTTGCAAATGACAAGATTTCATTCTTTTTTATGGCTGAATAATATTTCTCACATATATATGTGTGTGTATATATATATATATACACACACATCATATTATATATATACACACATACATATATATGACGATGTATATGCATATATGTATATATATGATAGTGTGTGCGTGCGTGCATGCGTGTGTGTGTGTGTGTGTGTGTGTGTGTGTGTGTGTATCGCGTCTTCTTATCCATTCATCATTTAATGGACACCTGGGTGGGTGGCTGACATAATATGGCTATTGTAAATAATGCAGCTATAAACACAGGGGTGCATGTATCCCTTTGAATTAGTGTTTATGTATTCTTTGGGTAAATACCCAGTAGTGCAATTGCTGGATCATAGGGTAGTTCTATTTTTAAATTTTTTAGGAACCTCCTTACTGTTTCCCAGAGTGGCTGCGCCAGGTTGCAGTCTCATCAACAGATCATAAGGGTTCCCTTTTCTCTACATCCTTGTCAACACCTGTTGTTTCTTGTGTTGTTGATTTTAGCCATCCTGACAGTTGTGAGGCGATACCTCATTGTAGCTTTGATTTGCATTTATCTGATGGTAAGTGATGATGAACATCTTAGCATGTGTCTATTGGCCATTTGTATGCTTTCTTGGGAAAAATGTTTGTTCATATCTTCTGCCCATTTTTAATTGGATTATTTGTTTTTTGGATGTTGAGTTTTATAACTTCTTTATATGTTTTGGATACTAACCCTTTATTGGACACGCCATTTGCATATAACCTCTCCCATTCCATAGGTTGTCTTTTAGTTTAGTTGATTGTTTCATTTGCTGTGTAGAAGCTTTTTATTTTGATGTAGCTCCAATAGTTTATTTTTGCTTTTGTTTCCCTTGCCTCAGGAGACATCTAGAAAAATGTTGTTATGGCCAATGTCAGAGATGTTACTGCCTATGCTCTCTTCTAGGATTTTGATGGTTTCACTTCTCACATTTAGGTCTTTCAGCCATTTTGAATTTATTTTTATGTATGGTGTAAGAAAGAAGTCCAGTTTCATTCTTCTGCATATTGCTGTCCAGTTTTTTCAACACCATTTGTTGAAGAGACTGTGTTTTTCCCATTGGATATTCTTTCTTGCTTCATTGAAGTTTAATTAACTATATAGTTGTGGGTTTATTTTTGGGTTTTCTAGTCTGTTCCATTGATCTATGTACCTATTTTTCTACCAGTACCATACTGTTTTGAATACTACAGCTTTGTAATATAACTTGAAGTCTGGAATTGCGATGCCTCCAGCTTTGCTTTTCTTTTTCAAGATTGCTTTGGCTATTTGGGGTCTTTTGTGGTTCCATACAGATTTTAGATTTGTTTGTTTTAGTTCTGTGAAAATGCTGTTAGTATTTTGATAGAGATTGCATTAAATGTGTAGATTGCTTTGGGTAGTATAGATATTTTAACAATATTTGTTCTTCCAATCCATGAGCATGGAATATCTTTCCATTTCTTTGTATCATCTTCAATTTCTTTCATCAGCATTTTTAGTTTTCAGAGTGCAGGTCTTTCACCTCTTTGGGTAGGTTTATTCCTAAGTATCTTATTATTTTTTGTGTAAGTATAAATGGCATTGTTCTTAATTTCTCTTTAAACTATTTATTACTGTATAGAAATGCAACAGATTTCTGTGCATTGATTTTGTATCCTGTGACTTTACTGAATTCGTTCATCAGTTCTAGTAGTTTCTTGGTGGAGTCTTTCAGGTTTTCTACATATAGTATCATGTCATCTGCAAATAGTGAAAGTTTTACTTCTTCCTTATCAGTTTGGATGCCTTTCATTACTTTTTGTTGTCTGACTGTTGTGGCTAAGACTTTCAGTATTATATTGGATAAAAGTGGTGAGAGTGGACATCCTTGTTTTGTTCCTGACCTTGGGGGAAAAGCTCTCAGTTTTCCCCATTAAGGATGATGTTAGCTGTGGGACTTTCATAGATGGCCTTTATTATGTAACCCCACTGTAACCCCACTTTGTTGAGGGTTTTTATCATGAATGGATGTTGTACTTTGTCAGATGTTTTTTCTACATCTATTGAAATGATCATTTGGTTTTTAACCTTTCTCTTATTGATTTTATGTACCATGTTGACTGATTTGCAAATATTGAACCACCCTTACAACCCAGGAATAAATTCCACTTGATCGTGGTGAATAATTTTTTTAATGTATTGTGGATTGGGTTTGCTTGTATTTTGCTGAGAATTTTTGCATCTATGTTCATTAGGGATATTGGCCTATGGTTCTCTTTTTTAGTGGTGTCTTTTTCTGGTTTTGGTATCAGGGTGAAATATAATATATCCTAAAATAAATCATTAGTGCCATAAAACCAGTTATAACAGGATAATAATAAAATCATTTTATTAGGAAAAAAGATTGGTTTTAGCAGTTCTCTAACTTTCTGCTCCATGAACCCATCATGTACCTTCAGTAGAACATATTGTTCAAGGTGACACTCCAGTTAGGGTTTTACGGATGGCAGAAAGATGACAAAAGAAAGTTGTTTTATAGAAAAGTCAGTGGGAATTATGCAAAGCTCACTTTACTAGGCAGCCAGCTAGTACATCTCCAAAATCCTGTGACTACTCGAATACAAATAAGATTCTAACTTGAGCATTCAAATTAATCAACAAGTTTTTACATGTGCTCATTTTAAAAATAGACAAAACAGCTAGCCAGAGAAAAATAGCTATAACATGTATAAAATTCAGATAAAAGGCGCATTTCATATTTTATTTCAATACTGGCCTCCGTGTTAAGGTTCAATCACTTTTGTCTTCACTGAATAAGAATAAATAGTAAGTTTAAATGTTCAATATCAAACTAGTATGTGCAAAATTGAAGAAAAAATTTGATGTGTAGGCTTGTCTAAATCAGACTATGAGAAATAAATGAGAGGTTATTATTTATAATTTTAGAGGAGAAACTGAAAAATGGGTTATACCAACAGAACGAATTATATAATATCCTTATACTCAATTTGGTAGACATTATGCTTTGAAATTTCAAATATGAGCAATCATTGGAACAGATATTGTAAAAAAAACATCATAATAAATTTGAAACTTTACGATTTCATCAAATTCAAGGTGAGTTAACTACTATCATTATTTAGGAAAGCAATTCTACTTTTTTGACTGAATAACAAAAGCAGTACCAAAAATGAACACATTTTTCCAAGATGGACATTCAAGGAAGAAGAAAGTACTAAAGAGCAAAGCAGACCATATAATTTTCAAAAGCTTACTGAGTATCTGTTAGCAATCAATATCAAAATCAATCCTTCTTCCTCTCTTTCTTTCCCCTTTCCTATTTATGACTATTAATGTAGACTTACAATTCTACCACTGACTTTCAAATAAAGATTAAGTAAAGTTTGGCCATGATAAAGGAAAAAGAGGTCATGTTAGTGGTGACAGATTATGTTAGAAATAATTTTGTATTTTAATGTATAAAATTATTCACTGATAACAGATGATAATGGTAGTTTTAAGTCTTGAACACTGTGCAACAAGATAATTTAAAAAAGGATAACATTGTCATCTATCTTTGTAAAATCTTCTGACAAATTGCTCTTGGAAAAATTACTTAAACTTTCTTTTCCTCTGTTTCCTTAACTACAAAACTAGTATAATAATAATTTCTATATTCTAAATGTATATTTTCTACTTATTTGTAAGTCTGAAAATCAAGGTTTTGGCAAGTAAGAATGGGTTCAAATTTAAGTGACCATCAAATAATATAGACAATATATACACTATATGCATAAGATTTTATATACAAACCAAATGGTAACCACTAATAAAAAACTAGTAATAGATACACAGAAAATAAAGAGCAAGGAATCCAAGTATATCACGAAAGTAAGCCAACAAACTGCGAGAGTAAGAGAAGAAAAGACCAGAGAAGAACTATAAAACAACATAAAACAAGTAACAAAATGGCAATAAATACATACTTATCAATAATTATTTTGAAAGTAAACAGACTAAATGCTCCAATCAAAAGACAGAATGGATAAAAAAAGAAAGGCCCATCTATATGCTGCCTATGAGAGACTCATTTTAGATCTAAAAACATATTCAGATTGACAGTGAAGGGTTGGAGAAACATTTATTATGCAAATGAAAGTAAAAAGAAAGCTGGGGTAGCAATACACAAATCAGACAAGATAATTTTAAAACAAAGACTGTAACAAGAGACAAAGGGCACTATATCATCATAGAGGGAAGAATCCAATGAAAAGATATAATAATTGTAAATATTTATGCACCCAACATAGGAATACCCAAATATATAAAATAACTAATAAGAAATATAAAGGAAGTAATCAATAGTAATATAATAATAGTAGAGGACTTTAACACCCCACTTACATAAATGGATAGATCATCCAAACAGAAAATCAACAAGGAGACAATTGCTTTGAATGACACACTGAACCAGATGGATCTAACATATATATTTGGAACATTCCATCCAAAAACAGCAGAATACAGATTCTTTTCAATTGCACATAGAACATTCTTCAGAATAAATAACATCTGAGGGCACAAAACAAGTCTCAACAAATTCAAAAAGACTGAAGTCATACCATGCATCTTTCCTGACTACAATGCTATAAAACTAAAAATCAACCACTAAAAAATCTAGAAAGAACACAAATATATGGAAGTTAAATAACATGATACTAAACAATGACTGGGTCAACTAAGAAATCAGAGGAAATCAAAAAATACATGGAAATACATGAAAATGAAAACACAACAGTCCAAATTGTTTGGGATATAGCCAAAGCAGTTCTAATGGGAAATTTTATAGCAATACAGGTCTACCTCAAGAAGCAAAAAAAAAAAAAAAAAAAAAAAAAATCCCAAATAAACAACATAACTTTACACCTAAAGGGGATAAAATAAGAAGAGCAAACAAAACAGAAAACCAGTAGAGGAATGAAATAACAAAGATTAGAGCAGAAATAAATGATATAGAAACTAAACAAACAAACAAACAAAAATAGAACAGATCAATGAAACCAGGAGTAGGTTCTTTGAAAAGGTCAACAAAATTGAGAAAACATTAGCTAGACTCATTTAAAAAAAAAAAAAGAGGACTCAAGCAAATTCAGAAATGTATGAGAAGAAATAACAGCTGACCAATAGAATACAAAGGATTATAAGAGAATATTATGAAAAATTATATACCAACAACTTGGACAACCTAGAGAAATGGATAAATCTGTAGAAGCATATAACCTCCCAAATGGAATCAGGAAGAAATAAAAAAATTTGAACAGACAGATTACCAGCAATTAAATTGAGTCAGTAATCAAAAAACTCTCAAGCAACAAAAATCCAGGATGAGACAGCTTCACAGGTGAATTCTACCAAACATTTAAAGAAGAGTTAATACATATTTTTCTTAAACTATTCCAAAAAATAGATACAAAAGAATAAAACTGGACCACTGTCTTACACCATATACAAAAATAAATTCAAAATTGATTGAAGGCCTAAATATGAGACCTGAAAACAGAAAGTCCTAGAAGGGAGCACAGGCAGTAATTTCTCTAACATTGGCCATAGTAACATTTTTCTAGATATGTCTTCTAAGACAAGGGAAACAAAAGCAAAATAAACTATTGGGACTATTGCATCAAAAATTGGTGATGTAGTGTATGGTGACTAACATAATATAATAAAATACAATAAAAAAAAAAAACTATTGGGACTACATCAAAATGAAAAGCTTCTGCACAGCAAAGGAAACAACCAACAAAACTAAAAGACAACCTATTGAATGGGAGAAGATACTTACAAATGACATATCTGATAAAGGGTTAGTATCCAAACTATATAAAGAACTTATATGACTCAACACAATAAAACCAAATAATCCAATTAAAAGTGGGCAGAAGACATGAATAGATATTTCTCCAAAGGAGACACGCAGATAGATGGTCAACAGATACATGAAAAGATGCTCAACATCACTAATCATCAGGGAAAGCAATTCAAAACCACAATGAAATGGTATCACCTCACATCTGTCAGAATGGCTAAAATAAAAAACAGAAGAAACAAGTGTTGGTGAGGATGTTTAGAAAAAGGAACCCTTGTGCACTGTTGGTGGGAAGCAAACTGGGGTAGTCACTGTGGAAAACAGTGTGGAGGTTCCTCAACAAATTAAAAATAGAACTACCCTATGATCCAATAATGATCCAATAATTCTACTGATCCAATAATTCTACTACTGAGTGTTTATGCAAAGAATATGAAAACAGTCATTTGAAAAGATATATGCACCCCTATATTTTTTGCAGCATTTTTGCTATAGCCAAATTATGGAAACAGCCCACATTTCCATCGATGAATGGATGAAGAAGATGTCTATCTATATCTATGCATATCTGTATCTGTATCTATCTAGATATCTATACCTATCTACCTCTCCATAGAATGGAATATTATTCAGCCATAAAAAAGAATGAAATCTTTCCATTTGCAGCAATATGGATAGATCTAGAGAGTGTAATGAAATAGGTCAGTCAGAAAAAGACAAATAGTATAGGATTTCAGTCCAATGTGGAATTTAGGAAACATATACAAAGAAAAATAGAGACAACCCCAAAATCAGAATTTTCACTATAGGGAACAAACTGATGGTTACCAGAGGGGAGGCAGGTGGGGGGGATCAGGGAAATGAGTGAAGGGTATTAAGAGTACACTTATCATGATAAGCACACAGTAATGTATAGAATTATTGAATCACTAAATTATACACGTGATACTAATATAAGAATGTATGTTAACTATACTGGAATTAAAACAAAAAAAATCTATGGTTCCCTAATAGCTAGAATATCTAGAGAACTATAATTCAGCAACAACAAAAAATAAATAACCTCATAAAAAATAATTACAAATATTTCTGTTTAGGAAACTTTGCAAGATAAATTGGGAGATAATCAAAGACACCTGTGAAATAATCTCTGTTCCCCAAGATATTATAAACTACTTTAGCATAAAAATATTTTACATAAGCAACACATTTTTTTATTTTACTTTATTTAAAGATTTATTTATTTGAGACAGAAAGAGAGTGTGAGTGGGGGGAGGGGCAGAGAGAGAGAGGGAGACAGACTCCCTGCTAAGCAGGAAGCCCAATGCAGAGCTCACTCCCAGGACCTTGAGATCATGATCTGAGCCAGAACCAAGGGTCAGATGCTTAACTGACTAGGCCACTCAGAGGCCCCAGTAACACATTTTAAAAGATAACAAGGAAGCATTTTTATAAAATAAATATATCAAATAAGTACAACAAATTATAATTATAAATACTGCACAGTTTGAGAGGGGAGATACATTCCTGTGAAATGAGTTAGGAGAGATTGTGTGCGACTGTGGTTGTTATTTGGCCTAAACATAAAAGGGAAATAAGAATTACATGTTCCATTACAAATAAGTTAGCACAATATTGGGTCATGGGATTTTTTTTTTTTTTTTTAGATTTTATTTATTTATCTGACAAAGGAAGAGAGAGCACAAGCAGAGGGGGAGGCAGAGGGAGAAGCAGACTCTCCACTGAGCAGCAAGCCTGATGCAGGACTTAATCCCAGGACCCCGATCATGACCTGAGCCAAAGGCAGAAGCTTAACCAACTGAGCCACCCAGGACTCCCCTGGGTCATGGAAAATTTTAAAGGATGTATATTCATGCAGACATAACTGAGAAATTGAACAAATGGCAATGTTGCATATTTATGTGCATGGAAACTTAGAGTAAGGGTGACAACATTGCTAGGACGGAATGAGTATAAACTAGTTTAAGGCATGTTTATGTCCCTATTGAGGCTGGCTGTTCATTCAACCATTCTCTAGGGACCTGAACCTTTGTCAGAGAGATGATGTCCATTCCCTAATAATACTAAGTTCTCTGACAGATATTAGGATCTCCTGTAGTCTGAAATGAAATTTGCAATTCTTTTTACCTTGTGTCCTGCTATACATGTAAATTCTTTGCTTTGATCCTATGTCCTACCATTTCCATTAAGAATGTATTATTATAACTGCTTACTGTGATCATGGCACCTAGACTACTGTTTTATTTTGTTTTGTTTTTTTTTTTTCTCCAATTGTGCACTCATGGTTATCCTGATCAGAATCACTTAGGTCTCACACAAACATGCCTTGCTGTCTATGTCTATTTGGGCCATAACTATATACCATAAACTGGGTGGCGTAAACCACAGAAATTTCATTTTTCACAGTTGTGGAGACTGGAAGTCTAATATCAGGGTGCCAAGATGGCTGAGTTCTAGTGAGGCCTCTCTTTCTTGCATGCTGATAGTTGCCTTTTCACTGTGTGCCATATGGCCTTTTTCTTGGCTTATATGTATGGAAATGAGAGAGAGAAAAGAGAAGAGAGAGGAGAGAGAAAAGAGACAGAGAAAGAGACAGAGATGGGGTCAGGGGGACAGTGGAGGTTACAGAAGGAGAGAAAAGTGCTCTCTGGTGCCTCTTTTTGTAAAGGCATTGATCCCATTATGAGGACTCCACCTTCACAACCTCATTAAAAACCAATTACCTCCCAAAAGTCCCATCTCCAGATAACATCACTTCGGGGACTAGGGCTTCAACATTTGAATTTTAGGAGGATATAATTCAATTCATAACAGCCACCTTTTAGGGAAGAGTAGATGCAAAAACTTTCTGCCCCTGTGGGAAGGACTGGAAACCTATTCACTGTCAGAATCCTGAACTGATCAAAGTGGAAGTCTGCTATTTTGAGGGAGGAGCAGGACATTCTTGCCGATTCACGATCCTCCCCACCACACACACAGATGCAAGGCTAAAATTCTCTATGTCTTTACTTTCCCACCTTTCCATTTTTCAATAGTACTAGGTTATGTGCTGAACTAATAATAAATATTCATGTTTAGGAAAGTATCTCAGCTATTATCTGGATTCCACTGAATATGTAAAAATAGGATATGTTTTTACAATAATGAATCCATTTTTTGCTTGAGGACATGAAGTAGTTGTGAGAAAATTGAATAATGAATGGAATTTCATATTTTCCACATCATTATATACCTTATTTGTTACATACATATAGCTTTTGCTTTAATACTGAGAGGGGATCAGGACAAAAATTACTAAAAAAGGAAGCTAAAATATATTATAATGTTATCTGAATTAAGTATGACTTAGGTTATCCTGTCAGCTTGTAGCATAGAAATTGTTTTTCCTTATAGACTCAAATGGAAGCCTTGCATTCTTTGATATATTTTAATAAGCTAATATTTTGTATAGTCTCATAGTAGATATTGAACTCTTTTTCAAAAGAACAAGTACCCTAGGGAGCACTTTATGTCATCAGTAAGTAAAGTGAAATGTGTATTACGTATAGTAGATAATAAAAGAGCCTTGAGAGACTACTTTGTCATTCCAACTGGGGAAAAGTAGATAGCTGGAGCTATAACACAACTCGGTATTGTAATTATGAGGTTTTAAATATGTGGACCTATGTCATACATCGAAGGTGAATTTATTTGCCAGGAAAATGGTAACAGCCAAGAGCAAGCAAATCTCTGTGCTCTTAACACCATATCAGTGAACAATTTTTTTTTTCCATTTAGTCACTCATGGTAATAGTATGAAGGGTTACTCTTAATTAGAACACTATAAAGAGTTGATGGGCAAGGATAGGGAAGCAGAATAAACAACAAACAATAAAAAAAAATATGTAAGGAGTAAAATACTCTCTATTTCAATGCTTCTGTTCACATTTCCACTTTAAGATTCCAACTAACCTGGCTTTTACCTCTCAGGGGATGTAAGTAGCTAGACAACAAGGCTAAAATGGCTATCAGAGAGTACTGTCTGGTAGCCTATACCATAAAAATATGGTTATTAAAATCCTTTAATTGGTGAGGAATGAGTATCTTCCCCCATGATTACATTTAATTCGGTTCTGGAATGTACAAATAGAGTTGGGCTATAGAACTTTCTGCAAAATATAAGATACAATATAGTGACCCAGCAGAAGTTAAAAAATTTATAATATTTTTACTTTAAGAGGAGCAAAATTTGGCAATTAATAAAATAGAATGGCAAAATAGGATATTTGTAAAACACTATAAATTCTGATCCAATAATTATCCAAATGAAAAGAGCCATTATTCTAAGGCTTAGTATTATGATAGTAAATGACATGCTGGTGAGTAAAAGACCAAGTTACCATTATTGAAATCTTGCTATAAAATAATTATATCCACTGTTATATCAGGATGGAATTTTTGATCAACAGAGTCCAGAAAAGCACAAAGAAATAAAAATTGTTCTTTTTATAAAAATCTACATTAATGGGGATTAATTCAGCAGATCATCTTTTGACATCAAGCAGAAAGTATTCACTTTATTATATTTTTCTCTTTATGTTAAAACAGTGTTTGAATATAGACTCAATCTCAATAGGGAATGAGGTTGCTCTTTTTATAACTCTGCCTAATTTGTAGGGAGCTGGAATCAAAGCTGCTCTAATCAAATCTACTTCTTCATTATGTTCAATTATTAAACAATGTGGAAGTCCCTTATGTCTTCAGATTTCTTGCTTAATATTTTCTTCATTTGATTTACAATATTGGTGCAATTTTGAAATTCATCTGATGTAATAATGTATTAATGGCAATGGAAAACGAAGCAAAAACCTTAAAAATAAAAATGTGTAACTGATGCCAGAAGTAACTCAAAACAAAGGAAAACATGTTACCAGGATTTCTGAAGATGGCGACAACAACAACAACAACACTTAAGTGGCAAATTAAAGATTGTTTGCTCTTTCTCATAAAATTTTTTTCAGAATTAATTGATTAATTAATATCAGTTTGGCTGCAATACTCCAATTTTGGCTTGAATAATTATGTGTGTACCGTCAATAAATCTTCATCTGTAAGCAGTTTCCTCCAAAGGATAAATCTTACAAAATTATAGTATAACATCAAATACAGGAGGTTGATATGGGTACGTTTGTATATAACTCTACATTATTATTTTTTTTAAAGATTTTATTTATTTGACAGAATGAGAGAGCAGGAGAGCACTAGCAGTGGAAGGGGCAGAGGGAGAGGGAGAAGAAGGCCCCCTGCCGAGCAGGGAGCCCTATGTGGGGCTTGATCCCAGGACCCTGGGATCATGACCTGAGCCGAAGGCAGTCGCTTAACCAACTGAGCCAACCACGCGCCCCAAATTCTACATTATTTTATCATATGTGTAAATTTATGAAAGCTATATTACACTCAGGATATAGATCTGTACCATCACCACCAATATTGCCCTCATACTACCCCGTTATATTTATACTCCCCACCTCCCCAACACCAGCATTCCTACTGACACCCATCAGAGATTTTGTGTGTATCAGTAGTCAATTCTTTTTTATTGCATGAATTTACCATATTTAGTTTAACTATTCACCTATTAGGGATATTTTGGTTGTTTCCAAATATTGGTTATTAGAAATAAAGCTGCTATAAACAATCCTATTAGTTTTTTATGTGGACATAATTTTTTGTTTCCCCAGCACAAATATCAAGGAGTTGCTATTGGTGAATTGTGTGGAAATTCTATGTTTGGTTTTTCACAAAACTGCCAAACTATTTTTCATAGTGGTAGCACCATCCTACATTTTGACCAGAAATGTGTGAGAAATGGTACCTTCTCATCCTCATCAGCACTTAAAAAATATTTTAAAAATATATATTAAAATATATTAAAAAAATAACTGCTCAAATAAGTGTACACTGATTTATTATGGTTTTAATTTGAATTTGCCTAATAGCTAGTGATGTTAAACATCTTTCCATGTGCTTATTTGCAATCCATATATCCTCTTCAGTGAAATGTCACTTTATCTCCATAGTTTTTTTGTTGTTGTTAATTTTTTTTATTATTGAGTTTTGAAAATATATTCTATATAAAGTCCTTTATCAGATATATGGTTTGGTAATATTTTCTCCAAGTTTGTAGCTCATCTTCTACCCTCTTAACAAAATAATTCACAGTGCAAAACTTCAATTTTGATAAAATCCAATTTATTATTTGTTCTTTTATGTATCATGTTTTTATTGTCATGTTTAAGAACTCTTCACCAAGTCCTAAGTCATCAAAAACAAAGTCTGAGAACTGTCACTGCCAAAAAGAGCCTATGGAAGCATGACAACTGTAAAAAATGTGGCTTCCCAGGTGGGATCCTGGGACAGAAAATAAAAATAGATAAAACTTAAGGAAATCTGAAATGAAATATTTATATCATCTATCAATATTGATTAATTAATTGTAACAAATCCACTACTGTGCAGAACAATTTAAGTTGAATTCCTTCAATTCAATGTATTCAAATAGAAAGTCCTCTAAGAGTTACTTAACTAGATCATCAACCTCCCAAACACAGGTTCAAAATCACAGGGCCCCTGGATGGCTCAGTCAGTTGGGTTTCAGACTCTTGATTTCGGCTCAGGTCACGATCTCAGGGTTGTGAGACTGAGCCCAGTGTCCAGCTGGGCATGGAGCCTACTTAGGATTCTCTCTCTCCCTCTCTCTCTGTCCATCCTCATCCATCCTCCCCATCTCTTAAAAAAATAAAAATAAAAATAAATCAAAATCTTAGGATTAACATCCCCTCCTTCCTCTTAGCTATTATTTCTTTTTGGTCAATAATGTAACTACTTTGCTATGTGAACTCTAAGTCTGTATTTTCCTTTATATCCCCATACTAACCATCTGTAAGCCCTTATTCTTTCCAAGGTTTATTTTCATAAATAAGAAATTGTAGTATTAATACATAAACCATGAGATTTAAGATCAGACACAGACTGAATTAAACTTACTATGTTACCATGTACTAGCTAAAACCTTGGTGCTATAGACTGGAATGTTTATGTCCCCCCAAATTCAGCTGTTGAGATCTTAACCCAGGAGGTTAAGGAGATTGGGCTTTGGTAAGTGATTAGGTCATGAGGGCTATACTCTGGTGAAGGAGATTAGTCCCTTTTAAATGAGACCCTGAAAAGCTCCCTCACTCTTTCCCCACCATGTGAGGATCCAAGAAGTTGGCAATCTGCAATCTGGAAGAGGTTCCTCACACAAATTCAACTATGCAGACACCCTTATCTCACACTCCCTGTCTCCAGAACTAAAATGAATACATTTCTGTTGGTCATAAGCCATTCAATCAATGACACTTTGTTATAGCAGCCTGAACTGACTAAGATACTTGGACATGTTGCCAAGTAACATGTAATCTTATACATATAAATGAAAAAAATGTACATAGTATTGTTATAAAGATTAAATGATATTGTATGTGAAAGTACCTGGCATATATATTGGTTACATAAATTTCCTTACATAAATTTCCATTGTACCATTTGCTGCCTTATATGACCCATTTAAATGTTTACCACATCCTTTTGAGGACAGGACAGCATAATCATTTATCCTCTATTTTTTTCTCTATCCAGCTTCATGACTTACATCTGGACTAATTTACATGAGATATGTTTCTATGATTGTCTGAAATTGATATACTCCTTAGAGAAACATCAGAGCTAATTAAGTCTAGATAAGGACATTCAGTATATTTAATAAGAAAGCCTCATTTTTTGCACAGTAAGGACAAATATTTAGTTTACATAATCATCTAATTTAAAGAGATAATAGCTTTGGGATAGGAATAGCCTAGATATGTTATTTTTGCCAAAATAGAAAACAAACATGTAGTACACATAATAATAATGTCAGCATAAACAGTAGTGACAGTGACTACTGAGCTAAGTCTATGCGAGACATAGGGCAAGTAGGAGGATCACCCTATATCTTTTTCACAGTCCTTATGCTGAATCGCCTAATTGTGTGGCAAGCAAGGAGGTTAACAAAAGTCCTCCTCTGTTTATTCCCCAAAATGTATGATCATGGCATTTTCTTATGCAAGACAGATTTATAGAGCAATGTATCTTTTCCCCAGCCTGCTCATAATTCTTGGTTAAAGGCTGAAAATCCTATGAAGCATTGTATGTAATAAACCAAGTGTTTCAGATAAGGCATCTTTCCATTTTCCTGCATCAAGTTGAATGTCTTTAAATCAATTCAGTTACATTCAATAGAAATAATTTTTTTCAGTGATTATATGAAAAACATTAGCAGAGGTTAGAAGTGGTTGGATGGTGGTGGTCATAGAAACAGGAATTAGACATAGTCTTTGCATTCATTTTACTTCAGAAATTATCCATTATAGACATGTTATTAGAACCTTAGACTGTTCTAAGCAAATTATGTTTAAATCTTTTTTAAGAAAAATGGAGAAGTTTAAAAAATTGACTATTAATTTTCAATTATAAAGATAGAATTTCTTTTTTTCTTTAAATTTTTTATTGTTATGTTAATCACCATACATTACATCATTAGTTTTTGATGTAGTGTTCCATGATTCATTGTTTGTGTATAACACCCAGTGCTCCATGCAGAACGTGCCCTCTTTAATACCCATTACCAGGCTAACCCATCCCCCCACCCACCTCTCTCCCCTCTAGAATTTCATGAATGCATTTTTCATTTGATATTTCTCTTGCCTAATCCTTTTCAAAATGAGTTTCTTTGACCACTGCTACATAATTATTCTTAGGGAAAGAAAAATAAAAATAAGTCATTTGATACATATGGGCATTAATACAGCTCAATCAGATAGGATAAGCTTTTCTTTTTGTCTTTCAGAATCTGATTCCTAGAGAGATGTAGGCTATATAGTCTATTTTATATAGATATGAAGCTGGGATAAAACTAAGCTGTTTCATGTCTTAGCACTGATCAAATTTAGAATATGGACCCATACACCCAAGCAAAATGAGAAGTTAACTTAAATGTTTTCATTAAAAATGCCAAAAAAGATTATATGCCTAAACTAAAGGAAGCCTCTTAGATTAGTTGAATTATCTATCACTAAATAACTGTGTGGGTTCAACACAAGAACTCTCCCAAATCTTGCTTCCTTCCATCCCTCACACTCCCTCAACTGCTTCTCAAATCCACTTCTCACTGTTTGCTGTAATTGTTGCTTGTTCAAATTCTAGTCCTTTCCTTCATAAGATATTCCTATGTCCTCATCAAATTTAGTAAATCATGTTGGTCTCCTTTCTTTCAAACTCTCCTAATAGCATGTTCTTTCCTGGGCAGAGAAGTCAGAAAGCTTATGATAAATCAAATGTTGATTGGTTTTTCATATGGTATGTTTAAATAAGTATGCAACAAGGTGTTGTTCTCCTGGATTTTTATAAGTACTCCAGCATCCACATTGTGCAAGTCTTACGGAATTTGTATAGTGGTTACAAGCATCAGATCTTGCACAGAGATGGAAATCTTGGAATTGGTTAAACCAGACTAGATGGGATTTAGCTAGAAAATCTAGGATAATCTAGGATGCTCTCCCTGTTTTAAGGTCTATAACCCTAATTACATCTTAAAGACAATTTTGGCATGAAAAGTAACATATTCACAGGTTTTAACAATTTGGGCAAAGACATTTTGGAAGGTTGGTGGTTAAGGCAGGGGCATTCACTTATAACCAGAATCAGAGTATAATAATGTTCACCAAATAAATAATTTATTGCTAATAAAATTCAGCAAGTAAACCCAGGGTCCTACTTGCTTCATCATTTTCATGTTAATCATCAGGTTTAGATAATCAGTAGCAGGACTCTAATAAATGGTCTTTAAACCATTTAAATGTTCTTGTTTATACAAAAGACAATATTACTGTAAAATAATTAGGAAACTTTGAATTGCATCTAAGTAAGATGTGTTGTCATCTTATTTACACAGGAGCCATTTAGATTATGGAACATCAGAGTGCCTGCCCGGCTTAGACAGTAGAGCATGTGACTCTTGATCTCAGGGTTGTGAATTTGAGCCCCATGTTGAGTGTAGAGATTACTTTGAAATAAAATCTTAAAAAAAATCATGGAACATCATCATTTTAAACTCAGATATGTATATAACCTCAGCATTTTCAGAATGCATTGCTTAGAAATTATACAAAATATATATCCAGTTTAAAATGTCATGTGCTTTTATTGCTTTCATGTTATTGTGATCATATGAAAACTGTGCATTACTTTTTTTCAGCATTTCCCTTAACATAAAACTCGAAAGAAAGAAAGAAAGAGAAAGAAATCCAGATTCTACTTTAGATTTAAGTAATAAGACCTTTCTAATTTTATCATGTAATTATTTGCAGTCATTCAAATCAAATGCTTATCTTGAATATTATTTCACTTAATATCTTTAACAAAAAGAACTGTCAAATCTGTTTTCAAACAATTCATCATCTATTTTTAAATTTTTAGTGTCATATTGTTAAAATAAAAAGCATTTTTAAAAATGCTTAAAATTTTACCTTTCTTCTACTGTGATACGAAGATAGTATACCTGGTTTTTTAGCTATGGCCTTATTAAGCATGATTCAGTAGTAATAACTTTCTGGTTATCTCAGGAAGTCAGATTTGCTCCATCAACTGCAATATAGAAAGCAAGCTCTGAAAATAGAACATTAAAAAATTTGAGGTATATCAACTGAACTTTTTTAATTTTCCATTATAACCTTGAGACTCTTTTTTTTAGGATTTTATTTATTTATTTGTGTGTGAGAGAGAGAGAATGAGATAGAGAGCAAGTGAGCATAAGCCAGTGGGAAGGGCAGAGGGAGAGGGAGAAGCAGCAGGGAGTCCGACGTGGGGCTCCCCCCCAGGACCTAGGTTCATGACCTGAGCCGAAGGTAGACGCTTAATCAACTGAGCCACCCATGTACCCCTCAAGAAACATTTTGACCAAACTATTTCATACTAAATCTTAAAGAAAATACACTAATGTTAATTTTCAACATCTATGCCCATGGAAGGTGTTCTCTCAGCTACCTAACCTGTCTGGAACTATGGCCTTGTCCCTCTCCCAAAGCCTAAACATGATTAAAGCAATACTCAGTGATTACTTGACGGCTTTATCAGAGATGAGTTAAAGATCAACTTGAAGTAGACTTACTCTTCATATCCTTGCTTACAAGCCTCAAAGGAGCAGAACAGGTACATTTTGAGTATTCGTGTCTGAAATGGATCTTTATAAACTTACATATTATTCAATCAACAAATATTTTATAAGTTGCTCCAATAAGCACTGATGAAGCCTGACAGAATTGAATTTTATATGGACTCTGGTCCTGATCTTTCTTTTTTACCCCAGTTCTTAGCAAGAGTAAAGAAATACAAATATCCACTTATATCCCTTTCAGCTTTATACCTCTTATCTATCCATTTAGCTACTTTCTCTGAATTAAGTCTATTTCCCCCAAATACCATTGTTAAACTTTACCCCTCCCTCCCCATGTCTCATCCTCATAATATTTTTGAAAGTTTCTATGTCTTCATAGTAAAAGACTAGCTATTCTAAACAGCCTTCTGACATGAAGTCCTTCTAAGGGTTTTATCGTTCTCTATTTTGCTAAAGAGTGTGTTAGCAATTATGACTTATAGGCATAAAACCTCACAGTAGCATTTTGAGATTACACAATATATCAGATATTTACATCAGACTCCCCCTATACATCACTGATATTAACCAGTATCAAGCTTTACTAATAATTTTTAAGAATACGAAAATTATGTGTCACAAATGAAACAGGCAAGTCCAGGACACCCAACACAGCACCGCAGCTTTTGTCCTTCTGCCATCAGTCTACTGTGATGTAGGTTAACAGATGAGATCCATAAGTGAGATGTGTAGTCACCTTATTTACACAGGAGCCATTTAGATCATGGAAAATCACCATTTTAAACTCAGATTTTGACAAGTTCCATGGTATTGTCCAGAGATATTCTTCTCATAAGTTCTTAAATAAATCCAGACACCTGGGTCCATTCTGTTGAAAGCATTCTACACATAGAGACTATCTTCCTGGCAAAAAGAATTTAGGTCATTCACCAGGAAGTGTGTCATAAACATGTCTACAAAAAGACTTGGCAGGTTCAGCTGTCTTACTATTTTCTTGTGAGTGTCTTACCCTCAGAATTTCAGAACAATTTTTTAACCATGTTATCATCCTGCTTTTTAAAAAGTATTCTTTGTTTTAAGATTTTATTTATTTATTTATGAGAGACAGAGAGAGAGAGAGAGAAATAGACAGAGGCAGAGGGAGAAGCAGGCTCCCCACTGAGCAGGGAATCCGATGCAGGACTCCATCCCAGGACTCTGGGATCATGAACCAAGCCGAAGGCAGACACTTAACCATCTGAGCCACCCAGGCACCCCTTAAAAAATATCCTTACTGATTCGCCATTAAGACAAATAAAAACAAAAGCAAAGTTTATTTTATGATAGTAAATGTTCTTAATAAAGTTTAGTTTCTTCCTCTCCCATTCTTGGCAATACAGTTTTTTATTGTATATTCCTATGGAAATTAACTATAAATATTTTCTCCCTGTGTGTTCCTAAAACATACTATCTTTGTGAATGTTGGGGCTCTAGAAAGAGAATAAACACAAGTGAATATAATTCTGATAAAATATTTTTCCAATATTTAATAACCATTGAATGATTTTATTTTCTATGTTTAAGCATCAAACATCATCTTTATCTCTACCAACAGAAGTAATTATTTAAAATAATTTTGGTTCTATGATTGACTTATTGCACTTAGCTTAATATCCTAGAGGTTCATCCACATGGTTGCATATGGCAGGATTTCCTTCTGAAACAGTGAATAATAATTCCACTGAATTCATATGCCACATTTTCTTTATCCAATCATCTGTTGATGTTTCCATATTTTGGCTATTGTACATGGGATGCAATGTATATTGGAGTACAGATATCTCTGACTTCATTTCTTTGGATATATATCCAGAAATGTGATTTCTGTATCATAGAATGGTTCTGTTTTTAGTTTTTAAGAACCTCCATATTGTTTTCCATAGTAGCTGCACAATTTTAGATTCCCACTAACAATGTCTAAAAGTTCTAATCTTTTTCCCTTTTTTTTTCTTTTAAGTAGGAGCCCAATGCAGGGTTTGAACTCATGACCCCAAGGATCAAGACCTGAGCTGAAATTCCTGAGCTTAACCGACCCAGCCACCCAGGTGCCACTAAAGGTTCTAATTTTTATGCATCCTTGACAACATTTGTTATCAGTTTTTTCATAATAGTTATCCTAACAGATGTGAAGTGATATCTCATTACGGTTTTGATTTGAATTTCCCTGATGATTAGTGATGTTGAACATTTTCTCATGCACTATCTTTACATGTTGACCATTTGCATGTCTTTCTTGGAGAAATGTATATTCAAGACTTTTGTCCATCTTTGCCAAGGTTATTAATTTTTTGTTTTGTTTTGGTGTGGTTTTGCTATTGAGTTGTAAGAGTTGCTTATATGTTTTAGATAGTAATTCCTTATCAGATATATGGTTTAGAAATATTTTCTTCCATTTTGTAGGTTACCTTTTCATTCTGATGTTTCCTTTGATGTATGGAAGTTGTTTAGTTAAATGTAATCACATTTGCCTAATTTGGTATTCTTGCTTGTGCTTTTGATGTTAATCCAAAAAAATAATACTTAGTCTAATGTCATGAAGCTTTTGCCATATGTTTTCTTCTAGGAGTTTTACACTTTCAAGTCTTATGTTTAAATCTTTAATCCATTTTGAGTTGATTTTAGTTTATGGTGTAAAATAAGGGTCCACTTTCATTCTTTTGCATGTGGATATGCAGTTTTCCCGACAATATTTATTGAAGAGACTATGCCTTTCTTATTATATATTCTAAGTACCCTTGTTGAAGATTAATTGATCATAACCATTTATATGAAGTATCTAAAATAGTCAACCTCATAGAAACAGAGAGTAGAGTAGTGGTTGCCAGGGACTTGGGAGAGGGTGAAACAGGAAGTTGCTTTTCCAAAGATACAGTTTTAGTTATGCAAGATAAATAAGTTCTAGTGATCTGCTGCACAACATAGTACGTATAGTTAATAACATTGTATTTTTAGTGTTTTAAAAATTTTTTGAGAATAGATCTCATGTTAAGTTTCTCTTACTGTGTTAAAAAATTAAAAATCATTAAATTAGGTTCTATATAGTCAAATGTGATAATTTTAATTTTAAACATTTCTTTAAGAATTTTTTCTTAGTATACTAAAAATTAAAAAGCATAATATTCTTTTTAGTTGAAATTGAACATTACTACTTAGAAAATACCCAGTGGCTCTATGAATGTTAATTTACATAATATGCAGAATTCATTTAATCCCTCATCAAGCAGTTCATTAAACTGAATATAATTTGTCTCAATTTGATGATGTCCATTGAATTAGGTAAAATTTTCATGCCTATGGACATTTAGATTCTTACCACTTTTTATTTGTTATTCTAGTATTGTATTATTCAAACTTCAAACATATGGTAGGCATTTTAAATGCTACCTTATAAAGATATACTAGGAAAAAATCTTTCATTTATGACTTTTTAGTGACTACACGTTTGAACTCATAATGGTTACATCTGGATACAGATTTGACACAAAATATACCTAATGATTGATTTTTTTAACTGAATGTAACCACTCAATAAAATATAATTATTCTTAAGATCAAATGTTTAAAGTTTATTCAGTCATCTTGTTAAAACAATATTTTATGGGCCATTATAGTTTTAAAGTAAGATGTCCTAGAATCAGTTATCAATCTTTGCACATTTGCCTGGGGATACATCATAACAAACAATGTACTTAAGATAATTTCAAAGCATATTATTAAATCTTGTTAATTGTTACAAAGGACTGAAGATTTACACACGTACTTTTTTAGCAAAAATGTTTCAGCAGTCCCTTCTAGCTTTTCAAACAGTATTGAGTGACTGAAAGCAGTAAAGATTGTTACTCTTTCCTTTCTGATCCTGAATATATGCCTAATGAATAAATTTACTAAGTTGATGTCTTCCTAATGATAGCTATATGAAAAACTAGGTAGACACATGGACACAATTAAATTATCTAAGTTCTTAAAGAAAATTATAGATTCAGAAAAATTGTAAGATTATAACATTATCTTGAAAAAATAAGTAAAGAAGAAGAAAATTAATAGATTAGATAGTAACTTCTTGCTAGAATGTCGTCGTAATTATGTTGTCTTTTATTTCTAAATTTTAAAATTTAAGTGGGTATGTATAGTTAGAATGGTCTCCCATTATTTCATCCATATAAATTATAGTTAACTCCTACAAGACATGTCCATTTTACCAGGAAATAATTCTTATTTAAATAATCTTTTATTATAGAGAAGTACAGATTATTCTTTCAAATATCATGTTATTTTCTGGAAACTAAGTAGGTTTTAATAAAAAGTGTATGGGCTTTGGATTAATCTTAAAATATATTCATATTTTATTTTTTTTAATTTAGTACTTGATTTGTTATTGATGTATTTATTATTATATTATGTAAGCTCTACACTCAAATTGGGGCTTGGATTCATGACCCCAAGATCAAGAGTTGCACACTCTATTGACTGAGGCAGCTGGGTGCCCCTAGTGATGTATTTATTTTAGGGCGGATTTCTTCTTTTTTTTTTGTTAAAAGATATCCTTGATTTAAATGTGATTATTCAAGTGAGATGCATAATAGCTAAAAGACTAATATATGGAGTTATCAATAAATGATAATGTTGTTTTAATTTATTTTTATTGAGCTAATATGTTCTGTTTTATTTAGAATAATTCTTTCTTGAAATTTTAGAAAGAATAATTGATAAAAATAAAGATTTTTAAACTAAAAATTATATTAAAATGCCAATAAACATGTCTTCATTTATCTTAAATTTCAGTTTTCACAGATAAATATATTTCATCATATATTATCATTCCATTATGAATATGTATACAAGTACGCACAGACATACATTATGTGTATGTACATTGAATAAGCCATTTACATTGCTCATTATTAAGTTGGTGTAACTATATAACCTTGCTAGAAAACTTAGGCAAATCTCATGTATTTTATGTGTACTTTTAGGAAACAGATCTGGTTTCACTTTCTGTAACAAAAGTTGAGCTGCAAAGAGAAACTTAATAATTAATTAGAATGTCCAGTCCAAGATAATGATCAATGTCTAAAGTTGATTCAACATTGCATTATCTTCCCCAGTGTAAGCCTGCTGCAGGCTGGAAGTCAGCATGGGGAAAGAAGAACTTCAATTTCTCTTCTATTCCCACATACATCTACTTTTGAGAGGTGTTTTGTTTGTTTGTTTTGTTGTTGTTTTTTATACTGTCAGGTCTAGGATGGGAGTTTTAGAGGAATGCTAAGACGTTAATTGCAGAGGTTGCTTTCTTTGCACTCCCTGGGCCTGGCAGATGTTTACCATTGAGTTTTTCATGGAACCACTAGAGATTCCTGATGGCATGATTCTCCAACTGAGATTACTTTTACCCCATTTAACTCTACTGCTGGTTGTTTCTTCTAACTAATCCTAGTATCCAGCATTCTCTCTTCAACTTTTTGCTGCTGGAATTGCTCCTGGTACTTAAATGGACATATTTGATAGGATTCAATATGTCCTTGATCTCAGTTCTTTCTCTTGTCTGGTATACATCTTGCCCATGGACCAAAGCAAAGAAACTGGGGAAATAGAAATATTAAAAATTATTCCCACTTTGAAAAACTCTGTGAGTCCAAGAAAGTCCATAGTGCTTCCTGCTATCTTGTTTCCATGCTTGAACTTAGGTATGTATTCAGCACCAATCCTCTCTGTGTCTCAATCACAGGAATATATTTCAAAGCACTATGGAAGCCTTTCTTATCAGAGCTGAGGTGATGAATGAGCACACTTACTCTACACACTACGTGGGACTCCTAGCAAACATGACGAGGCAATAGCTGCCTCCAGTGTATTTCCTTCCCTTCCCTTCACTACAGGCTTTTTATTCTTGAAGTGATGAATGGAACTGAGAGTTCAGGAAATGGGTTCTCAGACATTCCCCATTCTGCAAACAGTGATCTGGCTTTGAAATTTCATATTTTTTGTAATCTTGGGGCCTGATGAAATTCAGTATTAGTATTGTTTATACATCTATACATCAACTTGGACTACTGAACTTGGACAGTTTCATATGTTACTATATTGCATTAAAAATAAGGTGTAAACTGAGGGTTTCAGAAGGGAGGGGGTGAGGAGATGGGGTAGCCGGGTGATGGGTATTAAGGAGGGTATGTGTTGTGATGAGCACTGGGTGTTTACTCAACTAATGAATTGTTGACACTACATCAAAAACTAACAATGTACTATATCTTGCCTAACTGAACATAATAAAAAAACTAAGGTGTCAGTTTTCCATATCAGCACATATACATCTTCACTTCTTTGTAACAGTTGTAGAGTTTTCATTTTATGTGTACATATTTACTCTATACCTTGATAATTATATTTTATTTCAAAAATCAGATCCTTTTTGTAAAAAAATTATTTTATTTACTTATTTGAGAGAGAGAGAGAATGAGAAAGGGGGAGCGGGTGAGGGAGAAGCAACTTCCTACTGAGCAGGGAGCCTAATGAGGCACTCTATCCCAGGACCCTGGGATCATGACCTGAGCCGAAGGCAGACGCTTAACAGACTGAGTCACCAAGGTGCCCTCAAATTTCAGGTTTTAAAAAAAATGCTTGAATATTTTTATGTATAGAGTCTCAGTGTTCTGGATTAAAATAAGTTAATTTCCTAGAACTAGAGAATCTGTGGGTCAAAAATTAGTGTCTATTTAAAATATTAATAAGTATTTGATAATTCTTCCACATTTTATATCATCAAAATATACAACCATCAGAAATATGTGCCAATATCAGATTCTGTACACCATCACACATATTGTGTGTCAAAATTGTAGAGCCTTGCCGATCTGGCAAATAATTTCTGTATAGAGAATTGTTCTTCTAATTTAAATTTCCTTTATCAGAAGTAAGTTTGGGATATTTTCATGACTTTTAAAGCATTTTAGAAATATCTGTATACTGTAAGCTTGTGTATTTTGTCCATTTCATTTTTCCCAATGCATTTTTGTGATTCTTACATGTAGTAAGAATGTTTATTATATTAAAGAGATGTGTTTGCTATACGCATTGTCCATATTTTTCCCAATATAGCATGAACTTTTGGCTTTATTTACATATATTTTTTCTTTGTGTGTATGTCAAATTTATTACTTTTGGTTTAATCTTTAATTTAGGATTTCAGAGCTACAAAATAATGTTTAAGTAATAAATACTATATGTAAATAAAACTACATAAATACATAAAAATGTATAAAGTTATACATATGTATATATATATTTATATTTAAACACTAGGAGAACTAAAAAAAAATAAGAATTGTTGTGCAAAACATTGCATAAAGATGTAGCTTTCTTCTTTTTGCCAGGTGGCTACCCAGGTGGAATTAACAGCCTTTAGTTTAATATATTTTAATATAATTTAAGCATTTTGTAATATACTCTACTATCTGGTGGGGTAAGATCTCTGGATGTTATTCTTCTGTTTTCAGAACTTTCTATGCAATTGTTTATATGTTGCATATTTACTTGTCCACATCAAATTTAAGAACAGTTAATCAACATTGAAAAAGTTGGCCTACCCAGTATTTTTATAGGAATCATTCCTTTTCAACATGTCTAGGGAAAAAAAATACTTATTACATTAAGATTTTCTATCAGAGGATAAATGATGCAGTCAGATGAAGACTAAATATAAATGTGGGTTCTAGCAATGTTCCTTTAACAGGAACTGCATGAAATGAAGTGAATAAGAGACAAAGGTGAGAGGGAGAAGTTGGATTTTTTTCCTTCCCTTGATCTATCAATATACTTATACAATGACCTATCAATATATACAATTATGCATACATCAATATATGCAATAAACTTATGAAAAAATTATTTTTAGAAGCATGTGTGTATGTGACTGTGTGTGTGTGTGTGTGTGTGTGTGTGCAGTTACTTAGAATGATGGATAGTAGTTCAATATATTATTAGCTAGAAGTTTGGTTATAATCCATAGGAAATGAGTAAATATATACAAACATACTCTCTATATACATACACACACACTAATATTTATATTAAGTACGTACATATGTCATATGTATACTTTACCCAGTTTTCTGTGGAGTGCAACCAAAATATCAGGCTATTATCTATCATCCATAGATATACTTGGAGATTCAGATGAGTAATTGCATTAGGAATGAGATAGCAAGAAGATCTTGTGTGTGATAAGGGAAATCAGTTTTGCTGAGTTGTCCTAAGTGTAATAATATAAAAGACAGTTTGTTTTCTTGGAAAAGGAAAACCTTCCTAGTTCTCCATTCTGCTATTTACAAAGACTATACAAAATAACATACTATTTTCCTTAGTGTAATACTGTGATAATCTTTGGGCTTGGAAGGTAAAACTCATAAGGGCCATGCTTATGGAGCAATGGTAGATCTCTGTTCTGCTACCACAGACTTTTTTTGTAAGGGCCATTCACAACGTGAGAAAAATGCCTTCAACTAAGAGATGAAGATATGGAAGATGAGAAATGGAGAGAAATGTGAATGCTAGCGAGAGAAAGATTTGGGGGATGAAAAATTAGAGGACTAATAGGAAATTTATATATTTTAAAATTTTAATATGTAATGAAAGTGCCTTTTACTTGATATAAATATCTTCAATCAAACTCATATTTCTACCTAAATCTTTTAGAAGTTTTAGAGATACATGAGAAACTGAGAAGTCTTTGAAAGTGAGAAAAGGACACGAATGGAGGCCTGTCTTTAAGGTACAGGCATCCAGTAAAACATAAAACCTTTGTCTCCCTTTTACAGTTTTTTTTAATTTCATTTAATAAACCTTATTTATGAACATGTAGTAAGGGGTAAGTAATAGCTGGCTCATAGGAGAGTTTTCATAAGTATGTGTGGCATGATAGATGAATTAATTAATCAGCTAGCCAGTTAATATACCTGTGTTATGAAAAGAAAGATGGGCAAGGATATAAATACAAAAACTGACAGTGTTGTTTTTAAAGTTGTGGCTTGTGAACAGTAGATTTCCTTGTGATGATGTACACAGAGGAAAGTGTGGTTATTTAAATAAAAACTATCAAATCAAAAAAAATCTAACTGTGGAGAAGGAAGATTTCAACAATCAGGGTCAAGAAATTGGATATAAAATTTGGCATTGTAACATTTTAATGTAAACCTAGTGACAGGTTTGGGTTACTGTTCTCCAATATATTCACAACAATAACTCAGAGACCCTATTCAAATCACCCCTGGGTTTCTTAGGTAGTTACATTCATTATCCTTGGCCAAAATACTGTCAGAATTGCTTTCACAATTAGTGGGCAAACTATATTATATGTTAGTTCTTGATATAAAGTTATTGCCTATCTAGGATCTGAAGTCCTAGATTTAAGGGCCAGATGGGACTTATTTGTTAGAAAGCAAACAAAAAAATGTCTAGGAAGAATAATCCTCCAGTTTATACTCATTTACTTCTATGCTTCAGTACTAAGCTGTAACACCTGCTATTACCCTAACACCTTTGTTTGTTTTAAATCCCAGAAGGCACTTATACATCAGTGGATTATTTATACATTTATTTTTATTTTGAAACAGATGTGCAGATAAACAATGGAGCTGTTAAGGAAGATTTTTATTGTTAGGAAAAAGCAATAGAGCTGTTACATCTCAAATGAATAATAGATATAGAATGTTTCTGCTATGTTGTTTTGTTTAGAATTTATTTTCTTTTCCAAAGACCCATGTGCTCTCTAATATGGATATGTAAGAATTGATTCATGAACTCTGGAAAGAATTTTGGAAATAAATGCAACATAACAAACTTAACATACAGTAAATTGTACAGATTAATATATTTTTAGGTATGTATTTTCTCATGAACTTTCTACTCAGATTAGGGTATATAGCATTATCAACAATCCTGAAACATCAGTTCCCAGTCAGTAACCCCAAAATATTCACTGCTATTCTAATCATAGAATAATTCTTCCTGATTTTGATCTCTATATAAACAGAACAACAGAGCATAGACAAACTCTATTGTTTATGGCTTCCTTTGCTTGATATCAGATCTGTGAGATTCATCCCCCTTGTTGTGTTTCATACATTTTCATTATCATGTAGTATTCCATTGTGTAGATTAACAATTTCTTAATTCATGTACCAATTCTGTTCTTATTAGAAATCTTCTTTGTTTCAAGTCTTAGATATTATGAATAAAACTGCTATGAACATTGCTGTATTTGTTTTTTGATGGATATTAGAATTCCTTTCTGTTAGAAATGTACTGAGATGTGAAATTGCTAAATCACAGATTATATATACATATATAGTAGATGCAGTAAAACCTTAGTAAATACTGCAAGTTTTCTAAAGAGGTTACCGTAATTAAAAATCTCACCAACAATGTGTATTTGAGTTCATGCACATTCTTTCTTGCTGTTGTTAATCCTTTTAATTATATCTATTCCAATGGGAGTGTAGTGGTATTTCATTGTGTTCTTGATTTGCATTTCCCTAATAACTAATGAAATTGAGGCATTTAAAAATACTTATTGACCATTTTGGTGGTTTCCTTTAAAAAATATCTGATCAATTTTTCAGCCCTTTGAGTTCTTTGTCAGTATAATGTTTTGCAAATATTTTCTCCATGTCAGTGGCTTGAATTTTTACTAATGTATATTACTTTATACATTTTTAGACAGCTTTAATAGATTTAGAATGTTTCCATTTATTCATAATTTGTTGAGTGTTTATAACATGAAATGAACAGTGTTTTTTTATGAGATGTGTTTCTGTATGTAGTGGTTTTCCTAAAATGTATGATTTTCTAACATCAACCTTGTCCCATTTTAAATTATTTTTAAAGATTTTATTTATTTATTTGAGAGAGAGAGAGAGTAGCGAAAGAGGGAACACAAGCAAGGGCAGTGAGAGAGGGAGAAGCAGGCTTCCCTCCAAGCAGGGAGCCCGATGCGGGGTTCGATCCCAGGACCCTGAGATCATGACCTGAGCTGAAGGCAGATGCTTAACAACTGAGCCACCCAGGCACCCCAGCTTTGTCTCATTTTAGAGTTTATTTTTTATGATCAGAATGTATATACCCTAACATGCAATCATGTTAGAGTTTATAAGATTTTATATATACATACACACATCTCTAATTTGACAATCTTTTTTAATTACAGTATTTGACTCATGAATATTAATGTAATTATCAATACATTTAGGTGGAAGATGAATCTCTAACTATGTTTTTCTATTTATAGAATTTTCCCTTATTCCTTTCTCTCAGATATTGCCTTCTTTTGGCTAAACAATACATATTTTTTCACTTACTACCTTTATGACCAATATGTTCTAGTAGACAAAGTTAGATGAAATTTTCTTGAGCAGATCCACAATAAGAGGTATAATGAAATTAGTAGTTCATTTAGGAAAAAAAAAGTGGTCATTGAGGGAATCACAGAAATGCCAGGAAGAAGGAATCACAGAAATGCCAGGAAGAACTGGAAAGCATGAACCTTCAGGTAGACATATGAATATATTAATTTTTAAAGCAATAATAATAATGTCTCATATAATTAAATGACAATAGTAGTATAATAATAATGTCTTGTGGTTATAAATATGTGACAATAATATTTCAAAAGGCATGACAGCTTAAATAAATTTGTATAAATCTCCACATTGTTCAGGAAGAGGTGAATATGTTAATATAAGATATAATGCAATACAACAAACATACAAATAATTTCTAATGTTGGGGGCAATGCTAGTATGTTGCCTCCTTTCAACTTTTAGAATTTTTTGAATACATGATTTTATATTTTCTATCAGTTCTAGAAAATCCTTGACTGACGTTTTTTCACATATTGTTTTGCCAACATCCTATTCCTTCATCTCCTGTGACTCTGTCACCTATATTAAGATACTTTCACTATTTCTAACTTGTCACATAAACTTGCTTTTCATGTATTTCATCTTTTTTTCTCTCTGTAATTCTTTCTGGATATTTTCTCCTGATCTGTTGTCAATGACTAAATATGTTTTCTGCTGTTTCTAAACTATTTTTAAAAATAAATTTTTTTGAGGGGCGCCTGGGTGGCTCAGTTGGTTGAGCATCTGACTCTTGATTTCGGCCCAGGTCGTGATCTCAGGCTTTTGGGATCCAGCCCCCAGGCCTGGAGCTCTGCATTCAGAGGGGAGTCTGCTTCTCTCCCTCCCCTTCTGTCCCTCCCCCCCAAATCTTTTTAAAAATAAATTTTATTGAGGTATACTTTATATACAATAAAAGCATAGATTTTAGATTTATAGTTTTATGAGTTAATTACTGACATACAGAAACATCTTACTTTTGTGTGTTTATCTTCACGAATTTATTTAGTAGCTTTAATAGCTTTTTGTGGATTCTCATGGATTTTTTATTTTATATATACAAAATCTTGTTATACATGAATAGAGATAGTTTTACCTCTTCTTTTCCAATTTGGATAATTTAATACATTTTTTCTTGTCTAATTGGCTTGGAAAAACTTGCCATACAATTTTAATAGCAGTGGTGAAAGCAGGCATCCTGACGTTTTTCTTACTCTTGAGGAAAAGCTTTCAGTCTTTCATCATTGATTATGATGCTAGCTGTTGGTTTTTCATAAATGTCCCTCATCGTGTTGACAAACTTTCCTTCTAGTCTTAGTATTCTGAAAGCTTTTTATCATGAAGGGTATTACATTTTGTCAAATACCTTTTATGTGTCAGTTGAGAGGAGCATATCTTTTTTTCCACTCATTCTATTAATATGATATATTACATACACTTATTTTTTATGTTAAACAACTTTTTCATTCCTAGCATAAATCTCAATTCACTGTGATATATTTCAATGTGTTGTTGGATTCAGTTGCTAGTATCTTGTGTAGAATTTTTGTATCTAAATAATTATTGGTCTATAATGTTATTCTCATGATATCTTTATCCGGCTTTAGTATCAGGATAATGCTGGCCTCATAGAATGTGTTAAAAAGTGTTCCTTCTTCCATTCTTTAGAAGAGTTTAAAATTAGTGAACCCTTCTAATGAATTTTGTTTTCTAATTAACTCTGGACCTTTTATTTGGTTCCTTTTTATAATATAGTTCTCTTTACTCATATTTTATTTTTTTCTTGCAATATATCCCTGATTTCCATGGTTTCCTTTAGCTCTTTGAGCATAATTAAGATAATTAACTTAAATTTTTGTCTAGTAGATACAATCCCTATTTTTCTTAGAGGATAGATTTTATTCATTTATATCTATCCTATAAATGAGGTCATACTTTCCTATGTATTTATATTCTTTGTGATATTTTGTTGAAAACCAAATACTTGAATATTGTAATGTTACTACAGAAATCTATTTCTTCTTCTTCCCTAGGGTTTGCTGTTCTTGGTTCTCAAAGGTTGCTATCATCTATTTGTTTAGTTAACTTTTCCAAACTATTTTTTCAAAAATGTATTCTGTATTATGTGTGGTCATTGAAGTCTCTGCTCCTTTAGCGTTTGTTCAAATAGAATTTTGGCAGAGATTTTCTTGAATGGCAGGAACATTTTTATTTATTTGTTTGTTTTTTATTTAAATTCAATTAGCCAACTTCTGCACATCATTAGTTTCAGATATAGTGTTATAATAAATTATCAGTTGCATATAATACCCAGTGTCCATCACATCACGTGCCCTCCTTAATGCCCATCACCCAATTACCCATCCCCCCACCCATTTCCCCTCCAGCAACCCTCAGTTTATTTCTGATAGTTAAGAGTCTTTCATGGTTTTTCTCCCTCTCTGATGACTTCCCATTCTGTTTTACCTCCCTTCCCCTATGGTCCTGTGCCCTGTTTCTTATATTCCCCATATGAGTTTGTTTGTTTTAGATTGATTTATTTATTTGAAAGAGATCAGGGGGAGGAGGCCAGAGGGAAAAGGAGAGAGAGAATCCCAAGCAGACTCCCTTCTGAGCACGGAGCCTGATGTGGGTGAGGCTCAATCCCACTACCCTGAGATCATGACTTGAGCTGAGATCAAGTCAGAGGCTGAACCGACTGAGCCACCCAGTGCCCCATGCAAGAGCGTTTTTTAATTGCCTTTTTTTTTAATTCAGTGTTTACTTAGTGCTACAAACCTTTGACTTTTTCTAGAGTTCTAACAAGGTTGTTTCTGACAATTTTTGTTTGTTTTTCCATGTTTGTGAGGAGGAACAGGAATTAGGAGCTGCTTACTTTTCCATTTTGTGGCCTTTGTCTTATTATTGATTGATTGATAAAATATATTACCTTTAAGTTATAATTTTTAAAAGCTCCAGAAAATAATTTCATACTAAAGGTTTTTATGTGAGATTATAGACTAAACTTGTTAATAATCTTAAATTCTGTTTCTGCTGGTGTATTTCCATTTAGCCTACTTTAGGGTTTTATTGTATCTAACTGAAAGCCTAGGGTGTTTACTGGGCCCCACCACCTTGACAGGCCTTGAATTCCAACCTCTGTTATCTTAGTACCACAGAGTTGCTGAAGTCTCTGCTAAATTCCTTAATATCTCAATACTATTTTCTCTTTCCTTGAAGTCCCTTACAGTTTAGGAACTGCTAAATATGTCAAGGGCTACAACACACATTTTCAAGCATTTCATGCAGGACAGGCCTTCTGTGGTTTCTCCTTTGTAAGATTTTGTCCCTCAAGTTCCTGTGAAATTGAAAGCATAAATTTCACCTGCTTCCTGCCTGGACTCTAGTCCCAAGTACAGTCTACTCCTTGCTTAGACTCTAGACAGTGAATTGTTAAATGCACTTAGAGAAAAACCTGGTTTGAATGTGGAATTTTCCACAATATATCCTTCTCTCAGGAACCACAGCCTCTACATCATTCTTCTTTAACTGACCTCCCATATCTATGAAAAATGTTTTCACATTTTTCCAGGTTTTAATTATGTTTAGAGTGGTTAGTATTATTCAAGTTACTTCACTCACTGTTGGTGTTTAGTCATCTATGCAGAGTCTGAATTCACCAAATGTCCTGAGGTAAAATCAGTTGTATCCTTAAGGACTGTGAAGTTTTTCCAATACAACATTCCTCTAGTAGGAGCCTGTCACAGGTATAAGATCCACATTTTCAGCCACCTACTTGGGTCCTAGATGACCAAATGCCCCCCTGGGAAAAAATGACTGCAAACATCACCTCTCTCACTTCTCTTTCTGGAATATAGCCCTGCATTTCCTACGCTTTGGAAGCTTTCTGTGAATTCAAGTACATTAATTCTTAGGTTGTCCTCAGGAAGAGCGTGGTCTAAAGCCAGCTATTCCAAACTACGTGGGACTGGAACATTGATACACATATTTTAAGTGGTAAAATTAAGTAGCTTCTAGCATTATTGTTAATGGGGACTCTAGAGAATGAGGAGGTCAATTCTGGAATATAAATAAGCTATATTATTTTCACCCTTTAGTAACCATGTAAATTTTAACTCTACCACAAGTATAAAAAATGGGTATCTTTTCTAATTTTTCATATGTATGTATTTCACCTGTATCCCAAAGTTTTATTTAAAATATTTTCATTAGAACTTTTCAGTCAATAAATATTTAATTGTCCAGAATCACTTAAACAACTACACACATATACACACACATTGACTTGACTTGTATATATACACACACTTGAGAAGTCACAATGACAACGTGAATATAGGATCAACACCAATTTTTACCTCTTCTCAACTACCCATCTAATAATAGGTTTTTTAATATACCATAAGAATTTAAGTCAGTCATAATTTTCTCACTTTTACTGAAAGGTGGATTACTTCTTAAGACAATATTTCCTTTAAAGCCTTTCTTTGAAGCTTTATTCTCTATCCTACCACTAATGCCATTGATAGCGGGTTGGTAAAGTCTTCTCTCCTCTTTTTAGACCATTCTCCCTTGCTACTACAATAGATTTTGGAAAAAAAAATCTTAATATATTAGGCAACTTGAACCACTGGCCTTTCTTATTACAGTCAGTTATAAAATCTTTTTGCATCACCTCCCTCATCCCATGAAGATTTTTGTTCTTGTCTTGTCATCACTCTTCCTAATGCTACTCATTTTCAAATCTCTAGACACTGCAAAATATATGTTGATTATATTTCAAATATTCTGGCCTCACCAAGACATGGCCTCTTCTCTTCTGTGATTCTATCAACCTCCATTCCTCCCTTATTCACACACATTGACTTTAAAAATATCAAACCTATAATTCTACTATCAGTTACAGCTACTCAATTTCTTGCTTATTCTTACTAATACTGGCACACATAAATTTTAGTCTCCACAGATACTACAATCTATTAATACTCACTACTATTTTCTGACCCTCATTTTTCTGTGTTCTGATTTGTCTGTTTATCCAGTATAGATTCCATAGTCCATCAATAGGTTTGATTCCTTCCCTATAGAATCTTAACTTCATTTTTTCATTCTCAATTTATTTTGCTTTATTGGAAAGAACTGCAACTCCAGTTAAATTTCATCTTTTACTAATAAGGAGCTTATTCCAGAGAGGCTGTAGGTGACTATAAAAAACCCAAATAGTCATTGCTGATTGATCTTTTTTTAAATTCAGGACTAGCAAACTTAAATGGCTATTGGGTTTTTCTATCTCATAAGACTTCTTACTGTCTTAAACAACTATTGATTATTATAGCCTCTCCACACAAAGCTACGATAATGCCTCTAACATCCTCACTTTTAGTGAATTATTTGACTTCCTATATACTGAGAAAATAGAAATTATTAGAATATAATTCCCATAAACCATAATCCAACAGCTAGGCAGCTGTTGGCACCTTTGCTCATACACTCTGCTTTTTCCTATTATGTTCTCCTATATTAAACCAACCCTTCCACATTTGCACTCCAGCATTTTTCTGTTCTCTGTTTCCTGAATAATTTTTCCCTCTCCTTTATTTTCACCATTAAACAAACATGATGAAATTCCATTCATCTTAAACAACACATAACTAAAATAACAACAAAACCCTCTTGATTCCACATTTCCCTTTAGTTAACACTCCATTTATTCATTCTCCTTGAAAAATCAAGTTTCCTCAAAATACATACCTCAAGTATTTTAGTTGAGTCTAATTCTTTTCCTCCAGTTTGCTAGTATTCCATTCCAGGAAGGTTTTATTAGTAATAGTCCATGAAAAATACTCTTGTATAAAACACCAATGACCTTTATTTTGGAAACCTGATGGTTATTCCCAGGGCTTATCACACTTGACTTGTTTGGTGTATTTGACATAGTTTCTCATACATGTTTCTTCTTTTTCTTTATTTGAAACGTTTTCTTTCTTTGTCTTAACTCTTGCTGACTGTTCTTTCTTAGCTTTCTTTTCTGTTTTTCCTCTTATGAAAATGGAATTTTAGAGTGCCTCAAGAATCAGTCCTGATTTGTCTGTGTCTCTTAATACAATGTCTTGTTTTTCTAGAGAGAGAGCGAGAGAGAGCACATATAGGAGCAGGTTGGGGAGGGACAAAGGGAGAGGGAGAATCTTAAGCAGGCTCCCCCCCCCCAGTGCAGAGCCAAAGGTGGGGCTTGCTGTCAAGACCCTGAGATTATGACATGGCCAAAATCAAGAGTCCGATGCTTAACCAACTGAGCTGTTCAGGCACCCCTCTCAGTAAAATGCTTTTTGGTGATCTCATGGTTGCCTATCACATATATTTCCAAACACATATCCTCACTTTTGATCTCCTGATGAAAGCTGAGCTCATATTACAAATGTTTCCTTATTGCTCGCAGATTACTGAAATCTTGATATACCCTTCTCAACTTTTTTTTTTCCACTTTTTGTTTTTTTCTTTCCTATTTAAGTAAAAGGCAAATTTACCCTGCCAAGTATTCAGGCCAAATTTTAACGACAGCATTTAGGTCTCTTTTTCTCTCACATACCACATCCAAGGCGTGAAAAATTTACTCCAGTTCTCACCATTATTTCCTTTACCAACACTCTTGACTAAGCTTTCATCACATTTCACTGATCATGGCAATAATTTTCTCAAAAGTCTCTGCTTCCACACTTAGCTTCCTATTCTCAGCCAGCAGACTGATCCTTTACAAAACATGAGTATCATGTTATTTCTCTATCAACAAATTTGAAATGGTTTCCCATCTTACTGAAAACATCCAAAATTCTTGTAATGTCTGTATTCTCGTATGTGTGTGTATAAAATTTTCTGTATTTATGATGTTTTGACATCTTAAAAAAAAACTTCTTAGCTCAGGAGAGATTGCCTCTTCCTGGGCTAGTCTATTCTTAGAGATAGCAAAGAGCCCTGCATGAAATATACTTTTGATATGCAAACTAACAATTCAAGGTCATACCTCCTCTATCTGGCCAGTGCACCCCAGGAGGCAATATTTTTCAGGCTTAATCATCCCAGGGCTAGGTACCAGGCAACTAGAGATCAACCCTATCACCCAAAGCCTGCTGAAATTTTTCAAACTACCCAGGCATAAACTGTTTACCCTGTTCTACAGTGCCTTTTCCAGGGAAACACTAATAAAGGCTTTGGCCTAAGCACACTCATTCTGCTACTGCTTCTGTTCTCTGCCAACACAGCCTCAGCAATCCCATTTCTGGGTATATATCCAAAAAAAAAAAAAAAAAAACACTACCTCAAAGAGATATCTGAACCCTCATGTTAACTGCAGCATTACTCACAATAACCAAGATATGGAAACAACCTAAGTACCCACTGGTATGGGTAAAGATTAATGGATAAAGAAAAGGTGGTGTACACATAAAATGGAATATAATTTAGCCATTAAAAGGGGAATCCTTCCTTTTGTGACCACATTTATGGATCTTGAGAGCATTATGCTAAGTGAAATATGTCAGAAGAGAAAGACACATACTATATGTTCTCACTTCTATATGCAATCTAAACAAAGCTGAATTCATAAAAATAGAGGGAAGAGTGGTGGTTACCAGGGGCTAGAGAGTGGTGGAAATGGGGTGATGTTGATCAAAGGGTACACACTTCCAGGTATGAGATGAATAATTTCTGGAGATTTAATTTACAGCATGGTAATAATTAAGAGTACTGTATGATACACTTGGAAGTTGTTGAGAGAATAGATCTTATCACCGCACACACCCCCCCGCCCCCCCCACACACATACAAGATAATTATGTGAGAGACTGGAGATATTAACAAACCTTATTGTAGTAATCATTTCACAATATATACATGCATCAAATCATCATAATGTACACTTTCAATGTACATATATGTCAATAATATGTCAATAAAGCTGTTAAAGAAAAAACTTAAAATGCAAATATTTTTGACCAAAGAATTACCAGACCAGAATAGTCACGCCAAAGCATATACTAGTAAAATTATTAGACTTTACAGGTATATAAATAATGCCCAGGGCTTTTAGACAAAATAACAAGTAACTTGCAATGGTAAGAGAAGAGGGTGGTTTTGGAATTCTGGAGACTACATAAATAGCAAAATAAAAGAATATTTTCAACAAACTTGAAGAGAAAAAAGTATCTGCCTAAGATTTAATAGCCAGTCAAGCTGATCTTTATGTGTCAATGTTAGGGTAAGAAATAAGGTGTTCATAGGTTACTGTACTCACAAATCTTCCCTCTGGAATCTACTAGAGGATGAAATTCATCCAAGAAAGAAATAATTAGAAATATTGGTTTAATAAAATGACTACTAGTGAACATATATATGTGAATTAGATCTAAAATTCAGGTGGGAACAAGGGTTTAAAAATAATGTATAAATTCTATATTTTGCACTATGTGTAAATGATGCAAGTAAATAATGGCTAGGGAAAAGGAAAAAGGAGAAGTGGGACAAATTTAATCGATGATTGTTGTATACATACTATGTTGGACCAAAAAATTATAATTTAAAACAACAACAACAAAAATATATATAAGGAAAAAAACATTCCAAATCATATTAGTTAAAAGATAATTATTGGAACAAAAATAGAAATTTCACTAAGTATAACATTTCCACAATAAAAAATGAAGGAGAAAGTCTAAATAGAAAAATAGATTAAATACAGTATAACACATATAGTAAATATTACAAAACAATGAGACTACTGTAGTGTTGTGACCAATAAATATAAAGTAGCTTAAATATGCTATTATAAGATGAATATTTGATATGAGTCAAATGGGGAAAAATAAGGAAGAGGAAATGCTTTTGTGCTATTAGACAAGATACAATTTAAATTATTAAGCATTCAGAATTGTGACAGTTTGCAATGTTAATGACACAATTTTGAATATTCACCAGACAAAATAGTAACAACTTTTACAGAGCAGAAACTGAAGTACTTTCAGGGAGAAAAATTCAGTTACACATTAATGATAGATGATATTTAACACACCCACACAAATTCATGACACATCTAATAGATAAAATTAGAAAATATATATAATATGTAAATTATATAATCTATAAGGTGGATTTTATGGATATTTATTAACATTCCAATATTAACAAATATGTCTTTTCTCAAGTGTGCATTAAACATTCACACAAAGTGATGAACGAAAGCATGAATAAGTCTCATATAACAAGAACAAATAACCACAAAATAGTAAAACTGAAATTAACACTAACAATAAAGACTCATCTATAGGAAAATTTAAAAAATATATTATGATTTTGATGAAAGAGATAAGGCAAACCAAAAGCAGAACTTAGAAAAGAAAGTCATGGAACTATTCTATGTCCATTAGAGAAAAATGTACAGCCTTTAACAGAAACAAAGTAATAACAAAGCAAATTCCTGTTTGCTTGTTTTTAGTATAGTTGACACAGGATGTTACCTTTGTTTCAGGTATACAACATAGTGATTCATACTGCATGTTATGTTATGATTACAAGTGTCACTAGCATGTGTCACCATGCAATGCTATTTTAATACAATTAATTTTATTTCCTATGCTTTACCTTTTATCCTCATGACTTATTCATTCCATAACTGGAAGCCTGTATCTCCCACTCCCCTTCACTCATTTTGCCCATACTCCTACCATCCTCTCCTCTGGCCATAATCAGTTTGTTATGTGTATTTATAGGTCTATTTCTGTTTTTTGTTTATTCATTTTGTGTCTTAGATTTCACATATAAGTGAAATCATATGGTAATTTGTCTCTCTCAGATTTATTTAATTTAGCATAATGCCCATGTTGCTGGAAATGGCAAGACCTCATCCTTTTCACGGCTGAGTAACATTCTTTCTTTAGCCATTCATCTATCAATGGACATGGGCTGCTTCCATATCTTGGCTATTGTAAATAATGCTGCAATAAACATATGGGTGCATATATCTCTTCAAGTTAATGTTTTAGTTTTCTTTGGGTAAATAGGAGTGGAATTACTGGATCATATGGTATTTCTATTTTTAATTTTTTGAGGAAACTCCATACTGTCTTTTACAATGGCTGTACCAACTTACATTCCCTCCAACCATGCATGAAGATTCTATTTTCTCTATATTCTCACCAATACTTTTTGTTTTCTTTTTGATTCTAGTCATTCTGACAGGTGTAAGGTGATATCTTATTGTGGTTTTGAAATTCTAAATTCAAAAAGTAAGAGAAATACAAAGTAAATCAAAAGAAGGAGCATAAGTAAGATGGATGGAACACAGTTGATACCTTGGGACACAAGTTTAATTAACTAGAAACAAGACTTGAGACAGGAATTTAAACACATATAGTTGATTAAGAGTGCTGTCCAAGGAAAAACAGAATAGAGAACTGGGGAAACTTTGCACAAGTATGTTTTTGGGTACCTTCTAGCCTTGACCTGATTTGAGAGAACACAAAGAAATTTACATTATATTGCAGAATTGTCTCACTTTGAAGGAAGGGGGTTGAGATATTGAATTTACATGTATGTCAGTCAGTCAGTCCGTCAGTAATTACATAAGAGAAAGAAGCAAAAGGCATCAAATTGAAAAGGAATATGTTAAATTGCCCAGATGGCATGAAATTATATATAGGAAACCCTAAATACTCCATCAGAAAATTAAAAACTAATAGAGGAATTCAGTAAATTTGCAGGACACAAATTGATACATGAAAATCTGTTGCATTTCTATACACGAATAATAACTATTAGTTATTTAGATGCAATTGCATCTAAAAAAATAAAATACTTAGGAATAAACATAATGAAGGAGGTGATAGACCTGCATATAATGAAAACTAGAAGATATTAATCAAAAAATGGAAGAGGACACAGATAAATGGAAATATATTACATGCTCATGGGTTGGAAGAAATAATATCATTAAAATGTCCATATTATGCAAAGCAGTGTACAGATTTCAGTGCAATTCTAATTAAAACTCCAATGGCATTTTTTATGGCAAATATAACAGTCCTAAAATTTGTATAGAACCTTAAAAGACCTCAAATAAGCAAGGCAATCTTGAGAAAGAACAAAGCCGAAGGCATCATGCTGCCTGATTTCAAACTATATTACAAAGCTATAGTAATTAAAGCAGTGTGGTATTCACATTCAATGCAGACACACAGAACAATGGGACAGAATAGAAAGTCCATGAATATATGTGTGTGTGTGTGTGTGTGTGTGTGTGTGTGTGTGTGTGTGTGTGTGTGTATGCAAGCTCAAACATGCAGACTACAGATTGGTGGTTTCCAGAGGTGGGGTTGGGGTCAGAGAAATGGGCAATTTTTTTTTTTTAATTTAAATAAATTGGAAAAAAAAGAAAAGTTACTCCATTTACCTAACTCTATGTCAGTGTTTGTTCTGTTTTTCTTAAATATATAAATATGACTGATGATCTTTCAGTCTTGCTCTTACTTTAAAGAGAAAACATTTCTAAAAGTATTTACTCATAGTATGAATGCATTCAATGTCCATAACATATATATGTATGCATACGAATATAAATATGTATATGCATATACCATATACACACATATAATACGTATAATATGTTACATATATAACACATTTACATACAATACATATAACGGGTCAAAGATGTGTTATTTGTGAGGGCGCTGCTTCAGGGCACACTCTTCAGACTTCCACAAATCTGAAGAGGAGAATCGATAAGTTTGACTGTGAAGACACTGGAATCCTAGAGAAATATATTTACCATATATCCCTGTTCTCTCTTTATCACCCTCTAATTCTGCAGGTGATTTAAATGAGACAAGTTTGAAAAGCAATGGAGAAAATTCAGTTTTTTACATTAGGAGTCAAGGGGATCAAAATCGTTCTCCATATATTGTCCTCATTCCCTACTCATGATCCCAGGGTCCTGGGATCGAGCCCCACATGGGGCTCCCTGCTCAGTGGGAAGCCTGCTTCTCCCTCTCCCACTCCCCCTGCTTGTGTTCCCTCTCTTGCTGTCTGTCTCTCTCTGTAAAATAAATAAATAAATAAAATCTTAAAAAAGAAATCTTGAGTTGAGCCCTGACATTTTCAACTTTTTATTTCTAGTTTTTTGATTTTGAATAAGTAAACCTCTTGAAACTTGTTTGCCCATCAGTAATAGAAAAACATGATTTACCTCATGTTGTGATTTGTGGATTAAGTATGCATAAAAAAGGCTTAACAGAGTACTTCAGATATATTAGCTACTTAAAAACTGTAGCATCTTGTGGTAAGTATTGTGATTAGGACGGTGGTTATATGAAGCTATACATGTAATAATATTGCTTAGAGCTATGCACATACAGACACACAACCACAGGCATGCACACACACATACACACACCCAAAATTGTGCACATATAACTGGTAAAATCTAGTAAGCTATTTGGATTGTACCAAGCCAGTTTTTATATCCAACTATAGGCATGCAAGATATTAACATTAGGGGAGGCTGGATGAAGGATGAAGGGGACTCCCAATACATGGCATTGCAGGTTTCTATAAATCTGTAATTTTTTCACAACACAAAATTAAAAAAAATATGAAGTCCAAACTCCTGGTTCTAAAATAAATAAATCATGGAGATAAAAATATAGCATAAGGAATCGAGTTAATAATATTATGATAATGTGTATAGTGACAAATGGTGACTACCATTATTGTGATGAGTCCTGAGTAATGCATGGCATTGTTGAATAAATATGTTGTACACCTGAAACTAATACAACATTGTATGTTAATTTTGCTTGAATAAAATAATAAAGAAGTATCATGGCTTGATGCTTTGATTTTATTGTAGTAGTGATGGTTGAGGTGTGGGGATTATGACAAATGAGCATATGAGGTTTTGGTGTCAAAGATGTGAGGGCTCTGCTTCAGGGCACACTCGCCAAACTTCCACAAATCTGAAGAGGAGAATCTACAAGATTGACTGTGAAGACATTGGAATCTTAGAGAAGGAAGTCCAGGGTAGCATCTTTATTTCTGTCTGGGTTAGGTCTTTTGCTAATGGGTCAATTTGTACCCAAAGATTTTCTGTTTTTAAACTCAATTCGGCACTGTACATAAAACAAGGATTGGGGTTTCATTCTTTAATAAAATTAAAAGGGGGTGTTTTCAAAGAGATACCATCTCATTTAGTCATAAATCACAGTGGTAGAGGTGATAAGACATGGCCAGTTTTGGGAAATAACTGGATTTAAAGGGCATATGTCCTGGAATGTGGACAGTAGTATGCATCAAATATTTAATAGTTATATTCCATAACAGGAAAAAATGATACACTTTAAAATTGCCAGTTGAGATGGACCTTAAGTCAGTTCAAATGATGCTTTTCCAAATCGCCAAAGGCACCCTCAATGAAAGGCATTTATTTTTCAATAAAGACACTTTTGCTTGGACCTGCATACATAGTTAACCACAAGGAAAAAAAATATTGTATATACACACAAATGATTCATTTATCTCTTATAACTAAAATTAGTTTACATAGTAAAGGATCTATATTCCTTGTAGAATTCCATAACCAAAGCCTTTTCATATTTCTGTCAATATATTTTCCTTTAATCTTATTAAATACTCCTCTTCTCCTACATTCATGAGATGACCTTCTGGCATCCTTTTATCTATCCTATACTTCAGTTTCCTTGAGAGCTGTTTAAAGTGAAGAACATTCCATTTTTTGGCTTCATGGAAGGGAACTAAATATTTACAATAATCATAAAGTTCTTTGAGAGTGGAAAAAGTGCTACATAACTGTCATATAGCAAATGACTTAAACATAATTCAAGATTTAGTTGTAGTATTCCTGTCCTTTAAATTTATGCTGCTTTTTGCATGCTGCTTTCTACTAAATCCACTAAAATACATATGCAGCTGTGATAGTGACAGCTTCAAGTTGAGTAGATTGACATAAAAGCCAAATAAAAATGCAATGCAGCCCTGTGAAGGGCATATAGAGAAGACTTGGTTTTAAAAGTCATTTTTTTCCATATTAGGTTGCACTTTCAATTTTAGAAATACATTTTTATATTCTTCAATAATTTCATTAAAGAACTACCATATTAGAAAGAATTTCTAGGAGACTAAATAAAAGATGTTTGATAGTTAATATTTTCATATATTTTTCCAAATGAATATATTTCCTCTTTGATTAAAATGTTTTACCAAACTATTGAAATGTGTTTAAGTTCTCCAAAATAATGTGAATTCACTAAAGAAAAATATAAATTGTGTTTGATATTAATATTTTAGTAAATATAATGGGACAATAAGCTCTATTTCAAAAAGTGTTTGGCTAAGTTACCTTCAGGGAGATACAATTAGAAATTAATCTGTATATCTGAAGTCACATGGCAATATGGCAATCCTAGGTCTAATATTACACCACTATAGAGAGAACAGTAAATCCTATCAACGAAGAGTTCTCTATTTGAACTTTTTTTCCTATTTATTATGATAACAATTATATTTGAAAACTCTTTCTTCTTTTCTATTCCCTCCTTTCTTCTTTTTATTTTTTTTTCTTCCAAAGATATCTTTGGATTAGATTTTTTTACACTAAGAGAATTCCAAAGGGCAAAATATCTGGTAAACGATGTCCAGGAAATTTTCTGATTACTTTACCTTGATTTAGGTGCCCATTCCTGAATTATCATAGCTAACAGTGGAAAAATAATTTTTAAAAATATTGTATTTATTTTAGAGAGAGAGAAAGCACACACATATGCACGAGTGGGGGGAAGGGTAAAGGGGGAGGGAAAGGGAGAGAGAATCTGAAGCAGACCCTGCACTGTGTGGGAAGCCTGACACAGGTCTCCATCCCATGACCAGGAGATCATGACCAGAGCCCAAACCAAGAGTCAGATGCTTAACCTACTGAGCCACACAGGCACCCCCCAAAAATATTCTGAATATATAGATATGGACCATATTCCTAAATTTGTGGTTACCGGAGAAAGGAAGGAACTCTAACAACCAATACATATTTAAATGACTTTCCAGCTAAATAGGAAAAAAGGGCTCTGATTACTAAAGATGTGTTCAGATAAATCTGGCCAAGGTAGACAAAAGTATATAGTACATATTTAAAATGTGCTGATTCTTCTTTATTTTCAGTACTGAAATCTATGATTGCATTGCTTTCTACTCAATATAAATATGAGTACAAAATTTCTTGACTTAATATTAATAACAATGTTTTTTGACATTATCAAAATTCTTTGTATTATTCTTGATTTAAATATTAATTTCCCCAAATTTCATTTATTAGTTGTTACATTAGAATTAAAATAATTTTTGTGTATTTTTTTGTTTTGCCTTTATCTTGTTATACTTTTTAATAAATGTAATTTCTGAAAGTCAAGATCAAAGTTAAAATTTAATATTTTAGCAATGTGATCTTATGGCTTTTACCTATTACTATAATGAAAAAAATTATCCAATATATCACATTGAAATTTTTTCATCATTAGAAGAAAGAAAGTAAAATTTTACATGTATTTGGGTAACTTTAGTTGGTGGGAGTTGAATATATATGTTCAAAAATGATGTCAGTTTGTGGTTTTATTTTAAATTTCTATTTTTTGGAGTGAAAAGTACCTCACAGTTATTTTTACTTTCAGAATGTTTTTTTACATGTTTACTTACATACCTTTCTCATTGCTAGATTTTGTCTTAACACTCTCCTTTCTTCTTCCTATGTTTGGCTAAATTAATATATTTTTCAAGCCTTTATTGTTTTACCGACTTTAATTTTTATCTTTTTTATTATTTTTCCTTTTGGTTTTGATTATTTACTTTTAAATTTTTCACTTTGAAAGAATTTTAAATATATAGAACTGTAATATAAAAAAATTCTATATACCCTTTACCCAGCTTTCCCTAATGTTAACACCTTATATAACCATGATGAATTTATTAGAATTAAAAAATAAGCACCCTTTGATAGCACAGCTCGTAGAGTAGAGGACTGTCGGCTGGATAAAATGCCAAGACAGAGGAATTTATCCCAAATGAAAGAACAAGATAAGGCCACAGTCAGAGATCTAAGCAAAACAGATATAAGTTACATGCCTAATAGAGAATTTAAAGCAAAAACCATACAGATACTCACTGGGCTTGAGAAGAGAATGGAAGATATCAGGGAGGCCTTTACCACAGAGATAAAAGAGCTAAAAAAGAATCAGAGATGAAGAATGCAATAAAGGAGATTGGAAACAGGTTTGATGCAATGAACAGCAGGCTGGAAGAAGCAGAGGAACAAATTAGTGACCTAGAAGACAAAATAATGGAAAATAATGAAACTGAACAAAGCAGGAAAGAATTATGCAACATGAGTAAAGACTTAGGGAGCTCAGTGACTCCATCAAACATAATAACATTTGTGTTATAGAATTCCCAGAAGTAGAAGAGAGAGAGAAGGGGGCAGAAATTTATTTGGGGAAATAATAGCAGAAAACTTCCTAATCTGGGGAAAGAAACAGACATCCAGATTCAGGAGGCACAGAGAACTCCCATCAAAATGAACAAAAGCAGGCCAGCACCAAGACATATTGTAATTAAATTTACAAAATACAGTGATAGAGACAACAATCTTAAAAGCAGCAAGACAAAGGAAGTCCTTAAATTACAAGGGAAAACCCATAAGGCTAGCTGGAAATTTCTCAACAGAAACTTGGGAAGTGAGAAGAGAATTGGCATGATATATTCAAAGTGTGAATGAGAAAAATCTGCAGCCAAGAATATTCTATCCAACAAAGGTATCATTCAGAATAGGAAAGATAAAGAGTTTCCCAAACGAAAACTAAAGGAGTTCATGACCACTAAACCAGCCCTGCAAGAAACATTAAGGGAGACCCTTTGAGTGTAAAGGAGAGACCAAAGGTGACAAAGACAAGAAAGGATCAGAGAAAATCTCCACAAGCAATGACAAAACAGGTAATAAATATATATCTTATCAATAATTACTTTGAAAGTGAATGGACTAAATGCACCAATCAAAAGACACAGGGTGTCAGAATGGAAAAAAAAAAATAAGAACCACCTATGTGCTGCCCAAAGACACCTGCAGATTCAATGTGAGGAAGTGGGGAAATATCACACAAATGAATGTCAAAAGAAAATCAGAGTAGCAATACATATATGGAACAAACTAGACTTTTTTGTTCTTGTATTGTTTTTATCCTGCTTTGGTATCAGGGTAATGCTGGCTTCATAGAATGATTTTGAATGTGTTCTCTCTATTTAATTATTTATAAGATTTTGAAAAAGATTGTTATTAAGTATTTTTTTTTAATGTTTGGTAGAATTTACCAATGAAACCATGTTGTCTTTGACTTTTCTGTGCTGGGAGATTTTTGATTCCTAATTCAACTTTCATTCTTGTTATTGGTATAAGAAGATCTCCTATTTCTTGGATTCCAGATTCATTATCCAATCATGATAACTTGTGTGTTTTTAGGAATTATCTGTTGTGTTTTTTTTTTCTAATTTATCTGATTTGTTAGTATGTAAATGTTTATAGTAATCTGTTATCATACTATGTATTTCTGTGGTTATCTGTTGTATTATTTTTCTTCCATTTCTCATTTTGATTTTTGAGTCTTCTCTTTTTTTTTCTTAGTTAATGTAGTTAAAGCATTGCTAATTTTGTTTATTTTTTTGGAAAAACTTGTCATTACTTTCAATATTATGTTTTCGTTTATTCTGGTCTCTATTTTATTTATTTCTGATCTTTCTTTGTTATTTCCTTTGTCTACTAAATTTCAGCTAAGTTTCTTCTTTTTCTAGTTACTTGTGGTGTAATGCTATTTATTTGAACTTTTTTCTTAATACAAGCATTTACAGCATAAATTTTACTCTATCTGTTTTTGCTACATCCTGTAGGTCTTAGAATATTGCATTTTTTCTTTTGAGATATATACTTTTAAAGGTTATTTATTTATTTATTTATTTTAGAGAAGCGGGAGGGGCAGAGGGAGAGGGAGAGAGAGAATCTCAAGCAGACTGCCCGCTGAGCATGGAGCCTGACATGAGGGCTCAATCTCAAAACCCTGAGATCATGACCTGAGCTGAAACCAAGAATCGGATACTTAACCGACTGAGCCACCCAGGCACCCCTTCAGACACATTTTGATTTATTGTTTGATTTCTTATTTGGTCCATTGCTTGTCTAGTAGTGTACTGTTTAATATTTACATATTAAATATTTAATATTTACACTGTAGATGTTTCCAGCTGTTTTATTGTTGATCTTTAGTTTTTTATCATTGTGGTTGAAAAATATACTTGGTATGATTTCAGTCTTCTTAAATTTGTGATATTTGTTATGTCTCTTTTCATGTGATTTAACCAGGGGATTCTTCTGTGTGTACTTGAAGAAAATGTATGTTCTATTTTTCTTGGATAGAATGTTTTATATATATATTTTAGAACCATGTATTCTGAAATATGATTGATTGATTTTTTTAATCATTTTTTAGATTTTATTTATTTATTTTTCAGAGAGAGAGAGAGAGCACAAGCAGAGGGAGCAGCAGGGCAGAGGGAGAGAGAGAGAAGCAGGCTCCCTGCTGAGCAAGGAGCCTGATGTGGGACTTGATCCCAGGACCCCAGGATCATGACCTGAGCTGGAGGCAGACGCTTAACTGAGCCACCCAGGCATCCCTGAAGTATGATTTAAGTAAAAAATATTCTCATTGAAAAAACAACAACAACAAAACTTTATTGAGAGTGGTTGTTTAAAATAAAGCACATCAGAGGGAAGGTGGGTGGGGGATGGGTGAAATAGGTGAAGGAAGTTAAGAGTACACTCCTGATGAGCGCTGAGTAATGATGTGTAGAATTGTTGAATCACTATATTGTATACCTGAAACTAATATAACACTGTATGTTAATCATACTGGAGTTAAAATTAAAAATTTAATAAAAAATTATTAAAAAATACTATAGGTAAAATACTATTAAATAGAGGGCAATTTATAAGTATGATTTATTATTTTCCCAGGTGTTGGAGATTTTGTTTCTAATTTCTGTTGTAAACACTACCTATATTTTATATATAAGCAATGAATATTGTCCATAACTTCTATTAAATTTTTAGTTTGAGATAAGTGTAAATTAATATGCAGTTCTAAGAAATAACACATAGAGCTTTCAGCTACCCTTTGCTCCATTTCAACCAATTTAAAATTGCAAAACTATAATAAATATCACCACCAGGATATTGCCAAACTGCCGTACTGCAAAATCTGCGTCTGCAAAATGCAAAATACAGTATTTTTGCCACCAAAAAGATCTCTCCTATTATCTTTTTAATAACCACACCTTCTTCCCTCTCATCCTACTACTTTCTTAGCTAGGCAACCAGTAATCTGCTGCCCAAATCTAAAACATTGTCATTTTAAGAATTTTATGTAAATAGAATCATACTATGTGTAAGCTTTCTGTTATTGGCTTTTTAAAAAATTCAGTTTAATTCTCTGAACATTCACCCATATTCATTCATATTTTTGTTTTGATCTAAGAGTGGGAAGAAAATATGACTTCACACAGATAATATAGTTTGAAAAATAAGGAATATTTTATTCTTCCCTTGAAATGATTGCAATTATTCTACTTTGATACTACACTAAAACTCAGAAACAAAAAAAGGTAGTTTCTTCATGGATAGCTGTAAGAATTCTGAAATCATATTAAAAATTTTTTCATATTTGGTTACTTTAAAATCCATTGTTCTATCTTGTACTTTGGGTGGATATTACACCCATGCTTCATTTTGTAACATTATGAATTGCTCATTTGGAAAATATTGTATCACTGATATTGAAGCTCTTTCACATATTGCCTAATCATGTGGTACAATATCTAAAACAATCACAATTATTAATATCACCACCCATCTCACTAGAAAAGTTTTTAAGTATTGAAAATCTATTCATCTCTTGGCCTTGGATATGTTTTTCAAAATTCTTATTTTCCTTGAAAGTTCAAATTTTATCACTGATGCCAGAAGTACAGATTTTTTCCCCCTTGCAGTGACAGGCTCACTTCAAGCTTTTTTTTTTTTTTTTTTTTTTGAGAATATCTCTGCCAATGCCCAAATCTGAATACCATCATTAGTCTGTCAGTTGTTACTTTTAAGTCAAAGTGGCATTCCATAAAATAAATCAGCTAGGTCAGCTGACAAATCAATCACACAAATGCTTTTTCCCCAAGACAATCATTTTATGTCAGTGCACAAAAATCTTTCTCTATATTCCCACTGTGTTACAGAGAATATTTTTTAAAAGGTATTAACTTAAGTTCAAGATATGAAAAAGCTAATCATTTTACTGCTTCATCAAAACATTCTTAGAGAAACCTTTTTGTTTCCTGTAAGTAGGCGACAGTTCAAAATACAATGAGTGGTGAGCCTGGGTGGCTCAGTTGTTAAACGTCTGCCTTCGGGCTCAGGTCATGATCCCAGGGTCCTGGGATGGAGTCCAGCATCGGGCTCCCTGCTCAGCAGGAAGCCTGCTTCTCCCTCTCCCACTCCCCCTGCTTGGGTTCCCTCTCTTGCTGTGTCTCTCTCCGTCTTTGTCAAATAAATAAATAAAAATCTTAAAAAAAATAAATAAAGTACAATGAGGGGGTGGGACGGATGGGGTGGCTGGGTGAAAGACATTTGGGAGGGTATGTGCTATGGTGAGTGCTGTGAATTGTGTAAGACCGTTGAATCACAGATCTGTACCTCTGGGAAACAAATAATACATTATATGTTTTAAAAAAAAAGGATAGTAAGAAGGGAAAAATTAAGAGGGGGGAATTGGAGGGGAAGACGAACCATGAGAGACGATGGACTCTGAGAAACAAACTGAGGGTTCTAGAAGGGAGGGGGTTGAGGGGAGGGCTTAGCCTGGTGATGGGTATTAAAGAGGGCACGTATTGAATGGAGCACTGGGTGTTATACGCAAACAATGAATCATGGAATACTGCATCAAAAACTAATGATGTAATGTATGGTGATGAACATAACATAATAAAATTAAATTAAAAAATACAATGACTATTACACGATGGGAGAGGTGTTTTGATTTGTGCTGAGAAGTTGACAATTTTACCTACCACTGCTTTTGAATGAGTGCAAAAATCAACACACTAAAAAAAAGAAAAAGGAAAGAATGCCTAGTATTATTATCTAAAAATTATTATAAAATAGTTTTGGCCTTGCAGACCCCTGAATACATCTCAGGGACCTATAGGGGCCAAGGAATACAACTTTTAGAATAATGTTTCACATTATGTTTCCTGTCCATTGAACCCCACTTGAAGTTCAACTTGCTAAGGCCTACAGCTACCAAAACACCATCTGTCACAAATATCATCAAAGTCCTATATTCCCACACACTCACAATCCCTATGACTTGAACCATTGCTACCAATATAACAAACTAAATCTTAATAACTACTATATATAGTAACTAAACTCAAGGAGTCTGCTATCTTCCACCTTCATAGTCATTGTTTAATTCCCTCATGCATGATTGTTTCAGAAGGGTTACTTACAAAACAACAAAACCAGAAAACAAAACAAAACAAAAAGTTATGGATTAAATAGAGAACTTTGTAACTCTAAAATTTCTATTTTTAACGAACTCATCACAATATTTCTCCAGGAGTTCATATCCCAGGCAAGAAGCAATTAGGTTTCATCTTACCAAAATTAGCAATTAGGTTTCATCTTATCAAAAATCCAAAAATCCAAATGGGACCAAAAAAAAAAAAAAAAACCCAAAACGAAAAACAACTCACAAACCAGAACGATGATGATAAGGTCTTGGATCATGAGATAAAAGCCTCAACCCTTTCTAGTACTTTTCAACCTTGGTTTCACATTTGAATCTATGAAGCTCTAAGGAATTCTGTGGAGATGTATTTATTCAGAAATATTTCCCTTCTAATACATGCAAGAAAGACTGAAATGTGACCAGTCATGTTTTATCATTAGATGTCTCAGAAAAACAACAGAGCAAGCACTGCCATACCTTCAGTTAAACTGAGTAATTTGATGGCATATATTGTCAAATATCTGTTGTCTGCTGTTTGTCACTTGGAGACCTGTTTTCTTTGCTTCAGTTGACAGTTGTCAGAACCTGGAAAGGTTTGTCACTCAGAGTTGGTTGTTTGCTCAACAATATACTTACAGTAAACTCTACTCAATTACATACTACGAAAGATCCTTTCTCCCAATTTCTGCAATTGAAAATTCTGGATGGATGTCTCAAGAAAATATGTTTTTATGCCAAATCCAGTGTCCCCTTAATTCACTCTTCCCTACTCAATAATTTCCTAGGCCAGGGATATTCTTTCCCTATTTCTCCTTCAGGGACTTTACATGTGTTTTATCTGCTTTATATTAAAATGTAGTGAAATAACCACCTGCCATTGTAGTTTGCAAGTGAAATGCACCCATCTGTCATTGAGGTACCAGATATTGAGTTTAAACCTGTATTTGCTAACTTTCACACAGTCTCTTAAAATTTCTGATATTCATCATGTTAAATACAATTTTATTAGAATGAAGGGTGATAATGAATAAAAACATAATAGATCCCAGGAAGATCAATGGCCATTTACTATAATAAGCCTTAATAAGATATATCTGTTTATGCAAGGAGGGATATATTAGGGAGTTATGCAAAGGACCCATAGTCTCAACTTTCCAGATTGGCTGCCAGTAGAGTTTTTTCCATCATCTGTAAGTTAAGAAATTAATGTTTAAATATCATAATAAAATCAATTTACACAACACCAAATAATTAGAAGATAATTACTCTATTGGGAAGACTGAACATGAGGAGTAGGAATTGGAATTCTGATAGTTTTCAATCACAGGCCTTTCTAGAACAAGGTAAGGGCTTACTGGGTATATTTATTCATTTAACAAAATAAAATTTTGTGGTTTCTTATCTGGCATGTAAGAAGCTTGGAAGTTACCACTCTGTCCTAACAACAACTAAACAAAAACAAAAACAAAAAACAAAAAACAAAAAAAAAACTAAATAAACTGAAAAGGCAACAAATTTTAGATCCATGAGAGGTGAGGTCACAGGGCAAACCGCTTCCCCCTTCCCCACCAATGGAAAGACAGACAGGCAAGTATAGATAATTGCAACTTACCATGAGCTGAAACCTGTGTAGAAATCAGTGTTGGGGTAGGGAAACCTAAAATGTAGTTGATGCATTGCTGGACTCAGTGTGGACAAATCTGAGAGTTAACAACTTCAGAGGGAATCAGTCATATGAAGACCCTCACACTTTTATAAAGTTTAGCTCCAAGAGATCTATCAGGCCCTGGCAGTAAATATCTGAGGAAAATCCCCTCATGCTTGTAGCAGTGGAAGGGAAAAGGAACCACTTATAAAATAGAACATCTGTTCTTCTTAACAAGGTCTGTCCTCAGGAGAAACTATTTAAGCAGAGCTGAATCTGTTGGGATTTTATCAGAACCTAAGTGATCTGGGAGAAGGGAAATACCTAACTCCAGCCCACTTTAGCCATCTTGTCTCACTTCAGGGAAGGGAGGGTGAGAAGCACAAATAAAGTTCATAGTCCAAAGGCACAGGCTCAAAAGACTAAAATCTAATCATAGAACTAAGAAAGATTCCTCTCCCCTGACACCTTACCACCACGTCATTAAAGTGATCTTTTTACAGGGTTCCTTTTACCTAATGTCTGCTATCAAGAAAAAAATTACAAGACATATTAAAAGGCAAAACACAGTTTGAGGAGACAGAGCAAGCATCAAAACCAGATTCCGATATGGCAGGGATGCTGGAATAATCAGACTAGGAATTTCAAACAGCTATAACTGACATGCTAAAGGCTGTAAAGGAAAGTGAATCACATGCAAGAATAGATGGTAATGTACGAAAAGAGATGAAAATTCTAAGAAAGTACCAATAAGAAATGCTAGAAATGAAAACACTAACAGAAATGCTTGTATATTCTTTTACCTATTTCTATTTACCGAAATCTTCTTGGTTATAGGTCATATTTTCTTGCTTTTTAAAATGTATTATAATGTTTTAATAAATGCCACACATTGTGAATTTTACATTTGTGTGCTGGGTTTTCTTGCATAAAATCTTAAATATTCAGAATGCAGTTAAGTTACTTGGAAATATTTGATTACTTTGAGGCTTGCTTTTAATATTATTTTAGCAAGTTTATAATAATCTTTTGCCTAGGGCTAATTTAGCCCCACTACTGAGTTTGTATTCAAAACAACACTGCACAACGTTTACATTTACCACATAGTTTTCTTTTTTCTTTTTTTTTTAAGATTTATTTATTTATTTTGGAGACAGAGTTAGGGGGAAGGGCAGAGAGAGACAGAGAGAAAGTCTTAAGCACACACCACACTGAGCGCTGAGTCTGTCGTGGGACTCAGTCTCATGACCCTGAGATCCTGACCTGAGCCAGAACCAAGTCTGGTGCTTAACTGACGGCACTACCCATTACAACATTGTTTTCTGCCCTCATATTATTATATTTATTTTTACTTCTTTTCTTTTTGCCGTGTCTGAGCATAACTGCTATTGAGCAGAACACTATGAATGGTCACCAATGACAGGGGAAGACTTCCAACTACATGGAGGATAGCAAAGGTCCTCATAATGCCAGCCACCAGGGACAGAAAACCAAATACTTCTGCTCACTGCATCGTGGTATAGGAGTTGCCAAAGAAAACACAGCACAGTCAAGCACTGGACTGACAAACTTTTACCCACACAGAGAAGAGTCAGAGAATGATCAGCTCCAACAGTTTCTGTTGGTATCTTATGACTAGTGGGTGACTCTGGCAGCAACATAGTGAAATCATCCTATGCACACCCATTTCCTGTTGCAGGAGCTGGACACCTTCTCCCTTAGAGGTTGAAGTGTTAAAAGTTCAGGGCCTACCTGAGGGCCACTGACACAAATGCTTAAGAAGAATAAAGGAACCATCACTGACCATGACCAGGGAAAGATATTCCCATACAAGGTGAGAATCCTGGCACAGGCTATGTGGGCCTTTTAAGAAAAGAGCCCGTTCTTATTTGACCTGGGGTGAGGGATATCTAAAAACTGTGTGCATGAGACTGCCTTTCTTGACAACTGTTCCATCTCTTAGGGAGTAGATACATAAAGTATTAGCCATAAAATGTATTTGCTTCAAAGAGGCAGGAATACCTTTTGTGTAAGTAATCAATTTTGACTCAATTCTTAGTGGATAGTCGATTGGCAGTAGTTATAAGCAATCATACATTTATCACGTGTTTAACATGGGTTTAAGTATCAACTTTCTGTTCTATAAGTAGAAATATTAAATAAAAACTTAGCTGAAAGTGTTTGTTTTTTGTTTTGAGGTTATATACAATTTATATACAAATCTACCTTTAAAATTTGGGCACAGAAATCTTAGAAAAAAATTCTTACGGAGTTCTATTTAACAGCCCCTATTAGTCTATTTCATTATTTCCAAGAAGAAAGGAAATAATCATGAGTTATATAGTATTAATATAGCCTTAGATCAATAATAGAAAATATGACAGAGGATCTCTTGACGCAATACAATGTTCAATAATATTAATCCTAAAATGATAAGAAACAGCAAAGTTTATCAAATATAACCCATGACTCTACATTTATAATTGATCCTATATTTCTTTCTGAATTCATTCACATTTTAACTACTCATTTCTCAAGAAATGAAATAAATTTTTAATTGGTATTTCACTTAAAGATTTTTCATTTTTTGTTTTATTTTATAATGTAATTAAATGAGGTTATTTATATATGGGAGCTCTTTTAGCTGAATTTATTTTTTCCCTAAAATCATGACTGTATGATTCCAACCATAAAATTGTCTCTATTAAAATATAAAAACACTTTAGTTAAAATGCAGTTATTAGAGATTTTTTCCTCAAAAACAATGATTCTTAAAAGTATTTCAGAATGTTCTTCTTGCTCATACTGTGTAAACGGTTCACAAATCAACCTGTTAATTGTTTTTTTCTTCTCAAAAAATAAAAATCTAGCATTTTAAAGACATTTCACATAGAAGAAAAAATTGACTGGTATGTCATTAGTATTTTAATGCAATAGAAAGAGAATTCACAGAATTTGGATTTGGAAAGGCATTAGAAATCATGAAATCCACAGCTTTCATTTGGTGAACTAGGACACTGAGCCTCAAAGGCACACAAGGGCTCAGGCAAAATGATGAATTAACATTTCAATATCCATTAAATTTTATCACACGTTATCTCCAGCCTAAAACTAGTTTGTTTTCTTAATTTGTATTTGAAATCATAGTAGTATGTGAACAGAGTTCTCAATTTAACACATGGTTAAATCTGAAATACAACCAGCAATAACCCATTTCTCTGTCACCCACTCTTCCTAAACCCTTGCTTTCTATACTCCCCTTGAAAAGAATAGCACACATGACATTCACTGCTTTAAAAAAAAAAAAAGTGTGTGTGTGGTGGGGGATAGGTGCTTTGCCCAAGTGGCAAAGAATAAAGTCCTAGGAGTAATGGGAATAGTATTTTAAGCTGAGGTCTCTGATGGCTAAGTAATGTGCCCAGACCCATGGGTGGAGGAGGAATATGTTCAAGGGCCTCAGAAACCTTATCTGGTTTCCGTAGATCCATGGAAGTAAAAATCCTTCATATATAACACATCTGTTTGCTTTGTAAAAATATTTTTTGTCTTGTAAAACACTAGCAGATATATTTTGGCATCAGATGCCTTTAGGAGACAGCACATATAATGGAAAGTGGACAGGATTTGGGGTTAGTCATAAATATGTAAGTTGTTACTTATTGTGACAATTAAGATGCCTTTAACCCCTAAATGCGTTTAAAAATGTGTTTAAATAATAGATTTTTCCCCCTTAACCTCACATATACTGATGGGAGTTGATCAGGAGGATCCAGGATGGCTACTTCTTAAGTCCTCAAGGATCTGTGTTCTCCATCTTTTCTCTGTCATTCTTAACATTTTTCAGCTCTGTACATGAAGATACAATATTTAAGCAATTTATCTTCATATCCTACTGTATAGATATAAGTATGAAAATATCTCTCTCTTGACCAGTCCTTTAAGCCCAAGAAAAGCCTTCCAAGAAGTCCCCTGAGAATCGTGCCCCCTCACTCTTCACAGAAGTATTTCAGAATGCCCACCATGCAAAGGCTAATGAGGCCACATGGACTGGTTTAACTTTTTCCCACCAGCTTTACAGGACAGAATAAAGCACTATAAAACACTAGATGTTCTCAATTTTTCCAAGGACAGTACATGGTCAGCACAATTTCGGATACATGGGAGAGAAGTTACTTTATTACATAAAATGAATGTCTCAGGGCATTAGGATTTAATTCTCTCCCAGAACCCTAGTGGAAAAGAGCTGTTTGTATTAACGATACTTTTTTTCTCTGAGTCTGGGATCTGGAGATACAAACATCTTCCCTGACATAACTAACAGCTAGAGTAATTTCAACTAAATTGAGGCTCTATTAGAAAAAAGAAGGTGGAGAATGGCTGTGGGGTAGGATATTAACTTTCTTCTACATTTGTATTTTAAGCATGATATGCAGTGTATGACACTGTTATGTGCTACCCAGATCCTTCAGGATTGAGGGAATGATTCTACCTGTTGTTGGAAGTGCTGCTGGCAGATAGGCCTCAACTGTCAGACCTCTCTAGGAACTGACTCAGCTAAGATTTGCTCACTAAATATCACACCCTTTTCCCAGGGAAGCTTGCATCTAATGACTGGTTAATGCAGGCAAATAAAGACCTGAACTTTTGCCCTAATTTGAGACAACAATGAAGGGCCATTTTGGCTTCAAAGTTTCCTATGGGGTCAGATGAAGATTTTGCAAGACTGTATCATGGCCTAACTATTCCCTTTACCGAGACCTGTTCCCATTCTTTTCCTTTCAAAGGTGATGATCCCAAGAGCATACCCAAATAAACCTCCTGCATGCTTGCTTGCATCTGCAACTGAGTGTTTTTTCTTAGGTTAAATCTTGGATACCTCTCCCAACCTGTGTTTTTTGTGTCTAAATGTCCAAAGGAGGCCATAATAATATCACCTTTGTGGAAAATGACAAATATATATGTGTGTGTGTATACACACACACACACACACACACACAGAGCGGTCTTAGCAACTTAGCGACATGTCTGACATATGGCACATGCGTGGAAATACACAAATATATACATTAACTAATGCAGTTTTCTTAAAAATTCATATTTAAGTTTTTATTTACTTTTAAATAAATCTCAGAAAAAAATGTGCTTTCCTTATGATTAGAAACCCAGTATGTGTCACAGCTAGTACATCTTAACACAAATCTCATATTCATTCTATTATATCCCACTGCCTTTCTTGTTAAAATAAATAATACAACCCAATCACAGGGAGAAAAACATGCTAATCAGAAGCTGACAAGAAAGAATTCCTAACAAAAACTGTAAATTAGAAAAATCTCTTTCAGTTATAAAACACATTTGACTCTAGATTAAATCTAAAAACCAGAAAGGAATTAAAAAATTCCTATAACAAGTTTATTCATGTAATGACTTTATTTTTATATTTTTACTATTATTTTACTATAAGTATATATATAGTTTTGAAAAGTCATAATTCAAAATTTGCGAGGTATCAATTCTTTAAAAAACTTTAATTTCAATTTTTAAGAAAGAATAAGAATTCATGTCAGTTGAGAATATAAAATATTCTAATGATAGCCAAAATATCTAATGCCCGGAAGTCATTCTCAAGGAATTACCTGATTTCTAAGTATTGTACCTGATTTCTAACTATCCATTTGGCTTTAAAAAATATATATATATGTATATATATACACACACACACACACACATATATACACACATATATATAAAATGTAAAAAATATATATAATGTAAAAAATATATATATACAACATAAATAAGCATATATAAATATCCACACATATATTAATTCTTTATCATCCTCCTAAGGAGTTTTAGGGTGAAATAAAGCGGTTTAGATAAAGGAATAAAGGGAGATGTTATAAAATTATGTTTTGTTGAATTTTCCAGAAGAATTGTTTTAAATAAAACAGAATAGAATGCATGATGATTATGTTAAATTCAAGAAAGTGGGAGTATAACATTTAAGTTTTAATTGGTAAGAGATAGGCAGATGCTATACTTCAATGTGCAAATATTCTGCCGATTTTATTGACTGCTTTGTAAATAAAGACATGAGAATTTCTTAGTGTAGGATTAAATTTAAGAGACAACCAAAAACAGCGTTTGCATCAAATGACTTTAATTGGGTAGATTACAAAGTGTAGTACTTCATTAGGAGGCTCAAAATGTTTTAGTGCTGATATGCAAGGCATAAAACTTAGAGGTCAGCACTCCTTAGGTCTCAAGACAAGTTTGTCATCTTTGCTGAAAACTTTCAATACACATGTCTTCTGGTTACTCTCTGGTATTAACCTGAGCCTCTTTTATTTTTTTTTAATTTTTTTATTGTTATGTTAATCACCATACATCATTAATTTCTGATGTAGTGTTCCATGATTCATTGTTTGTGCATAACACCCAGTGCTCCGTGCAGAACATGCCCTCTTTAATACCCATCACCAGGCTAACCCATTCCCCCACCCCCCTCCCCTCTAGAACCCTCAGTTTGTTTTTCAGAGTCCATCGTCTCTCATGGTTCATCTCCCACTCCAACTTACTCCCCTTCATTCTGCCCCTCCTGCTATCTTCTTCTTCTTTTTTTTTTTCTTAACCTATATTGCATTATTTGTTTCAGAGGTACTGATCTGTGATTCAACAGTCTTGCACAATTCACAGCGCTGAGCCTCTTTTATTGTACACCTTATATCCACTGCTTGATTCTTTAACTTTATACTATCACATTTGCATAGTACCAGAGCATATATACTCATGGTAAAACAGGGTTCCCTGTCCCTTTTATCACTTCTCACTCCCCCGCATTCCCATTGAGATAAGGTTGGGTTTCCTTTCTCCTTCCCCTCTCTCTGTCCTTCTCAATTCTTCTAATACCTTAGAGTTAAAAAAAGAAAATATTCAAATTTGTCATGAGAATCAACTCAACTTTGATAAAAGAAGTCAATTTATAAGATATATATATTTTTTTCTCTGATGCATTTACCAGCTCCTCAAAAATGGTGGGTGTAGAAAAACGCCAGAATCATGGACTGAGAAGGAATAGAAGACAGAAAAGGGAGGCGAATCAAAGTTCTAAATTGTTATTTGTTTCATTCTGAAAGTGAACTGAACCTGAATACCTTTCTCACTTCTGGAAAATAACATGTCATTCAGGATATAGAATAAGAATTCAAATCATAGTGTGGCTTTGCCTCAAACACCTAAACTGACAACATCAGGACCTATCAGCCCAAAGTTCATGTGAAAGTAGGCACTATTTCCATATAAAATCTGGTGATTTTCTTTAAAATTATTCTCCCCGTTGGCCAACCCAACCTTGATGAAAAATACATCAGAGGAAACTACAGTATCTTAAACTCAGCAAATACCATACTGTAGTATCCTCACATTGTAGTATCCCAGCACACCAAAATGTGCATATATGGAACTCCTAATGTCTTCTTCACTGCTACCGAAACATACATGAATCGTGGAACACAGCACTACAAAACTTCTACCTAAACGAGTTTTGCAACCCCTAAAATATTTTCAATTCAATATGTCTTTGTTTGTATCTCACTCCAAACTTTCTCTACTGTTTACGCTCATGACTCTATATCAGTTCTTTTATTTTTAATGATTTATTCTATAAACATTGGTCTAAGATAAATCCTTTGTGCCATAATTTAAGTGTAGTTCATCACTAAAAATGTTTATAAAACGATTTGCATTTATGTCATATGAAACATGAGGGAGGATACAAAAACATAGTATTTGCATTCTATAAATTTGTGATTTAAGAACACTCAAATAGTTTGCTTTTTATTTCCCATTGCTGATTTTAATTTCTCTTTACTTTAGAAATGGAAATTGATTAGTTTTCTCAACAAAAACTGAGGTTTTAAGGACATTAAGTCTCAAATATTTTGGCCCCAAGTACACAAAAACTAATTGTAGCAAATGTAGAATTAGTGTGTGTGTGTGTATATGTGTGTGTATGTGTGTGTATGTGTGTGTAGGTGGGTGTTTAAAGGTATCCCTATCCCCACGCTAAATATTTTACAAGCAGTTGTCCCATTTTCTTGTATTGTATGTCTATTCTAAAGCTTCAGGGAACATATATTCTGGGATGTTATAGGTCAATCATATTTGTTGATAGTGCTTCTTGCTTTTATTTCTTGGCTTTTCCAGTTTAATGTGATACACTTGTGAAGTAATTCTACACAGTACTTTGTCAAGTTAGCAGGCATTAGAGCTGACCATAGAGAAGGAAAAAATGAAACACTGTCCAAACCAGACAACACTTCAAATTAAGATTTTGTGAAGAATAAAGGTCATTGTTTGAATAGCAAGACACTTTGACATCATTGAAAATATATTGAATAACAGTCCTTTATCAGATGTGTCTTATAAATGTTTTCTCCCAGTTTGTGGCATTTTTTCTCATTCTCTTTATATTGGCTTTCCAAGAGCAGAGGTTTTTAATTTTACTGAAACCCAACTTACCAACTATTTCTCCCACAGATTGTTTCTTTGGTGTTTCACCTAAAAAGTCATTGCCATACCCAAGGCCACTTAGGCTTTCTTCTATATTATCTTCTAGGAGTTTTATAGTTTTGCAATTTACATTTAGGTCCATAATACATTTTGAGTTGATTTTTGTGAAAGGTGTGAGGCCTCTTCTAGATCCACTTTTTCTTTTTTGCATGTAGATGTCCAGTTGTCCCAGCACCAGTTGTTGAAAAAACCATCTTTCCTCCACTGTATTGCCTTTGCTTCTTTGTCAAAGATTAATTGACTAAATTTATGTAGATCTATTTCTATCTACAAATCTTTTTGTCTTTTCTTTCACTGCTACCACACTGTCTTGATTACTGCAGGTTTACAGTTAAGTCTTGATATTAGTTAGTATCAATCTTCCCACTTTATTCTTTTCTTTCAATACTGTGTTGACTATTTTGCATCTGTTATCCAAAATATAAAAAGAATTCTTACAACTCAACTATCAGAAAACAAATAGCCCAATTTAAAAATGGGCAGAAGACCTTAACAGACACCTCACCAAGGAAAATACACAGACAGCAAATAAACATATGAAAAGATACTCCATATCATTTGTCATCAGGAAAATGTAAATAAAACAAGAATAAGATACCCACTACACACCTATTAAAATGGCACAAATCCAGAACACTGGCAACATCAAATGCTGGTGAGGGTGTGGAGCAATAGGAACTCATTCATTGCTGATGGAAATGAAAATGGTACAGACATTTTGGAAAAGAGTTTGGCAATTTCTTACAAAATTCAACATACTCTTACCATATGATCCAGAAATCACACTCCTCGGTATTTACCAAAGAGTTAAAAACTTATTTCTGCAAAAAAAAACAAAACAAAAACAAACCTGTACATAGATGTTTATAGCAGCTTTATTTATAAATTCTAAAACCTGGAGGCAACCAAGATGTCCTTCAGTAGGTGAATGGATAAGTAAACTGTGGTACATCCAGATATTGGAATATTATTCTAAGCTAAAAATAAATTAGTATTAGGGTATGAAAATAAATAAATGAATAATTCCAAAAGATCTATTATTCTGTGTTAAAAAGAAATTAGTATTAGGGCATGAAAATAAATAAAGGGCATATTCCTAAGTGAAAAGGCTATATTGTGTTGATTCCAATTATATGAAAGTTTGGAAAAAACAAAATTATGGATACAGTAACAAGATCAGTGGTATACAAGTGTTGGCTGGGCGGAGAGAGAGGAATAGGAGGAGCACGGACAATTTTTAGGTTTGTGAAAATACTCTGTATGATACCAGTGAGTGATAAATGTTATTATTCATTTACCCAAACCCATAGACTATACAACACCTAGAGTGAACTATAATATAATGTATGGAATTCAGTTCATTATGATATGTCAATGTAAGCTCATTGATTATAATAAATGAACACTGTGGTGGGGGATATAGTAATGGGAGATACTATGCATGTGTGGGGGCAGAGAATGTATTGGAAATCTCTGTATCTTCCCCTCAATTTTGCTGTGAACTCTAAGTGCTTTAAAAAGTTCTCTTAATTTAAAAAAATATTTTGAAGTTTCTCCCTGCAAATCCCTTTTTTATAAAGAAGCTGGATTAGAGAGATATTTTTTCTCAGAATCCTTTTTACATTATATTTTGTTCAATATCTTTTGGCTTTCTCACCATCATATTATATTCAAAATTTTAGTTTTTATTGTTCCTGCAATATTTTGGCATTAAATTTATATTCCCAACTGAGTATTATATTTTATTCAAGATACAATTTGTTTCATTAAAACTGACTTCATCAAAACCACAATAAGATACCACCTTACACCTGTCAAATGGCTAGAATCAAAAAGACAAGAAATAAAAAGTGTTACTGAGGATGTTGGGAGAAGGGGATCCTTGTGCACTGTTGGTGGAAATGTAAATTGGTACAGCCATTGTGGAAAACAGTGTGGAGATTCTTCCAAGAATTAAAAACAGAAATACTATATAATCCAGTAGTTCCACTAATGGGTATTTACACAAAGAAAATGAAAACAATAATTTGAAAAGATATATACACCCCTATACTTAGTACAGCATTATTTACAATAGCCACATTATGGGAGCAACACAAGTGTTCATCAATAGATAAATGGATAAAGAAGATGTATGATATATATAATGGAATATTACTCAGCTATAAAAAAGAATGAAATCTTGTCATTCGCAGCAACATGGATGGCCCTAGAGAATATTTTGCTAAGTGAAAGAATTTACAGGAAAAGACAAATACCATATGATTTCATTTATATGTGGAATCTAAAAAACAAAACAAATGAACAAACAACCAAACAAAAAACCAAACAGACTCTTAAATATAGAGAACAAACTGGTGGTTCCCAGAGGGTGGGGGAACTGGTGAAATAGGTGAAGGGGATTAAAAGGTACAAACTTCCAGTTATAAAAAATAAGTCATGGCGATGAAAAGTTTAACATAGGGAATATAGTCAATAATATAATAATGATCTATGAAGGCAAGATGGTGCCTGTACTTATCATGGTGAGCATAGCATAATACACAGAATTGTTGAATCATTACATTGTATACCTGAAGCTAATATAACATTGTATGTCAACTATTTTTCAATAAAAATAAATTAAATTTGTATTTTTCAAGTATACTTTCCACTAGTTGTTCTCACCTAGAGTATTATAATAGTCACTAACTGGTTGCCTGTCCTGAGTATTCTTTGTTCCAGTTCATTTTCCATTGTAGTCATAGTGAAATTTTCAGATAGAGATGCAATCATATGCAGCCCTGCTTCCCTGGATAACCTCAATGATTTTATAGTGCCCTTGTCATAAAGATCAGGCCCTTGGCATTGCTTGCTTACAGGATGCTGTGTGGTTTGACTTCTTCCAGATTTTCAGTCACCTCTCAACACATCCCTCCTGATTTCCAGACCCCTGATATCCTGGCTTCCTTTATTTCTCTAAATCACCACGGTCCAGCGCCTGGATGGCTCAGTCCTTAAGCGTCTGCCTTTGGCTCAGGTCATGATCCCAGGGTCCTGGGATTGAGCCCCACATCGGGCTCCCTGCTCTGTGGGAAGCCTGTTCTCCCTCTTCCACTCCCCCTGCTTGTGTTCCCTCTTTTGCTGTGTCTCTCTCTGTCGAAAAAAATAAATAAAATCTTTAAAAATTAAAAAATAAAAGATAAATCACCATGGTCTCCTCTTTTTGTGCTTCTATTGTGACACTCATTTCCATATTGTTTCCCTCTATTAACTAACACTTGTCTTTCAGATCTCAGCTTAAATACCTGTCCTAGACCTCATGGCCTGGTTGAGACCATATGCACTTACATTTTATTTCTATCATCCTGCACAGTGCCTAGTATTTAGTAGAGTGTCAATAAATATTAGTTAAGAGAATGAATAAATATTCCTAACACCACACTTTCACATGGCCCTTTTCTCTCTTTAGAATAATGTGTCCCAGATAATCTCCACCTGTAAGAATCATACTCTTCTTCTAAATACTAACTCAAATGTTACTTCTTCCATTTTCTACTCAGTCTCTCAGCTAGAAGCAATTTCTTCCTTTCTGAAAGCAAACTGTACTTTTTTTTAGTAATGAAAGCAATTATATCCTCCTTAATGAGAAACATCAACATCAAAGTTAAAAAAATGCTTATCTTCATAACTTCCATAATATTTAGCATGATTCCTAACATTTTATGTCATAAATATAATCAATAGTATGTCATCAGTATAAATTTATTATGCATATATTATTTGCCCAGATAATTATCTTTACAATTTTCTTATACACCACTTTCATGTTTCCCTTGACTAAAAGGAACACAACACTTTCTGATTTCTAAAGTCTCTAAAATAAGGTATAAGAGAAGGAAGATTATTCTGGATGCTACAAAGGAAAGTAAGAGCAACGTAATTTGATCAATTCTATAGTAACAACAACAACTAGACATCTGTTAGATGTTTCAGTGTGTGCTTGTCATTTTCTATGTATTTACATGCATTGTTTAGGTAAATCTTATACAATTCTCTGAGGTGTGGCTGTTAATCACATTTCACAGATGAGGAAACTAGGGTTAAGAAATGTCAAATAATTTGCTCAAGGTTGCTGCATAGATCACAATATAAAAGGAAACAAATATATACACATCAGCATCTATTTTGACCTCATATTATACTTCAAAGAGATATTTGAAAAATCTCTCTATATAAAGTGGTAAAGTTGATTGCATGGGATAATTTACTTAATTATTACTCTTTACCATTTATTTCAACCAATTTCTTAAGTAATTTAAGTTTTAGGTAGACCTCCCTATCCTTGGTTTAAATTCCACAATTCTATAAACTCTAGAAATGTAAAGCACTTCTAAAGTTCTCTAGAAATGTTGAAAAAAGTTGAAATCGAGTTAATAGAGGCTCTTACCCTTGTAGTCTTTGTTTCATCGGGGTTTCTGCTTCCATTCTATCTGTAGTGCTTCTTGTAAAACTGTCAGTCTAACATGAGATCACATGTGTGAGTGCACACATATGTTCAAATTAAAATCATAACTATACTGGAAAAAATCACCATAAATCATTTATGAAGTTTTTTGTTAATGGCAATTGCAAAAGAGAGCATTGGTGACCATATCAGAAATAACCCTTCCTCAAGTACTATTACCAGTCTTCTTCATTCCTATCTGATGACTTCCATTCTACTTTCTTTGCCACATTCCATTCTCTTTCAGAACAGTAACAAATTTATCTCCATGCAGAGGACTCCTAGTATAAGATGTTAAAATAATACAATTGTACATATATATGCATGTATATTTATATATGCATACATTCAATCATTTCTTTAGTCAAAATATTTAAAAAAACTTTTAATCATCGTTGGAATAGTAATGAAGAAATGATACATGAAATCGAGGAAAATCTAGTCATAAGGAAATATAGTTTTAATTATCTTTTGGAGATATTGATTACCTAAGAAATACCAGCTGGAGAAAGTATAATTAACATGTCTTTTCAACTGTATTATTAAAATTGAAAAATGCAGTACGAAGTATACAACCTTTCCATTGATTACATTTTTCTCTACACTTAGTAGTTAATGAAATTTCTAGTAGTTCATTAATTGTCTTTAATGTATAACTTTTGACTTAGTCGTGAATGAATAGAGTAAAAGCTTCAAAATATTATAACCTAATTCTTTATTTTTTAAATAACTTTGAAACATGGTATTTCCCTATAAGGAGGATAATTTTAGTTTACTTAAAAACATTATTTTTCAAAACCCTACCCATAGCATTCAGAAAATATCAGGGAATTCAAATCTGATTTCTTGTTCTACTGTTTATAGACCTTATTATCAATATTCTTAGTAATATAGTCAATTTTATAGTGAAATACCAAATATTTTTAAAGATATGAAACAGCATGCCACATAAAATCAAAATTCAAATTTGTTTTCTACTTTCTATGTCTCCTATCCTAAAGGAGCTTGATTATTTCTGCATGTTCATTTGTGTGTGTGTGTGAGAGCATGTGCAGGCATGCATATGTGTATTGTGTTTTTTGTTTGTTTGTTTCAAGTTTGTATTTAAATTCTAGTTAGTTAACATATAGTGTAATACTGATTTCAGGAGTAGAATTTAGTGATTCATCACTTACGTATAACACCTACTGCTCATTACAGCAAATGCCCTCCTTAATCCCCATCACCTATTTAACCCATCCTTCCACACACCTCCCCTCCAGCAACCCTCAGTTTGTTCTCTATAGTTAATAGTCTCTTATGGCTTGACTCTCTCTCTCTCTTTCCTTCCTCCCTTATGTCCATTTGGTTTGTTCTTACATTCCACATATGAGTGAAATAGTATGATATTTGTATTTCTCTGACTGACATACTTTGCTTAGCATAATACACTCTAGCTCCATCCACATCACTGCAAATGGTGTGTGTTGTGTTCATGAGTTGATGGAATGAATTGCATACCTGAAGCATTGTTAAATAGCTGAATAACTATGAATGTATGTATAACCCTAAATTCTCTTTTTTTTTTTTTTTGCCTCTACTTCATTCAGGATCCCAGCTCCTGAAAAGGTCATTCACATTTGCTTTGGAGTCACCAGAAATTTTGCCAGACATCATCTTCATGCAGCTAATAACAATGTGCTTCCTCTCTGGCTCTTTCCACCATTACCTCCCCTTAAAATATTCACTCCTGGCAAAGCTAATTGTGGTTTTCTGTTCAACATCACTGTGGCTGCCTATGTAAGAACATGTTTGATCAGAAGTCACTAGTGCCTATTTGGGAAGAGCCAGAATAATGCCATGTGTAAGGATAAAATGACAGTTTTTTTTTTTTTTTTGAGGGAGGTATACTACCTTTCCACTTTCTCTACCTTAGTGTGTCTTCTTTAAAAAATAACAGACAATAAAATGACTAACTTTTTTATTTTACAATGCAAGATCACAGGCCTTATGACACTTGGAACCATCAACATATACTTCCCCAAAGAACTCAGGGTTCTTTCTGGGAGTATAAAGACAACCACAAAAGTGCATCCATGTGTCTCTCAAGAAGATAAGAGAAGTTTTCATTGTTCTTTCTTTTACTTTACTACATACATGTGTGTGAAATTCAGTCTGGACTTTGTAATCCTTCAAATTTGAGGTCTTCAAATAAACCATCTTAATTCTTATCTTTCAAAGACAGAAAATAACATTTTCATTTTATTTTGGAAAAGTTTATTACGTTCAGTTTTCCCCAACATGCATAATGTATCAATCATTAACCTCAGGAAAAAAAATGAATCTGACAATTTCTAGATTCATTAAATGCCCTAAACAGTATATGTTTTATTACTATTATAAACTGAATTTTTCATTATATTATTAATGGAGTTTGTGTACTTTGACTCTTTGTGATGAGTGTTTATGAGAATTGGCAATAAATACTAGATTTAAATAGTAGCTGAGTTTTATTTTACAAGGCTTCAGTTAAAATACTTGGCTACAGGAAACATTACTCGGCCTTTAGTATAAAGACTTTTGGATGCAGAGTATTCATCTCTAATAAACTCTGGGATTTAGAAATAATTTCATCTAAAAATCATTCAGATTTTGGGATTATAAAATAGGTCTTTCTGTATTAAGAAAAAAGGTTTCTGGAAAAGGACATTAGAAGAAATAAAGAACATTAGAAAATGATATGTAAAAGAAATAAGAAAACTAAATATTAAAATATAAATAGTTAAAATTTTGGAAGTGGAAAATATTAAGCTATTAAAGTAAGAAAATACAGGCATGTGAAAAACTACTTCAAGTCTTTTTGATCAGAAAAGAAAAAGAGAGAAGGAGGGGAGGAGATAGAGAAACAAAGAGAAAAACAGAGAGATGGAAAGAAAGATAAGAGATAAACAGTGAGAATGGAGCAATGGAAATAAGGAAGAACAGGTGGGAAGGGAAGAAAGATACACATAAGAGAAAATTTAAAAATTAATAGAACAGTACCTATAAAAAAACGGGATAGAATCTAGAAAGAAAAGTGATGTATTTAAGGATAATAATAGAGGTTAATACTGAACTTTAAGAGGAAAAACTTAATTTATATAATACATGCTGCCAAGAAAATTAACTAAATAAAACAATATAGAAAAAATTTAAATTTTGAAGAAAAGTGAAAGTAAAATACATTTTTATAAAGAAGTAAAAAGGCTCATTAGGTAAACATCATAGATTAATACAGTACATTCACAGAAAGTGCTGAGGAGCACAAAATGCATATTAATAACATTTATATTTGTCTATATACTCATAAGAAATGCCATGTGTACTGTACTGATTTTTAAATGATAAAGTAAATTTAGAGAAGTTAAGCAATTTGTTCGTCTTTCCTCAAGCAGGCTGGAGGACCAGAAGCAATTCCCATAGTATCTTTAATCTAGTATAGTATACCTGGCATTTTTTTCTTTTTCTTTTCTGCCCTTCCCTCCCTTCCCTGCTCCTCCCCTCCCCTCCCCTCCCCACTCCTCACTTCTCCTCTCCTTTTTCCCCCTCTTTCTGCCATCTGTTTTGTTTTGTTTGCCCCTGTAAAGTTTCTGAATGGTATCAGAATTACAAAACCCAGTCATTTGACACATTAACTCTTAAAATATATCTATCACTATTGTTTTCCAGCCTGTGATCATTATTCCTCATCTTTACAGCACATTATTTGAGTGCTTCATTTTTAAAGTAAACCATAGTTTCTTCTGCTTTTTTTTTCCCCCTTAGGAGGTTTGGCAATACGTTAAAGATATTTGAAAACAATATTTACTGATGAAGATTTTTTCTGTTATTTCAGCTTTAGTAACTAATGAAATTCTGGAATTCGTTAAGTGATTCAAAATAGTCAGGAGGAAAATGTTTGAAATAAGAAAACATCAGTAAAGTATACAACTAATGTCAGCTAAAATAGAACCTGATTTGTTTTCCTGACAGGAAAGTATGCTGTTTCACCATTATTTAATAGCTTTGTGTAATTCCTTTTTTATTCTAGTAGCCAGATTTGAATTTACACAGTACATCTTTTTATAACTTAAACACAGAACTCTGTAAATATTTCAGTTGACATACCTATGTTGTTGTAGAGTACCAATTGCTTTTTTTTTTTAAGATTTATGTATTTGACACAGAGAGACACAGCGAGAGAGGGGACACAAGCAGGGGGAGTGGGAGAGGGAGAAGCACGCTTCCAGCCAAGCAGGGAGCCCGATGTGGGACTTGATCCCAGGACCCTGGCTGGGATCATGACCTGAGCCGAAGGCAGACGCTTAACCAACTGAGCCACCCAGGCGCCCCGGGTACCAATTGCTTTGCCTAGAAAAGGCAAACTTGGAGATGAGGCAAAAGAAAGCTGGATCTAAAGCCCTGACTTTCACATTTAAATACTTCTCTTCCAAACAACGAATTCATTTACTCAGAATGTATAAACTAAATCTTGTAGTTTTGCAAAGTTCTTGAAGAATTTATTAGAAAAACTCAGTATTTTTTATTGTGTAATTTCAAATCTCCTAGACACGATTGCACAGATTTGTTGCTGTTTCCAATTTTCTGTCAATTGATAATACTTACAATAATGTTTTATATTATTCTTAATACCAATTATATTTTATCATTCATAATTTTCCTGGTTAAGTTTTACTATTTAAAATCCAAAAAAGAAAAGAATTCATAAAAAAAAAAACACCTTGGGTATGTATGAATTAGAACTACCTTAAAATTTTCTTGATTTAAACATCAAGAGATGTGATTCTCTTTATGTGGTCTCACTTTTCCTTGACTGTTTTCCCTAACCTCATTCTTTATCTCCATTGTATCATTGATAATTCTTAAAATGTACATCATATTCTTTTATGGGCAATGTTTGGATATACTGTGGATAGTAAAGCAGAGGAAAGCTATGATAAAATAAAGATCAAGGGAGTGGCAACATCTGGGTAAAAGACAGGAAAGTGGTAACACTTTATGACAGTCTGTTTTTAAGATAAGATAAAAAATGTATCCAAAATTGATGTTTCACTATGTGAAACCAGCAAACCAGTATGGGTATTTTTTTGTGAATCTTTATCATGTGCTAAATTCATATAAACACCTGAAGTTTTTGGCATTTTATTATTCATATTTATTTGTCTGCTGTGTCATAAATTAAACACTAGTCTATGTATAATTGTTAATATATTTTAATGACAGGGTGTGTTTCTTTTCATTCATTTTTAGTATTTGACTCTTCAGTTGTACTTGTTCATTCAAATAAGGTTTATAAGTTTTGAAATATATTATTGGAACTTTATTCAAATTATACTTTCATGGATTATTTTAGAAGATAATCTTCCATATAAAAAAGTATATAGAAAATGGGTTTTACATGCTGGAATGTAGTATGTTTCTCCATTTGTTTCCAGATTATTTTTTTAGTTCTAAGTAAAATATTTTAGGTTTTTCTATGTAGGTATATTACTTTTATTCCATTAATTTATCTTTTTCTCCCTACTGTTGCCTACGGAATAATTTTGCTTGACTACATGGAAACCATTGATGTATGTATATGTGATTGTGATATTCACCCTAAATAAAATTCATTTACTATTTGTAATGGTTTTAAAATAGTTTTCTTGTATTCTTCAGGTAGGAGATCTTAAAATATATGAATACCTTTATTATTATTATTATTATTATTATTATTTTAGAGAAGGGGAGCAGAAGAGGGAGAGAGAGAGAAACTTAAGTAGGCTCTACACCAAGAGTGGGCTCAATCTCACAAACAGGAGATCATGACCTGAGTCGAAGCCAACCGTTGTATGCTTAACCGAATGAGCCAAAGCCCCATTTATTTATTTTTTTGGGGGGGGGTTTATATTGTACTTTATTTTTTTTTAATTTTTTTACTGTTATGTTAATCACCATATATTACATCATTAGTTTTTGGTGCAGTGTTCCATGATTCATTGTTTGTTCATAACACCCAGTGCTCCATGCAGAACGTGCCCTCCTCAATACCCATCACCAGACTAACCCATCCCCCTACCCCCCTCCCCTCTAGAACCCTCAGTTTGTTTTTCAGAGTCCATCATCTCTCATGGTTCGTCTCCCCCTCTGACCTACTCCCCTTTTCTTCCTCTCCTGTTATCTTCTTCTTTTTCTTTTTCTTAAAATATGTTGCGTTATTTGTTTCAGAAGTACAGAACTGTGATTCAACAGTCTTGCACAATTCACAGCGCTCACCGTAGCACATACCCTCCCCAATGTCTATCACCCAGCCACCCCATCCCTCCCACCCCCAAACACTCCAGTAACACTCAGTTTCTTTCCCGAGATTAAGAATTCCTCATATCAGTGAGGTCATGTGATACATGTCTTTCTCTGATTGACTTATTTCACTCAGCATAACACCCTCCAGTTCCATCCATGTCGTTGCAAATGGCAAGATCTCATTCCTTTTGATGGCTGCATAATATTCCATTGTGTATATATACCACATCTTCTTTATCCATTCATCTGTCGATGGGCATCTTGGCTCTTTCCACAGTTTGGCTATGGTGGACATTGCTGCTATAAACATTGGGGTACACGTACCCCTTCGGGTCCCTACATTTGTATCTTTGTGGTAAATACCCAGTAGTGCAATTGCTGGATCGAACGGTAGCTCTAATTTCAACTGTTTGAGGAACCTCCATACTGTTTTCCAGAGGGGTTGCACCAGCTTGCATTCCCACCAACAGTGTAGGAGGGTTCCCCTTTCTCCACATCCCCGCCAACATCTGTCGTTCCCTGACTTGTTAATTTTAGCCATTCTGACGGGTGTGAGGTGGTATCTCATTGAGGTTTTGATTTGGATTTCCCTGATGCCGAGCGATGTTGAGCACTTTTTCATGTGCCTGTTGGCCATTTGGATGTCTTCTTTGGAGAAATGTCTGTTCATGTCTTCTGCCCATTTCTTGATTGGATTATTTGTTCTTTGGGTGTTGAGTTTGATAAGTTCTTTATAGATTTTGGATACTAGCCCTTTATCTGATATGTCATTTGCAAATATTTTCTCCCATTCTGTTGGTTGTCTTTTGGTTTTGTGGACTGTTTCTTTTGCTGTGCAAAAGCTTTTTATCTTGATGAAGTCCCAATAGTTCATTTTTGCCCTGGCTTCCCGTGCCTTTGGCGATGTTTCTAGGAAGAAGTTGCTGCGGCTAAGGTCGAAAAGGTTGCTACCTGTGTTCTCCTTTAGGATTTTGATGGACTCCTGTCTCACGTTTAGGTCTTTCAACCATTTGGAGTCTATTTTTGTGTGTGGTGTAAGGAAATGGTCCAGTTTCATTCTTCTGCATGTGGCTGTCCAATTTTCCTAACACCATTTGTTGAAGAGACTGTCTCTTTTCCATTGGACATTCTTTCCTGCTTTGTCAAAGATAAGTTGACCATAGAGTTGAGGGTCCATTTCTGGGCTCTCGATTCTGTTCCATTGATCGATGTGTCTTTTTTTGTGCCAGTACCATACTGTCTTGATGATGACAGCTTTGTAATAGAGCTGGAAGTCCGGAATTGTGATGCCGCCAGCTTTGCTTTTCTTTTTCAGTATTCCTCTGGCTATTCTGGGTCTCTTCTGGTTCCATACAAATTTTAGGATTATTTGTTCCATTTCTTTGAAAAAAGTGGATGGTATTTTGATGGGGATTGCATTGAATGTGTAGATTGCTCTAGGTAGCATTGACATCTTCACAATGTTTGTTCTTCCAATCCATGAGCGTGGAATGTTTTTCCATTTCTTTGTGTCTTCTTCAATTTCTTTCATGAGTATTTTATAGTTTTCTGAGTACAGATCCTTTGCCTCTTTGGTTAGATTTATTCTTAGGTATCTATGGTTTTGGGTGCAATTGTAAATGGGATCGACTCCTTGATTTGTCTCTCTTCTGTCTTGTTGTTGGTGTATAGGAATGCCACTGATTTCTGTGCATTGATTTTATATCCTGCTACTTTACTGAATTCCTGTATGAGTTCTAGCAGTTTTGGGGTGGAGTCTTTTGGGTTTTCCACATACAGTATCATATCATCTGCAAAGAGTGAAAGTTTGACTTCCTCTTTGCCGATTTGGATGCCTTTGATTTCTTTTTGTTGTCTGATTGCTGTGGCTAGGACTTCTAATACTATGTTGAAGAGCAGTGGTGAGAGTGGACATCCCTGCCGCGTTCCTGACCTTAGGGGAAAAGCTCTCAGCCTTTCCCCATTGAGAATGATATTCGCTGTAGGTTTTTCATAGATGGCTTTTATGATATTGAGGTATGTACCCTCTATCCCTATACTCTGAAGAGTTTTGATCAAGAAAGGATGCTGTACTTTGTCAAATGCTTTTTCTGCATCTATTGAGAGGATCATATGATTCTTGTTCTTTCTTTTGTTAATGTATTGTATCACGTTGATTGATTTGCGGATGTTGAACCAGCCTTGCAGCCCAGGGATAAATCCCACTTGGTCGTGGTGAATAATCCTTTTAATGTACTGTTGGATCCTATTGGCTAGTATTTTGGTGAGAATTTTTGCATCCATGTTCATCAAGGATATTGGTCTGTAATTCCCTTTTTTGATGGGGTCTTTGTCTGGTTTTGGGATCAAGGTAATGCTGGCCTCATAAAATGAGTTTGGAAGTTTCCCTTCCATTTCTATTTTTTGGAACAGTTTCAGGAGAATAGGTATTAATTCTTCTTGAAATGTCTGATAGAATTCCCCTGGGAAGCCATCTGGCCCTGGGCTTTTGTTTCTTGGGAGATTTTTGATGACTGTTTCAATTTCCTTAGTGGTTATAGGTCTGTTCAGGTTTTCTATTTCTTCCTGGTTCAATTTTGGTAGTTGATACATCTCTAGGAATGCACCCATTTCTTCCAGGTTATCTAATTTGCTGGCATAGAGTTGCTCATAATATGTTCTTATAATTGTTTGTATTTCGTTAGTGTTGGTTGTGATCTCTCCACTTTCATTCATGATTTTGTTGATTTGGGTCATTTCTCTTTTCTTTTTGATCAGTCTGGCCAGGGGTTTATCAATCTTGTTAATTCTTTCAAAGAACCAGCTCCTAGTTTCGTTGATCTGTTCTACTGTTCTTTTGGTTTCTAGTTCATTGATTTCTGCTCTGATCTTTATGATTTCTCTTCTCCTGCTAGGTTTAGGCTTTATTTGCTGTTCTTTCTCCAGCTCCTTTAGGTGTAGGGTTAGGTTGTGTATTTGAGACCTTTCTTGTTTCTTGAGAAAGGCTTGTATTGCTATATACTTTCCTCTCAGGACTGCCTTTGCTGTATCCCAAAGATTTTGAACAGTTGTGTTTTCATTTTCTTTGGTTTCCATGAATTTTTTTAATTCTTCTTTGATTTCTTGGTTGACCCATTCATTCTTTAGTAGGATGCTCTTTAGCCTCCTGTATTTGAGTTCTTTCCGACTTTCCTCTTGTGGTTGAGTTCTAGTTTCAAAGCATTGTGGTCTGAAAATATGCAGGGAATGATCCCAATCTTTTGGTACCGATTGAGACCTGATTTGTGACCTAGGATGTGATCAATTCTGGAGAATGTTCCATGGGCACTAGAGAAGAATGTGTATTCCTTTGCTTTGGGATGGAATGTTCTGAATATGTCTGTGAAGTCCATTTGGTCCAGTGTGTCATTTAAAGTCTTTATTTCCTTGTTGATCTTTTGCTTAGATGATCTGTCCATTTCAGTCAGGGGGGTGTTAAAGTCCCCCACTATTATTGTATTGTTGTCAATGTGTTTCTTTGCTTTTGTTATTAATTGCCTTATATAATTGGCTGCTCCCATGTTCGGGGCATAGATATTTACAATTGTTAGATCTTCTTGTTGGATAGACCCTTTAAGTAGGATATAGTGTCCTTCCTCATCTCTTATTACAGTCTTTGTTTTAAAATCTAGTTTGTCTGATATAAGGATTGCCACCCCAGCTTTCTTTTGGTGTCCATTAGCATGGTAAATGGTTTTCCACCCCCTCACTTTCAATCTGGGGGTGTCTTTGGGTCTAAAATGAGTCTCTTGCAGACAGCATATTGATGGGTCTTGTTTTTTAATCCAATCTGATAGCCTGTGTCTTTTGATTGGGGCATTTAGCCCATTTACATTCAGGGTAACTATTGAAAGATATGAATTTAGTGCCATTGTATTACCTGTAAGGTGACTGTTAACTGTCTGTTGTCTGTGTTCGTTTCTGCTCTTTGCTGCTTTTAGGTTCTCTCTTTGCTTAGAGGACCCCTCTCAATATTTCTTGGAGGGCTGGTTTCGTGTTTGCAAATTCCTTTAGTTTTTGTTTGTTCTGGAAGCTTTTTATCTCTCCTTCTATTTTCAATGATAGCCTAGCTGGATATAGTATTCTTGGCTGCATATTTTTCTCGTTTAGTGCTCTGAAGATATCTTGCCAGTCCTTTCTGGCCTGCCAGGTCTCTGTGGATAGGTCTGTTGCCAATCTAATATTTCTACCATTTTAGGTTACATATCTCTTCTCCCGAGCTGCTTTCAGGATTTTCTCTTTGTCTCTGAGACTCGTAAGTTTTACTATTAGATGTCGGGGTGTTGACCTATTATTATTGATTTTGAGAGGGGTTCTCTGTGCCTCCTGGATTTTAATGCCTGTTTCCTTCCTCACATTAGGGAAGTTCTCTGCTATAATTTGCTCCAATATACCTTCTGCCCCTCTCTCTCTCTCTTCTTCTTCTGGGATCCCAATTATTCTAATGTTGTTTCGTCTTATCATATCACTTATCTCTCGAATTCTGCCCTCGTGATCCTGTAGTTGTTTCTCTCTCTTTTTCTCAGCCTCTTTATTTTCCATCATTTGGTCTTCTATATCACTGATTCTCTCTTCTGCCTCATTTATCCTAGCATTTAGTGCCCCCATTTTTGATTGCACCTCATTAATAGCCTTTTTGATTTCGATTTGGTTAGATTTTAGTTCTTTTATTTCTCCAGAAAGGGTTTCTCTAATAACTTCCACGCTTTTCTCAAGCCCAGCTAGTATCTTTAAAGTCATGATTCTGAACTCTAGGTCTGACATCGTACTAATGTCCGTATTGAGTAGGTCCCTGGCTGACGGTACTACCTCTTGTTCTTTTTGCTGAGGTGATTTCTTTCGTCTTGTCATTTTGTCCAGAGGAGAATAGATGAATGAGAGAACAAAATGCTAACAGGTTTACAACGTCCCCAGCAAATATACTGTATACAAATCAGAAAAAACCTGAAACCAGGGGAAAAGAAAGGGAAAGAAAGAAAAAAGAAAGAGAAAAAGAAAAAAAAAAGATAAAAACAAAAACAAAACAATACAAAAAAGGCAGAATATGATCAAATATGATCAGGCTAGTGCATAGATCAGTGCCACACACTAGATTTTGGGCGTATTTTGGTCTGTTAGAAAAAAGTGCCTCCTAAAATTTTAAAGGAAGAAAGACATATATGTACAAAATAAGGGTTGATACAATGAAGGGATGGAAGATGACTGTAAAGATGAAAATTATAAAAGATTTTATAAAAGGACTTGGTAAGATAAGTTGTTTGAAAAAAGAAAGATTTAAGAAAAAAAAAAGGAAAAAGGGAGAGAATGTGATCAGGCAGGAGACTAGAACAAAGCCATACACTAGTGATTTAGGGTATATTTTGATCTGTTAGAAGAAACTGTACCTCAAAATTTTAAAGAGAGAACAACTTATATATATATGCCAAAAATAAGGGTAACTACTATGAAGGGATAAAATATGACTCTAAAAATGAAAAATAAAAAATGTTTTTTTTTTTTTTTAAAAAGGGATTTATAAGATGTTGGTTGAAAAAGGGAAAAAGAAAAATAAAAAAAAAACAGTCAACAAAAATTAACTTTGATGAAATAATGAATCATGGTAAAAAAAAAAAAAAAAGCCATGAATCTATGTGCAGTATTCCCCTAGCGCTGGAGTTCTCCTATTCTCCTTGATCGATCAACTTGGTCTTGGCTTGCTGGCTGTTTGTGTTGATCTTCTGGGGGAGGGGCCTGTTGCTGTGGTTTCCAAATGTCTTTGCTGGAGGCGGAATTGCCCCGCCCTTGTCGGTCCGGGCTAAGGAAGCTGCTCCGGTTTGCTCTCAGGAGCTTTTGTTCCCTGCAAGCTCTCGGTCCAGCTTTGGAGGACCAGGGCAGAAATGGTGGCCTCCCAATCTCCACTCGGAGGAGCTGAGAACTCGGGGCCCCGCTCCTCAGTGTGCCCCCAGAGAAAAGCAGTCACTTCCGTGTCCCCGGTCTCCGGCCGCACTCCGTGCTCACCCGGCCTGTGATCGAGCGTTGCTATCTCTGGCACCCGACCCCGCGCGGAGTCTCCAAACCCAGCAGATCCCTGCAGTGCGTTCCCGCACCGCTCCTCCCCGGGAAGTAAGGGGAGTCTCCCCGGATCTGCTGCTTGTTGGGTCCCTGCTGGGGGAGCCGTGCCCCGACTGGGCCGCAGATCACAGTTTATGGCAACCCCGAGCTGAGAGCCCGCGACTCTGCTCCATATCTGCAGCCGGCTTCCCTGCTCTGATACCTGGGAGCTCTGGCGCACTCAGGCACCCCCGGTCTCTCTGTGACCCCAAGGGTCCTGAGACCACACTGTCCTGAGAGGATTCCACCCCCCGCTTAGCCACTGCAGCGACATCCCTCCGCCGAGCCAACTTCTAAAAGGTCCGATTTTGTGCTCCGCGGCTCTATCACTTGCCAGAAGCGGCCGGCGGAGGCCCCTCCCCCGCCGTCTATCCTCCCGAATATCGCCTCGGATTCACTTCTCCGCACGCCCTACATTCCAGTAAGTGGTCGCTTCTCTGTTCAGAGAGTTGTTGCTACTCTCCTGTTCGATCTCCTGTTGAGTTCGTAGGTGTTCAGAATGGTTTGATCCCTATTCAGCTGAATTCCTGAGACCAGACGAAATCTAGGTCTCCTACTCCTCCGCCATCTTGCCTATTTTTTTTATTATGGCAAGAATAGGTAACATGAGATCAACCCTTTCAACAAATTTTAGGTGTACAGTACAGTATTGTTAACTACACACGCATTGTTGTATAGAAAATATCTAGAATTTATTTATATTGCATAACTGAAATTTTATATACATTGAACAGCAACTCCTCTTTCTCCCTCTCTCCAGGCCTGGATACCACATTTTACTTTCTCAGTTCCTAATCAAATTTGATAAATATACCTCACCTTGGGAAGCCCCAGCACCTGGTCATTCTCTTAAATGTGGTTACTTCATAACACTCAGGTCTCATCTCAAATTCTACCTGCCCTGAGAAAATACCTCTGACAATGCTACCTAAATTCTTCCTGAACTACTTGACTCTATTATATAAATCTAGGCAATATGATCTCTAAATATGTCACTTTCTGTAATCAATATTTTTTAACTTGTTTGTTCTATTTTTTTTTTCTAATTAGAATGTCGGTCTAATTTTCCTTTGTTTTTTTGGTACATGGCACATAGGTAGTTCAAAATAATAGTTCAAAATAGTTCAAAATAATCGACAAGTCATCATCTTAGGATTTGTCTTTCAACTGGAGCATTTCATCAATTTTCTTTCCATGTTCAAACTAGTGAATGTATCCTTAAATCTATATTATTGGCTTATTTCTGATTTTTAAATTCCTCATTATTCATTCCTTTTTGGCTTTTTCTATGTGAGATATATTTTTGTGTTTTTTATTCTTTTAAATTATTTCTTTCCAGAGTTAATATTAAATAGTATATTTTGAATAGTTTTTATTTTAATAAAGAGTTTAGCATCTAATTATTCTTCTTTATTGACTTCTTCAAGTATTTCGATCCTAATTTTCATGTTTATATTGTTATTATTATAGTATGTCTCCTTTCAAAAACACATGTCCTCTTAATTTTTAAGGAAATTTAGAAATATTTGTTTTGACACAATATAATTATATATATATATACATACATATATATGTATTACCCATTAAAATTATCCCTCAGAAATGAAAATCCCCCAAAAAGAAACTTCCAGTCTGAAATTTTAGTTGCAGAATTCTACCAAACATTTAAAGGAGGATTAATATAAGATTTACACTGTATTTCCCCCATCTCAGCAAAGAAAAAAGAATACTGCCCAGTGCATTTTCTAAGGCTATTACTACACTATTACCAAAAGGAGAGATGATGATACAAAAAAAGAAAATTCCAGATGAATATTACTCATGAACTTCTATGAAAGATTCATTTAAAAATATTAGTAGATCAAATCCAAGAATGTATAAATATAATTCATATGTGATGACAAGTGGAATTTAGTCCAGGAATGCAGTTGGTTCAACATTAGAAAATTTATCAAGTGGGGCACCTGGGTGGCTCACTTGGTTAAGTGTCTAACTCTTGATTTCAGCTGAGGTGGTGATCTCAGGGTTGTGAAATCGAGCCCTTCATTGGGCTTCATGCTGGGCATGGAGCCTGCTTAAGATTCTGTCTCCCTCTCCCTCTGCCCCTCCATCAACCCCACCTCTTTAAAAATAAAGAAAAAAAAAATCAATGTAAGCAACAACAAAAGGCTAAAGAAGAAAAATTCTGATTATATCAATTGAGTAAAAAATAGCATTTAACAAAATCCAACAAACAAATAAAATTCTCAAAGAACTAAAAATAGAGGGGAATCTTATTAACTTGTTATAGACCATGTACAGAGAACCGATTGCTAAATGGTTAAAAATGTAATGTTTTCTCCCTAAGATCTCTCTAAGGTCTAGAGAGAAGAAGGATTTTTTTTTAAGAAGGATGTTTGTTTTTATCCAACATTGTTCATTTTAGTGAATTTGTTCTGACATGGTTTTTTGTTTTGTTTTGGATTTGGCTTTTGGTTTGTTTTTTTGTTTTGTTTTGTTTTGTTTTTTGTTTGAGTCTTTAGGGTTTTTTACATATACTATCATGTCATTTGCAAACAGATAATTTTACTTCTTCCTCACTAATTTGGATGCCTTTTATTTCTATTTCTCATCTAACTGCCCTGGTTAAGACTTCCAAAACTATGCTAAACAGCAGAAGTGAGAGTGGTTACCATACCTCAGAGAAAAAGCTTTAAGACCCCCCTCCAAATAAAAACACACATTTATAGTCAACTAATCTTCAACAAGGGTACCGATAATATACAATGGGAAAGGATAGTCTTTTGTACTGGGCTTATAAGCAAACTAAGGAAAAACCTAGGTAGCTCAAGTACAGTAAATATGTAAGTAAAAAAATTCCTGTCTCAAGTGACTCATCTGACTTTTTGTTCCTAAGGAAACACCGTACTTTTCATCTTGAGTTTGTTTTTCACTGTTTGAAGATTTTGTAATTGAATAGCAGTGAATACACAGTGTTTTAACTGCAGCTTGTGAACAGCTGGTTGAGTAAAACTGCTTAATAAAAACTAGACTTGTTTTTCAAAAAAAAAAAAAAGGCTCTTCCTGTCTGTGCCAGGGCAGCACATGGTGCATGCTAATCGATTGTGATGCCCTGGCTGCACCCTCAGGATGACCGAGTGGGAGACAGCTGCACCTGTAGTGCAGGAGACCCCTGACGTCAAGCTCTTTGGGAAATGGAGCACCGATGATGTTCAGATCAATGACATTTCCTTGCAGGATTACATTGCAGTGAAGGAGAAGTATGCCAATTACCTGCCTCACAGTGCAGGGTGATATGCGGCCAAGCGCTTCCATAAGGCACAGTGCCCCATTGTCGAGCGTCTCACCAACTCGATGATGATGCCTGGCCGTAACAATGGCAAGAAGCTCATGACCGTGCGCATTGTCAAGCATGCCTTCGAGATCATCCATCTGCTCACTGTTGAGAACCCCTCGCAGGTCCTGGTGAATGAAATTATTAACAGCGGTCACCGGAAGGACTCAACCTGCATTGGGCGAGCCGGAACAGTGAGGCCTCAGGCTGTTGACGTGTCCCCCCCTGAGCCTTGTGAATCAGGCCATCTGGTTGCTGGGCACAGGTGCCCGTGAGGCCGCCTTCCAGAACATCAAGACCATTGCTGAGTGCCTAGCAGATGAGCTCATCAATGCAGCCAAGGGCTCTTCCAATTCCTATGCTATCAAGAAGACGGACGAGCTGGAACGTGTGTCCAAGTCCAACCGTTGATCACCTGGCTGTGGCTTCAGTCAACCTGTCTGCCTTTGGGGCAGGCTCACCAAAGGGAAAAATGGATATCCACATGCAGAGAATGAGTAATTGGAGGCTTGTCTCACACCATATACAAAAATCAACTCAAAGGATTAAAGACTTAAAGATAAGATCTAAAGCAATAAATCAACTAGAAGAAAACAGGAAAAAAGCTTTTTGACACGGGTTTTGGCAACATTTTTTTTGGATATGACGTCAAAAGAACAAAGAGCAAAAGCAAAAATAGACAAGTTGGATTGCATCAAACTAGAAGACTTCTGCACAGCAGAAGAAACAACAGAGTGAAAAGGCAATCTCCCAATTGAATGGGAGAAAATATTTGCAAGCCATATAACTGACTATGGGGTTAATTTCCAAAATATATAAGGAACTCATACAAGTCAATAGTAAGAAAACAAACTGGTCAAAATGGACAAAGGACTTTTAATTTCTCCAAAGAAGACATACAAATGGCCAACAGATATGTGAAAAATGCTCTTTATAGCTTATCATCAGGGAAATGCAAATTAAATTGCAATGAGACATTACCTCATACCTGTTAGGTTAGCTAGTGTAAAAAAAAATGTCTTCGCAAGTTTGTGGTTAAATTGAAATCCTTCTATACTATACAATTGCTGGGAATGTAAAATGATACAGGTCTTTTGGAAAACAATATTTAGGTTCCTCAAAAAATTAAAACTGGAAATACTATATGATCCAGCAATCTCACTTTTGGGTATGTATTCAGAGAATTGAAATCAGGATTTCAAAGAGATATCTGTATTTCCATGTTCAATGCACCAAAATTCACAATATCCAAGATGTGGAAACCAAATAAATGACCAAGAGATGAACAGATAAAGAAAATGTGGTATATACTGACAACAGAATATTATTCAGCCTTTAAAAAGAAAGTAATCCTGCTCTTTGTGATAATATGGATGAATCTGGATGACATTATGTTAAGTAAGATAAGTCAGTCTTAGGACAAACACTCGTATATGAGGCATCTTAAATAGTCAAAAGTACGAAAGTATATAATAGAATGGTGGTTACCTTTAATGGAGGATATGGAAAGGGGAATATGGACAGTTGTTGTTCAATGGGCATACAGTTACAGTTATATAAGACAAGGAAGTTACAGCGATGTGCTGTACCAAGTGCCTATAGTTAACAATAAACTACTGCATACTTAAAAATGTATTAAGAAGATAGATCTCATATTAAGTGTTCTTACTACAAAAGAAAGAAAAGAGAAGAGAAAAGAAAGGAAGAGAAAAGAAGAGAAAGGAAGGAAGGAAAGAAGGAAGGGAGGAAAAGAAAAAGAAAAGAAAAAAGATCACATGAAAAAAGGGGCACAAGGAAACTTTTGGAGGTGACAGGTGTATTTCTTTCCTGCATTGTAGTGATGGCAATATGAGTGTATACATATATTCAAACTCCCCAAATTATGTGCATTAATTACCTGTGGTTTTTTGTATACCAATATACCTCAATGAAGATGAAAAGAGCCATTAATAGACATCTCAATGGGGAGGATATATAGAGAGCAAATAAACACAAAAAGATAGACATTGGGGAGGGTATGTGCTATGGGGAGCGCTGTGAATTGTGTAAGACTGATGAATTACAGACCTGTACCTCTGAAACAAATAATACATTATATGTTAAAAAAGAAGAAGAAGAAGATAGCAGGAAGGGAAAAATGAAGGAGAGGAAATCGGAGGGGGAGACGAAACATGAGAAACTATGGACTCTGAGAAACAAATTGAGGGTTCTAGAGGGGCGGGGGTGGAGGGACGGGTTAGCCTGGTGATGGGTGTTAAAGAGGGCACGTTCTGCGTGGAGCACTGGGTGTTATATGCAAACAATGAATCATGGAACACTACATCAAAAACTAATTATGTAATGTATGGTGATTAACATAACACAATTAAAAAAAAGATGTTCAACATAATTAGTTGTCAAGGAAATGCAAAATAAAACCACAATGAGATGTCACTATACACCAAACTCTTGTTAAAAATGGAATAAAATTAAAAATCCAGTTTTTCAGTGGCACTAGTCTCATTTCAATTACTCAATAGCCACTTATGGTCAGTGGCTACTCTACTGTATAGCACAGATATATATTTCCAACCTAATTTTAGTACATTTAGCATAATACAACTCTCCTAGCCAATTTCCCACAAAAACTTTATTTACCAAAATGAGATTATGCCCTTAACCACTAACATCTAACAACAATATCCATAGGCTAATCTCACACAAATATATGCGGAATGGTAGGATGAGTCCATAACCAATTTATTTGACCCAAGTCTGAATGCATGGCAGAGCTTATTTGACAATATTATAGGCTCCAATTAGGACCACTTAGAATTGCACTAAACTATACAAACTTACTTCCATAAAACCACAGAATACAGGCAGCAGAGGGAGCCTGGTGAATCCGTAAATTGCTTCTCCTATCATAAGTTTCCCTCATCCAACTTAGGACAGTATTTCCTGTACTTGGGTTTGGCTCAAAATTCCAATAGATTTTTATTGAACAGTGAAACCCCCAAGTACTTGACCCTAAAAACCATACTAGCTGCAACCCTCCAATGACACAGCTTTCCTAATATCCCTCCTGGTATTATCCACCCTAGGATCTGTGGGTTTTGAGGTAGTAAGAACAGCATAAGTATGGGGCACCTCACAACAGTTAAAGGAAACACCAGATAGCCATGTCCAGGGGATTATCTACACAAAGTTGTATATAAAAAACGTAGAGCCAAGGGATGAGTTGTTACATAAATGGGCCAAAGATGGTACCTGTTTATTGGCCCCTTTGTTGATCACTCCATAGCAAACTCGGATCATTAGCTTAAAGACTGTTGGCACAAAATTCAAATTCTTAAACATCCAATTACTTGAAATACAGCTCAAATCAGCACAGTTTTAGCCATATAGATCCTACCTGCTTTCTATAACATATGAAAATTCACTCAACATACAACAGCCATGAAAAAACAAAACTTCAAATTATAGAAGACCACAGACTGTTGCTGTTCTTTGGAACTCCGTAATTCATATTCCTCACCTTGCTGCTAAGCAACGTCATCGAGACATATTAAATCCCCTCTCCAAATTCCCTCTCCCATGGGAGTTCCCCTGTCCTTTCCATTTCTAGACTATGGCCCTACACTGAGGCCTCTGGAAGGTCTCTCGGTGTGAATGAATCCCTCAGGCAATCCTTTCTAAGTGGCCACCCAATAAAGCTTACTGTGCGGGCACCTGGGTGGCTCAGCCGGTTAAGCGGGTGCCTTCGGCTCAGGTCATGATCCCAGGGTCCTGGGATCAAGTCCCGCATCGGGCTCCCTGCTGAGCAGGGAGCCTGCTTCTCCCTCTTCCTCTGCCTGCCTCTCTGCCTACTTGTTCTCTCTCTCTCTCTCTGTCAAATAAATAAATAAAATCTTTAAAAAAAAAATAAAGCTTACTGTGCAATTACGCCTTCTCGTGGTCACTTTTTTTTTTATCAGCCCCGAAATCCTCAAAGGTATCACACTGACTCACAGCTTTCAGCCATTCCTTCACATTTACAACATGGAGACAATTGATATATTTCTGTACTTTTCTAAGTACAGGACTACTGTTTCCTGTTTCTTCATAACTGCAAGTTTGGTGGGAGGGACAAAACTTACTATTTAATAAAAATATTAAATAATATTTAACCAAAATATTAAATCATTAAAAAGAGGGCCTACCAGTAAAAATGAATTTACAAAATTTCAGATGTTTGTAGAACATTTACAGTTGTAGTATCAAATCTTAGCTGTTTACCTGTCATAAGGAAATCAGAATAGTAGTGTAAGATTTATGTAAAAATGTAGCTTCCAATGGAAAGCAGTCATATATATATGTATATATATATATATTTAGTGCTTTTTTTCTTTTTAGTAAAATGAATGGAAGGGATGTCTAGAAATCTATACTCATCTGAATAGCCTCCTTTTCTCCAACAGTCATTGATATTTAGCATTTTAAACAATGTGATTTTCCGTGGGCACAGGGGCTGTCACATTCTTTTCTAAGAAAGACTACAGGGGTGTCAGAGTTTCAAGATAGCATTATTAGAATAAAACCTTATACTCATATCAAGCATATCAGAAAATCACTGTTGTAAAAAAAAAAAGAAAAAGAAAATCACTGTTGTATAACAGCTTGAAAGCTCTGGGCTTTGTTAAGTAGATAGCATCACAGCTTGTCAGAATCATCAACCACCAACTGGGACTGTGATATAAGAGTTTAAAGAAGCACTGTTACCTTTCCAGTGGAAGGAATTAATATTTAAAACGGTGTTTTTCACCCTCTTTTATATTTCCCTGAATTGAGTTAGTTGATCCTTTAACTCTGGGCAAAACCATTCACAGGCTTACTGTGAATTTAATCATTGTATTCCTTTCCCAAATGCTTGCCTTTATAAAATAGTTTCCTTTTAATATTTCTCCAGTTTAAGTATTTGTGACTAAAGAACAATTAGAGTTATTCTAGCTAAAAGTTTTAAAAATTAATTTAAATGGTAACAAAGGAAAGTCTCCTCTCTCTTCCAGTTTTGTCATCCGTAGCCTCAACACTAGGTAGTTGGATTAGAAAATGACAAATCTTATTTGATAAGTTGCACATGCCATCCCATAATTAAATCTAAAATTAATGAAAAATTATTTCTCAATTTATATGAATAACCATTGCTTTTATCCTGCAATCTTTTCCACCCAAATGTTCAATTGAAGGGAATAACTTAAATATGACACATCATTTGTTTTAATCACTGTACTATTTAAAAATTGTTCAAATGTGATAACTTGATGGATAAAAACTGTAACATTTACTTCCTGTCTCTTGTACGGAATAACAAACGTGCGTTCTACACTATTTCTCATAGTGCTGGCTGGTTTGATAACACAACTTTATTGACCTTCTTTCTGTTCCAATTTCAATTTCCCACTGCCCTACTGGTGTCTCTGTACCTTCTAAAAAACTACTTCTTGAATTCTTACCTCAGTGTGGTTTAAAATATTCATCAATTAGCCTTTTGGTAGTCTTTCCCTTGCATCAACAAGTTTTCAACTTCCATTGGTTTATTTTCAAGATAAATGAATTTCTCTATTTTTTTATTATGTGAATTTCTCTATTCTTGTCTTATAATAACCCACTTCTTAAACATCATATTCCCCCTCAAAATAAACATCATATTCCCCTCCAGATTTTCTCATTTCTCTGCTCAACTTCAATAAACATTTGATAAAAATTTTTATCACCCAGGTGCACTTACTCTTCCTGGGCACTGGGCCACAGGGTGTCTCACTCAAACTTATGCCTTTCTCTGCATCCTAAGGACTGGGGGAATAACTCCAGCCTACAGAAAGAGGGACTAATGAGCTGACTTGGCCCATGATTCACACCAGCCTACAGGTGTTAGAAGCGTGAGGGCAGGAGGTACAGTGAGGAACAGTGCACATGAGCCGGCTCCTCCTCCCAACCTGCAGGTAGCCTCCCATGGATCAGTTGGGGGTATGAACCCTTCAGGGCTCACTGTAGCCACAGGTGAGGACCTATGGGGAAACACCATTAATAAACACTTCTTGATAGTATTAATTATAGAGTATCACCTCCTAACACCTTACTGACTCTTCAAAACACTCCAATCCAGCAAAAAAGCTCTAACCTTTCCAAATTATTAAATGTGTTCTTGCGAAAGTGACTATTTTTAGATCCATGGAACACATCTCTGCCTGCATCAATATCAGTAGGATTTGGTATTACTGAACACACCCTACTTCTTGTGAACCTTTGCACTTCTCTGGCTCTGAACCATTCAGACATTTCCTCTATTTTTCTTTGATGAGTTCTTGTGATACATGCTTTACACAAGCCATGGATGTCTCTTTGAATTTTACTCTTTCCTATATTTGTAAATGGACAAACAATTTACCCAGAGGCTCAAAACGAATACTCATGAATTTATATAACTTGCTTTGTGTAGCCCTGACAATATACTTTAAAAACAAAACAAAACAAAAACCTCCTTGTTCATTTATAGCACTTTCTTTCATCCCTTTCTCTAAGCTTTCTATACCTTCTCAATCTCATCATGAAATCCTGGACCAGGTCACCATTATCTTAAGCCTGAATAATAAAATACATTTTCAACTGGCATCTGATTCTGTGCTTACTGTCTCTCCCAAATCTATTCTTCACACCAGAACCAGAATGACTTCTTCCTTCTCCTCCCTCCCAACACAAGCTCAGTGCTATTAGAATATGACTTAAATTCATTCCTATTGCCTAAGTCCAACAGAATCTGTGCACTAGCTTTCACCTATCATTTGTTGTTCATTTTAGCCTTCTGACTGGTGTGAGATGGTATCTTATTGTGGTTTTGATTTGAATTTCTCCGATGATGAGAGTTGTTGAGCATTTTTTCATGTGTCTGTTAGCCATTTGTATGCCTTCTTTGGAGAAATGTCTGTTTATGCCTTCTGCCCATTTCTTGACTGGATTTTTAATTTTTGGGGTGTTGAGTTTGATAAGTTCTTTATCGATTTTGGACACTAGCCTTTTGCCTGATATGTCATTTGCAAATATCTTCTCCTATTCTATAGGTTACCTTTTAGTTTTGTTGATTGTTTCCTTTGTTGTGCAAAAGCTTTTTAACCTGATGAAGACCCAATAGTTCATTTTTGCTTTTATTTCCCTTGACTTTGGAGCTGTGTCTAGCAAGAAGTTGCTACAGTCAAGGTCAAAGAGTTTGCTAATTGTGTTCTTTTCTAGGATTTTGATGGAGTAACATTTAGGTCTTTCATCCATTTTGAATTTATTTTTGTGTATGGTGTAAGAAAGTGGTCCAGTTTCATTCTTCTGCATGTGACTGTCCAGTTTTCCTAACACCAGTGTTGAAGAGACTTTTTTCCATCAAAGCTCACATTCTGGTTTTTTTTTTTTAAGATTTTATTTATTTATTTTACAGAGTGAGAGAGAGAGAGAGTGAGCTCGAGTGTGGTAGGGGCAGAGGGAGAGAATCTCAAGCAGACTCCGTGCTGAGCATGGGAGCCCAATGTGGGGCTCGAACTCAGGACCGAGATCATGACCTGAGCCAAAAATCAAGAGTCAGTTACTCAAACAACTGAGCCACCAGGTGCCCCCTAAGCTCACATTCTTAATTATATACTTAACTTAGATATCTATGAGACATATCAGAACATGAAATAAAATAAATTTACTTTGTTTAAAGTCCAACCTTTGCTGGTCTACTTTCATAATGTTAATATTTTAATGAGAAGACTTTTAATCTGAAAGCAGTGCCCAGTTCCTGGATGATAGTGAGATGCTGCTCAAACTATTATAGCTGAGCTTAGGCATTTCATCCCTAAAGCATCATAGTGATTGTCACAATTTCATATAATTATCTGCCTTAGAAATGAAAAGACCTGAAAAAATATCCATCAAATGTCTGTCTGTTTATTTGTTTTTTCTATGAGCTTAGAAACTTCTGACAATAGTTGTCTATTTCAAGCCTATAGCTCAAAATCTCATGATACAGAAGAATCTGAAAATTGACATTATGCATTTTACCCTACAGCAACATGCCTTATTATATAGATGACTTCATCTATTTAAAAATGTGCTCCAATTTAAATATCCTCCTCAAATGCCTTCATATTTTGCACTTATTCTTAAATTTGGAACTAAAATAAAGTTCTTTGCTTGTGGTTTCCGTGGGGATGGTTTTGGAAAGTAAGGTAAAAGAAAATGAAAATTCCTTGACCTCACTCTATCCTAATTATTTGAAATACCTTTTCACAACAAATTCATATCATAGATATAAATATTCACTGTGAAAACTTTCATGAACTGGCATTGAAGACAGTGCTAAAGAGTGAAGAATTTCTATTACTTATAAAGCCACAAAAAACAATATTTCCTTACATATTTGAGGTATTCATCCCTGAAAACATTGGGGCATAAAGTAAAATCCAATAAAAACATAAACAAAATTAAATAAATTGTAATCTCTACAAGGAATGCATGCTATCTTCAAATATACAAAACAAGGGCACCCAGATAAAAATATGAAATGGAATTTTTAAAAAACATGCCATAGAAGAAATAAGAAAAAATATAATAATATAGTCACACCAAATATTGCCTGGTACATACACTTATTTAAAAAAATAGACACTATTTTTTAGAGTGATTTTATGTTCATAGCAAAACTGAGAAAAAGTACAGAATTCCCATATATCTCCCATCCCTACACATGCATAGCCTCCCTACTATCAACATGCTTCACCAGGGTGGTACATCTGTTACAATCCAACAATCCTACATTGACACATATTTACGGAAGTACTCATTCTTGGTTTTTATATTCTAGGGGTTTTGATCAATGTAAAATGATATTTTTCTATTATTGGAGGATCGATTATACAGAGAAGCTCTATTGCCCTAAAAATCCTCTGGGCTCTATACATTCTTATTTATTATTTGACTGTTCATTCTTCTCTATCTCCCAACCCTTGATATCCAGTGATATTTTAACTCTCCCTATAGTTTATCCTTTCTAGAATGTCATATAGCTGGAATCATATAGTATTATAGCCTTTTCACATTGGCTCATTACTTAGTAATATGCATTTAAGTTTCCTTCATGTTTTTTCATGTCTTGATATCTCACTTTTTTTTTTTTTTAAGCACTGAAGACTATTTTATTGTCTGGATGTATCACAGTTTATCGATGCATTCACCTATTGAAGGACCTCCTGATGGCTTCTAAGTTTCAGCAATTATGAAGAAAGCTACCACAAATATTCATGTGCAGGTTTTTGTATGTACATAAATTTGCACTTATATCAAGAATCAAAACTGCTAGACTGCATGGAGAGTATATTTAATTTTGTAAGAAACTATCAAAATGTCTTCCAAAGTAGCTGTACTATTTTGCATCCCCTGTAACACACAAAGCGACTCCCATTGCTTCACAGGCTTGCTAATATTAGCATGTTCTATAGGCTCACCTCACATAATTACCATTTTGTTTTTGTTGCTATTATGGTGACAATATTAAAACTCTACTCTCAGTAACTTTCAAGTATACAATGCATTATTGTTAACTATAGTTACAGATAGATAACTTTAACTACAGTATACATACTATATAGATACTGTATAGATTCTATACTCTGTAGATACTATGGTTATAGTTATCTATGTGTACATGAAATTTCTAGAACTTATTTCTCTTATAACTGAAAGTTTGTTCCCTTTGACCAACATCTCACATTTCCTATACCCCTCAGGCCTTAGCAACTACCATTCTACTCTGTTTCCAGGAATCTGATGTTTTTAGATTCCACCTATAAGTGAAATCATATGATATTTGTCTTTCTCTGTCTGAGTTACTTCACTTAAATAATGCCCTCAAGTTCCATCTATGTTGCTGTTAATGGTAGGATTTCCTTCTTTTTATGGCTGAATAATATTCCATTCTATTAATTAATTAAAATAGCTATCTATTATCTATCATCTATTTATCATCTATCTATCTATCTATCACATTTTTAAACCTCTTCATTTAGTCATTTAGGTTGTTTCCATGACTGTCTATTGTGAATAATAATGATACAATAAACATGGGAGTATAATATCTCTTTGAGGTATTGATTTCATCTCCTTTGGATTTATACCCAGAAGTGGGATTGCTGGATTACGTCAGTTGTATTTTGAATTTTTAAGGAAAATCCATATAGCTTTTCATAGTTACTGTGCCAATTTAGCTTTCTACTAACCGTGTACCAGGATCTTCTTTTCTCTATATCCTCACCAGCATTTGTTGATATTTCATTGTGGTTTTGATTTGCATTTCTCTGATTAGTGATATTGAGTATCTTTTCATGTACTTGTTGGCCAGTTTTATGTCTTCTTTGGAAAAATGTCTATTCAAATTATCTCTCCAATTTTTAATCTGTTTCTTTGATATTGAGTTGTAGGAGTTCCTTATATAGATATTAACCCTTATCAGATATATAGTTTGCAAATATTTTCTTCTATCCCGTAGTTATTTTACTTTGTTGATTGTTTTTCTGTGAAGAACTTTTTTAGTTTGTTCTAGTCATACTGGTTGATTTTTTTTCTTTTTGCTTTTGTTATTTTTTAATCAGGTTGTTTTCTGACACCTTGAACATCTTATTTGTGTCTAAGTTCTATGTGTTTAGAAATTTATAAAAGCTTCATACTTAATATGATAAAATTTTATTAAAACACATGAAACTCTCATGATTGGAAATGTAAAACATACCCTGTATGAATTGCCCATGTAATTGCAGTTGGAAAGATTGTTACTCAAAAGTAATTCCATCCAAGCCTTTCCAGTTCACTCCCCTTCACTTTCATTAGGAAGTCATGGTGCTATGAGGATATATTCTATGATTTTAATATAGAATTCTTAAGCAACTGTTTTATCTTGGAGATACAGTGTCATTTAATATAAAATTACTCACATATTCATTGAAATAAAAGTAAAATTTACTTTTATTTGTAACCTTAATTTTGAAATTTGAACTGAAATCAATTTGTAAAGTAATACTTTATGAAAAAAAGTAATACTTTGTTGAATGTATCAAAATTATGAAAACTTTACAATGTGTTAACCAAGTAACTCATAGAAATAAATTTAGGAACTAAACTATGTTGTTAAGGATTTCTGTTCATAGATGTTCCTTACAGCCCCATTTATACTGATGAAGAATTGAAAAGTCTACACAGCAAATATCAGGAGACTAAGTTTTGTAAAGCACAAGCATCTTTTACCATTTTTTAAAATCAGATGCCCAGAAAAATATTTACGACATATGTTACTAAATTAAGGATTAGGTTTAGGACTATTTCTATTAGGAAGCAATTTTTTTTTTTTTTAAGATGAAAAGGAGAAAGAGGGATAGGGAGAAAGGTGTGGAGTGTGGAGAAAACTTTAAAATTTAATCTAAGTGTTTTGATCTTTTTATTTTATTTTGTTCTTTTTTGTTATGCTACTGTAAATGAAATTATTTTTTTAATTTCAATTTTGGATTGTTCATTGCTAGTTAATAGAAACACAAATGATTTTTGTACATTATCATGGGTTTTTTAAAAACATTTTTTTATATTGATTAGCAATACAAATCATACATTCATTCAAAGACTACCTTAAGGGCAAACTCCACTTTGACGCAGTCTCTGACGACTCATCCTTACTAATACAACCGTTCAGTAAATGCTCAAAGATATTAATCCTTATCACTGTATTAATTGACTCTATAATATCACTTATATTTTCTATTTGGTTCACATTTACCTTGTAACCTCATTAAAACTGTCAACTCTTGGGACTGAAAAACAGGACCCAGTGAATAGTGAATTATATGTGATGGTAGTGTCCTATGAGTGAAACAATAAGGTATTATATTTTAATTGATCATCTGTTTCCTTTCCTCTTTATTGTGGTTGACTAGCCTGTAAAGTCTTCTCCCACAATCAAATATTACTATCATGTACATTTTTCCTTTATCATTTTTCCTTATGCTTTATTCAACAAAAGAGAAGAAAAACTGCTAAAACCTGAGTAAGTAAACATGCTTCATTTGCAACTGAAGCTGTAAGTAATCCCTAGGAATAGGGTGATCACTCATAATAAATTTAATTTCAGTATTTTGTTTTTTATTCATGTAATCAGAGTGGGGAGTTTCTTTTCAAAGTTCAGCATCAATGTGAGAGCAATTCTCAAATATGTTGAATGACTAGGTGGTTCTTTGATGTTATTTTTAACATTATTTTTGTTCTCATTCTCATTACATTTCCACAGTGTATTCAAAGAAATATCCAAACTTACAACAGTAATTTGGAAAAATGAGTTTATAAAACTTTGACCTCTATTTAATAAATGAATATTTCTGTCATTGCAATAAAATTTCATCAGACGTTGTAATATAAAAGTATGACAAACTTTAATGAGTAGAGGGGAAAAAACATTCTCTTCTGCAAAGTTCTGATAAGAATTTGTTTCTATAAGAGATTTTACCCTTTTGTAATTAGAAAAGTCTAATCCTCACATATTAAAGACCAAATGTAATAATATATTACTCTTATATTTCTTTAGAAGACTAAGAAATTTGACATTACTTGCATATATCTTTACCCTTTTATAAATAAGTTGTTCTTTGAACTATTAAAATTTAAATTATTTTAATCAATATTATGCTCTTTTATTGAAGTATAATTAATATACAGAGTTATATTAGCTTCAGGTATACAAAATAATGATTCAACAATACTATACATTACTCAGTGTTAATTAGTATTGTGTTTTTATGTTAGATTAAGGTTATCAACACAATAATACGTGTTTTAAATACTGTGGTGTATATGTACTTTAATATCTATGATTATATAATTCCAAATATAAATGTCTCATACTTGTATTTTTCAAAAAACTTTGGTGGCACCAAACAAAACAATTTACATTGCATTGCATTTACACTATATTGTATTACATAGCCAAGTTATATTTAAAACTGCATATACATGCTTATTTTTATCCATGGTATACATTTGAGGTATATTTTAGCCAGGCTTTCAGACAAAATCTTAAAAAGCCCTGATAAGAAAACACACATGTAACCTACATACTGTAGTATTTCATTTTCTCTGTTTTATTGTGGTGGATTTTTTTTATTCCTCTTTTTGCCTATGGACATTATCCACATAATTAAGATTCAATGTGAAATTTAAAACCTTAGAAAAAGATTCATAGGTGATCCTTAAAATAATAAATAGTGGTAAAGTTCTGAGTGTGATAAGAACAAAAGTGTTTGTACAGATGCTTCAAATTTGTCAAATAGAGGCAAAAAGATGTTTTTTGAGGTGTGCACTGTCAACCTTCATCATTTCCTTTGAAAAATTTTAAATAATAATTAATGACAGTGTTTATTTATTTTTAATTTAAAACTCTGATTTTATAGCTTCACTGGTGAAAAAGAGAATCTGGTGTCACAAAGCCTATACAGTTGCCCAGGAACAATCACACAAAGCTGAGAGTTATCTGTTCCTTTTGGGGCAAGGTACTGCTTCCATTCTAGCACTCACTATTCCCTGGTATCTCCCAGCAATCTGAGGCTGAGAGTGTCATCATTTATCATCTGTTAGCACTCTTGTTTTCTTCTAGTTGGAATTAATAAAGAAATTAAAATACACTTATTTAAATAACATAGTACCTGATTAAAAATCCAATATTTAATTAAAATGGGTTTATTGTATATATTAAGCCATCTTCAATATAAAGAAATATATTCTTGTCCCAAAGAGAAAATCTCTCCTATTTTTTTTGTTTGTTTATATCTTATTTTGAAATTCCTGAATATGTTAGCTTTAATGAGTATAAAGGAAATAGGAAAACTCCCACGATAATGCATAATTCATGGATTTACTAGAAAGCATACATTTAAATATATCTTACAGAAACTAACAAAATAAACACTATTGTTTTATATATGTTCATTTCATAAAGCCAGTGTACTCAAGCTTTTCACATGAATCTTCAAATTTGCTTCTTCATTATTACTATAGCCAGCTTGTCAGAATTAGTCATTTTATCTTCAGATTTACTTAATTGTTTGAGTTATAATAAAATTTAACCATCTTAATATAGCTGGAACTGTAACCAATTGCTATATTGTATTTTAAAGTGTTATGCATACTTGGAAGAAGTAAGCAGTAGTAGCAAAATATTCAGTTTATTTAAGATGCCATAATATTAGAGAGAGCAATAAGGGTAGTAAGGCCAAAATCTCTATGACAAAAAAAAGCTTAAAAAAAAAATAGAACGTAGGTGACAAGGTGTCTTAACAAAATCCAAGAGTGGGCATGAGGGAAATGTCACTGATACAAGACTTCCATTGTATTAGCAACTAGAGAAATCAGAGAAAAAAACAGTGACTAAGGTAAGAAAAATAAAACAACAAAAACTTTTGGGAGTAGAAACTGAAATGAACAGAGCAGGTACAATAGAGAGAAAGGAAAGAGAAGATCAAAATTAAAATGGTGAAGTATTCTAGGAGATGTATATGAAAGCATATTTTTAAAGGTACTTTGATGTACTAATATTCCTTTTAATAGTGCTAAAAATTTCATCTACAGTTATCAAAATAAAGTAAAAATGATCAAATCTTATACATAGTTACAAGAAAAAAGTAAGGAATAAATTAATGAAATATTAGATAATGACATGTCAGAAAGATATATAAAACCTGTAAACAAATGTCACTCACACCTTTATTAACAATTACCTCAAATTAAAACTCATCCAGATGACCATCAAATGATGAACTGATAGCCAACATATGAAACATAGAAATGATGTAATACTACCCAACAGTAAAAATGAATGAATAACAAATATGCAACAACATGAATTAATATTAAAAACATTATGCTAACTGTAAGAAGCTAGACTAAAAAACTTACATACTGTATGATTCAATTACATGAGATTCTGGAACAGACAAAATAATAGAGAAAGGAAATAAATCCTATTATTTGCTTATGTGTATATTTGTGCAAAGGTAGCTGATGTCAGAAAGGCAGCTTAGGGGTGCCTGGGTGGCTCAGTTGGTTAAATGTCCTACTTGATCTCCGTTCAGGTCTTGATCTCAGGGTTGTGAGTTCAAGCCCTGCATTGGACTCTACACTGGGTGTGGAGCTTACTTTAAAAAAAAGAAAAAAGAGAAGAGAAAAAGAAAAAAAAGAAAAGAAAAGAAAGCAAGCTTAAGGGAAATTTGATGGTCAGTGGAAGTGTTCTGCGTATTGATTCTGTTAGTGGTTACTATATGCATTTATCAAAATATAAAATACATAGAAATGTATACCAAAAAAAATTAATTCCAGTACAAATAAAGAGTTAAGGAATTTCAAAAACAAAAAAAATAAATAATTTGAGGATAAATTTGAAAATATTTTCAACACTTGTGTAAAACAAACTATTAACAAGAAGGGGTCTAAATAAATGGAGAGATGTACTACACTCATGTATTGGGAGGCAGTATTATTAAGATGCCAATTCTACCCAAATTGATCTATAAATTCAACTGATCCCAGTGACATTTCCAGCAGGCTTTTTTGTTCTTGAAATTGACAAGCTGCTTTAGACATATATGGAATTTAAATGCATCTAAAACAATCAAAACAATTAAGAAAAGAAAGAACAAAATTAGGGAACTTACACTACCTGTGTCCAAGATTTATTTCAAAGTTATAGTTACCGAGTTCATGTAGATTGGGTATTTATAAAGATGTATACTGCTTCATGAGACAAAACAGAGTCCACAAATGGACCTATACATACATATATAGTCAATTTTTCAACAAAGGTGTCAAGGAAATTCAGTGTCAAAATGTAATTGTTTTAACAAATAGAATACTAGAAAAATTGAATAGTCATATGAAAAACAACATTTGATATTTACCTCACACCACATAAAAAATAATTTGAAAATGATTATACTATAGGAAAGAGATACAATTAATAAAATCCAAAAAGAAAACAGAATAAATTCTTAGAGATCTTAGAATTATAGATCTCTTAAATGGGTACAAAAATATATGAAATATAAATAAAGATGTTGATAAATTAGATGTCATGAAAGTTAAAAGCTTTTTCCCTTTAAAGTCATTATGAAGGGGTGCCTGGTGGCTCAGTCGGTTAAGCATTTGACTCTTGGTTTCAGCTCAAGTCATGATCTCAGGGTCATGGGATCAAGCCCCACATCAGGCTCTGTGCTCAGAAGCAAGTCTGTTTGAGATCCTCTCTCTCCCTCTCCCTTTGCCCCTCTCCCTGCTCATGCTTTCTAAATAAATAAATAAACAAATAAATAAAATCTTTAAAATAAAAAATAAAATCATTATGAAGAGAAGAAAAAGAGAAGCCACAAAGAGGGAGAATATATTCATAAATGTGATTCGGGGAAAGAACCTTAGAACTTTTACAACTTTCCAATTAGACAAATAATCCAATTAAAAATGGAAAAAAAATGTATACAGACACCTCACCAAGGAAATAGTCACGTGACAAAGATGTTATATGTAAATACACAGGACACAACGTTTATCACAATTAGTCATTAAATAAATGTTAAGCCAGCCCTCTGTGAGATATCAGTGCATACCCAGTAACCCAGAAGAGAAATTAAAATTAAAAATGATTGTTCATGTTAAGTGTTGGGTAGGATGTATAGCAACTGGAACTCTTATACCATGATGGTGGGAATATTACCTTAAAGTAATTTAATTTTTAGATGACATAAAATAAATTGCCATCATTACCATAAAATATCCCTATGAGTTAAATTACTTTAAAGTAATATCTCATTGTGGTTGATTTACATTTCTCTGATGAAGAGTCATGTTGAGCATTTTTTCATGTGTATGCTATCTATATGTCTTCTTTGGAAAAATGTCTATTCAGGTGCTCTGCCCATTTTTAATTAGATTATTTTTGGTATTGAGTTGTATATTTTCTTTATATATTTTTGATATTAATCCCTTATCAGATATATCATTTGCAAATATCTTCTCCCATTCTGTAGGTTGCCTTTTTTTTCTGTTGATGGTTTCATTCACTGTGCATAAACTTTTTACTTTGGTGTAGTCCCAATATTTTATTTTTGCTTCTGTTTCACTTGCCTAAGGAGACATATCTAGAAATATGTTGGTAAAGATAATGTCAAGGAAATTATTGCCTTTATTTTATTCTAGAGTTTTATGGTTTCACCTCTCACATTTAGGCCTTTAATCCATTTTGAATTTATTTTTGTGTGTGGTGTGAGAAAGTGGTCCAGTTTCATTCTTTTGCATGTAGTTGTCCAGTTTTCCCATCACCTTTTATTGAAGAGACTGTATATTGTATATTCCCGCTCCTTTGTCATGGATTAATTGACCATATAACCTTGGGTTTATTTCTGGGCTCTCCATTCTGTTCCATTGATCAATATATCTATTTTTATGCCAATACCACACTGTTTTGACTACTACAGCTTTGTAGTATTTCAAGATATACTTGAAATCTGATATAATATTTTTTACATATCAGAATGACGAAAATCAAAAACATAAGAAATAACAAGTGCTGGAGGTTGGCTGGGAAAATGACTGACTCTGGGACCCTAAGCTCACCTTATCCCATGGATACAACTGGATAACACTCAACATCAGCATAAATAATGCAGAAAGTGACCTGAAGACTGGCAGAACAAACTCCACAACTAAAGGTAGAGAAGAAGCCACAACAAAGAAGGTAGGAAGGGTGAATACATGGTCTAGGAATGAAACAGACTGTGGCTGTTTGTGATGAGGAGAGAGCCAGTGGCATGGAGATGGGTGAAAAATAGACTTTCATACTGCAGAGCCCATATGTGGAGAACAAATCCCCATATCATTTGCCCTTGAAAGTGAGAGGGGCTAAATTTTGTGAGTTCTTACAGCCAGCGAGACTTAAATCCTGGCATTTTAAAAATCAGCAGTCTTGGCTCTGTGAGAGCCAGAGGGCATTAGATAGCAGAATCCCCATCCTTAGAGAGACAGCAGGACAAACAATGAGAGCAGATACAGTGTAGAACCAGCAGTTTGAAAAACACGGGGCAAGAGGATACAGAAAATGATTTGCTTGTGCCATTTTCCTCTCCCACCCCCCACCATAAATAACGGCCACCTGAGGGAACCAGTGCAGTGCTGACAAACCACAGCAAGATACCAAAGTGAAGCAGATAAAAGTAATATGTATGATCCAGAATTTAAATAATGATCGTAAAGATACTTACCAGAATTGAGAAAAAAAGTGAAGGACATCAGTGAGACTCTTAACACAGATATAAAAAAAGGAACTAATCAGAGATTAAGAACACAATAATGAAATTAAAAATATACTTGGTGGAATAAACAGTAGGGTAGATGAAGCAGAAGAATTAATTAATGACTTGGAAGACAGAGTAATGGAAGGTAACCAAGCTGAGAAAAGGAAAGGAAAACAAAGGGTGCCTGGGTGGCTCAGGTTTTGATCTCAAGAGTTGTGAATTCAAGCTCCACATTGGGCTCCACACTGGGTATGAAGCTCACTTTAAAAAAAAAATTAGAAATCAAACTATAAAGTGATATTATTTACTCTGGAAATATTTCTGAAAGATGTCAAAATGTATTAATGTATTAATTAAATTTAAATTACAATTTAAAATGTATACAATGACCATAAAATAATCTCTAGATGCTTTTTAAATTCAATTGGGAACATTAATAATATCACATATATGAAGCCTTATATTTATAGATTTATAAATATTATAGTTGAAAGTTTATAATTTGGATTTGTTTTATATTTTAAAGTAAATTTCAGAAAGATTAAGCTCATTGATTAATTCCATGATTAGATTTCAAGCTGAATTAATGTAATGTATGTTCATTTCCTTGGAGGAAATTCATATTCATCAATATGAATACAGATCATGCCCATATACTTTGCTTTGCATAGCACATTTCATTAAAATTGCAACTAATTTTAGCTATTTAATTATAATTTAACAAAGAAGATTTAGATCTTGTATAGTTTTTAAGACTTTATATTATCATAACTTTATAAATAATTATTAAAATTTTCTAGAGGTAAGGGGTGTGTTTTAGGGGTAAATCATGATGTATAGCAACTAAAATATCAAACATTTGGCATTTATAACTTATAACTGGGGCATTTCAGGTCAAAAGAAATTCATTAGTAAGCCATTATTATTAAATTGTTTTAGACATTAAGTTATTATTAATACAGGTGGCTCTTGAACAACATGAGTTCAAACTGTGGAGGTCTACTTATGCATGGATTTTTTCCATAAATACTGTATAGTATTGTAAATCTATTTCTTCTTCCATATTATTTCCTTAATAACATGTTTTTCTCTAGCTTATTTTATTGTAATAATACAGTATATAATATATATAACATATATAATATGTGTTAGTTAACTTTTTATGTTACTGGTAAGCTTCTGATCAATACCAAGCTATTAGTAGTTAAGTTTTGGGGAAGTCAAAAATTATAGGCAAATTTTTAACTGTATGAGGGGTTGGTGCCCCTAACCCCAAGTTGTTCAAGGGTCAACTATACACTTGTACTCAAGAAAGGTCATTTTCATAGACGATTAACTTTCTATAGTTAATCTATAGTTTATTGATAACATTCTGTCATATGTAAATATGACAGATTGAGTGATACATATGTTAAGATACATTTAACACCCTTTTATTGCACTTAATCTTTAGCTGGTACATACATAATAAAAAACCCAAAGTAAGGACCAAAGTGTATAATACAATAAAAAAGTACAGAAATTGCAGGTGTTCTGGAGATGTTAGAGAAATATAAATATAGGAGCAACTAAAACTACTTGGGAAGACTTTGCAAGTCACAGAAGATATGATATTTTATCTGGATAATGAAAAATAAGTAAAATTCCAAGACAGAGAAGAGGAAAAAACCATTCTTGGATGAAGGGGTAGTCCTAAATAGCATGGGAAAGTAAAGGTAAAAAATGATATTTCAGGATCATAATAGAACAGGACACTCAGGGCCAACCAGTAGAACTACTCTCATAAAATATGTATGGGAGAATTATAGTTAGTTGTGCAGGACACTAAAACAAAGTGATGACACAGTTTCCCTGCACAACACAGAACTCTAAGATTCCCTTGATTCCCAGGCTTGACCTGCTACCTCTACATTTGAATGACTATCCTCATAACCTACATGGAGGAAGATACTCTTTGACTTCTCTGATATTATCAAGTTATATTTCTAATGTTTATCCTTATCCCAATACACTATGACTTGGTTATAGTGAAAAGGTTTCAGGACTTGTATCTAAAGACCAACTGTAGTGTTTCCTCTTCTGGTGTTATCTAGAGTATTTATTAAAATACAAATCTACAGCTATGGAATCAACATTTGGAGGTAGACCCCTGGTATCAGAATATTTAGCAAGCTGCTCATGTGAATCCTATGTGCACTAACTGTGAGAGAGTCATTGATGTGAACTTTGTAATATGCCCCTAGTATGGGCAGAAGGAGAGCATGATGACATGAAGCCACGCATGTTTTTATGGAGAATGGGTATGGCAAGCTTCATCTTCACAAAACTGAATTTGTTCCTTACCATGCCATTGAAAGTGAGGAAGACAAACACACAACAAAAACAAGGTAGAAAGAAATGCAAAGTAGATATTTAATGAACAGTTAAATTATTCCAGTAACTACTCAATTCTCCTGAAAGTTTTGAATCTTGGCAGTTCTATGAGGCAAATATTAAGCTAATTTATAAAGAAATAAACTGAGGCATGAATATGATTATCTAGATTAAAGTGGTTTCAGGATCCCAATATGGTTTTTCTTAATTCTAGAAGATATAAATTCCTATGATCTTATTTTCCTCCACAGTGATGGTAAGTGCATATTCACCTACTCAGGCGATCATCACAAACAGAAAATGTCCCCAAGGAAATCTCATTAAAAGTTCATGAATGAAAGGGTAGATAATATATTGAACATTCCTTCCGGTAATTGCTTTCATTTTAGAATATCTGGTAGTTTATATTTAAGTATGAATTTAACATATGCAATTGCATCTTACAAAAATAATGGAAATACCATTGTAATAATATAGTTAGTGTTAGACTTCTGTTAACAGTATTTTCTCTCCTGCAATTCAAAATTATTAGGGTATTTCTTGTTATACATTTGTTCAAGCTAATAAATTTTTACCTTTTTCCTACTTACTCATTATCTCCTAATAAGTGACACAATTTAAAAAATTAACCAATCATTTGCTTTTTTTTTCAATTTTTTAGTGGTGTTTAATGTGTTACCTTAAAACAAGTGGTGCATTTTCTTCCAAAAGAAAACATTTGAGGGCGCCTGGGTGGCTCAGTTGGTTAAGCGACTGCCTTCGGCTCAGGTCATGATCCTGGAGTCCCGGGATCGAGTCCCGCATCAGGATCCCCGCTCAGCGGGGAGTCTGCTTCTCCCTCTGACCCTCTTCCCTCTCGTGCTATCTCTCATTCTCTCTCTCTCAAATAAATAAATAAAATCTTAAAAAAAAAAGAAAACATTTGACATAATTGAGACCTATTTTATCATACAATAAAGACATTAATATAAACATTTGACTTATTTTATTATCATTATAATAAAAATAATAAAAAGAGAGCTTTTTACCTTTAAACAACTTACTTTGTTCCAAATATGTGCCAAAGACTACAGTATGTTCATTCTCTCATATTATACAAAATTAAATTTATAAAGAAATCTTATAATTTAGTCTTCAAAATTTTCCTCACTGAAAATGAAACTGAGAATTAGTTTAGGTACCTAACCCAATGCTATCAAATGATGCGGCTGAATATCAAAGCCAGGCTTTCCCAATACAAGTTCATTGTTCTTTTCTCTCACAAAATAATACATTTACTCTTGCTTTATGTTATTCATTTTTAAGATGTCCACTTCTAGTGTGTCATTAAGGATACACACAGTACAAACATTTCACAGTTCTGACTCAGGCATTTAAAAAATTAAAGCATTTATAAATTCACATGAGAAATCTTTGACTAAGGCAGGATCTAGGCACAATTCATCCTTGCTCTTTTTCTGTTTTTCTCTGAGTGTGCTAATTTTCCCCTTTCCAAATGTTGGCTTTATCATTATTTGGCATCAAGATGATTGGAGATGTGACCAATATCAAAAACGATATGCACAAATGGGAAAAATGTCCATGTTATTCAATAGAGTGAAGAAATTTTACCCAGATTACTCCCAGGTAATATTGCCTCATGTCTCATTCGCAGACTTAGATTGCAATCACATTCCTGAACCATTCACCAATATAGGGCTGGTGAGCACCATGATTTACTTGGATTAGTAAGAATTCATAACTGGATCTGAGAGTGTCATTGGCCTACCTTGAGTTACTTAAATGATACAGGGATTCTGTTAGGGAGAAGGAACCAAAGGAATTTATATGCTAAGTAAACCACTAACAGTTCACTAACATTATTTGATTGCAAACCACTAACCACTAACAGCATCTGCCACAATTGTCTTCTGTAGTGAGACTATAGATAAACTGAGATATACATTCTGAAAGAAAAGATGTGCAAACACTTGTGTTTGTTGTATGTGTGTATGTGCATTTGTTGAAAAATGTGGGCAAAATATGCAAAAGAATAGAAATTTGAACAAGATAAAATATGCTACCTATTTTAAACAAATTAGAATAAATTATATGATAGTTACATATTTTATTTTTAATTTTCTATGATGAAAACGTAGAGGCTATGTTTATGATGTTTTAATTTTTCTGTGGACACAGGACTTTACTTGATAATTAAGGGGAGTTTTATTATTAAACTACTAAGGGTGACAGAAAATTTCAGGCATTTTACTATGGTTTATATTGTTTACTTAGGCTATGAAGTCATCTTGTACCTTTTCTGTAACTCTGTGCCCGTGGCTGGGAAAAAATAGAATAAATCAAAATAAGAAATAGAACTCTGTGTCCTCCTAGCACAGTGCAATTAGTACCAAAGTAAAATATAAACCTATTGCTGGTTTTTGAGATAAACGTAAGTGACAAAAGTTCATAGGGATATAATGTATTATTTGTTTCAGAGGTAGAGGTCTGTGATTCAACAGTCTTACACAATTCACAGTAGGAAGGGAAAAACGAAGGGGGGGAAATCGGAAGGGGAGATGAACCATAAGACTATGGACTCTGAGAAACAGAGGGCTCTAGAGGGAGGGGGGTGAGGGGGATGGGTTAGCCTGGTGATGGGTATTAAAGAGGGCACGTACTGAATGGAGCACTGAGTGTTTTACGCAATGAATTATGGAACACTACATCAAAAACTAATGATGTAATGTATGGTGATTAACATAACATAATAAAAAAAAAGTTCATAGAGAAGGGCAACTGAATTAGTCAAGTCAAGCCAGAGTAAGACTAACTAATAAATCCTGAAATTACGCTGTAGAACAAGAAAAGTTTATTTTTTTTAAAGATTATTTATTTATTTATTTGAGAGAGAGAAGCAGAGGGAGAAGCAGGCTCCCTGCTGAGCTGAGAGCCTGATGTGGGGCTCTATCCCAGGACCCTGGGATCATGATCTGAGCCGAAGGCAGATGCTTAACCGACTGAGCCACCCAGGTGCCCTAAGAAAAGTTTATTATTTTTTTAAGATTTTATTTATTTATTTGACAGAGAGAGACAAAGCGAGAGAGGGAACACAAGCAGGGGGAGAGGGAGAGGGAGAAGCAGGCTTCCCACGGAGCAGGGAGCCTGATGCGGGGCTCGATCCCGGGACCCTGGGATCATGACCTGAGCCGAAGGCAGATGCTTAACAACTGAGCCACCCAGGCGCCCCCAAAAGTTTATTTCTTATTAACAGAAAATCTACTATAGGTCAGAGGAGTGACTCTTAAATGCAGTGACAGATTGCCACACTGTATCTACGCTTCTTATGATGCTACCATCTCACATGTGGAACACAAATAGTGGAGAGATGAAGAGATGAATGGCTTTTGGTTGCCTCAGTTGGACACATACCACTCAGTCTAACCCAACTGCAAAAAAAAAAAAAGCCTGTGCTATAACAGAGAAAATATGGATACTGACTGTGTATTAACGAACTGCAGCAAGAGCTTTGGCTGGGTGAGTGGGCATTAGATTTAAGAGGTTAAAGAAGGAAGAGAGAAGGTAAGAGGTAGTATCAGATTTTATAAATGTACTCTAGTATTCATTTCTCATCTCTTGAGTGATTATTCTTCCATGCTTCGCTGAATGATTTGCTTTGACCAATGGAATAATACCAAAAGAGAAATTCCACTCCTCAAGATCCAGTATTACCTATAATTTTTTTTGCCTCTAAAATGATGACTGAACATGCTCCAGAGTCTGCTTAATCAATGCTACAGGGGACAAGCAAGGTTAACTGAGTGATCCTTTGGACTTTATTTTTATGGTTTCAGGTTTTCATGATTGTCTCAGCAACCTCACAGGCATGCATTTATTGCATTGTTCAAGTGAATGCTAACTCCTTCACATGAAATTCCAGGAGTGATACCTGAGGATCCCTGAGGGATACGAGGCCCACAGCCAAACTTCTGAAGATGAAAGCTAAACCAAGTGAGCTATTATAGAATCCAATTTGTTCCAACTCCTACTAAAGCTGAGCTCAGAGATTACCAGCATGTTCTGGGTAATGCCTGTGCTACAGAGCATATGGTTCATTTATGGACTCTGTCCAACGGTAGGCTGGTTATTAACTAATTATGCTATTTAAATTGATGTCTCAGCAAAATTAAATGTTTTTGATATAGAACTAACTAAATATTTGTCAAAGGAAAATAATTATTTGATAAATTTAACATTTAAAATCTAGGTTGATTGGAAATACCACTTATATATTTCTAGGAGGAATATCTTAAAGTATCTCTATAATATAAGGACTGCAGAGGTGACTTAGAGTTCTATAACTGATGCCATTTTCCGTAACTAATATATATGTCCTTAAAAAAAAAGTCCTCCCCCCACCTTTTTTTTTAACTTTCAAAGCAGCAATGTGGGAGAAGGCAAAAAAGATTAAACACTGATGGTTTTTGGTAAGGAAACTGCGTGTGTACATGCACACAGGCACATAAGAGTTCAGTACTTTACTGTGTAGGTGGTTTTAGATGCATATTTATATCTATACTTACCAACTGTGAGATGTAACATGTGACTTGAACAAGTTTGAAAGTCCCTTCAAAATTTATATTAGTGGCTTGAAGTAAAGAAAGAAAACTAATTCAATTCTCAGTTGTGTCTTCAAAGCTCATTTATACATAGGAAGCAGATTAGAAATTTATTGCTTTTTTAGACCCAGGGTAAAGGAATCACAAGATATATTTTCACAAGGGCAACTAAACCAGTTGAAGTTTATAGCATAATAAAATAACAGAAATTACTGAGTGTTTTGGGGGCAACAAATGGCAGTGATCTCACTGTGTTACCACAGAAGTTTGAAATGTTAGAAGAATCTTGGTGTGTAGGCTATAATTGATAATGGCAAAATACTCAGTGGAAACATGAAAGAACAAAAATGATGCTCTGAGGACCAAAAATGATTCAGAAGACTCTCTAGATAGTAGGCCCACGGTAGTCGTTTGCCTTGAATTATGTTTCTTATACCAGTTAGAAAAAAAATCATTTATTTGAAAAGCTAATCACAAATATATTTGTTAGAAAAAAAATCACCAGTAAGCAAACTTCATCAGGATTGATGTTTTTAAAAAGTATTTATTTTAAATTTTAAAGAAAATAAGATGATTCTGTTCAAGATATTTATAATATAAATTAAATTTGAAATCCAACTAGTGGTGTTTTTAAAAATACGAGTCAATTTTTAAAAGTAGATTACTCTGATTCTGTTTTCTTCCAAAAAACTTTTTTTTGAGTCCCGCCTGACGCAGGACTCAATCCCAGGACTCCAGGATCATGACCTGAGCCGAAGGCAGACGCTTAACCATCTGAGCCACCCAGGCTCCCTCTTCCAAAAAACTTTGAATAGTTCTGAAATATATTAAAATTAATCTTTAAAAAACAATCCTTCATTTCATACTTGTGTATGAACCTTAATATTTAACAAAGACTATATACATATAACATGAGGGTGATGAATATCTTAGACATAAATATCTTAGACTTTTCAGAAATCTTCAATTACACTAAAACTGTTGTAAATTTTTCAGCTCATGCGAATTATTTTTCCTTGCATTTCTGTTCTCAAAGTGCATATTTTCTAGCTAAGTAATATAGATCAAATCCTGAGTAGGAACTGCCTTTCATTGAAAATAATTCTGGAGCTTTAATTGAGCTAGGACTGCCTATTGACTAAATGAGATGGTATATCCATTCAAGTATTTTCGGTGTAGTTTAAAAAAAAGTTCACATATTGGGATGACTATTCAAACAAACAGACTGGACGACTCAGATATTTAACAAATTCATGGAAGGTCTTTCTGATTTAAAAAAAAGAAAAAGAAACAAAAATCATAGAGATAATCATGGGTAAGTTTACCAAACATTTTTTTTACAGAAAATAAAGGATACAGCCACATTTTTAGAAGAATGTTGACTTGAGCATAATTCCTTCCTAAACTAAACAATACTCATTCATTGATTAGTTAGTGGCTATAAACTAACAATTTAAAATTTCTTTGGAGGTTGGCTGCAAAAGCAGTCTGGGTGTTTATATAACAGACCATAATAAATGAATATTCAACAAACAGATACTAATCACATAAAGTGAGCACAATTATCCAAAACATAGTTGTATAATAGGAAATAAAGACAGGAAAACAATAGTTTTAGGATGCAGACAATATAATCACAGACATCACATGCCTAAAGAAAACACAATTTTACAGCCAGTACCTTTCTTTTAATTTTCATCAAGAAAGCACTGATGCCTTTATCTTTTAGAGACAGCTGGGATTAGAGTCAGGATATTTTAACTCAAGAATGAGTTATGGGTACTCATTGTCTAGGCCTTTGCCGGCCACAATCCATGTCTTATAGTTAATGATGTTTTGTATTACAGTACAAGTCAATATTGTGTTTTAAACAAAATAAAACATTTAAAAAATATATATTAGAACTGTTTTCTTATTAAACTTCAGTTTTGCTCGACTATGTTAAATTATTTAGTTCATAAATGTCAATATCCATCAAAATTTTATTAAACTATCACCAAAAGTGAGAAAATAATATTTATACATTGGAATTTTTATTTAATTTTCTTATTCACATTTGTGAAATATATTATCATTTTTAATAAGACAATAGTCACTGCATGCATTCTTCAATTAAATAAACAAATCCCTAATTAAAATTCCTTTATATTTTCATGTTTACCCATTCACCCCTTGCAAAATGTCATTACCCCTATAATATCATTAAGATATACTCCTGAGCTTTATTACTGACAAAAGAAAATCTACCATTAAATCATACAATAAAAATATTAATTAAAATAAAAAAGCCATATAATCAAATATGGCTAAAGAAATTGAATAGTACAACCCCCCCAAAAAAAAGCAGAAAAATAAAACGCTAAAAAATAAGGATTTTTATATGCTCACAAATTTTATAGTAGCAAACCTGTCTCTTCCTTCAGTTTAGCTGCATAGTGCTGACAGAATATCCCACAAAGCCTTGTAGTCAGGAATCACAGACAGTGGTAGATAGATTGGGGATTTAGAGGGCAAGGGAGATGCTGTAAGTGAAAGCACCAATTTATCAGCCTCTGACAATCCTGAGTCTGCAGGAAAAACCAGGAAGGTGGACAGATAGCAAATGACAATGAAACAAGGAGTGGAAACTGAATGTTTATCTTCTGATTCTATGACAAGTTAACTGACAAAGGGGAAAAATTCCTGTTGAGATTTTTTTAAAAACATTGTGTAAATTATATACTGTATACTTGGATTTCACCCTAAGGTACTTAAGGTTAGAAAACAAATTTTCACTGAATGTCATATATAACTTCATGTAGATTTTCTATCGTGCATCTCTAACATCATTCGTCTATCATGCATCTCTAAACGTCATTCAATAATGATATTACTGACTTTAATTTCAATTAGACATAAAAAATGATTAAGTCTATCTCAAATGCCCATATAATTGGAAAAAAAAGTATCAAATTTATGTGAAGGGAAAACAGGTAAACATTTTAACCTATTTAACATAGATAATTTAACATTCAGGTAACATAACTGACAGTATTTGTTAACATAGATCAATTCTAATATATTCTAATATAAACCAGGAGGTTTCCCAAGTCATGCTATAAATTGATGCCAAATATATGATTCTTTACTATGAAAATATTAGTTCATCATTGACCCATACATGTTAAATACTAACTGGTTTTGGAAATGTCCTATAATTCACAGGCCAGGTTGTTTTATGCAGGTAATTACACTGCAGTTTCTTTAAAGTTTTAAGCATATTTTGTTCCTAGATATCATGTTGTAAAATTCCAGAACTATCAATTTCAACAAGTCCAGATATATCATTAAACTTTTTGTTAAGTATTCTAGTTTTACTACTACCGTCACTACCACAGCTACTACTTCTATTATACTACTACTTACTACTAGTAGTAGTACTACTAATATAACATTCAGTGATGAAATGTGTCACATCTTTCACAGTTGGCACATTTTTTTAAAGATATTTATTTACTTATTTAGAGAGATCATGAGAGAGAGGGGGGAGGGGCAGAGGGGAAAGGAGAGAGAGAATCTCAAGCAGACTCACCCCTAAGTGTGGAACCTGATTCTGGGCTCAATCTCAATGATCCTGAGATCATGACCTGAGCCAAAACCAAGAGTCAGATGCTTAACCTACTATGCCACCCAGGCACCCCATGGCTCTTATTTTTAAGGCTAAACTATGTTTTTCTTTCTTTATTCCATGACGTTAAAGGTCATGTGCTCTGTTTTTTTGTTTGTTTTGTTTTTTGTCCCTCCAACCCCCTGCACTGTACTCTACTGTGGTACTTAGTAGTTATTTAACACCTCTGTGTTTACAGAACACAATGCTTTGGCTAAAACTTCAAGGAAAATACTTGTTTTTACTTAAAACTTTCATTCTTGAAATATTTTTGACATTGATTTTTAATTGTGGGATTGGGCTCCTGGGATAAGATGTGTGGATATCCTTTGAGGATTGTATAGTCTTCCTAAGAAAAGGCATTTTTTAAAATAGATATATGAGGTGCTATCAACCTATAAACATTAAAATAAATCACTATAGGTTTCTTTGAACCACATTTAAATTCATGTATGTTACTCTGAATAGAGTTTTGTCACTTTATGTGTGTGTGTATAAGTGCATGTGTGTACATACATATATTTAAATGAGTTACTTTTATTTAATAATTTACTCAAAGTTGTATAGATGTAATTTTGATATTTCTCTTTTGCCTAAATATTTAAGGAAAAGTGTTTATTTTGTTCTTTGTTAACTTGGATTTCACTGTTAATTTTTACTTGTATTGTTTTCACAGAGAAACTTAGCCTGAACAAATTCTGCGTTTTGACTTTACTAAAGTTTTCTTTGTGGATCAACATATGTCCAGTTTTGAAAATTCACCATAATAATTGGCAACAAATGTGCACTTTATATTTGTAAGATTCCCATCACATGCAATATGAAACATATATTCAAATACATTATCATCTTTCAATTCCTATGAACCTGTTTATACTTACATTGATAAAGGTATTTTAAGTTGCACTTAATGCATATTTTTCCATGTCTTTTTAGATAAAAATATTATTTTCATGCTAAAATCTTGTATTTGTATAGAAATATCAGACATATTAATCAGATTTTACCCATAATCAAGATAAAATTATCCATTGCTTCTTTATCATTTTTAATTTAATTTTTATTAAACAATGATTATCTTGGCTTCTTAATTTTCTTATGATCAAATTACTATATTTTTAAACATTCTCTAAATTTTTCTGTGTTATTTAGATCTAGATTGATCTTTCTTACAACATTTTAACCAAAAATTTTCTCTTAATGTTATGTGAAATTTCCAAAAACTAAAATGAATTCCATCTGGGAAATTTGTCTTACTTCGTTTGTAAAAAAAAATGACAACCTTTTCAGATAATATGAGATAAACTATCAGAAGAAATTAAAATACAACCTAATGATGTGAATGGCTTTATCATTAACATATGGTTATCTACAGAACATGAATAAAGTTAATTCTGACAAATAAATCACACCCGACTTTCTCCACATTCCAAATCTTGGCACATTTTCCATTGTCCCACCTTGAATTATAGCAAGAGATGATTGCAGCTGCAACACTCATGCCGCAGCATTTAAGACATACCAAGTTTTCCCATTGATAATAATCAATTCTAGCTCTTTTAGGAGCTCTGAGCTTTACAAACAGTGCCTCCTAAAGAGGTAACTGACAGACCAAGCAATCTTAGGTAAACTCTCTACCATGGAAGTGGTACCTCTTTCATGCTAGTATGTTAGACAAGTGGACATAAAAAATTATTATCCTCTCTCTCATGGTTCATCAAAAAAAAAAAAAATTATCCTTTCCTCACAATCCATCTGCCTTAGCTGGACCAACAAGCCCTTACCCTGGAACACATTTCAAAAACAAAACAATATACTTTATTTCATTCTCCTGAAAGAGTACCTTACCCAGTACCTATGAAATCAATTTACCTTTTTGTTCTCACTCCCTGCTATACCTATGCCTCTCTTGTAGAATAATTGCATGCCTAGGCTGAGTAGCAATAGAATGAAAGTACGGAAGGTCTGCTAACCTCGGCTTGATTAACTGTAAAGGTGAATCCTTGCTGTGTTTTGAAACAAAACAAAACAAAACAAGACACTAGTCTCCTTAAAACTGGACAGTTTTCCTATCTTTTGTCTTTATGACTCGGTATCTTTGAAGAATATAAGTTATTCATTTTGTAGCAGTACCTCTATTGGGTTTTTCTATACATTTATTACAACTGTGTCTTCATAGATTCTGTATTTGCCTGTTTGGCATTCATTCAACACTGGCCAAATTATATTAATTATATCTTCTTATTTTCTGTATTCTGAATGCTTAGACATTTGCAGCCTCACTATGTGGGAACAGACTGCCCCTTCTCAGGGCTAAGCCAATTTTTAGATAGCCAAGTCTTACCTGGGAGCATGCCTTTCACATGCAAACCAACCAATCCAGAGCCTCACCGCGAGCCATTTTCTTATCAAACTCACACACAAAGAAAGCCAATACTTCCCCTCCCCTAAATCATCCAGGACCAGGTGGAGGCAACTAGAGACCATTCCTATAGCCCAGAGCTTGCTGATACTGTAACTAGCCGCTAGTCCTAAACTTTTTTTTTTTAAAGATTTTATTTATTTATTTGAGAGAGAGAGAGAGAAACAGTATGAGAGGGGAGAAGGTCAGAGGGAGAAGCAGGCTCCCCGCTGAGCCAGGAGCCGGATGTGGGACTCGATCCCAGGACTCCGGGATCATGACCTGAGCCGAAGGCAGTCGCTTAACCAACTGAGCCACCCAGGCACCCTAGTCCTAAACTTTTTATCCTGCTTTGCTTTTCCTTTCCTGTAAAAACCCCATTAAAGATTTTGGCCTGGGCATTCCTCTCACTCCTGCTTCTGTCTCCTAACCGATATACTATCCCTGTGGCCCTGCATGGTGTGGCATTCCCTTCTTTCAGAAGTGTAAGTAATAAAAGTCTTCTTTCAATGGCATTGGCCTCTCTGTGTTGTCATTCAGCTACCTCCATAAATTAAAATTCCATGGGTACACTTGAGACAACTTCCTTATAAACAGAATCAGATTATGCTTTTTGGTCAGGAATTGCATAACGGTCATTTTTTCCTTCTCAATATAGTGTATCAGGAAGCATATGATATCTATCCCTCTAATTACTAGTGATATTAATTTGATTACTCAGGTAAGATGGAATCTGCCAGGTTTTATAATATAAAGTTATTTCTCTTTAAAATTAATAAGTATTTTGTATGGCATAAATATGAGATACACGTACTGTCTTTCACATTATCTCTCACCCACTGGGCTTATCATTCATCAATGACTTTTGCCTGAAACAATTATTACTATGATGATTACCAATAGTGATCAAATATCTTTCATCTAATCTACCTATGGAGATTGAGTTTACTCTTCAATGTTTAGCAACATATGGCTACATTAAAAAAAAATCCTTCCTTTGTTCCATATGGATAACATTAATACTTATTCATTTATACATCCATAATTTTAATTTACAACTTCAGCATGTCATATGGATTTGACTTAATTGCCTATGCATTTTAAATTTTCTCTTGTTAGATTATGATCTTGCCCTAGACACAGTTTTTTCCCTTAAGCAAATATCTGATATAACTTACAGCAGTTAATAATAGTGATTTCAAAATATATGTACATTCTTTGATACTTCTCCCTTCAAGAGTTCTAGTCAATGACATGTAAATAGAAGTTATGTGAGCCATTTTTAATATTGGCTCATGAACACAAAGGCAGAATCTTCATGTTCTTTCTCCTTCTACTGGTTTGTTGTACATGATTACTTGGCCTTGGAATTCAATTCTGGAAAATGGTACATTTGAAGAATGCACATTTGAAAATGGTACATGTGAAAATGCACATTTGAAGAATCCTGTGTTCCTGAATTACCCCTGGAGATAAGCTGTCCATCAAACAGGAACAGCCATGGTGGACTCTGTATAAATGACATCAATATTTCTCATGTCTCTTTCAACCACTGTACATTTCAATAATTGTTTTTTGTTACAGCAACTGAAGCACCTCATTTGATATACTTCATTTACTTCAACTGAGGTCAGGAATGAAATAGTACCTCAAAGTTGTATGTGACAATTGGAAAGGGTCCATATTTGTCAGTATATGGTATCATATAGAGAAAATCTTTAATACTTAGTTAAGTAAAATAGTGGCTTTGGGGAAGTTTTCTGTATTAGTTTGCACTGAGAAAGGACTTGGGTTCCAAAAGAGGTGAACAGTGAGAAAAGAACAAAGAAAGATGAAGGTTCAGACTGCATGTTTTTTTGAATTATGAGAGGAATATTCTACTGTGTAAATAAATATATCTTGAATTTCTACTTTTGAAAACAGTCATAAACAAGTTAGTTACAAAATATCTGGCTGAATGAAAACTAGAGAAAAACATACTATTCAGAATGTCTATTTATTTATTTTCAGAATGTCTATTTAGGTATCAACCTATTGATATGCTAAATTGCATCTGAATTTTAGGGTTATTAGAGCTAATATTAAAACTAAAAATTTTGCCAGGTGGATTATAGAGGAGATCACTAGATAATGCATCAGTAGTTCACCCAATCACATGGGCTTCTTGAAAACAGACTTAAAAAGTCAGGCTTTAGGTATGTGTTCAGGCAATGTGATAAATAGAACTATGCTGACAATTTTGTGGAGAAATCAACTGATTAGTCATGCAGTATTTTTGAAGATACATAAATCCATTATTACTCAAGAAATAACAGAATGAATAGGAAATATATAGGCTCTTTCTCTGAAGAGCATTGCTATGGTTTGAATGTTTATGTCCTTCTAAAATTTATATATTGAAATTCTAGTGCCCCACTTGATTGTACTAGGAGATGGGATGTTTAAGAAAGGTTTAGAATATGAGGGTGGAGCCTTCCTGAATGAGATTAACACTTTTAAAAAAGAGGCTCCAGACAGAACCCTACCCCTTTAAGCCGCCATGTGCAGACAGAGTAAGAAGGCACCAGCTACGAACAAGGAAGAGTCCTCACCAGAACATGACCTTGTTGGCACCTTGATCTTGGATTTCCCAGCCTCCAGAACTGTGACAAAACAAGTTTTTGTTGTTTATTAGCTACCCAGTGTGTGGTATGTTATTATAGGAGCCTGAACAGACTAAGACATGCATAAACTCATCATGGTCTTATATCTTCCAAAAGAGACCTCAATAAATCAATAAAATCAATGAATAAATGAGTAAATGAATTATAACATAAATAAATAGAAGTGGAGAGAAAGTCAGTGATATTGAATTCAACGGTTAGTGCCATGGTAGGTAGCCTCAAAAATGGGGCCCAATGATACCCGCTTTTTGGTATTCACATCCTTGGGTAATCCTCTCCTCTTGAATGTAGACTGGGCTTATCGACTCACTTCTAATAAAATGAAGTTATAAATTAACACTTCTAGGATTAGGTTACAGATATACTGTAGCTTCTGACTTGGGCCTCTCTCTAATTCCCTTACTTGTTTACTCTGCAGAAAGTCAATTGACATGTGAGCTGAATTATGGAGAGGCCCATCTGGCACAGTACTGATGTCTCCAGCCAACAACCGGTGGAGATTTGAGACCAACCTACAGCCATAAGAGTGAGCTTGGGAGCACACCTTTCCCGATTGAGCTTTAATATGACTGTAGACAGGACCAATGTCTTGACTGAAGCCTTGTTACTAACCCTGAGTCAATGACATTCAAATTCTTGACCTTCAGAAAATGTTAGATAACAAACGTACTTTACATTAAGCCTCCAAGTCTTGGGGTAATTTGTTCCACAGCATTAGTTAACTAATATAAATACCTTTCTCATTTTTATCCAGGGGTAACTCCTTGTTTTTAAGGGCCTAATGATCAGAAAATGAAAGCCTTGATGACATTTAAAGTTGTAACTTTACTTATTATTGTGAATATTATAATAAAACTATACTTTTCTTCATTTATATAAATATGATAGGAGGATGATTATCAAATTATAGTATAAAACTGTGCTCTAATTAGGTAACTAAGCAGGATTTCAATGACATGTAAATAGAAGTTATGTGAGCCAAATGTTATGGAAGTTATAACAGAAGTTATGTGAGCCAAAGTTATGTGAGCCAAACCTCCTATGAGGTTCTGATTAAGTTCATCTGAACAAGTACAGATCTTTAATGTATGATGGGGTTATAGCCAATAAACTCATCATAAATTGAAAATATCGTAAGTCAAAAATGCATTTAATATACCTAACATACTAAACATCATAACTTAGCCTGGCCTTTCTTAAACTTGCTCTGGACATTTGCATTAGCCTACAGTTGGGCAACATCATCTAACAACATCATCTAATACTTATTTTTTTTAAAGATTTTATTTATTTATTTGAGAGAGAGAGAGAGAGAATGAGAGATAGAAAGCACGAGAGGGAAGAGAGTCAGAGGGTCAGAGGGAGAAGCAGACTCCCTGCTGAGCAGGAAGCCCGATGTGGGACTCGATCCCGGGACTCCAGAATCATGACCTGAGCCGAAGGCAGTCGCTTAACCAACTGAGCCACCCAGGCGCCCCATCATCTAATACTTATAATAAAGTATTGAATATCTCATGTAATTCATTGAATATTGTCTGAATATGAAAAACAGAATGTTTGTATGGGTAGAGAATGGTTATAAGGGTGTGGGCAGTTTATCCTCAGGATCATCTGACTGACTGGGAGCTGTAGCTTGCTGCCACTGTCCAGCATCATCAGAAAATATCATACTCTATATTGCCAGCTTGAGAAAGATCAAAATTCAAAATTTGAAGTATAGTTTCTACTGAATGCGTATTTCTACTGACACTATCATAAAGTAAAAAAATCCTAAACTGAAACACTGTAAGCCACGGACTGCCTATATACAAGAATCTGGACATTTTTAAAATATTCTACAATCATTATGGTGTATACACAAGTTTGAAATACAATGACAAATTAATGCTTTATATTATTAATATAATGTATATAATGCATGAAAACATTACAATATACTCTTACTGGAACATAACTATTATTAAGTAAAATGCAAGACATAATGTTGTGTTAAAACACCTTTCATATAACACAAGAACCATTAAAAGTGTACTCAGCTTCAATGTAATGCCTAAGTTTGCAGCAAAACATTGCTAGTCTACCAATCAATAAAGAAATATGAACTGAACACCATAGGTTTTCCATTTGATCCCATAAAATCCCTCTCTCCTCCCAAAAAATCCTTGTGTTAGGTATTTTGTATTACATTGGGATTTGGTGAAATAAATTTCACCCCAGGTTCTGTAGACATAAATGACAAAAATATGATTTGTATTTGGGCACATCTAACTCCAAATGTACTACATATTGTAAACTATAGAATGCTGTGCTCAGTGGTGTTAGCTACATGGTAACACTGTACAAGTACCACAGGGTGAGGCAACTCAGGTTTCCATTGTGTTGATTGTGTCTTGAGGCAGAACCTGCTGGGTAGATGCATTATGAATCAAATTTATATTCACCTGGGAGCTACTAGATTTCCTTTTCTCCAGAAATCAAATTGTTTCCTTTCAAAATAAGGAAGACAAGGCAAGGAGAAAATTCAATGTTCAAACAAGAACTTGAAATACTTCGAATAATTGCTATCTGCTCATTTATACACATACTTAGAGAGCGTGCATTCTGTGATGCTGCTGAAATGATATGATGACAATGAATATGACCCACTCAGATCTCTTGCTCTGGGAAAGGACATTAACAAAAGATCCCTGTTACTGTACTCTGGATCTACCATCATGATAGCACTTAAGCCACACCCCAAAAAAGCTGCCTGAAGCTAATAACTGAGAGTAGCTGGATGCACTAATGCAGACCCATATATACAAAATGATGTAAGATTCCTGTGATGGGAGACTTTGGCTCCAGGACTCATTAGCCTGGCTGAATCTTTTTTTAGATCTCTGCTGCAGTCTGAGTGTCTTCCTACCCAACCCTTCTTCTCTCCCACTCTCTTCCACAGAGAAGCCACTCTCTGGCTTCCTCTATTTTTTCCTGTCGAAGAAATTTTCCTCAATAAATCTTTTGTCAGTCTAGTGCAGCTTGAGTGTCTGGTTCTCAGAAAACCCCAACTATTCCAAGTGACGCCAAAACGTTCTATTGGAGGAGAGGGCCGCTAAAGTGTAATGATTCAAGCATTCAAATGATAAATGGGCAATGATATAAACACAGACACTGGAGTTAGCTTGTTTCTGTTAAATTGCACCAGTACCCTGCTGAAGGACAATAAGAAAACCAGAGTTAATAGCAGGCATAAAACACACTATTCAGATATACTGCTCATGCAGTATAATTGACTGTTGGTCCCAGCTGCTTCTCTCTGAATCTAACAGTGCATTTGCTCTAGGCCAGGTGTCCCAAGGGTTGTTCCCAGCCAGTAACTGAATATAGCAAGTATGCAAATGCAGGTCCATTTCTACAAGACATGAGACTCTTCTGATGGGTGGCTGGCTTTGGCTCAAGGACTCCACTGGCCTGACTAAAACTCTTTTATAACCACAGTATAGTCAGAGACTTCCTACTTAATCATCCTGCCTTCTTTCTCCTACAGCAGTCAAACCTGCATTGCGGTCTGAAATCTTCTCTAGCCTTCCCGCCCACACCCACTGTCCTTCACAGGTATTTCTCCCAATAAACCTCCTCCATGTCTAATCCTGTCTTAGCATCTGCTTCTCCAAGAACTTAAATCACACAAATGAAAGTCTTACTCTAAACACATCACATTTACTGTCATAATTTCCATCCTATTCTACTTAGTGCTAGTCATGGGTGGTGGGGAATACTTAAATTTATCAACAAATAAGGAATACTACTTTGTGACTTTTTTCTGCTCTCTTGTTTGCCCTAATGTAAACTGATATTTTGTTAAAAACAGATATATAATGATCAAAAAGTAAACATATCTTTGTTTCTTGATTGTATTTCTGAAATTGCTTTCAGTACATTGATCTTGACTTGCAGCAAATTTGAATGCCATTGGCTCTCATTATTTAAAGAACTGAATTGAATATCATGTGCTTATATTTTTTTCTTTTTTAAAGATTTTATTTATTTATTTATTTGAGAGAGGGAGAGAACACAAGCAGGGAGGAGCAGCAGAGGGAGAGGGAGAAGCAAACTCCCCACTGAATAGGAGCCTGATGCAGGGCTTGATACCAGGACCCTGGGATCATGACTTGAGCTGAAGGCAGACATAACCCACTGAGCCACCCAGGCACCCCTATTTTGTGCTTATATTAACCTCAATGTCATAAGTCTATGGTATTTTAATTCAATATAACTTGTTTGAAATGATCAAATATTATTAGAAAAAAAATATTACCTCAGAAGATGAGAAAAAAAATGGTGTGTTGTGTGTGGATGGGTATGTCTAGTACTGTTCTCCAAAACATGGCCCCTTGAAATCAGCGCCTTTAGTGTTTTATAGCTACATTATTCAACACTTTTTGGATTGCAGGTGAACTTTTTTGTTACTTAAATCGACTTAGAAAAAATTAACAGAATTTTAAAGAATCTGTCAAATCAAAAAGTTGAAAGTTTAGCAATGCAGTTGGACTCAGTAATATTTATAATCGTTGGCTTAAATGCTTCTAAATATTTCTGTATCCTTTTTCTTAATTCTCTGAATGATTGTTTCATTTTTTTCCTCACTGAATAGTCTTTAATCTCATGCTGCCAAAATTGTAAGATATATATTTTAATATTTTTGCCACTTAAGATTTTTAAATAATTGAGTTTGAAAAATTGCAGAAATGTGCTCTTGTTGTTTTATCTTATGCCAGACAATCTTTCTTGCCAAGAACTTGCAGCTGATGGGACTATAGTAAAATATGAAAGATTTTTCTAGAATCACATGGTTAGAGTAAAGATAGGAGTAGGTTCTAGGGGAAAAACTATTCTAAGAAGAAAGGAAGAGACTGCATATAAAGAAACAAAAACAAAAAAAATATATTGTCCACTACAGTCTGAAATTTATATCATTATTTCAGAATTTAGGATGTAATAGACAAATGTTAGAACATAACCTTTAATATTAGTGCAATAAGTTAGATTTGGGAAATACAATTAAAATTAACTGTTAAATATAAGAGCAAGCTCAGGGATGTTTAATCAAGAAGGTTTGTATTCAATAGTGATTTGTAAAAATGTTTAGTTGAGTATTTTGTTTTTGAAGGACAGAGTAATAATACTATTATGATTCAGGCTCATTAATCATTCTAAGTCAGAAATCATTCTAATTACAATCACAGTTCATAGTCTTCCATTGACAAAGATGTAAGCTCAGAAAGTTATGTACAGTTTTAATAACTTAGATCCCACCAGACTGATCACATCTTTTTCTACTATTCTGTACCTTGTCTGTGTCATATCACTCATCATACCATACTGAAGTTATTTATGTATTTGTTACTGTTGCTTGACAGTGAGTTTCTTGGAAGTAGGGATACTTTCTTATTTATATCTACATTCTTTGTATTTGTTAAAATGTCTAGTACAGTGTGCACTCTGTAAAATTTTATTATTTAATACAAAAAGAAGTAACCAAAACCAGATTTATTACCAGACATTCAGGATTCATCGTTATGAAAAATATGTAATATGAAAAGAGGAAAAACAATCTAGCTGAAGGTTTTTAGGTCCCAAACAAAAGAACTTTACAAAAAAGGCAAAGAGGTTAACATACTTATTGGGCACATCTTATATAAAGAATACATTCAGATCTACTCAATATTGAGACATTGAACTACTGTCCACAACTAAGGCCAAGTCTAAATTCAGGGTCTAAAATATACTTACGTATTTAAGTGAAAGTCAAGAGGTTCAACTTCAAAGCTCACAGATATACAAGAGCAGAAATGAATTCTTGTTTGTATATAGCAAATATCAATTCCCTGTACTATAATAAAACTAGGTTATACTATGATGATAAAATAGTTAAATTGTCATTTCTAAACCATTTAAGACACATTATTATAGTCATAAACATGTTTTAAGTTAAGGAAATCATAGAGTAGCAGGAAGCAAAGATACGGATAGGATAGTTCAATTTTTTGAATGTCTAATCTTTAAAATATAAATAAAACCAAGTAACAGCAACTGGCAAGTCTTCAGATGCTGTTCATCTTTCCTGTACTTGGTACTAACAGAGATAGAGAATTAAATGTGTTTAATAACTTAGGTTAAAATCCAACTACCCAACTTTTACATCAACATGGATGGGACTGGAGGAGATTATGCTAAGTGAAATAAGCAGAGAAAGACAATTATGATATAGTTTCCTTATTTGTAGAACATAAGGAATAGCATGGAGGACATTAGGAGAAGGAAGGGAAAAATGAAGGCAGGGTGAATCAGAGGGAGAGATGAACCTTGAGAGACGATGGACTCTGAGAAACAAACTGAGGGTTTTAGAGGGGAGGGGCGTGGGGGGGACGGGTTAGCCTGGTGATGGGTATTAAAAAGGGCACGTACTGCATGGAGCACTGGGTGTTATATGCAAACAATGAAGCATGGATCACTATATCAAAAACTAATGATGTATTGTATGGTGACTAACATACCATAATAAAATAAAATTAAAAAGAAAAAATCCAACTATTCAAAACAATATGAAATTCAGAACAATGTAAGAGAGAGGTGAATTTTTCACATGGAATGGAATATAAAAATATATAAAATATAATGTGGAATATAAAAAAAAGTAAGAAAAAGAGAAATAATGAAAATGATACACTGAATCATAAAGCTATAATTATATGCTTCACTTTTACAATACTAGGAATAATTCCATAATAAACTATGATGAGAAAAATATTCTAGGGATACAGTGTTTATACTCACAAGATATGCAACTCTTAAACATCAGGCATTAGTCAGTAAATTACTTCTTTCTGGGTACTAAGTGGCAGCTTGCTGCTCAAGAAGAATGAATTTAGTGTGTTATGTCTTTAGAACACACACACTATGCCAAATTATGAAATAATTATTGCATAATTAGTCTTATTAATAATAGTAATATATTCATGTTATACTCTATAATCAGCAAGATTCCTCCAGTAAGTCACTTGGTAAAAATAAGTTTAATATTTTAGAAGTTAATTAACTTTGTCAGGCTACTAAGCACCATTTACCATACTAAAGTTGCAACTAAATGAGACATATCAGCTCTGCAATTCAAAATTATTACAGTTTTTATGGTCTCTGAAATTTCCACTCTATAATGGGCCTCACTCGAGAAATACTATTACAAATATTTAAGGAAAATACATTTCTTTGGATTGTTATCCCTACTATCATACAACTGTGACCAAGACTATGGACTCTTGACCTCTGGATGCTAAGTACAGGCTCCACTGGGTGGCTTCTAATGATACATCCAAAGAAGTATGCAAAATTATGCCCATGAAAAAATTAATAGATGAGGACCTTCAGAGTGCCAGCACATATTTCTTCAAAAAAGCTTTTCATGCAATTGGTCTTTTTCATTTACAAGTCACATTTAAAAATTTCATATAATAGTATAACACCTTTAAATTATACTCACCTAGTCTTTTCCTTTATCATCATCACTAAGAAATAATCATTTTCAGTTTTCTTTTCTACCATGAGCACACTGAGCAGGAAATTGAAAAAAAAAAAACAAAACCACAAAGAAAACAGATGAGACTTAGATAATTTTCCTTACTTGGAGAAATCTATACTGCACTGGAGTTTTTAAGAAAATGCTGATGTCTTTAGTATCGTTCCTTGTAAAATAAAAACAAATGAAAATAATTTCACATATGCCCTCCTTTTCATTACAATATAGATTTTTATTTCCTTCCTTTTAAATTATTTACTTGGAGAAGATATCCAAAAGCAAAGAGGTGACAGAAATTGGCAAAATCTTTGAAGCTAATTTTATTTCATGATGTCTTGTGTCTTTATGTTACTGAGACTGATCTTTCAATATTTCTGAATGTTGAAATTAATGATCATAGGGTTTTAAATGCTGTGATACAAACAATGGACATTTTGATTGATTGCCTCTAATTATTTGTTATGAAAATATAGTGAGTGGTGACAGTGTAAAATATCATGTTCACAATGTAATATATGAATTTGTAAGATGGAAAACAATTTGAATTTCAGTAAAGATTTTGGTCAACTTACAAATACAGTTAAAATGACAGAGAGATTATAGTTTGGAAAATGAGTAGTAAACAGCATTTTGAAGTAATGATATAAATAAATGTGTAAAATATTGATTCTGGAAAACCTGGAATATATTCAAAGGATTTTTCTGAAACCTTCTTAACATCAACACTTACACATCTTCTGAAATAATAGACTTATTCTGCCTCTCTCCTACAGGTACTTTACTCAGTTATTTCTCATAAGTGTCTATGTTCTGATAATAACAGTCTTGATTATATCCCAAACCCAAGCTCACTTTCTGCATTATTCAAATGCTATAGCCAACACTATTACCCAATGACCAATTGAGAATAAAAGTATTACCAGCTGCTGTGTAATTCAGGTTTCCTACCCTGAAGTCAGCTGGGGAAAAATGGTCTAATCAAATGTTCTTCTAAATGTGCTAACTGGATCTCTTGAAAGCATTTATTAACAGATGTTTTCCTCTATGGAAAGCATTTAGCAGGATATACCTGTGCTGTCTAGGTTACTCATGGCAAACACACTTGGAATGTATGGATTTGTAGGGTATAGTACCCAGAAACATATGAGATATGTAATTATCATTGTAAAAAGCATTGGTATTTCTTGATTGTGCTGCTTATAAATTTATTGCCTCTTAGTTATAAATTCACCTTCTTAGACAGCTCTGTGAAAATGGATCTGGGTCCTTTTAAATATCTGTTTTTCCTCTGTCAATTGGCATAAAGGTTTTTCATTAAGGCCCATTGTCAGGGAAAGAGAGTTTTGCTTCCTATTTTTGTTATGCTGGCTTTCTTTGCAGGTTCCTGCACAGCTCACCACTTCTCTAGTGCCAATCTCCCGGCACAAGGCAAGAAGCAGAATCTGGCAACCAGCAGCTTCCTCTGACACCTCACATCTGGTAACAGCGTTGTAAAAGAATGACTCCCAGTGTCCAGCACATGCAGTCCATGTCAGCCAGCAGCACTCAGTAGATGACGGACTCCCCCAGCACCTCAGCTATGAGTTCTTCCACTTTACCTAATTGCTGCAGTGCACAGTGGGCAGCAGAATCCCACAGTGAACAATTTTAGCCAGTAGCAAGTACCAAAGTGGGTTTCCGGCAAGTCCCAGAGGGCATATTTCCAGCAAATTCTGCTGGTTTTTACTTGGGTAGTTTCTCTCAACCTCAGGGTTAGGGACTGCTCAAGTCTGTCATTTCTATATCATGATTTCACTTTACTTTTTACCTGCCAATACCTCCTTACTCTAATCACTTACAGTTAATGATATTTTATATTAAACTTTCCTTGTTCAAACAACTATGTAGTTTCTCGCCTGATTGGACCCAAAGTAATGTAACAATCTAAAAATGTCTCTTTATGAAAGTGATACTCTGATTGCATCATTTAAAAGTTTACATGTTAAATTTGGACCCGTGTGTCTTTTTCTTTTTTTTTAAAGGTTTTAATTATTTATCTGACAGAGAGAGAGAGAGAGAGAGCACAAGTAGGGGGAGCGGCAGGCAGAGGGAGAGGGAGAAGCAGGTTCACCGCTGAGCAAGGAGCCCGATGTGGGACTCGATCCCAGGACTCTGGGATCATGACCTGAGCCAAAGGCAGGCGCTTAACCAACTGAGCCACCCAGGTGTCCCTGGACCTATGTGTCTTAACATGACAATGATCTGTGGAGATGGATTGGTCAACTCAGATTCTTCCATGCTCTGCATGTATTTTATAATTACCTGTAACTTTTGATCTACTCAGTTTGATTCTAAGTTAAGTTGTAAGTCTGATATCACAATCCACTCCTTTGTGTTATTTATCTATACTAATGAAAGAACAAATCATTGTAAAAATTACACTACCATAAATAAGACAAAGGGACAGACATTCACTATCACAATACATTATAAATATTATTGCAAGAGTACTGGTATGTTCCACATAAAATGCATTTTATGGCTTAAACAAAGGAAAATATACATTTGTAATATTTATATATTTTGAAATATGAATATATATCTTTATTTAACTCTAAAGGATCCTTAAGTTTGGCTCCTGGGTAATATACTAACATCTCTTCCCCATTCCCCATTCAGAAACTTACACAAATATACTATCAAATGGTGTGATTGATCACAATATTTAATAAAAGGTAAACAATTAGACACATGGTTAAAACTAAGGAATATATTTTTAAAGCTTTTATTTTTTCATCCACAATTAGAGAATCCCAAAACTTGCTAATAATGTTGTAAAGATTCAATGAAATAATTAATGTGAAAATGCTCTAATCATTTATTTCTGTATTTTTCAGGCTATAACAACTAATCTACTATAACAAACAATTCTGAAATTATAATGCTGTAAGATAACAAAGGTTTACTTTTTGTTCACACTGCATGTCTATAAACAAGCAACTCTCTCACTTGCTACTCTAGGACTCAGGTTGAAAGAGGAGTCTCCCAAGTAAATACAGGCATTCTCCTTGGCAGAGTAAGAGGGATTTCTGGATGATCTTATGTGCACACTCACATGCTGCTATTCAGAAGTGGCACTTGTAATTTCCACTAAAAATTCATTGGACATAACTATCCCCGCAACACACACCGAAAGGGAGCCAGAAAGTGTAATGTCATCAGAGTAATAAAACAGAGAGGCAGGGGCGCCTGGGTGGCTCACCTGGTTAAGCGACTGCCTTCAGCTCAGGTCATAATCCTGGAGTCCTGGGATCGAGTCCCTCATTGGGCACCCTGCTCAGCAGTGAGTCTGCTTCTCCCTCAGACCCTCCCCCCTCTCATGCTCTCTCTCTCTCTCTATCTCATTCTCTCTCTCAAATAAATAAATAAAATCTTTAAAAAAAAACAGAGAGGCAGAACTATTATAAAATTGAAGCAGTAAATACCCTATTATCACAAAACATTTGGTTCAGTTAGAACCCAAAACAAACAAAAACTGACTTTTTTTCATGGAGAGGTAGCTCAAGTCCAGGATCCCTGCATGTAACCAACCTCTGTATCAGGCAGACTTGATCCAGATATTTATAAAATAAACAGACAAATTATCTACCTTCTAAACACCCAATACACCACCATAAACATTCCCATTTGAAATGAAAGAGGAAGAGTGGAAGACACAGAAGTCATTGGTTTATAACAAAGCTGATATCCTGCTGGGCAGTTATAATCAAGGCCCCTGCACTGCAGGTACTCCTCCTCACTGGTAAGCGATCCCCATATGATATTTTACCATGACCTTTGCCTCTGCTTTCTAAGATTTTTTTTTTCCCTTCTCCATTCTTACTCAGCTAATTTGTAGTGGGCATTGGAGAATATGCTTACTTTGTGGCTGAGCAGTTTTCTCGTAACCCTTGCCCAAGAGTTACATCCACAGTTTGAAGACTTGGGCTGAGACCAAGAGTCGGACGCTTAAGTGACTGAGCCACCCATGTGACCCAGTTTATCAAACATCTTAAGAAAAGACTGTGAGCAGTTTCAACCAGGAGACATTATGTTTACTCTTAGTCTCCTCACTACTTCATTTTTTCTAATTATAAACCCTCACCCAGAATATTCTGACATTTTATTGCAGATTTTGTAAATCCTTCCCATAATAATTGGTCAGCTCTAGGTTAGAAAAACCATCATCAGTATAATGAAAAGTGATTGGAAGGCTAAGAATTTTTTCTGACCAAATATACATAACTCCTGATTATTGATTAGTGGTGATTTATACCTAATTAAATAGAAATTAAGTGCATATACCATTTTCAAGCATAAAATAATTACTCTTACTTGAATATTTTTATATTGACAGTGGCTCTAAGACTCTAATGAAACTTTTCATCAGAAAAAAACAGACCCTGGAAGGTTGTCTGTTATGGAGAGAGAAGAGATTATGTGAGGGCACTAATGATCTATCTTCAATTCACAAATGCCAATACCATTAAGGTCTTGAATGAGTTAACCATTAAAGAAGATGAAACCTAACCTGAGCTCACCATTGCTACAGGTCTCAAAAATATAAATACAAGTATAATTGTATATATAAGTAAGACATATGTATGTGAGTATGCACACACATACACACACAGAGAGGATTACAGACTTCTGATAGAATTACTCTTTAAACTATATTATAATTCCAAATTTCTATTTTATCTTATATACCCAGTAAGATAGACTATGTGACCTGCCCCAATTCAGTTGCTTGTTCACTTTCCAGTTTGCTGTCACAACTTGTCTTTGTTTCACTTTCTAATGATCTCTTTGCAAGGTAAGAGAAGTAGACCCAGCTCTAGCTTACTATAACAATTGTATGGAAAAGGATATCTAAATAAAATATTGCAACTCAAGAGAGTAAGCCCAAAGATGAACTATTTAGACAGTGCTCTATGTTGAGCAGCTTTTATTTGTTTTCTTCAAGAAAATGTTCCAAGTCAAATTGTATTATGTCCATTATTATAGTCCTTTCTAGTCCTCACTGATGATGGAGTGAAATGGGAGGACAACCATTAATTTTATCTAGATGAATAGTGCTTTACTTGGGGCTTACAGACCCTGGGGATAGTCAAGCCAAAACTAATAATAATAATAATAATAATAATAATAATAATAATATGGAAAATAATTCTATTGCTTAACTTCAAATTACATTGAAATTTTTCTTTTTTGAAAAAATTGACTTCTCATTATAACATTACAATACTGATAAACTCAAAACAAATACGGGTATCTTAGTGAACTCCTGTTGAATAACATCTGTTCTTAGGAATATCAAACAATCACTTGCCCACTTGTCATTTTCACTTGAATGGCTTATAGGAAACTCAAACACAATATGGTACAGCTAAAACACTTCATTCTATCATTCAACACTGCACTTAACTAAATAAACAGCCAATGCTTCCCCTACCTGTAAATATCACCAATGTTTACCCAATTACCCAAGGCCAAAATCTAGGAGTCACAATTAAACTTTCCTCTCATTTGAATGAAATTTTAATGTAGGATACCAGGTGAAGTGATAATAGAAGGCTAGAGGTACTTTCAATGACTCCTTTCCTTTTTCTTAAGTCCATAAACATATTTGGTAAATTGTAGGGAATTAACATTCCCAAATGGGTGTACCCATACTCTAGTATTCATTCAGTTTGTATAATTAGAGAGGGTTCAGAGACCAGAGTGTGAAGACAAATTGCCTGCAAACCAGAGGAAAAAAAATGACCTCTAGAAAAGGCAGCTTTCTGTTAAACTGATCCCATTCAGGCTTTTCTGAGTGACCAGGTATTTGATTTGGGACCATGCCTGTCCTCAGAAGGATCAGCACACATGTTAACCATACAAAATGAAACAAAACAAAACAAAAAACAAACAAAAGAAGTATAACAGATGGAGAGTTGTATAGGTGTAAGAAATTGTATTCCAGTTAGAGAGAAAAGAAAAAAGAAAGAGCAAGAAAGTGAGCAAGCAAGAAAGCAAGCAAGAAACAACAGAAGGAAGGAAATAAGGGAGAGAGAGAAGGGAAGAAAGAGAGGAGGGAAGAAAGACATTTTTTTCAATGGTACAGATTTATAGAAAGGGTATTGAACTTATTTACCTGAGCAAGAGAAATTGAATAGTGCAAAGAATTCCCCAGGTCAGATATTTGAAAGGACTCACCAGACTTTAGAGAGCATACTCATTATAATTATTATTTAGGGCAAAGGATACGGGTGGCAGAAGAGAGTACAGGTGGGCACTGTAGGTCCATGAGACATGCTATGTGCACACTCCTTATGGGTTTTTATTTGAATTCATGTATTGTACTGTGTTTCTGGTTTTAATCATCAAGATTGTGCAAGAAATCATGTAAACAAGTCAGGCTTATTAAGCTGGTTAGACCAATTGAAAGGCATTGTTAAATATCTTTTTCTTTCTTTCTTTCTTTCTTTTCTTTCTTTCTTTCTTTCTTCTTTCTTTCTTTCTTCTTTTTTGTTTTAGATTTTTATTTTATTTATTTGACGGAGAGAGAGAGAGAGAGAGAGAGCAAGCACAAGCAGGGGGAGCTGCAGAGGGAGAGGGAGAAGCTGGCTCCCCATTGTGCAGGGAGCCCTATGCAGGGCTCGATCCCAGGACCCCATGTTTCTGACCTGTGCTGAAGGCAGATGCTTAATCAACTGAGCCACCCAGGTGCCCCATTGTCCTTATTTTGATCCAGACTTAATGACAGAGTTTCTCAAGTCTAACTATAAATCAGCTCTATTTCCCCAAATAACTGTAAATGTTTTCTTTATTTTTAATATTAAGTGACTCATTGCTTCTTAGCCTTTTGGCTAAAATCAAGTATAATATTAAACAACTGAATATTTATACTGGACATGATTTAAATGAGTTACTTTGAATATGTATGTATGTAGTGATTTGTTTATTTATTTATTTATTCATTCATTCATTTGTTTATTGTAGCTGGAGCTATTAGGGACCTCAGTGACAACATCCCCCTAATAATTGCTTAAAATAATATGTTCACATGCAGCTGGAAATACCTTCTTTTTCTTTCTTTCTTTTTTCCTTTCTTTCTGTCTTTTCTTTCTTTCTTTCCTTCCTTCTGCTTCCTTTCCTCCTTCCTTCCATCTCCTTCCTCCCTCCCTTCCTTCCTCTTTCTTTCTCTTTCTTTTCTCTCTGACCAAGATAATGGAGATGATGACAGCCACAATTTGGGAATATAGAGTATCCATTGAAAAAGATAAGTATGAAGTTAAAAATTTTGAAAGGAAGGGTGCCTGCGTGGCTTAGTTGGTTAAGCATCCAACTCTTGATTTCAGCTCAGGTCTTGATCTCAGTCATGAGATGCAGCCCTGCTTTGGACTGGGCTCTGCGCTCAGCAGGGAGTCTGCTTGAGATTCCCTCTCTCCCACTCCCTCTGCCCCTCCCCCTGCTCATGTGTGTGCAGTCTCTCTCATTCTCTCTCTCTCTCTCAAATAAACAAATAAATCTTTTAAAAAATGTTGAAAGGATACTAAACCTAATCTACCACCCAGATCATTCAGAGGCTGATATTCTGAACTGTTTAAAAATTTTCTTTTTGAAATTGGTATCTTAAGTCTGCTTCATGATACTCATGTTCCCCATTAAAACAATTTATAACAGAGAGAGTTAATGTGGGGGAAATTCCTAGGGAAATGACTAATGAGAAAGAATCTGAGTAGCTAATTTCTTGCTCTGTTTATGATGCATTACATAGTCTGGACAGAGACAGATTGCCTGATCATAGTATTTTTTCTTTTTTTTCTTGTAAACCTGCTCCTCAAATCCATAAAAACCCTAGGAGAGAATTAATAAAATTTAAAGAGATTGATTCAATAGCAGAAAGAGTTAAACTGAGAAATCACTCTATCCAGGTCAAAAGCCTTGCAGATTATCAACCTGTAAATTAAAAATGTTCTGGCAAATGATCCAAGAGAGATAGCACCAAGATAAAGAGCTATATCTTAAGAATAAAGTTCTCTCTGCATCAAAAGGACCACCTTACTTATACTTCTCTTTTTAAATTTGAAAATATTTGTCTTATAAACCCTGAGGCAGATGGTAGGGACCTATCAAAATAAGGATAACAAACCTTAATCTTTTTCTCCAGGTTCATTAAAATATCAAAACTGTCTGGAGGGACCTAAGCTATATGCCAGAGTTCAGGTATTTTCAATGAGATACAGTTTTTGTTTTTAATGGTGAGATTACATTAAAAGAGAAAGACTATTAGAGAAAATAAGTGACATAAATCTGAGTTTGCTAAGTTGAGGTAACTGGAAACGTCTTCATGTTTACCTTGGTGTGTATGTGTGCTTTTTCTTTTAATTTTATTATGTTATGTTAGTCACCATACAGTACATCATTAGTTTGTGATGTAGTGTTCCATGATTCATTGTTTGTGCATAACACCCAGTGCTCCATGCAATACTTGCCCTCCTTAATACCCATCACGGGGCTAAACCATTCCCCTCCCCCCTCCCCTCTGAAACCCTGTTTATTTCCCATAGTCCATAGTCTCTCATGGTTCATCTCACCTTCCGATTCCCCCACCCTTCATTTTTCCCTTCCTTCTCCATGCTGTTCCTTATGTTCCACAAATAAGTAAAACCATATGATAATTGTCTTTCTCTGCTTGACTTATTTCACTTAGCATTACCCCCTCCAGTTTCATCCATGTCGATGCAAATGGTGGGTATTCATCCTTTCTGATGGCTGAGTAATATTCCATTGTATATATGGACCACATCTTCTTTATCCATCTGTTGAAGGGCATCTCAGCTCCTTCCACAGTTTTGCTATTGTGGACATTGCTGCTATGAGCACTGGCGTGCATGTGCCCCTTTTTTTCACTACATCTGTATCTTTGAGGTAAATACTTTTTGAGGAACCTCCATACTGTTTTCCAATGTGGCTGTACCAACTTGCATTCCCTCCAACAGTATAAGAGGGTTCCCCTTTCTCCACATCCTCTGCAACATTTGTTCATTCCTGCCTTGTCCATTTTTGTCATTCTAACTGGTGTAAGGTAGTATCTCAATGTAGTTTTGATTTGAATTTCTCTAATGGCTAATGATGATGAACATTTTTTCGTATGTCTGTTAGCCATTCATATGACTTCTTTTGAGAAGTGTCTGTTCATGTCTTCTGCCCATTTTTTGACTGGATTATTTATTTTTGGGGGCTTGAGTTTGAGAAGTTCTTTATAGATCTTGGATATTAGCCCTTTATCTGTAGTGTCATTTGCAAATAACTTCTCCCATCCCATGGGTTGCCTCTTTGTTTTGTTGACTGTTTCCTTTGCTGTGCAGAAGATTTTTATCTTGATGGAGTCCCAAAAATTCATTTTCACTCTTGTTTCCCTTGCCTTTGGAGATGTGTCTTGAAAGAACTTGCTGTGGCCAATGTCAAAGAGGTTACTGCTCATGTTCTCCTCTAGGATTTTGATGTATTCCTGTCTTACATTGAGGTCTTTCATTCATTTAGAGTTTATCTTTGTGTAGGGTGTAAGATAATGGTCCCTGGGTGTGTTTTATAATTAATTTATGTAGGGGTGCCTGGCTGGCTCCGTCAATAGAGCTTATTGCCCCTGACCTTAGGGTCATGAGTTTGAGCCTCATGTTGGGTAATAAAGATTACTTAAATATATATATATATATAATAAATATTAATAAAAATAAATAAATAAATGATAAAATATATGAAATTTATACAGTGATTGCTTAAAGACCATATAGGCCACTGATAAGGGGCATTCTGAATGAGACATCTCAAAGACCCTAATCCTCATCAAAATTATAAAACAAGAAAATATATATATTGAGTTCCAGAATTAGTGAGTAAAATTACAATTTACAGGCCAGAATTTGGAGGAACCAGGAATGATCTCATCTAGTATTTATGATTTATTTGTCTAAATGACACCTGGAAATAACCCCTTAGTATTAAAAAACTAAATGAGGATACACCATCTATGGATAGCAGGACATTTGATATCACATATATTTTGAAAAAAAATCTCTCTACCTTTCATGTTCTTTGATAGGAAGCCAATGATCTGAGAGATCCATTAACTTTAAAACAAGTATATGTTGACTACCCACAATAGTTTTACATTACTTTGGAAAAGCAAAAAATTCATATTTCCTGGTTTTGTTGTTGTTTTGTTTTTATACCAGAATATATAAATCTGTCAAGTTTTATAACCTTAAAAATCAGAATATAAATAAGTTGACTTGGAAGTTGGCTTTTCTGAGAAACAGCATCTGAGACAGGGGTTTATGTCCAGGAGATTAACTGGAAAGTACTCTTTTGATGTATGTTGTAGAGAAATGAAAAAAGCAGAAGTGGTTGAGATTCAGTTACAACAACGGTCTCAATTCATCAAACTTGGATATCTGGATTGGGGATGGCCCTGCAGACTTGTCCCATATTAAAATAAGGGAACTTGGCCTACCTCTCTTGCACTGACCAGTCACTGGATGATGACTTTTGGATAAGAGGGATAACTTTGGGCAAGAAAGCTTTCTTCAAATAAGAACGATTCCTAAGTTTGTTTCTCAGACTCCATAGTCTCTCATGGTTCATCTCTCCCTCCGATTCCCCCCTTCATTTTTCCCTTCCTTCTCCTAATGTCCTCCCTGCTATTCCTTATGTTCCACAAATAAGTGAAACCATATGATAATTGACTTTCTCTGCTTGACTTATTTCACTTAGCATAATCTCCTCCAGTCCCATCCATGTGGATGTAAAAGTTGGGTATTCATCCTTTCTGATGGCTGAGTAATATTCCATTGTATATATGGACCATATCTTCTTTGTCCATTCATCTGTTGAAGGGCATCTCGGCTCCTTCCACAGTTTGGCTATTGCGGACATTGCTGCTATGACCATTGGGGTGCATGTGGCCCTTCTTTTCACTACATCTGGGTATTAAGGAGGGCATGTACTGCATGGAACACTGGGTGTTATACAAAAACAATGAATCGTGGATCACCACATCAAAAACTAATGATGTATTGTATGGTGATTAACATAACATAATAAAATTAAATTGAAAAGAAAGAACAATTCCTGGAGAGGTACTCAGTTGATTATTGTCAGTTCCCAACATTCCTGGCACGAAGGGAATGAATGGTTTATTCTAGTAGCAGGGGAATTCTAGGAAGTCCCTGGAATATCCAATATAGACTTATCCCTTGTGTTCCTTGTAACCACTTATTTGTATAATATGTTAGGGAAGTATATTCTCCATAATTCTGGTCAGCTGCTTTTCCCAGAGTACTTACAAGTTGACATTTACTAGAATGAACTAAAGTTACCACTGCTATGCCTGGTGAGTATTATATTCCTGATGGGAGATGCACTGGTACAATCATGGTAGAAGATATAGGGTCTGGCTACCTGCTCACATAATTTATTTACTTCCTCCAATATTGCTTCTGGATTCGCCACATTTACCTTGCCATAGAATGTGCAGTGGTCCATGCAATCTCATTACTTAAAGAATGAAACAGAGCTTATTTGATTTTCTTTGGTTAGGCAATTCATCTCTACCTGGACTCATTATCATACCAGGAGCTATTCTGCAAAAAAAAAAAAAAAAAAAAAAAAAAAAAATTATAATTCTCCTCTGTAAATAGCATGGTTTTTATTACATGTGATTTTCCTATTGGGGCTTGCTATAAACTCCACAGGGCATCTTCCTGTAGCATTAATACTTTTAATACCATAGGGTCTGCTGGATTATATGGCAAAAAGTAACATGGACTTGCATCATGCACTGGATCTTCTGTAGTACCCTTTTCTGTTCTGATCCCCACTCAGCACTGGTGGCCTTTTGTGCCATCTGGTATATGTGTTAAAATAGTATTACAGATTGTGGAACATGGTAATCCAGAATCCAAAGATGTCTATTAGAGATTTTGCTTCCTTTTCTTATTGTGGAAGGTGTAATATGTTATAATTAATCTGTTACTCTGGATATCCTAAACCACTGGAGACCTCATAGTTTTATAGTAGTACAATGCTCCTGAATCTTTATGAGCTTTACTATTTACTGTCTGAGGTGCCTGTGTCTTACCAACACTTTTAACCTACTGGTCACTTCTTGTTTATTGGGAGAATTAAAAGAATATTATTGATACAGTAATTCAATGTATGTGAAATGGCCTATTTCTATAGAATATATTATGGCAGAGTGGAGGAGTCTATGTACTGCTTAGGATCTCACCTATATGCAAACTGTTTCTGTGTTAGTTCAGTTCTACTGAGAAGCAAGTACCAAGACCTAATTAGACAATGAAGAGATGTATGGTTCAGGAAACAGTAAGCAGACCCTTCAGGCAATGATACAGGTTTCATAACTATGAGAAGAAAAGAGGAAGAAAGGAGAATTGCAAAGAAGATTCTCAGACTCCAGTGAAGTTCTGAAAACTTTTTGGCCAATTAGATGGAAAGTCCCAGAGGGGAAAATGCCATTAGTGGAGTATGACATTGGGCTGGAATGACCTAGTAGTCACCAGTCACCTTCACTTCTTGTCTGTGAGCAGGCCAGAAAGAATGCAGCTTTGTCATGAGCACAGTGGATAACCAGTTATGTGGCAGCTAGAGAGTGTCTACCAACTACCCCACTCACAACAGATTCTCTTCAAAGTAAAAATAAACAACAAAACAAACCAATCCCAAAACAGAGGCACACAAGGAAACTTGGGAAGTGGTACTGGATATGTCTATTCCCTTGATTGTGATGATGGTATCACTGGTGTTTGCCTATGTCCAAACTCATCCAATTGTAAACATTAAATATGCATGGTTCTTAGAATATCAATTATACATTAATAAAGCTTTTTTTGTTTTTTTGTTTTTGTTTTTAATAAAGCAAGTACATCTTAGCAGCACAACTATATGGCTGCCCAAATCTATCCCTGTTAAGTTTTATATAGGTAGATGGGTTATATTTTAAATAAAGCATGCAGGGGTGGGGGCTTGGAGGCTCAGTTGGTTAAAAGTCTGACTCTTGATTTTGGCTCAGGTCATGATTTCAGGGTCATGAGATCAAGCCCTGAGACTGGCTCCATGCTCAGCTCAGTGAGGAGCCTGCTTCTCTCTCTCTCTCTCTCTCTCTCCTCCTCTTCCTCTGCCCCTCCACCACTTGGTGCTCATGAGCATGCACTATCTCTCTCTCTCAAAATAAATAAATAAAATATTTAAAAATAAGTAAATAAGCATGCAGTTTCTGGATGAGATATCAGAATTACTTACAGCAATAGCAGCATCATTTCCTCCTACCGCAATCTCCCTGGGGCAATACAATGAGGGCAGTTGTCAGCTGCACATACAGGGGGCTCTACTACTGATGAGGAATGCTGATGTAATAAATTTGGGAATTTATAGAGGAACTGCTGCACAGCTGCCACCCTCCTCTCCCGAGAAAGGGAGAAAACCCTCAAATCTTCTCTGAGAGAGGTCTCCGGGATTTTACAGTCTTTTGGAATATAAGCTAATGGCTTGGGCTTTTATCCTTCATTGGACTGTAAACACATAGCTCAGAAGAGATAAATCTATAAATCTCTCAAAGGTATTTTACTCTTAAGGTTACTATTCAACAATTCTTTAACCTAGATTGCCTATATTTTTTGCTCCAAAAGCCCTGACCATTCAGAAGCATGAAAATATCTTCTCTACAATTTCATAGCATCATGTGCTACACAAATCACTTCTCCACCCATATATGGGAAGCAGCTTCTCTATGGGTCTCGTGGGCCTCACTTCTTCAGATGAAATTTGGAAGAAGGTTAGTGACATGCAGGCCTAGTTTTTACTTTGAAAACAGACATGTTTTCAGGGCCACAGCTAGTTCTCATCTTCTTCCTCTTCTATTATTTATTCTAAATCCTCATTCTCCATTATCACTTCTATAGGTTTTGGTGACTTATATGGCAGTAGTACTTAAACCCTCATTCCTGAGTGATACAAGCTCTTGTTAACGATACTGGCTAAGAGGAGGCTAGGAATGCTGTGCACATACATTTATAGTTACAATTAGGCAAGAAAACTGCTGAAGCATGCTGAAGTTGATACCAGGGTTACACACCTTTCCTTCCTGCCCTCATTATGTAAAAGCATCCCTAACCTCTTACAGCTGATGAGGAATAATCACCCTTGCCACAACAGTGACTTCTTTTCTTACCTTCTGGTGCTTGGGGACACAAAATATCTAAAGTATTCAGGAAGCAGCCAAACTTGTAATTCAATGAGATGCTTGCTATGTCATGGGAGAGGGCTTTTATGTAGAAGATAATTCTTAATCCAACCTTACATTCCACCACTCTTGATTCAATATCTTCAAGATCCAACCATATACACACCACCCCATCTTCTGTTAGTACATACTTGTTGACTAAATTCTGCAGTTCATTCATAATATGATCTGTTCCTTTTTTACTCTGCTAGCTCTTTCCACATCAGATAGTGCTATGAATTAATTCCTGTAGTAAGCTAAGGAATAGCCACCTAAAAATATCAAGTCTTAATCCTTGAGAACTAATGTTACCTTATAAGAAAAAGGGGTCTTTGAGATGAGATTAAGGTAAATATCTTTAAATGGGAAGATTATCCTGGATTATCAGGGTGGGCACTATATACAGTCACATGCATTCTCATATAAAAGAGATAGGAGATTTGACATACACAGAAAAGGAAAAAGCAAGGTGAAGATGGAGGCAGAAATGGGAATGTTACTGAGTAAGGGGCAGATGAGGCTAGGTAGAGATAGGTAGGGTGTTTCATGACCAGGCTCATGCAGCGGGCCTATGAAACCAGGCTCACAGAAATCCCAGATGTGGAGAAATGTTATGGATGTGATATTAACCAGAGAGAAGGGAACACCTTGTTCTCATGATATTTAGAAGAATACCTTGTTTGAGCTCATGATAGTTATAAGTCCACCATGTTTGTTCTAAATATAGACATGATATTTACAAATCTACCATGATATTGACCAGAAATTTACCAAGTTCCCTGGTCAGTTTCCTTTTTTTTTTTTAAGATTTTATTTATTTATTTGAGAGGGGGAGAGAGAGGGAGAGAGAGAGACATCCAGAGCTCGCAAGAGCAGGGGAGGAAGCAGCAGACTCCCTGCTGAGCGGGGAGTCAGACTTAGGGGCTTGATCTGAGGTCACTGGGATCATGACCTGAGCCAAAGTCAGATGCTTAACCAGCTGAGACACCCAGGCACCACCCTGGTCAGTTTCCTATAAAAGTCGGACCATAAAAGCCCTCAGTGGCAACCCATTCAGGATCTCTCTCACTGTAGAAATCTCCTTTTCTTTCCTGTTCTTACTTTCACTTAATAAACTTTAACTTCATGACACTCTTTTGTGTCCACAAAATTCATTTTTTGACTCCATGAGACAAGAACCCAGCTACCCTGCAACATTATGACCAGAAACCAAGGAATGCAGGTAGTACCAGAAGCTGAAAGAGGCAAGGAATGATTCTTCTCTAGATCCCCTTGAATGAACACATCCCTGATGACACTCTGTGACCTAGTAATACTGTTTTTGGGCTCTGAAAGAATAAATTTTTGTTGTTTGAAGCACCAAGGTGATTTGTTACAGCAGCCACAGGAAACTGTTACAATGCTAATTATTAAATTTGTGGCCAGGAGAACATATGCAGTTTGATGATGTGGGGATGTTTCCTACAAGAAAGAGACCCCTGTATTTTTTTCAATCAAGAGGTGAGTTCTATGCTTTGGCACAAAGACACAAAGGGACAATTCCCCAAGTGCAAAGCTGTCAGGAGGATCTGTTATTTGAGGACTTCTGAGTGTACATTTACAAAGAAAACTCCATAGGAAGTCTCAGAGTCCCAATCCTTCCCTTCAGAGTCCTGACCTTAGAGTAACATATTGCTGGGAATGAGAATACAACCTTCTCAGGAGCTCTGCTTCTTTCATAATTAAGTCTTAGCCCCAATCCTATGTATTTTCTGTGTTCCAGCTGCAGGAAATGAGAGTCCCTGTACATGCTGCCAATGAGGCCATCTGCCTTTCACACTTAGGTTTTAATTGAGGATTAATCATCCTCAGCCTTTTGAAGGCATCAATTGAACTCAGCAGCATCCACTGGAAGAAAAAATAAACAAACAAAAAAAACCCTTTCTTAAGTCTCTACCACTCCACCATATCCTACATCAGCCAGTTTTAAGTCTTTTTAAAAACAGAGTGAATATGGTTTAGAAAGTGAAGAAGTTAGAAAACAGCTAGATGATTTCTGACTCAAGCAAATTTGAGTTTCAACTAGCACCTAAGACAGTCCAGAGGGACTGACAAAATTATGGAAAAAAAAGAGATTTTAAGCAATTCTTTCATGTATGATCTCTTTGTAGGACAGAGTTTTAGATTTCTTTTTTAATTCATTGCAAACTAGTAGTAAGGCAAGTAATAATCACTATCACACTTAGCAACATGTCCCCTGAAAGACATCTGGTTTCTCTAAGTACTCTTCATCCCGCTTAAGTCTGCATAGATAAATGGCTGTGAGAGAAACTGGTGGAGCTCTTCCCTGGACCAGAGAAGGGAGGAGGTAGGAACCATTAAGTCTGCAAACTAAGTCTGCATTAAACTGCAAACTAGGAGTGGGGTTGGTCTGTTTGGGGCAGGGGATTTTTTTTCTCATTAACTTTGTTTTTAGTGGGTTTCAAAAATTCTGCCACAGAAATTTTTGGTTGAGTTTTTGTCATTTAAAAAGTACTGACTTTAAAAACTAACAACTTAAAGCTGCCACACATACATACAGACAAACACAGACACACAGACACACACACAAATGGTCTAAAAATACTCTCCTTTCCTTCTGAAGGTTTTGCTAAGTATTGTTATCTTTAATTGGTCTTTTACTATTAAACTTAAATGACCAATTGGGACAAACAGTTCTGAGACTATTTTTTCTACCACTGAATAAGACTGGGTTGGCAGGTATTATGCATGATATTCACTTAGCCTTCTGAAATTTCTGGGCAGACTTGAGGTTGGGGAGGAGAATTTTGTTCTTGAAAGAGGGAAAGATGATATCTAAGCAATATACTACAGTATTCACCACAGCTGCCTATATAAATCAAGTATTAAAATCATGATGTTAATTATAATTACACATATGACATTAAAACTAAGTACCCATATGCATTTTTATACGATCTTTAAAAACATCTGATGATTGATACATGACAGTATACCAAGAATGTTAAAGTCAAAATCCCCTTCGACCAAGTAGAAGACTATGTGTGGATATAATAACTCTGAACCTAAGAAGGGAAGAAGCAATGCTCAAAGGCATAAAAATGTAATGGATATTTTTATGAATGTGAGCATGGGAAATACAAGACCATATAATAATTTAAATCAAAAGATGTATTACATTGTTTTCAATAGTTTTAAATTACTACCAAAAATTTGAAAAATTATTTGAACAAAAATATGAAATATGAGCAATGACAAAGTACTGTACTTTCTCTATTAGATTAATTTTTTGCATATATCTTAATTGTTGTATGTTTAAGTGTTGTTTCAAGCTAAAGAAAACCAAAAAATTTGTAATGGTTCTGTTAGAAAATGCACTTAACTTCCTTATCATTTCATTTCCTGTTTATACTTTTGATGGTTATGTCTTTAGATTAATTAATAGCTATACATTTTCACATATTCTAGATCTGAAATATAATATTGTGCTCTCTGAGCATTATAACTCAAATTATGATAAATACAACAGCTGCTTGATATCACAATGTTCTGTCTCCCAAGAAAAGAATGTCTTATACAGAGTCCCACTGTGATCTTTGATCTTTTTGCTGTTCCAATTTATTTATTTGAGAGAGAGAGAGACAGAGCACAAGCAGGTGGAGGGGCAGAGGGGGAGAAAGAACCAGACTCCCCACTGAACAGGGAGCCCGACATGAGGCTCCATCCCAGGACTCCGGGATAATGACCTGAGCTGAAGGCAGATGCTTAACTGGCTGAGCCACCCAAGAGGCCCCAAATTGTATGTTTTAATTGACATATTTGTCTGAATGATAGATGCTTACATCTTTTTCCATTGAGGACATGTTTTACTGAATCAACCTATAGAGAGTAGGAATTCCATTAGCAGTGTACCTGTAAAATATCTATCAGCACTTGATCTACTGAATCTCCTCAGAAAGTGAGAACAAAAAATGGACAGTCCTAAAATTAATTCAGAGATTATATATATCTGTTTAATTCAACTGACTAAGGTACTCTCTGTGTGTCTGTGAGAATCACAGCCAAAACCACTATGGGGACCTTAATTCATGCTATTCTATGTTGACTGAAGAATGAAGTTGCTGACTAGAAGTTTACAGCATTTGTTTAATGGTCTGGGCTTACTGTCCTTCACAAAATAGACTAAACTGTAATCTATCTCAGTTATAAATTATTTTACACTAGATTAAATTAAATTGATTCATCTTATTCTGGCAAAATATAACAATTGAAAAAAATTGGATGGTCTGTAGAGTTGTAAACAAACCCCCAAATAAAGCCATATATATTACATAAATTTGTGACTAATTAGAAATTTTGAAAAAATGATCCTGAGGTGATGGATAAAAACACTTAGAAACTGACAACCTGGGTCTTTGTCATTATTGGAATGATCCTATCTCTGGACTTTCCCTATGATTATGCCAATGATCTGTTTATTGATTTCCATGCCAATAAGACATCATTAACTTTTAATTTTTATAATATCTCTGTATCTGGCAGACCCTTCTTGGTTTTCTACAGGACGGTCTTAGGTTTTAATTGTTCTTTATTTCTTTCAATGACTTTCTGAATCACATTTGAATCACAATGACATTTTGTCAAATTCCCTAACATGCCATATTGGTATTTCACATTATATTAAGTTTGTGTCTTTATTTCCTTGAATAAAGTACATCATTTTATGTCTGTTTTTCTATGTTTTTAGATAAATTTTATACTTTCATCAAAGTAATGTTTTTCTTTTTTTTTTTAAGATTTTATTTATTCATTTAAGACACAGAGATAGAGAGAGAGAGAAAGCATGAGCAGGGAGAGAGGCAGAGGGAGAAGCAGGCTCCTCGCTGAGCCAGGAGCCCGATGTGGGGCTCGATCCCAGGACCCTGGGATCATGACCTGAGCCGAAGGCAGACGCTTAACCATCTGAGCCACCCAGGCTCCCCAAAGTAATGTTTTTCTCTATTAGATTATATTCATATGTTTTGTTTGCTGTTATGTTTTAATTTTGTTTACCTATATTGGAAATGAAATTATTTTAATGGTTCTTGTAAAAAGCAAATGTTTGACTCATTATTGTAGATACTTTTTCTTAATGGGAATTGTTTGATATGGAAAGTATATTTATTTTCCTTTTTTCTAATACTTATAATTTATACTTTTCTTATATATTTCTCTTATTTATTTAGTCATTATTTTGTTTATTTTGTTGGCTAAGAATTCAAAAACAATACTGAAGACATGGTGTCTATGTGTGTATTCTGGTCCTTTAAATTTGCTGCAGGGTTGTGATAAGTAACATTTATTGGGTTAAAGATATTCTTTTAATTTTCTATGAAGCACTTTTAATTTCAAATGAGTTTGATTTTATGAAATATTTCTTTATCAAATATTTGTATCACATACTTTATGTATTATGTTAATAATGTGATTATTTTAATATATTTAGTTAAATAGTTTCAAGACTATATTAATGTCTTGAATTTTATTACCACAGTTATGAAGTAGTTTTTAACATTATGTTATAGTTGTGAATTATATAAACATACTTGTGTTTTTATTATTTTTATAAACATACTTGGTTTTTTTATATTGTATCATTAATATAGCACTGGTGTTTAACAGGATTTCCTAATCAGACTCTCATGAATCAGAGACTGTAGTCAGTATCAAGCTTTTCAGATAAGTACAAGGTGAAAACAGAAGGGGCCAGGACTATCGACAGATCTCCTTAGGTCTTTTCTTTCCTCATTTGATATTCACTGACCCAGATTAAAAGATATATTTCCAAGTTAGGTGGGCAGTCGTCATACTGGCAGAAAAACCAGGTAATGAAACATCTCCATTTTATACTCAGAGACCTAAATGGTTTACATGATATTTTCCTGGAAGCCATACCTCATAAATTCATATATTCCAGGCTTATTTACCATTAACAATCCTAGACAAATGGGTACATACTGCTAAAAGCAAGCCACCAGTTTGTTTCTTTTTTCTTTTCCACAAACCTTCCTCTGATAAAAAAGTGATCCACAGTTAAACCATTCACTTCTCAATTGTAAATTATCACACATAAAGAGAATGAAGTACCAGTAGCACATTTTAATAAATTTTGCACAACTGAGCCATCACTTGTAATAGCCACACAGCTCAAGAAATAAAACCTACCCAGCTCTCTTGGAGGTGCCACAAACTCCTTTCTAATAACAACTTTAATGGTAACCCAGAGGCAATCTCTAATTTGATTTTGTATGTTTGTTCAATCTCCTGATTTGTTTGTTTTTTAAAGATTTATTTATTTATTTATTTAGCGAGTGTGTTGCGGGGAGGGGGGCAGAGGAACTGGGAGTGGGGAAGCAGATTCCCCGCTGAGCAGGGAGCCCAACACAGGGCTCCTGATCAAACAACCTTGAGATCATTACCTGAGCTGAAACCAAGAGTCAGAAGCTTAACTGACTGAGCCACTCAGGCACCCCAATTTGTTTGGTTTTTTAAATAAAATTATCAGCTGAGTTTTCATAAGCCTGTTGGCAATTTGTTTCTTTTGAGAAATGTTATGCTGGTTCTTTGTCCATTTTTTAATTGGGTTATTTTTAATTAAAAAATTTATTTTTTATGTTTTTGCTACTGAGTTTTAGGAGTTCCTTACATATTTTGGATATTAACTCTTATCAGATGAGTGGTTGGCAAATATTCTTTGGGGAACAATTGTCTATTCAGATCTTTTGCCATTAAAAAAGAAATCAGATTATTTATTTATTTATTTGAGTAATATGTGTTCTTATATATTTTTGAATATTAACCCCTTATCACATGTATGGTTTGCAAATATTTTCTCCCATTCAGTAGGTTGTCCTTTCATTCTGTTGTTTCTTTTGTTGCACAGAAGGTTTTAGTTTGATGTAGTCCCCGTTATTTGTTTGCTTTTATTGCTTGTGCATTTGGTGTCATACCTGAAAAATCATTGCCAAGACCAATGTCAAGGAGATTTTCCCCTCTGTTTTCTTCTAGTAGTTTACTGTTCCAAGTCTTAAACTTAAGTCTTTAATCCATTTCAAGTTTAAATTTTATGAGTGTCATAAGATTGTGAATATCTGCTGTTGAGTAGAAAATTTTGTATGTGTTAGGTCCATTTGGTTTATAAGTGCTATTCCAGTCTCTATTGATTCTCTTTCTGGATGCCCTATCCATTATTGTAAGTGGGTTATAGAAATCCCATCCTATTTTGTATTGCTGTCAATTTCTGCCTTGAGTTCTGTCAATATTTGCTTTATAAATTCAGGTACTCTGCAGTTTGATGTGTGTATATTTATCATTATTATATCTTCTGGTTTAATTGACCCTTCTATGACCATATATTGACATTCTTTGTCTCTACACTTAGATTTAAAGTCCATTTTGTCTAAAATTAGCATAAGCACTCTTGGTTTCTTTTTGAAATATCTTTTAACATCAGTTCTCTCTCAGGGTATTTGTGTCTTTAATTCTAAAGTGAGTCTTTCATAGATGGGGTATTTCTGGATCTTAGTTTTGTTTTTATTTTTAGAAGTTTTAGGTCCACAGCAAAACTGAGCAGAAAATATAGAGAGTTTCCATATACCTCCTGTTCTCACACATGTACAACCTCCCCAATATCAATATTCCCCACCAGAGTGGTGCATTTATTACAACTGATGAACCTACATTGACACATCATTGTCACAGAAACCCAGAGTTTACATTTTAGTTCCCTCTTAGTGTTGTATATTCTTGGTATGTATTTGGACAAAGACCTCATTATGGTATCACACAGAGTACTTTTACTGCCCTAAAATCTTCTGTGCCCCATCTATTCACCCCTAGCCTCACCAACCCCTAGCAATCACTTATCTATTCACTGTCTCCTTTGTTTCACTTGTTATTAGGACTTAGTAGAGAATTTTAAGCTCCTTAGACTTGGAACTGGTGAAAGTACATCTTGTTTTTGTATCCATTCAGACGCTCTGTACCTTTTGTTTGGTGAGTTTAATTCATTTACATTAAAGTAATTTTCCATAAATGAGGACTATTGGCATTTTGTTAATTGGTTCTGTTTGTTGCAATTCTTTGTCCTTCTCCTCCTCTCCTGCTTTCTTCTTCTTTCTTTCTTTTATCCATTAAGAAAATTTTATCATTAACTTCATATTAGGGTATAAAGTGACTTATGCATCACCTTTATAGCATTACATTAATCTGTATATGTCTATATATTTGTCTTTACATTAATGATTTTATATGTTTTTGTGTTAACATGTTTTCATTTCAATTTGAAGAACTTAAGTATTTCTTATAAGACAGGTGTTATGATAAATTCCTTCAGTTTTGTCGGAGAATGATTTTCCCTTTCCTACTTTTTTTTTTTGAGAGAGAGAGAGCATTTGTGAGCATGAGCAGGGAGTTGGAGCAAAGGAAGAGGGAGAAACAGACTCCTCACTGAGCAGAGAACCAGGACATAGGGCTCGATCCCAGGACCCTGAGATAATGACCTGAGCCGAAGGCAGACGTTTAAACTGATTAAGCCACCAGGCCCCCTCTTCCCTTCATTTTTAAAGGATAATTTTGTTGGTACAAATTTCTTATTTGGTAGTAGTTTTATTACTTTGAATATATCATCCCATTCTTTCTCGGCCTGCAAGCTTTCTTCTGAGAAATCTGTTAATGATCTTATGAGCCATTCTTATATATGACAAATTACATTTGTCAAAATGCTCTCTATGTCCTTGACTTTTTTTCTTTCAATTTTTATTTTATTTATTTATTTTTAATTTAAATTCAATTAATTAACATATAATGTATTATTTGTTTCAGGGGTACAGGTGTGTGATTCACCAGTCTTATATAATACCCAATTGTCTTTGACTTTTAACAGTTTGATTTTCATGTGTCTTCGTGTAGTCTTATTTGGGTTAAAAGTATGTGGCTATACTACGTACCATGGAGAGAGAAGGTTGGGGTAGAAAGAAGAGTGGTGGATAAATTGGTAACTCCTTTACCTCCAACTTACTTGGGAAAGTTATTTCCATAAAGATGACTTGACGGGTTGAAGTATGTTTATAGCAGTTGGGAACACTTAGACCCGGTGCCTCCTGTCACATGCTAGAAAATAAATCAAACTATGGCAATAGGATGGAAGGATTTGTCTGAGAAGCAAATGCATTTTCTCTGACGGTAGAAATGATAGCAAGCTGGCTACATTTTTATTGATTTGAACTTTAAGAGTTTACTGTCTCAAAAACTAAGTGTGTTAAAGAAATTACATTTTATCTAACATTTCTAGATGTCATATGTTACCATATTGGTATAAACTGTACTTTTTGGTTACTTTATAAATATGTTTGTAACTAATCTCTAGCTTGAGCCACATCAAATTGGCTTATATTTAATGTTTTCTCTTTTAACCACATTTTACCAAAAATTTGATGTAATGTACCTCCCACTCCCTCTTACTACTGATGTATTTATTCTAAAAAACAAGCAAGAATACAGAAAAGTAAAAATAATACACATTGCAGTTTCCAAAGCTTGAGAAATCTTATGCAATGAATTATTCATGGGGCCTAACTTATAACTCCTGACTTCTTGCTGATAGGTTACCTGGAGAATTGAAACTATTAGCTGAAGGATTTATAAAGTGAAAAATTGTGTCCCCAAAATTTATTTTATTGCCTTATTATTATACATCTCTCTGAAAAAAAATTCTCAGTAACAACGGATCTATCAAAAAACTATAACCATTAAGTAGTAAACTCTCCTTTAAACTTGAATTTGGAGATTATTTTCTTATCATAGCTTGTTTAGTTTGCAACCTAGATTAATGCTATTTAAGTCAATGTTTTAAAGAAAAAGAGATAATTATTAATTCAACGAAATATTTGCCTTGTCCTTGAATACTTAGACAGAAATGATGTAGTTTGTAACAACAAAATAAGAGCTGAATATTAGACGTAGATTATCACTGAATCATTGTATTTTTATATATAAAGATAAATCAATTTGCAAATAATAACTTCAATGATGCTTAATCCAGTAGTCTTAAAAAGCTCATTTATTTTTGACCCATTTTGTGGTATAAAACTGTTGTAATAATAAAAATTGCTGTTGGAAACAAGATTTCATCAGCTTTTATTAGAAGTCCTTTGATAATAACTGATTTTTGAGATGGTATATGTTTCCTTCATCTTAGAGATTGTTAAAGCAATTCCCTCTGATCATACTAAAACATTTTTGGAAATAATGTGAAAATAGTAAAAGTATATCTAGTGCATTTATTGTAACCTAAAGCTATTCTGTGAATATATAAATTGCCATTATTTTTTAGTGTTCTATGACTAGAGAAAAAAAAAGTGATTGAAGTATATTGCTTCATAATATCTAGTTGCCAATAACATACACTGATAAAAAAGAATCTGAAACCTGAAATGAACTGTAAAGTTTTAAGAAATTGTATCTCTTTATTCCCAACATTTTGTTGTAAAAATAGATGGATTTCAGCTTCCAGGGGTTTCCATTCTCGAAGTTATTCAAAGGACATTTGTATAGGCAACCATTTAAGTTATTACATTTGTATTAATCTTATTTGGAAACAATTGTTTTAATAATATCAATTGAATACCAATCAAATCACTTCTTCCCCTCAAAGTTGAGCATAATTTTACTTTTATAACTAAAAATATAATTTAAGAATCTACTATTTAAGGGCTTAACTTAAATCCTCAAACAGCATGTCTTTTACTATTTGAAGTTGCTTTTTCATGTTCTTAATGGTATCTTTTTTTCTTATTGGTATCTTTTGATGAGCAGAAGTTTCAAATTTTGATGAAACTCATCACTTTTGTTGTTTTATGGTTGCTCTTTTGACCTCCCTAAGACACTTCTTACCAAAAGTTATAAAGGTAATTTTTTTTAAATTTTAGATATTTTTCAATGTGATTTGGTTGTTTTAAGTCCTTCCTATCTATATATAAAATCAGTTTGAAATTGAATTGAAATTGAAATCAGTTTGTTAATTTCTACAAGTCTGCTGGGATTTTGATCAGGATAAATTTGCAATTACCAATCTTTTAGAGAGAACTGGCATTGTAACAATACAAAATCTTCTAATCCATGGGTATGATATGTCTCTACATTTTTAAAGTCTTTTAATTTTTTTTCTCAATAAAGTATAATAGTTTCCAGTGTAGTGGTCTGCCTTCAGTAAAAGGTATTCCAAAGTAATTGATGTTTTCAAAATCTTCTTGAAAATAGCGTTTTTAATAAAATATCTTTTTTCAATTTCTGTTGCTAGTTTGCTAATTTATAGAAACAAAATTGATACTTTATTCTTAGACTTTGGTAAATTCATTTATTAGGTTTCTTAGGATTTTCTAAACAGACATACTATCTGCATGTAAAATAGTTTTATTTATCCTTCTCTATTGTTATGCTTTTAATTTCATTTTCTTAGATTATTCCACAATTTATGCCTTCTAGTGTAATAATGAACAGAGATGTTAAGATGACACACACTCTTTTTTTCTTTTTTTTAAGATGACACACTCTTGTCTTGGTTCCCAAATTAGAAGACACCATTCAGTATTTCAACATCAAGAATATCAGCTATAGATGGTTTGTTCACAATATTTATAATTTGACAAAGTTAACTTTTCCTATTTTATGAGAGATGTTCTGAAATTACAAATCAGTTTTGAATTTTGTCAATACTTTCTCTGCATATTTTGAGAGGATTGATTTTTTCCTCCTTTTTCCTGATAACATAGAATATTACTTTGCTTGATTTGGAATATTAAGACAACCTTCCATAATTGGGATGAAATCATGCCAAAGTTTGTTAAATTTTTGGTGTGTTTCATAATTTGATTTGCTAATATTTTCTTTGAATATTCAGTTTTCATGTTTATGAATTACTTACATTGAATAAATAAAATGAATTTGGAAGTGTTCTATTGCCCTCTATGTTCTGAAAGAATTTGTGTAAAATTGTTATGATTTCATTATTAAGTGTTTGATAAAATTTACCAAATAAGCCATCTGTGCCTTGAGACCTCTTGGCAGAAAAAATTTAAATTGCAATTAAAAAAGATAGATGTGGAGATGGAGCTAAAGAGTATTATGCAAGCAAAATAAGTCAGAGAGATACATACTCTATGATCTCATTCATATGTAGAGTTTAAGAAACAAAACAGATGAACATAGGGGAAACAAAAAAAGAGAGAAGCAAACCAAAAAAACATACTCTTAACTCTAGAGAACAAACAGCATTGCTGGAGGGGTGTTGGGCAGGGGGATGTGTTAAATGGGTGATAGGGCACTTGTGATGAGCACTGGGTGTTATACATAAGTGATAAATCACTAAATTCTATACCTGAAACTAATACTACACTGTATGTTAACTGGAATTTAAATAAAAACTTGAAAAAGAAAGAAATACATATAGAGCCCTTCATAGCTTTTAATTCTTCATGTGTCAACTTTGACAAATTTTGTTTTCAGATTTTTGTTAATTTTATTTGAATTGTTAAATTTTGAAAATAAGGATTTTTCTTCATATTGACTTACTATGCATTTAAGGTCTATATAATGGCTGATGGTGTCTCTTCCTTCACTTCTAATGTTAGTAGTTTATATCCCCTTTGTTTTTGACTATGATCAGTCATGTTGGAGATTCATGTCTTACTAAAATTTCCAGCACTAGGCTTATTAAGCTTATTATTTTCTACTTTGTTGATTTCAACTTTCACTTTTAGCTATTTTATTCCTTCCACTTTCTGCTTCTATAATTTTAGAACAGATTTCTAGCTTCTTAATGTGGTATATTTCATATTTAACATGTCATTATTTGTTTAAGTATTATGATGTTTATTTATTGGATTTCTATTTTTTAAAAGTTTCTATTTCCTGCAGTTTCATTTTGCAATCAATAGAATGATGTCTTTATGTCCTTACTCAATTATAATAGCAGCAACATAGTCCTTGTCAACTAATTTCAACATCTAGGTCAACTTTTGGTGTGTTTCTATTTAGTGCAGTTTATCCTCTTGTTTATGGGATATATCTATATCTGTATCTGGTTTTTTTTAAAGATTTTATTTATTTATTTGAGAGAGAGAGTGAGAGAGAGAGCACATGAGAGGTGGGAGGGTCAAAGGGAGAAGCAGACTCCCTGCTGAGCAGGGAGCCCAATGCGGGACTCAATCCTGGGACTCCAGGATCATGACCTGAGCCGAAGGCAGTTGCTTAACCAACTGAGCCACCCAGGTGCCCTGTATCTGTTTCTATATATCTACATCTATCTATTTATATAGAGAGATATGTGTAGATATATATGTATATGGACACATATATAGAAAAACAGAGATGTATATGAAGATATATATATGGAGACATATGTGTATATGAAGATAGATGTGTTTATGGCAATAGATATACATAAGCATATATACATGCCCATATACATATCTACCCACTGAACAAAAATCAAGGATTTGAACAAAAATCAAAATGTTTCACAGGAAAATAAAATTACTGACTCTACAATGTGCCGTTTACAAAGTCCAGAATGCAATAATAAATCGGTAGACTTGCAAAGAAACAAGCATATGTATAAATATAAAAATGTATATATAAAATACAACATATAAATATGTGTATATATAATATAAACATATTGTATATGTGATGTAAATATAAATAGAAATATAATCGTTGTTCTGGTAGGCAATCAAATTACTGTTAGATACTCATGAACCTGTCAGGTAGATGTGCTTTTAAAAGATAGGTCTATTTTAGTCTTCCTTTTAGTTCTAGGTCATGTATCTTAGTGGAGAATTGTCCTTATTCCCAAGTGTGACCTTTGTAGGGTTAACCTGAATAATCTAAGTGAGCAGTGAGGTCTCTCTACAAGGGTTGGGCTTTAGCTCCAACATTTTCCAGAAATGCATAATCTGTGATATCTTTGTTTATACCATATAGAACCATTTTTTGCTAGGTTTCACAGAGGCCTCCATGAAAGTGCAACAAAGAGCTTGGCCAATGACTTGAGAACTCCTTTATATATTTTTAACACTATAGGGAATTTCGTTAATTTATAAAAAGCTACTGACTGAACTAAGCCTATCTTTAAAATTAGAAAAACTAATTACACACACATACACACTCGCTCACTCACTCATACACACATATGCACACAAAATGAGTAGAAAATTATAAAGGTGCAATCCTACCCAAAATTATCTTGATAAACAAGAGAATTAGAAACAATACTAAAGACAGTATGTTCACACTAAAAATTTGCTAAAATATTTATGCTTAATGTACTTTTAAAAATGATTAAAAGACACTAAGACATTTACACAAAACATGAAAATACAATGTGAAAATCAGAAATAATCTGAAATGAACTGGAACAAAGAAAGAATTAAAATAAATAAAAATATCATTAGAAACTAAGTTTAAAGGGGTGCCTGGGTGGCTCAGTTGTTAAGCATCTGCCTTTGACTCACGTCATGATCCCAGAGCCTGGGATCGACCGCCGCATTGGGCTCCCTGCTCAGTGGGAAGCCTGCTTCTCCCTCTCCCACTCCCCCTGCTTGTGTTACCTCTCTCACTGTGTCTCTCTCTGTCAAATAAATAAAATCTTAAAAAAAATATATTAAGATTAAAAAAATGAGAACCCAAGATGCATTAAAGTGATGATAATATTTTAAGAACTGTAGAAGGTTAAAAAGAGACAAATTTAAAAGTCAAACAAAGAAAAGCAATATAAATTATTCAAGAAACTCTTTATAGTTAAGAGTATGTTTCTTGGTTTGCCTCCCTCTCTCTTTTTTCCCCCTTTGCTCATTTTTTTTGTTTCTTAAATTCCACATATGAGTGAAATAGTATGGAATTTGTCTTTCTCTGACTTATTTCAATTACCATAATATTCTCTAGCTCCATCCATGTTGTTGCAAATGGGAAGACTTCATTCTTTTCATGGCTAAGTAAAATTCCATTGTATACATATGCCATATCTTCTTTATCCATTCATCAGTAATGGATTTGCTGATGACATGATACTCTATATAGAAATCCCAAAAAACTCCATGAAAAAACTCCTAGAACTGATAAATGAATTCAGTAAAGTTCCAGGATACAAAATCAATGTACAGGAATCTGCGACATTTTTATACACCAATAATGAAACAGCAGAAAGAAAAATCAAGGAATTGATCCCTTTTACAACTGCACCAAAAACCATAAGATACCTAGGAATAAACCTAACCAAAGAGGTAAAATACCTGTACTCTGAAAACTATTAAAAAAAAAAACTAATGAATTGAAGATGACACAAAGAAATGGAAAAACATTCCATGCTCATGAATTGGAAGAACAAATATTGTTAAAATGTCTATACTACCTAAAGCAATCTACACATTTAATGCAAGCCTATCAAAATACCACAAGCAAGAAAAACAATCCTAAAATTTGTATGGAACCACAAAAGACCCCAAATAGCCAAAGCAACCTTAAAAAGGCAAAGCAAAGCTGGAGGCATCACAGTTCTGGACTTCAAAATCAAAGCTTTCGTGACCAGAGCAGTATGATAACGGCACAAAAACAGACACATAGATCAATAGAATGGAATAGAAGTGAACCGACAACCATATGGTGAATTACTCAACAAAGGAGGAAAGAATATCCAATGAGAAAAAGAATGTCTCTTTAACAAATGGTGTTGGGAAAATTGGATGACAACAAGAAAAAGAATGAAACTGGACCACTTATACCATACACAAAAATAAATTCAAAATGGATTAAAGATCTAAATGCAAGACCTGAAACCACAGAAGTCCTAGAAAAGAACACAGGGAATAACTTCTTTGACATTAGCTGTAGCAACTTCTTTCTAGATATGTCTCCTGAGGCAAGGGAAATAAAAGCAAACATAAATTATTGGGACTACATCAAAATAAAAAGCTTTTGCATAGTGAAGGAAACAATCAACAAAACTAAAATGCAACCTACACAATGGGAGGTTTGCAGATAACATATCTGATAAGGGGTTAGTATCAAAAATATATAAAGAACTTCTAAAACTCAACTCCCCAAAAATGAATAATCCAATTTAAAAATGGGCAGAAGACATAATTAAACATTTTTGCAAAGAAGACATACAGATGACAAAAGGACACATGAAAAGATGTGATATTGAACATTGTATATTGTATTTGATTGAAATACAAATCAAAACTACAATAATCTCACACCTGTCAGAATGGCTAAAATCAACAATACAAGAAACAACATGTGCTGCCAAGGATGTAGAGAAAGGGCAACATTTTTACACTCTTGGTGGGAAAGCAAACAGGTGCAGCCCCCTCTGAAAAACAGTATGGAGGTTCCTCAAAGTAAAAAATAAAACTACCCTACAACCCAGCAATTGCACTACAAGGTATTTACCCAAAGAATGCAAAAATATTAATACAAAGGAATACCTGTACCCCAATGTTTATAGCAGCATTCTCTACAATAGCCAAATTATGGAAACAGGTCTAATTTTAATTTTACTCTTTAAACATCTAGTAAGGGGATAGTAAATGGAGTCGTTTTTATATTAGCCATTCACTACTGTAAAATGACACTCAGTCATTACTACCTGATATTAGGAATCACTAGAATTAATCTTATTGTGTGTATATATATATATATAAAATAATTTATATGTTATATACATAAATTATATATTGTGCATATATATGTATATATCAAGAAGATCACAGAATAACTCTAGAATATTGATTTAGCCACAAATGTTTTTTTATTATTTTTTATTATGTTATGTTAATCACCATACATTACATCATTAGTTTTTGATGTAGTGTTCCATGATTCATTGTTTGCATATATCACCCAGTGCTCCATGTAGAATGTGCCCTCTTTAATACCCATCACCAGGCTAACCCATCCCCACAGCCCCCTCCCCTCTAGAACCCTCAGTTTGTTTTTCAGAGTCCATAGTCTCTCATGGTTTGTCTCCCCTTCCAATTTCCCCCCTTCATTATTCGCTTCCTGCTATCTTCTTCTTTTTTTTTTTTAACATATAATGTATTATTTCTTTCAGAGGTACAGATCTGTGATTCAACAGTCTTACACAATTCACAGCGCTCACCATAGCACATACCCTCCCCAGTGTCTATCACCCAGCCACCCCATCCCTCCCACCCACACCACTCCAGCAACCCTCAGTTTGTTTCCTAAGATTAAGAATTCCTCATATCAGTGAGGTCATATGATACATGTCTTTCTCTGATTGACTTATTTTGCTCAGCATAACATCCTCCAGTTCCATCCACATTGTTGCAAATGGCAAGATTTCATTCCTTTTGATGGCTGCATAATATTCCATTGTGTATATATATACCACCTCTTCTTTATCCATTCATCTGTCAATGGACATCTTGACTCTTTTCACAGTTTGGCTATTGTGGACATTGCTGTAATAAACATCGGGGTGCACATACCCCTTCGGATCCCTACATTTGTATCTTTGGGGTAAATACCCAGTAGTGCAATTGCTGGATCATATGGGAGCTCTATTTTCAACTTTTTGAGGAACCTCCATACTGTTTTCCAGAGTGGTTGCACCAGCTTGCATTCCCACCAACAGTGTAGGAGTTTCCGCTTTCTCTGCATCCCCGCCAACATCTGTCGTTTCCTGACTTGTGAATTTTAGCCATTCTGACTGGTGTGAGGTGATATCTCATTCAGGTTTTGATTTGGATTTCCCTGATGCCGAGCAATGTTGAGCACTTTTTCATGTGTCTGTTGCCCATTTGTATGTCTTCTTTGGAAAAATATTTGTTCATGTCCTCTGCCCATTTCTTGATTGGATCATTTGTTCTTTGGGTGTTAAGTTTAAGAAGTTCTTTATAGATTTTGGATACTAGCCCTTTATCTAATATGTCATTTGCAAATATCTTCTCTCATTCTGTCGGTTGTCTTTTGGTTTTGTGGACTGTTTCTTTTGCTGTGCAAAAGCTTTTTATCTTGATGAAGTCCCAATAGTTCATTTTTGCCCTTGCTTTCCTTGCCTTTGGCGATGTTTCTAGGAAGAAATTGCTGCAGCTGAGGTCAAAGAGGTTGCTGCCTGTGTTCTCCTTTAGGATTTTGATGGACTCCTGTCTCACGTTTAGGTCTTTCAAACATTTTGAGTCTCTTTTTGTGTGTGGTGTAAGGAAATGTTTCAATTTCATTCTTCTGCATGTGACTGTCCAATTTTCCCAACACCATTTGTTGAAGAGACTGTCTTTTTTCCATTGGACATTCTTTCCTGCTTTGTCAAAGATTAGTTGACATCATCAAGCCACATGTAATGTTTAGTGATTAGGGAAAAAGTTCAAGAATCAAACATGTGTGAGTGTTGAGAAGTAAAATTTATGAATTTTGAAACATTTTGTTTGCTGAAAACAGTAATGATCCTAATACAAGAGTAATGTTTTGTTCAGACAATTATACCAAAAACTCTTAGGGGTTAGAGTCCAATTTTATATATCTTTGATATGTTTCACATCACTTCACGTTACAAGAGGTAAGAGAGCTAATTTACTACTTTGCGTATATTTTTCTTCATATTTATGGTTGTATTTTAATGAAGTATTTTTGTTCATAAAAAAGTGTTTTCTTATACATTTGTGTTTTTAAACAGAAAGAAATATGCCCTAGATATGAAAAAAATAAAATAAAAACATATTATATTTCCAAACTCATACCTATAGTTAATGGTAAACCAAGATTTGAACCATATGTTCCCAAATATAAAACTATAGTTAATTTCACTAAAACTTGCCCATATAATTATCTTTATATTAAATTAAAACTGGAAAATCAACAGATCAAAACACCAAAAGAACAATTTCAGAATATTCTTAAGAGAATATCCATGTCAGAAACACCATCTTATTATTCTAAAAGTGAATTTTACTTGGTGACTTGAATACATTAAGGATGTTTATAGAAACAACCACTAATTGTGATAGTTAAAAATACATCCCATTTGTTTTTAAAAGCCTCATATGAAATTACCACCATTGTCATTATTTTTAAAAAGTTAACAATTTCAGTTTTCTAATTCAATTAGTGAAAATATATGAAGTTTACTGCTTTTATGGATTAAGTGAACTTGTAAAAAGAATCTGAGATATTACATAATAAAATAAAATAAGAGACATTACTTTAGTTATAAACAAACATATCTCATAGGTAATTAATGTCTGAAATGGCAGTGAGAAATTAATAATAGAATGAGGTAAACATCATAATATTAACTTAATGAACTGGACAAACGCTGTAGCTGTAAAAAGTAGAAACAGAGAAGTATAACTGTTCTGACTGGGTATGGAAAATACGAAGTACAAGTAACAATATACGTACTTCATATATTTCCTGAAAAATAAGTCTAGTGATGTACTATAACAACTAAAAGACATTGCGGGCTAAACAAATCTGTATTCAGAGATGAAAGATCGGAAGCACATTTTAGCAACAATTTAGATAGATTCCAAGGGTAGGAGTAAAGGTGTGCAGAAATTAATTTTTGAGGTTAGAAATCAAAGAGCAATGATTATGTAGTTTTATGCCTGATGTTTACCACTCAATATTATATTTATTCACTATAATTGTTACAAATTAATATTTTACCGAAAATGTCTTATTATAATTATATGCATCAGTCCACATTGTTGAAGATTAAATTCATTTGTATATTAGGCAAAACACTTAATACCCTGAATCAATCAAAACTGCATTTATAATTCTCTCACATAAAAGTCTGGAAGGAAGCAATCCAGAGCTGGCATCACTATGGTGTTCTCTACACAATACTCCACCATCCTTACATGTGGTTTATACCTCCATGTCAAAATAATGTTTCCCTTCAACTTCTTGAACAGCAATCATGACAACATAGGACAGCATAAGAAGGGAAGGTAAAAGGGTAAGTCCTTTCCTCATAAATCACTTCCACTGAAGTAGCAATGGTAATCTCACACAGTTTATAATTCACTAGCCAGAATTAAATAATGTGGCAAAAACTGTGTGACAACTGAAATCTGAATACAGGGAATATTGTGCCCAGATCTTAAAAAAAAAAAATGGTTTAGGGGCGCCTGGGTGGCTCAGATGGTTAAGCGTCTGCTTTTAGCTCAGGTCATGATCCCAGGGTCCTGGGCTCGAGCCCCACATCGGGCTCTTGGCTCAGAAGGGAGTCTGCTTCTCCCTCTCCCTCTGCCTCTCCCACTGCTCATGCTCTCTGTATCTCTGTGTCTCAAATGAATAAATAAAATCTTTTAAAAAATGGTTCGTATTTTTTTTAATTAATTTATTTATTTTGAGAGAGAGAGAACGTGGGGCGAGGGGCAGAGGGAGAGGGAGAAAGAGAACCTCCAGCAGACTCCCTTGAGCCCACAGCCTGATGCTGGGCTTGATCTCAGAACACTGAGATCATGACCTGAGCTGAAATCAAGAGTCTGACACTTAACTGACTGAGCCACCCAAGTTCCCCAGGTGGTTTGTATTTCTAAGAAAAAGGTTAATGGATGTTGTAATCTCTACCAGAAAGCCCAACCTTCAAACTTGTTTCTAACCAAGAACAAAAATTAATTTTATATTTTAAACAAATAAAAAAGTACCCTTTAAATCTTTTTAAAAATCTTTTTAGTCAGTTCTTCAAGTAGAGTGAAACAAATGGATATAAAAACCCAGATCCTGAGTGTTCATTTCAGTAAATCATCACAAGATGAATAAATCTACAACTACCCAGCAATTTAAAAAATTAGTATAAATCTAGAAGCCCCTGATTTGTAACCTATGAATCAAGAGTTCCTCCCTCTACCCAAAGTTAAGTTCAAGCCTGATTTTTAACACCATAAATTAATTTTACCCAACTTTTTTTATATTTATGGAATCATGTTTATATGTATTATGCTTGTGAAATTTATCCCTTTATGTAGCTTGTTCATAAATAACCTGTTCATTTTCATGCAGTATCATAGTGTAGACTATTAATATTCTAGTAATACATACTTGAGTCATTTCAGTATTCTGAATACTGCCTGTATGAATGTTCTTGTACATGGATTTGGAGCAAGGATACAGGCAACCTATTTGTTATGTAGCCTAAGGGAAGAATGCTGAGTTATATTGTATGTGGATATTCAGCTCTGTTAAACTTTCCAACTGTTTGCACTAATTTTACTTATACCATTAGCTACTGAGAGTTCTACTTTGCTCTATATTCTTACCAAGACATAGTAGAGCCATTATAAATAGTTTTTCATAGTCATGCTGCATTGCAGGGAGGCGACTGGGCTTTATGTCCTACACTGGTATTCCTTGAGTGAAAACTCTTTCCATCTCCAGACAACTTCTTAGAAAAAGGTTGGCAGCAAAGTACCCAGAAGCACCACAACAACTGGAGGAATAAGTCACTAAGTGAAGGTTCATATACCCGACGTATACCAACATGACACTAGTCCAGTTCACAATTATGTAGTAATAGTAGTTTTAGGAATAGAGTATTTAAATGGTTAAAATATTGGAGCTATTTAGAGTAAATGCCTTTTTCCCCTCAACAACAATATTGACTTAATGAGGTATACTAATACCATACCTAAAAGAATTATGGACACTGCTATAGCTATTTCTTTAGATCTTTGAAAGAAGGCATGCTGTTTTTAATGTATCTTGATTTGGTCTTTCAAATTTTAATTCAAAATCAAGTCACAGTTCCAATAATTAGGAATAACTTTGTCTTAAAAAGTGATTCAGGCCACTGCTAATGTAAAATCGATTAGGCGTAACACTCCTTAAATCTTAGAAAAGGAGCTATTAATACTGTTATTGCCCTGAGCTGTGATTAGAAACATGTTTTATATGTGATTTTGATTAAGATGCTTTTTCCAGTGCTTACAAACACGATACTACTAAACCTGTTCTATGATATGCTATGCGGTGGTAGAAAAAGTACCATTTATCATACTATATTTTATCTGAATATTTTCATTGTTAATATATCTTTCAATTCATTATAAACATTATAAACTTGTATTTAAAAAAAAATGAACATATAGGGGTGCCTGGGTGGCTCAGTCGGTTAAGGATCTGCTTTCGGCTCAGGTCATGATCCCAGGGTCATGGGATTGAATCCTGCATCAGGCTCCCTGCTCAGTGGGGAGCTTGCTTCTCCCTCTCACTCTGCCCTGCTCCTCCCCACCACTTGTGCGCTCTCTCTCTCTCTCTCTCAAATAAATAAATAAAATCTTTAAAAAAATGAACATATTGATTGAACATATTCCATATAGGCAATTTTCTTTTAAAATTATTCTGATCCTAAGTTGCCAAAAACAACATTAAAAAGTCAACATATCCCAGGCAGTAAATTCTTCAAATATTAATATTATTATTATCAGAATCACAAAAATAGGAGAAACTTTATGAATTAAAAAACAAAAAGACTACAAGATAGAAGATGATATTTCACAGAAAATGACCAGATTGTTAAAAGACTTAAGGCAGTAGCCTTTGTTGCTTATCTTTTTATAGAAGATGCCATTGACTGCAAGCAGAATCCTACAGAGTAATACAAAATGTGCATAGTAAAGCCTTATGAATATGGTTCTTGTCCCATAAACTGAACCTACTAACACCCTATCCATCATTCATGGATCATTCCAAACACCAACTTTTAAGAAATCATATTTGAATCATTCAATGGGATATTTTCATTTTTTCCTCTCTGTCTCTTGTGTTGGCACATAATATGTTTTCACATTCATTTTGGGACATTTCTGACTACAGACAAAAAGGCACGGGTTTAGGACATTTAGCTTTGGTTTACCCAGGGATTCCTGAACATGGTCTTGCGTTTAATTGGTATATAACATTTCTTTTCATGAATAATGATTTCTGTCTCCCACAATTAGAATACAAATTAATTGTTTCTAATTATTGACCTAACTTAAAATGGGAGTTATAATGCACATAGATGTGCCTTAGTTATTCTGATATACCATGAGTATATATTCAAAAAGATAAGAATATATATTTCTACTATTTTCACAAATAGATAACCTGTGGAAGTGTTTAGGTATGTTCTATATTTGTGTGTGTGTGTGTGTGTGTTTGTGTGCATGATTTCTTCCCAAGTTTCATGATGAAATAAAAAGATTTCAGCAATAATGTCTACACATTTTGGCTCAGCCATAATAAAGTAGTAATTTAGGTCTTTCTGTGTGCAAATGTGTGTGTGTGTTTGCATGTGAAGTTTCATTTTTGTTTTAGAAATGAAGAAATGAGTCCAAAGGCTATTAAGTGATTTAACAAAATCATATAAATAGGAAATTAAGAAGAGCATTTGCAGTCAGATAGTCTTCATATTTATATTGTTGCTTCTATTGCTTCTTAGTTCCTTTCTATTACCACTAAATAATTTATATTTCTGTTTTTACTCATGATATCTACATGAATTATTTTTTATGCTTATAATTTTATATAATTTAATTTGTGAAATGCCATCTGGTTTATTGATAATATATATTTATGTGTTTATTAACAATCAATCAGTAATAAAAGTTAATAAGTGCCTGTTTTCAATATATTTCAGAGATGATCTTCCTAGAACCTGGGTTATTATTATTATTTATTTTATATTTTGTTTCAACATTGCAATTATAATGATCATGAGTCATTACTGGCAAACAGTCCTAAAACATTTGTATGTAGCAAAAAATGTCAATCAGTCTCTTTTAACCTGAGAAATATTTGGAAGGATTGCGTTTAAGTGTATACTATAAATGTTTAATATGAAGATTTCCATGTAAATGACAAGAAATGGTATATAGTTTTTAATTAATTATGTACTGTAGGTTTGTACTTTAATATATTTTGGAACTATTATTATATACAAAACTTTTTTCTAGATGGCTCCTTAACAAAATAAGCTAATGACTCATTAGCAGAATGAGTATACACATACTCATCACAGAATTGGCTCTCCTGGGATGAGTCAACACAAAGGAAGAGGTTCAAATGAGCTGCTGAACTTGGGGGGTTCCCACTTTGTATCTCAGCCTTTTCCTCAACCAGGAACAAATATCATTCTTATAACTTCCTTTAGGAATTCCCTGACTCACCGCATAGATCTTAGGTAGAGACACCCTTTATCAAAGGAGCAGCTGCTATGAATGCAGTCTAGTACTACCCACTGGACAGAGCTCACTATGAGATAATAGGAGCCTGCGGCTCTTGTGTGCTCTGTTCCCTCTGCCTGTAAGCCCTGCTCTACAACCTACTCCACAAAAACTATATTTATAATTATACTCTATGTTACTAATAATCTATGTGCCCCTGCCTCCCTATAATAAATCATGATTTTTTGAAATAGTGAACAAATATAATCTTTTTTTAAGTAATTATTTTAAAATGAATTCAAGGGTTGCTTGGGTGGCTCAGTTGGTTAAGCATCTGCCTTTGGCCCGGGTCATGATCTTGGGGTCCTGGGATCGAGCTCCAAGTTGTGTTCTTTGCTCAGCGGGGAGTCTGCTTCTCCCTCTCCCACTCTCTCTCTCTCTCTCTAATAACTAAAATAAAATCTTCTAAAAATAAATAATATGCATTCAAAAGAGAAAGTTAGAAAAATCTGATTTTTTTTTTGAGGAATGAGTTTTATTTACTTTTTCCTTATATTTTTTCCAATTAGAAATTTTCAATCACTGAAAAACATATCCTTTTGAAAGAGCAATAGTATAAGAAATAAAATATAGGTACAACTTGAGATACTCTCTGAAGCCCAATAACAGTTATCAGAAATTCTTCAGGCAAAAATAGAAAATCTCATTAATATCAGTAGCTTATTTGGAAAGAAGACAAAAGGTTCTAAAATATAATGGCTACAATTTTTCAGAAGCACCCATCTGGAAAAACCCTAATATTCATGCTAATACAATTCTGTTTTTAAGCACTTATAGTATGTATGAGTACGTGTGTTTGTGTAGGGTAGAATACTATTTGATAATGTAGCATGGAAAAATATGAGGCCATTTTTAATTTTAGAAGTTCAAATGTTAGAATTTATATAATTTTATATTCTTCCCATTTATAGGTAAAAATGCAATTTTATTCACTCTCCCAGTTTTAATGGTTTTCTATAAAAATAAAAAAAATAAAGTAAAATATATGCTTGCTTTTTAGTTTTCAGTGTTACCTCAGAAATGAGTGATCATTAGTTTTTCAGAAATAAAATACTCGAATGATTTAATTCATAACAACAACAATAATAATAAAGGTTGTGCCTTAAGCTGCAAATTAATTTCCCGATTGTAGGAATTTCACCATCTCAGTGAATTAAAAAATAAATAAATAAACCTGTTCCCAATTTTCTGCTTGTGTATCAAAACTTTTCTGTGAATAGTGGGAGAAAACAGTATCTGTTGAGCCCTTGCTACTCCAAATGTAGCCCATGAACCAGAAGCACCAGTATCATCTGTGAGTTCTTTGAGAAGTGCAGAATCTGGGGGAGGCTGGGAGGCTCAATTAGTTAAACATCTGACACTCGATTTTGGCTCAGGTCATGATCTCAGGGTCCTGAGAATGAGTTCCGTGTTGGGCTCTGCTCTGGGAGTAGAGCCTGCTTAAAATTCTCTCTCTCCCTCTCCCTCTGCTTCTTCCCTCCTCTCTCCCTAAAAAAAATTAATTAACTAATTTTTCAAAAAGCACAGAATCTGGGAACCTCCCCAGAACTACTCAAGGTCTATATTATAACTAGAACCTCAGTTGATCAATTTCCAATGGAAGTTTGAGAACCCTTGTGGCATGTCTATAATTCTTGAAGTTGTCTGTACATTAGGATCACCTAGAAGGATATTAAAACTGCTGATGCCTGGATTCATCCAGTTGTTGTAATTTAGGTTTCACTGGGCTTTAGGATTTTAAAGTTTCCCCAGATTAATTCAGTGTGACACCAAGTTTGTAAACTTATTATCTGGCTCCTTAAGAATGCTTTATCTCATGTAATTCTAAACACAATCCTGCAAATAGGACATTACTGCCTCCATTTTGGAGATGAAAAGAGAACTGAAGTTTTCAAATGCCAGAGCCAGTATTTAAATTATATCCACCATTTTCTGTAAAAGTCATATTGTCTCCAGTACATGGTCACAGGTCTGAGTGAAATTCAAGAGCACATATATAAAGATATATATATATATATATATGTATATATATATATATAATCTAAAAAGGAATTTCGTGGGTTATTCTTTTCGTACAAGATTCATTAACACTAAAGTGATTTACTAGCCTGTTTTAATTAGAACCCGGCCTTTACTCTATACTTCTTTTCAATGTAATAACATATGAGCACCATCAAAATTGAGGAGTGTCTTGAACCTTTGTCTTTAAGTGTATGATATCAGTTAGTTTGTGTGTAAGTCTGTATGTGTGTTTAATGTATAATCAAGCTCATTCCAAAAAGCATTTAAAATGATGGATACATGTAAATAAATAAAATTAAAATTGCCAAACTGGATGCCATGTTGAAAGAATAAAGGAAGGTTTGGCTAGAAGTAAACAAATATATCTTGAGTTTATATGCCTACTTGAAAATATTAATTCCTTTATATGGGGCACATGCTCAATTCTATATTCTGGCAACAAACATGAAAATGGGAATCTGAGCAGTTTCAATAATCACACTTTTTATTAGACATAAATAAAATAATTGTATAGACATAGAAAAAAAACACTAGCTATTAAGACATGAGGGATTTTATTGAAAAAGTTTCTTCATAAAGAATAAGAAAAATAATCTCCAAACAGACAAATATTAAGTGGATATTCTTTTTTTAAATAATTTTTAAAAAGCTTTTTAAAGAACTGAACATAAAATAAAGAATTCTTAATACATAATTTTAAATTATGTTTTACCAGCAGACTAATTCTGTGAAAGTGTTATATGTATTTGTAAAACACTAAAAAGGCAGCAACTATAAATTTGGCTAAGCACTATATAGGATACTAGGTAAATTATAAATTTTATTTTACATATACTTAGTAACAGCTTCTTAGATATAATTCTCATTGTATTTTATAGAGAAGAGAATAGAGATTAAAGTTAATTATTAGAGTAGATTTAGTTTAACTAATGGCTTGTGAAAAGTCACAGCCATTAGACTGAGCAGGTATAAATTGGAATTGAGACTATCTTGGCCTACTTATTCTCCCATATTTTCAACAACAACACACCTCCCTTCCTTTTTATTGGCCTTGTAAACCATAGTTTGAGAAAAGGTGATATAGATCAGGAATCAGACAACAATAGGCAAATACATCTTTCCTCAGGTTCTTGTAAATAAAGTTTTATTTATACCCATCTGTTTCTGATTGTCTATGGCTGCTTTCACACTACAATGGTAGAGCTGAGTAATGGTGATAAAGATAACAGAGACTTTTTGACCTAGAAAGCCAAAAACATTTACTACTGGCCCCTTGCTGAAAAAGTTTGTCAGGCCATAACATGGAACAATGTTTTCTTAAATGTTAAGTTTGGAATACTAAGAATATAATCAGTGTGCTTTGAAAAAAAATGTTTTTAATTATCTGATATCTCTGAAAAATTATGGATTAAAGAAACTAAACAGTTATTCAACTGTTTCTCAGAGTTTCAAATAAATTAAACCTAAAGTTGCAGGATATAAAATCAATGTGCAGAAATCTGTGGCATTTCTATACACCAATAAGGAAGCAGCAGAAAGAGAAATCAAGGAATCGATCCCATTTACAATTGCACCAAAAACTGTAAGATCCCTAGAAATAAACCTAACCAAAGAGGTTAAATACCTGTACTCTGAAAACTATAGAACACTTATGAAAGAAATTGAAGATGACATAAAGAAATGGAAAAACATTCCATGATCATGGATTGGAAGAACAAATATTGTTAAAATGCCTATACCACCCAAAGCAATCTACACATTTAATGCAATCCCTATCAAAATACCACCAGAATTTTTCACAGAGCTAGGAAAACAATCCTAAAATTTGTATGGAACCACAAAAGTCCCCAAATAGCCAAAACAACCTTGAAAAAGAAAAGAAAAGCAGGAGACATCACAATTCCAGACTTCAAGCTATATTACAAAGCTGTAGTCATTAAGACAGTAGAGTCCTGGCACAAAAACAGACACATAGATCAATGGAACAGAATAGAAAACTCAGAAATGAACCCACAGCACATAGTCAACTAACCTTTGACTGGGAAAACTGGAGAGTAACATGCAGAACAATGAAACTACACCACTTTCTTACACCACACAGAAAAACTAAATTCCAAAATGGATGAAAGACCTCAATCTGAGACAGGAAACCATCAAAGTCTTAGAGGAGAACACAGCAACCTCTTTGACCTTGGCCGTTTCAATTTCTTACTAGACAAGTCTCCAGAGACAAGGGAAACAAAAGCAAAAATGAACTATTGGGACTTCATCAAGATAAAAACTTCCGCATAGCGAAGGAAATAATCAACACAATTAAAAGACAATCTTCAGAATGGGAGAAGATATTTGCAAGTGAACCCTGATAAAGGGTTAGTATCAAAAATCTATAAAGAACTTAATCAAGGTCAACACCCAAAAAACAAATAATCCAGTTAAGAAATGGGCAGAAGACATGAAAAGACATTTTTCCAAAGAAAAATACAGATGGCTAACAGACACAATAAAAGATGCTCAACATCACTCATTCAGGGAAATACAAATCAAAACTACAATGAGATACCACTTCACATCTGTGAGAATTACTAAATTTAACAACACAGGAAACAACTGAAGTTAGTTAGGATACAGAGAAAGGGGAACCCTCTTACCCTCTTGGTGGGAATGGAAACTGGTGCAGTCACTCTGGAAAACAGTATGGAGGTTCCTCAAAAAATTAAAACTAGAACTACTCTATGACCCAGCAATTGCACGACTAGGTGTTTACCCAAAGGATACAAAAATAATGATTCAAAGGGGCACATGCACCCCAATGTTTATAACAAAATATTTCTATTACTATATCTATCTATAAAGGTCAAAATCATTATAAATCCACAGCCAAAATATTTTATCTGATTCTTTGCCATGTTATGTTCCTGAAAGAAAAATAAGAACCACACTATTAACTCACTTTAGTGAAAGGCACTTTTTAAAAATATTTTAAATTAAAAACCCAGGTAATTTAGTTTATGTGTTTAATTGGACCCTACTGTTTTCTGACTTTGGTATAATGCCGTAACACATGTGATTCTAGAGACATCTCCAAAGGCAAGGGAAACAAAGGTAAAGGGAAGGGAAACAAATGAAGTATTGGGTATTTATCAAGGTAAAAAGCTTTTGCACAGTGAAGGAAACAGTCGACAAAACCAAAAGACAGCTGACAGAATGGGGAAGATATTTGCAAATGTCTTATCAGATAAAGGGCTAGTATCCAAAATCTATAAAGAATTTATCAAACTCAACACCCAAAGAATAATCCAATCAAAAGATGGGCAGAAGACATGAACAGACATTTCTCCAAAGAAGACATATAAATGGCCAACAGACACATGAAAAAATGCTCAACATCACTTGGCATCAGGGAAATACAAATCAAAACCACAATGAGATACCACCTCACACCAGTCAGAATGGCTAAAATTAACAGGTTAGGAAAGGACAGATATTAGCGAGGATGTGGAGAAAGAGGAACCCTTTTTTTTAAAGATATTATTTATTTATTTGACACAGAGAGAGTGAAAGAGAGAGAAAGAGCACAAGCAGGGGGAGCAGCAGGCAGGCAGAGGGAGAGGGAGAAACAGGCTCCCCGCAGAGCAAGGATGCCTGGTGCAGGGCTCAATCCCAGGACCTGAAATCATGACCTGAGCCAAAGGCAGCCACTTAACCGACTGAGCCACCCAGGCGCCCCAAGAGGAACCCTCTTATACTGTTGATGGGAATGCAAACTGGTGCAGCCACTCTGGTAAACAGTATGGAGGTTCTTCAAAAAGTTGAAAATAGAGCTACCCTACGACCCAGCAATTGCACTACTGGGTATATACCCCAAAGATACAAATGTAGTGATCCAAAGGGGCATCTGCACCCCAATGTTTATAGCAGCAATGTCCACAATAGTCAAACTATGGAAAAAGCCCAGATGTCCATTGACAGATGAACACATAAAGAAGATGTGGGGTGTGTGTGTGTGTGTGTGTGTGTGTATATATATATATAATGGAATACTACTCAGCCATCAAAAAATGAATGCCATTTGCAATGACATGGATGGAACTAGAGGGTATTATGCTAAGTGAAATAAGTCAATCAGAGAAAGACAATTATCATATGATCTCACTCATGTGTGGGATTTAAGAAACAAAACAGAGGATCATAGGAGAAGAGAGGAAAAAATAAAACAAGATGAAATCAGAGAGGGAGACAAATCATAAGAGACTCTTAATCTTAGGAAACAAACTGAGGGTTGCTGGAGGGGAGGGAGTTAGGGGGGTGAGGTAGCTCGGTGATGGACATTAAAGGAGAGCACGTGATGTAATGAGTACCGGGTATTATATAAGACTGATAAATCACTAACCTCTACCCCTGAAACCAGTAATACATTATGTGTTAATTAATTGAATTTAAATTTAAAAAGAAAATAAATAAATAAAAAGGAAAAAGGAAAACCAAAAACAAAACAAAAAAGCTAAAGAATATATTTAAAAAAGAAAAGAAAAGAAAATCACACAGGACAGAAGAAATATATGAGCCAGTATTTTCTTTTAAGAAATATGGCAAAGTGAAAAAACTGACCCTGCATAGCCTTTGTGAGTCAGGAACAATTGAATAAAATTGGAATAAAAGATGTCTGCTGGGGTGCCTGGTGGCTCAGTTGGTTAAGCATCTGCCTTCAGCTCAGGTCATGATCCTGGGGTCCTGGGATCGAGTCCCACCATCGGGCTCCCTGCTCAGCAAGGAGCGTGCTTCTCCCTCTGCCTCTGCTGCTCCCTCTGCTTGTGCTCTCTCTCTCTCTGTCAAATAAATAAAATCCTTAAAAAAAGTGTCTGTTACTCAATTTTACACCAAATGTTCAGAAATGACGGTGGTATTGGCTGCTGTATTCAGGCTATTATCAGTTCTTAGTAGCATTGCAATAACCAGTTTAGTTGCAAAGGCAGCTTTTCATTAATCCGAGAATTCCACAATAGCCAGGATACTTTTACTCTGGATGTGCGGTGGGAAAGAAGAAGTTTGAAAAGAGGCACACAGACTTAGGTATTATTTGATAGTGATAGCAACATGCTGTTTCAAAAAAAACAACAAAAAGAGTAACTGTATTTTCTTGATTATCAAAGTCACTGCATTTTATTAATATATTATTAATATAATACTCTATTTTTTGCATAAACTTTAAAAGAAACTCAAATCTGATAGTCTCAAAAGACACTCCAAACATTTTACACCTGATTTTCTTAGGAGTAAATGCTTAAAAGGCGACATACTTGCCTTTTTACTCTAAGAGAACCCCACCTTATTTCCCTAAATTCTGTGGATTCAAACCTCATATGGTTTGAAGTGAAAAGTAACTTATTTTGGTAAAGGCATGAAAGAGAAAACGCATAGAGTTTGGATATATTTCTTATCTAATGAGAGAAATGTAAAGTGTATCCTCTCAGCAGGGATGGCACATTTAGTGAAGGTCAATACATTCAAAATAAGCAAACATACATTAAACAGTTTGCCCCAGCCTATGGAAATTTGATCATTAACCTTGTCAATGTTTTATCAAATGAATATTCTAATTGCTGATTTTGTAGTCACTGTTTAAATAGAAGATTATTTTATTCATCATTTTACTGCTGTTCAAAATCAGGGCTGATTCACTGTGTGTGTGTGTGTGTGTGTGTGTGTGTGTGTGTGTGTGTGTGTGTGTGCGCACGCGCGCGCATGTGCAGAAATGAATTAAAATGCATAGCATACACAGGTACCATATTCAGAATTAACTCCACATATGATTTTGTGCACATTTGTATTTTCTTTCATAAATATTGTCCTTTCTTTGTATATTAAACCATTTTTTCTAGCTCCTATTTTTAAAACTCTTAATTTTTTAATTCCAGTATAGTTAACATACCGTGTTATATTAGTTTTAGATGAACAGTGAGTGATTCAACAGTTCCATATAATAGTGGGTGCTCATCACAAGTGTACTCTTTAATCCCCATCACCTATTTTACCCATCCCTCCACCCACCTCTCCTCTGAAAATCATCAGTTTGTTCTCTATAGTTAAGAATATGTTCCTTTTCTCTCTCTCTTTTTTCCTTTGCTCATTTGTTTTGTTTCTTAAATTCCACATATGAGTAAAATAATATGGTATTTGCCTTTCTCTAACTGACTTATTTCACATAGCATTATATCCTCTAGATCCACTCATGTTGTTGCAAATGGCAAAATGATATTAACCCATTTTAAATGTAATCAATACAACAGGGAAACAGAAAATTTTTGAAGTAATTTTGAGGTGAAACACTTTCAAGGTTTTGTAATCCATACCCACCAACATATGTTTGAGAAAAAAGTATGCTATACCTGTTAACCCATATTTCACTAACAAAATTCATTAGTATTTTCAGTTTAAAATGATAACAGATTTTCAAAAATAATTCATTAAAGATTTATGTGCATAAGAATTAGCTAAACACAAGAGGACAAAAACAATTATTGCTAGGCTTATGTCTTCAACAGTTAACTATTCAGTGAGCAGACTTCTACACAAATAACTACAAAAATATTGTCATAAAGGAAATAGAGATATATTAACATAATTATATGGTAACAAAGGAAGTAATAGTTAACGTTCCATTGGAGAAGGTAAAGGTTTTACAAAGCAGGAAACAGTGGAAGGGAGTCATTATTATTATTATTCTTTTTATAATTAGAATTTTGCCATCTGGGAAGGGAATACAAAACAGTTCTGAAGCATAAGGAGAGAATTATATGCCAAAGTACAGTTTAAGGAAGAGTCTTGCATATTTTGAGAACAAGACTATTTCTTTAATCAGTAACATAGTACTAATCAAAGTAATAAGAAATGTATCAGAAGAGGTATACTGGTATTAATGATTTTGGAAATAAAATAAAGAAAACTAATATTCAGTGAAACAATGGACTGCATTATGTAAATTTTCAGGAGTTAGAAGGTGAATTTTTTAAAGCAGTAATTGACATGATTATACATGTATTTTATTTTTAAAAAAGGCAGTTAGCTGTTGACCTGTACTGGGGCAGTTGCCAGTAAAGAAATTAAAAATCATAAACAGAAGGTAAAAGAAAATTAGTAAGTATACACTTTGAAAACTAATGTAACTGGAAGTTTGTTCTTCTGAATACCCCTAGGATATCCAAGTACATGGATCAACTAAAAATGACTAGAAAAATGGCTTACTGTCATAGACAATGTAACAGATGCAACCAAGCTCAATAAATGAAAGTTATTCAGTTCTTATGCATTGTTAATATTATAAAATATAAACATGAGACATAGAAAATATATTTGACTTCTTTGTCCTCCAAACCCCAGCAATTCGTATTACCATTCATTTCTTTTATTTAAAAAATTGCCAGTATCACTTATTACCACATAACTACTTTATTGATTGTTTTTAATATAAGCTTAATGACAGCAGGAGTTTCTGAGGGTCTCTCTATATCTTTCTTATCAACTATCTATCATCTATCTATATATTTCAATCTTTATCTTCTTTCAAAAATGGTAACTTGAAAATACAAAATATTGTGAAATCAGTGAAAAAAATAGGTGGGTAAATATCTTGGAAACCAAAGATAAGGGACAACTAAAAACTGATTGAGAAACCAAAAAATTATGAAACCTAATCACTCAAAGAGTTGGGGAAAAGAAAGTAAAAGCCAGTATGTAAAGTGGTTTGCTTAGCAAGAATTCAAAAGTTCTTGGGACATGGAGACACCATACACTTCAGAAGCCAGGGATATAAGTGGGGATTAAAACAAAGACTGGTGGAAAGGTTTATGAGGAACCATTAAATATCTATATCCCCTTCTGCATGTCACATAGCATGTGACTGACCCACCTGTACCAAGAAAGAAGATGGGGATGGGCAGAATTGGGTGGAATTACTTTTTGCTCTCTGGAAATGTTTGCACACCTACGGAGAAACTACTATATTAAAAATAAGAGAATTAAAAGAAATGTTGCATTTTGGGAGCATCTGGGTGGCTCAGTCAGGTAAGTGAGTGACTTCAACCCAGGTCATGACCTCAGGGTCCTGGGATCAAGACCCATGTTGGCCTCCTCCCTCAGCAGGGAGTCCACTTGTCCCTCTGCCTCTCTCCCTGCTTGTACTCTCTCTCTCAAATAAATAAGATCTTAAAAAAAAAATAAATGTTGCATTTTGATAACTCCAATCAGGATCCCAGAATCCTGACAACCTGTCTCATAGCCTTGAAGCGTTGGTCAAGTATCCTAACTCAAGTGATCTGGTTGTACAGTTTGGGCCCTTAAGCATGTTTTCTTTTTTTCCTTGAAATATATACCTTGGTTCTCTAGATTAACTAACTAATTTCTACTTAAACAAATGACAGTATTCATTTTCTACCATCTCAGTGGAAAACTGACTAATTCCAGTGCAAGATTACCTCTAAAAATGGTATTATAAGTGATTTATTTTCATTAATATTAATCTTTATTTAATTAGAAAATAGTGCTTTTTAAATTTTGTTTTCTTGACCTTATGTGCACAAATAACCCTCAACATTTAATACTGAGAAGGCTTGTATGCTGTCCATATGAGTTGTTCTTAATAGTTTATTAAATAGCTTATTGAGATATAATTCACGTATATACCTATTCCAAATGTATAACTGAGTGGATTTTAGGATATTCAAATATGTGCAGCCATCACCACAACCAATTTTAGAACATTTTCATTGTCCCACAGATTCCATGCACATTAGCAGAGATGTGTTACCTCCCCTCAACTCCTCTGACTCCAGGCAACTGCCAATCTGTTTTCTGCATAGAGTTGTCTATTTTGGGCCTTTCATATAAATGTAATCATACAATATGTGGTCTTTTGTAGCTAGCTTTTTTCACTTAGCGTGTTTTCAAGGTTCATCCAGGTAGTAGACTACATCAGTACCTCATTCCTTTTAATTGCTGAATAACATTGCACTGTATGGATATGCCACACTTTATTTACACATTCATCAATGGGCATTTGTGTTGTTATCACTTTTTGTCTATTATAAAAAATGCTGCTCTGAACATCTATGTACAGGTTTTTGTGTGGACATATGTTTTCTTTTCTCTTAGGTAACACCAATGAGTAGACCTGCTGGATCATATGGTAACCCTATGTTTTAAAATTTTGAGGAACTGCTAGACTTTGTCAAAACAATGCACCATTTTACATTCCTCATAGCCATGTGAGAGGGTTCCAACTTACACATATCCTTTTACACACTCTATTTTCCTTCTTTTTTATTATAATCATTCTATATCCATCTTTTTGATTATAAAGTATTATCTCACTATGGATTTGATTTACACTTCATTGATGGCTAATAATATTGAACATCATTTGATGTGCTTCCTTTTTTTGGTTTATTTTTTTAACTTTGATATTTAGGTCTTTGATTCATTTTGAGTTAATTTTTGTATATTGTATGAGAAAGGGTCCAACTTCATTCTTTTACATGTAGACATCCCACTGTCACAACATCGTTTGTTAAAAGGACTATTCTTTCCCTCATTGAATTGTCTTTGCAATCTTGTTAATATTCAGTTGACCATAAATGTGAATGTTTATTTCTGGACTCTCAAGTCTATTCCATTTATCTATATGCCTCGCCTTATTCCAGTATCATACTGTTTTGATTACTATATTTTTGTAGTAGTTTTAGACATCAGGGAGTGTGAGTCCTCTAGCTTTGTTATTATTTTTCAAGATCATGATTATTTTTCAAGATTGTTTTGTTTATTCTGGTCCCTTGGGTTTTCATGTAAATTTTTGGATCAGGTGTTTTTTGTTGTTTTTTTTTTTTTTTAATTTCAGCAAAGAAGCTATCTGAGATTTTGATGAGATAGCCTGCTGTGCCTGGGGTATAGCTTCTATGCTAAGAGGGGGGACTGGGTGCAAAAAGGAAAGCTGGTAGAGAAATATAGCACCCTAACTCTCACCTGGAATGTAGTCTCTGCAATACAGAGCTAGAGGAATTAGAGCTGGGGTTGGAAAGCCCCAATTTCTTGTGCACACCTACCTGGAGTGGATCTTCCATTGTACTGTGCTGGGGGAGGAGAAGGAAGGCAGCAGGTTGTGGCTTAAGTGCCATAGAATTGCTGGGTATTGTTGATTTAACAGGTTTTCTCAATGAAGTGAGTTTTTTTGTTGTTGTTGTGTGCCCTTAGGACAAACTCCAGACATTTTAAATGTGTGTGTATGTATTTGTTTAAAAAATATTTTACCAGTTATGATTGTTCTTCTTGAGAGCAGGTATGTGGAGTTTTCACACCTTCATTCCAGAAGTGGGTCTTCACTTTTGTGTTTTAGACCATCATGTTCAAATATGGTATTTTAAAATTTAAGCCACATAAAATCTTCCAACAAGTAAATGACTGTCAGCTTTTATGTCCAAAGGGAAAACTATTGTTGTGTATATGTTCATTATATTAATGGATATTAATGGAATTTTACATTTATACTAAAGCAATTTTTTAATTTGAAAAGATTTGATATAACCCTCCTTATGATTACTTATTAGAAATAATTTAACTAGTTCATTATTTACAATATGCCATAAATCAATTTGAAAGCAATAAAAGAGATGGTTGAAAAAGTTTCTGAATATAAGCGGCATTATAAATGTATGAAATGAAATGATGGAGAGCAAAGAAATAGAAATAACACAGCAATAAGCTGGAAAGGACAGGAAATATGACAAGATCATGAGAGTAGTTAACCTTCACTTTCTTATTTGATTGTTTCACAACATACAACTATAGTCTTTTTAAAATATAGAATAAAATCAATTTTAAAATATCAATAAAATAACTCAGAATGATCACTAACTCACCAGTTCAGTAGTGGCCCCTGGATACAAGTTATTTAAAGTCAAATTGAGTACCCAAAGGATATGATAAATCTCTACAGAAGCAATGACAAAAATAATCCTCCTCATTACTTTGTCTTTGAATATCCACCCATTTAAATAAATATTTTTATTTTTTAAATAATAAATAGAGCAAGAAGAAACTTTTGGAGGTGGTGGATATGTTTATAGCATAAATTGTGATGATGGTTTCAAGAGTGTATACTTATCTACAAAATCATGAAGTTGTATACATTTTATATGGAGAACTTTTTGTATGCCATTCATACCTTGATAAAGCAGTTTAAAAATTATTTTCATGTTTATCTCATTAAGACTGTTAACTCCTTGGAATATGCATCATCTTATGCAAGTCTGTATCAATAGTTGCTACATATAGCTATTTAGTAAGCTTTCATTATGTATTTGTTAATTATAAGTTTAAATTTGTTTAATATAATGATCCATTCTCAAATAACTATGCAATTATCCATCGGTAGGCGTAATTTTGGAAATACAGAAGAAAATGTCATTCTCTGGGGGAAGTATTATTCCCAAGTGATAAAGGGAAATGGTCAGAGGGAAATGAAGGAATAACATGGCTTCAATCTTTATCCATTCATTATTACCCAGTCCCATTCTTATTAAAGCATCATAGCTCTCATTAAGTGTATAGCCTGGAATCACAGACCATGAAATCAAATTTTTGGTCTACCGTCTTCTAGCTATATGATTTTAACCTATATGAACCCCTGTTTACTCCTAGGTAAAAAAGAATATAGAATTAATACCCACTCACAAGATTGCTTTCATTAATTAAAAAGGTATACTATTTGACATTTGGAGACAATATTCAATAAAAGGTAAGCATTATCATTGTTCAGTCTAAACACCATGTTAGGTTTTTAATTCATATTTTTGAAACATTAAACTCATTTATATTTTGTATAATTAGCTTCCTCAAGTATATTCTATATGGCTAAGTGTCTCATATTGCATACAAAAATCTCAAAACTCTGAAAGGTTCATTGGGTACCTGAATTATTTTGAGGAATTGTTCAAAACAGATTTCTGCCCCATTTCCTAAGTTTCTACTTCGATAGGTCTGGGTAAGTCCTAAATAATATATTTTGAAATGTTTCTAGGTGATGTTAATTTTGCTGGTCCAGGAACCACATTTGGAGAACCAGTGCTCCAAATCATATAATAAATGAATTGCTATATTTAAAATTTTCATTAATCTCACAAATCCAAGGTTGAATAACATTTTATTTAGTCTTATGCAACTAAATTGTCTGTCTTCTTACATGAAAAAGTTTGCTCAGACTTCCTCTAGCTTTTTATGCTGACTTTATAACCATCTCTGGAAGTTCTGAAGGTGACCCTCTCTATTTCACTACAATATCTGTCTGAGAACATCCTCAACATATCATTTACCCTGCAAGTGATAATAACCAACAATTTTATAGTATTTACCATAGGCCAAGAACTCTTCTGGATATTTTACATAATTACTAATTTAAGTCTCAAATGATCCAATGCAGTAAATACTAATATTATCATTATTGATTTACAGATGTAGAAACAGAGACAAAGGTCATTAAATGAATTGCCCAAGTTCACATAGTTAATAAATAGCAGAAAATAGATTTAAACTCAAGCAGTCAATTTGCAGGGTACTTTTTCTTAGTTACAATTACAAACTATCTCACTTTATAATGTGGATCTGATTTTTTTTTCATGATACCTACTCTTTCATATTTTCTTTAGTCAGTAGATATAACAATTGAGTAAGGAAACAATCCAACAATAAGGGTTAATTTATTTGAAATGTACCTAATGATTCTGTAAAGAACAGATTTTCCTTTTTGAGTTTCAATACATATAAGTTATGTATATATGCATGTAAGTATGTATGTAGGTATAGATGCATGATGTTTGTGTATATTTGCCCCAGAATAACAAAGTACAGTAGATTAAATTTATATTGTTACAGGATGAAAGAATATTGTAAAATTTCTTATTGTGCCCATGATTAGTAAATTCTTAAAAATGTATGTCAAAATATGTATTACATATCTCAAAGTAGCAGTCAGTAAATATTGCCACCTGCTTACAGGACAAAATATGAAAAAGCAAAGAGAGAAAGATATAAACTTTATTTATGATTACGTCTAATATGAAGGTTACAATCATCTGACATTCTAGCTGAATCTCTGAATCAAGCAGATTGCCCACTCAATCACAGTATAACTCAATGAGGGTAGCTCTCATCTGCTTCAGGATCAGAGCCCACGCCTGTGGGAAACTCATGCCCAAGGAAAAGAGGAGCAGAGCAATGCTAATTAAGCATTGCCTTTTAACCATTTCCAAGTTTCCTTTGGTGAAATTAGTTAAAGGGGGTCTTAAAGGGAGTAAGAAGTGTTATGAGAAGTAACAGGAAGAACTATCAGGAAGAGAAAATAAGTAATGCCCCTATGATCATCCCCCGGCTATTTTTCCTTAACCCACTGGGCTTAATAATTAAGACCATGATCTACCAAAGGTGAGGTTATTTATCTTGTTATAGGTGATTAACAGTCTGTTAGCATAAGCTTGCTCCCACCTTCCTGTACTGCCTCTACCAAACCAAACCTTCCCCTTTGAGACCAGAGGAGAATGGCTAATATTTTGCTGTCCTGGGCTGTGAAATAGATCTGAATAATACATAATTAAATTTCATGCTAAACCTACTCTGCTCCAAGACTGAAAATCTATTCTCTATTCCATTCCTCATCCCAAATTAGGTTTAGTCAGATTACAACAATCAGAAATTATCCAATGAGTCTAAATGACTTCATTAAGAAATCTAATAATAAAATTCATAAAGGCTTTCAGTAATAGAATGCCAACATCGTACACATGCCATAAATTTGAATATAAGCCCCTTAGCACTATGAACTTTCCAAGGAGATATTGAAGTTCGAAGATTAAATCCTCTTACTAGTTAAATTTCATAGGAATTCAGGTCTGAAATAAAAATATCCTGCCTGGTATGTTAAAAATCCAAAGGAATTAAAACTTGTCCCCATATCTTATTGTGCTTTGTCTTAGCCAGACTGGTTCTTCAATCTCAGGTGGTTTTAAAGTTCTGTCAGCTGCTGGAATATGAGATTTCTTTCACTGGAACCACTACGGTTCTTTTAGAGACCCAAAAGTTTAATTAACTTAAGGCCAAGTCTTGAGGCAGCTCATACTGTTATTTAATAAGGCAAAAATATTATCAAACTCAAAACCATCAAAGTTAAAAACAAGCTCATCCCACTCCTAGAGGAATAGTTTAGGCAAAACTGTTTTTAGAATCAGTTTGTTAGTGATGGCCAAGACCATAGCAAAGATTCAGTGATATTTAAGGGAGGACATGTCTAGGCAGATTTTTGTTTTCTGGACGCCTGCGTGACTCAATAAGCAACTGCCCTCAGCTCAGGTCATGATCCCAGAGTCCCAGGAACTGGATCAAGCCCCGCATCAGGGCTCCCTGCTCAGCATCAGAGGAGTCTGCTCCTCCCCCTGCTCATGTTCCCTCTCTCTCTCTCACTCTCTCTCTGAAGTAAATAAAATCTTAAAAAGAAAAAGATTTTTGTTTTCCACTGTACCTGCATATCAATCAGTTAATAATTTTTGTTCAGAATTAACAATGTGAGAATTTGAATAATATTCTAGATAACCCTTTATTTAGCTTTATGTGTTTTCTATATCTGGGCTAAAAATATGCTTAAATCTCTCAGGCCTGAGAAACCTACTACCTAAGGAAGACTCTCAGCTAGTAATCATGTGCCTTTAGCTAATAAACAGTATTCAGAAGAATCCTAACTAAAGCTAATATTTTAAATCTGAATCTTAAGTCCATTAGACCTTCAGAGAACCAGTACTTCTGTCTTGTTCTCCATCAGGTACTGCCTTTCTTCTCTTTAGATTTGCATATTTTTGTAGGCAAACTTGCATATCCATGTACAAAATGTTAGCAGCTTGAAATTAAACAATTATTTTCCCCCTACTCTTGATCACATGGACAATTTACATGTAGCTGAGGTTAATACTTCTAAAGATTTCCTTTTATATTTATGCTTGTTCAAATTTAAAGTAGATCTAAAGTTACCTACCTAATGTAATATTAGTAAGTCCTCAGTAATGCTCTCCACGTCAAACAAAACTCATCAGTTCAGTAGGTCTAGAAAGATCATATTATTCTAAAAATAAAACCGTGTCTAGTAGAAAAATACGTGCCTGTGTAGAGAGAAATAGCAGTCTTGCATTCTGAAACTGTGTGTCTCTGCTATAGGTCCTCTAGGCTGCTTATTTGTTGAAGTTTGTGTGGCTGGTATATGTTTGTTGGACACTGTAGTAGTCTACTGAAATTACCTACACATTTGCCAAGACTGGCCATGCAGCCTTTCTTTACTACTTGTATTTTAGGTGACTCATCAATGGATAGTCCCATTATAAGCTATAGTCAAAAACAAACAAACAAACAAACATGTGGCTTCTTCTTTAGGTCAGAGCAGTTTAAAGTCATCTAATTATTGCAACAATCTGTCTAGCCACGTAGAAATCTCTACAAACTACAAGTTCAAAATATCTTGTCCACATATTAACCAAGGTCTCTGTACTCTGCCTCATCACAAGACTTTGACATGTTATTTGGCTTTGAAATTCTAATTCCCTGCTTTATTTCTCTCCATTTCTGACCAGTGTCCAATTGTTGGGGACTTTGTATTATAGGGGCCATGGGCAGACGGCTCAAAATGGGTCACTTTGGCATGAACATTATTTTGAGTTAAAAGCAATCCAAACTCAGCTGATTAAGAAAAAAATTTCTTTAACTTCCTCTCCACTGCCTGCATGTACCAGGAAGAGAGCTCTTAACAAAGACTTCTCTACCTAGGATACATCTACATAATAGTGCAACCTTTGTTTTCCAAGTATCTCCTTTCACCTTCCTGCTAATAGTTTTAAGCCCCTTTGTATCCTCAGACCCCTACCCCTCTTCTTCTTCTTCTTCTTTTTTTAAAGATTATTTATTTATTTGACAGAAAGAGACACAGCGAGAGAGGGAACACAAGCAGGGGGAGTGGGGGAAGGAGAAGCAGGCTTCCCGCTGAGCGGGGAGCCGGATGCGGGGCTCCTGAGCCGAAGGCAGGCACTTAACAACTGAGCCACTCAGGCGCCCCGCTACCCCCTCTTCTTAGCACACATAAACATCATGTTGCCTGACTGTCTTTGGAATTCCCATGTCTGTGTGGATTCCCCTTATATAAGGCTATTAAATTTGATCTTCTCTTGTTAATCTGTCTCATGTCAATTTGATTCTTAGTCCAGCTATAATGACCTTAAAAGATAGAGAAAATTCTTCCTCTTCAACAGTAGCAACCCCCAAAACAGTCTATTCTCTAACAGTTTAGAAATAAAGAAAGTAAAGGAATAAAAGATGGTGATTCAGATATTGCTCTTATTGCCAATAATAGTTTTATTGTCAATATTGCTTTGCAGAAGATCAAAATAGGACTGAAAACTGAACTCCATAGTAGGAAGGGTTTATCCAACTAGACACACAGAAGCAATCCTAGGGTGGCAGGGATCTCCTTATGGTGTAGGAGAGTCTAGAGGATAGGGGGAAGCTATCTTCCAATAGACATGTAGGGATAGCTGAACTAAAAATGTCCAGTATTTTCTGATTTTTTTTTTTTTTACAAAAGGCAAATGATCCTACCTTCTCTTGAGTAGAGTAAGTAAAGTGAGATAGGGGATGAAGGAGTAAGTAGCACAGGGCAAGTATGTTACTTATATTTGAGTAGAGTAACACAGAGTACCTCCTCCTAAAAGCTCATGAACTAGTGAATTTAGAATGTGCTATAAGTTAGGTTTTAGATAAAATTTAATGCAAAAAACAATTACTAAATATATAATAATATGTGAAATTACTAAGTATACAGTGAGAATTACTAAAATATATGCTGTATTTTTAAAAGAAAATTTACTAAAACAAGTCATGGTCTAATTTATTTTGCAACAATTATGCTTGTATCCATGCAAGTATTTGATAAAATTCAAGCTTATATCTTTATTTCTACATGTGGATCCCAAAATAGCTATATTGATTAGTTTCATTTCTAGGAGATGGAGGGATCTTTTTGGAGAAATAGTGATTGCTATTCATAATTTAAATACAAATAACAAATATGCATAATTTTATTATGAATAGTAAACTGCATTTGAGCAGAAATGTTTAGTTGCTTATTAGTCTTTCAAAACCCACACATTTTTCTATTTTTATAAAATAGATCTTTATAAAAGTTCAAAAATTAACAGAATCCATTTTCCTTTTTACTTCTGTTAGTAGACTAAATAGATTATTCTGTTACCCAGGTCTAATTTATAACCAAAAGACATGCTAGGTCTGCCTAAATTGGTAGAAAAGCTCAATTAGATGGTTGGTCATTGGATTAAAGGGAACTTCAGTATTCATTCAGCCCAGTCCTCTCAACTGGCATATGCATTAAGTCCCACAGCAAAGTATGTGACAATAATGAGATAATACACGGTTCTGGTTTCCATGTCACTACCCTTTATCTGACCAAATTGCCTTTCGCTTTTGTACTACATTGCCACATTTAAGATAATTTCAATGAGCTCTGGGGAAAAAACATTAAATGATTTGTTCGTGCATACCAATATCCTGAAATAGAATCCGCCTAGGGACAATACTTGAGTCCTTAAGAGTATTAGGAGTTTGGCCGACAGCAAATTCTATCCTACTTTTCAGTTAAAAGAAGTGCACTGTACCTTATCTGTAACTCATGCAGCTCAAGAAAAAGTGATAGCTAGAATCAATCTTAACTCAATTCTAAATAGTTTATTTCATGAAGTAAAATGCTACTAGGATAGTGGCAATAATGTTCATGCACTTAAGGTATAATAGAAGGTTGAAAGTTAATAATATGGCAACAACAACAAAAAATAGGCCTTCTTTATAAATGTGTAGAAAGTTTCTTAGTTTGTGTGACTTTAGAAGGGCCAGGATAATATACAATAGTTTATTACCAAACTCTGTAATTCACACCAAGGCTTCCTCTAAAAAGGCACGCTCTAGTTAGTAGGGTATCTGTTAGTACTGGGACACTGGACAAAGTAAAGCATAAAGAAACTTTAATACAGTCCTAATGTCCTGTGTTAGCATCAGGCTCTATTTATCCTCTATTTGGGTCTATGTGCTGGTGATAGGAATGATAGTGGTCACTCTTCTTAAAACACTGTTCTTTTTTTCCTGAGATGATGGATCTGGACAAGCCTGGAAGTATCATACAAACATGTGGGATTTGTACTGTAACAACTCTAGTCTGAAATGAGGGATCAGTCTTCATATCTTTTTTTTTCAGTTTCTAGAGGTTCATTTCTTTCTGCTTCTTTACTCCCAAAATTATAATATTATGAAGAAAGCCTCATTTCTGAGACATCTTTCCTTTGAAGATTGCCACATGGAAGTACTACTACCTTCTCACTGAATAAACACACCAGGACCTCAGGAATTAGAATGTATCATGTCGTGATATGTAACTCTGTTTTCTCTATTAAGTCATTTGGACAACACTTATTTATTGAGAAATATATCAGTAAGTGTCTTACAAGGAAACAAGAAACATTCTAGGTATTTAATTCAGAGATAATTTTATATAGAAAATTGTATAATAATACAAGAGCTGAGAAGACAAATAGGAGATTTGAAGTGAAATGATATAAAAGAAGAACAACTGGGAGGACAGGTATCATCCAGAATAGAATGGACACAGGGATGAAATATTGTTACTAGAACTCAGAAACCAGTGCTGTCTCTAAGTACTAGGAGACTCGGTGGAAGGAGCCAGCCAAAGAATTAGTAGTACAGGGGAAAGGCACCCACTGCAGAAAACTCAGCTTGAGAGGGAGACAGAGGAGTAGCCTGGCTTTTCCCTTTCTTCACTCATTTTCCAACAATGCCTCCCTGTGGTTGAAGCTACCAAGTAGCCATCGGGCAAAAGAAACTGGGTAGTATAGTTTTTAGAACAGCAAGGAATTAATTCAAATACGAATAATAAAAACTGACATAAGTGTCAACTATGCACCAACACTCTTTTAGTAATAGAAATTCAGCAATAACAAAACTGACTAATTCCCTGTCCTTGGGACGTTAATATGGAGTGCTTAATATGTAGAAGTTACTCAAAATTACTGTAAATATGCCAATATACTTAAATACGCAAATCCATTAAGCCTTATAAAAGTCTATGAAGTAAATATTATCATTGCCTCTCCCATTCAGATGAGAAATTGAAAGACAAGGAGGTTAAATCCCTTAGGGCACAGTGCTTACAAGCGATTGAGGCAGGATTCAAACATTCAAGCATTCTAGCCTAGAGTCTGTTCTCTTTAACCTTATTCCATTCCATCTTTTTGTGTCTTGTACTTTCTATCCTTTCTTTCACAAATAAAGATGATCATAAGTAACACTGAGAGTTTTTTTTTTAAATCTTACAAGGTTCGCATACTAATATTTAGAATATTTGAAACACTTAGCATAAATGTGTTCACTATCCTGCCAAATATAAAAATTATTTCTCTGTCTCTTGGATAAATTCAAACATAAGTGGATAGCCATGCATTACTAATGTTGCACAAAAGCACACTGAATTTTATGAATGATAAAAAAAGAGTTAACTTCTAGGGAATATTCCCACATCTCCGTTTTTAGGATTTTCAGATGGTGAGAACAAATAACCAGAACCAGAAAATAATCTTGTCAGTGAAATGTCACATGTAGGGAGGGGCAGCATAAAAGCAACAGGTACTTCTGAATAGAGACTATGGACTTGGCCTACTTTACAAGTTCTCCATGTGCTACATAAAATCAAAGAAAGCTAACAGAAAGAGGGCTTTTCTAAACAAATGAGTGTAGCATTCCCAATGCTTGCTGCAAGGTACCAGAACAATTCTTTTCTGGGTCTATACTGTGATTTCCTTTCTAAGTGTGTCAATGTGAAAGCATTTAGAAGGAAAGTTAAGTTTTACCTCTTTCCCTATTATGTATTCAGCAGATCAGAGATAACTTTAGTAAAAGCATTATTTACTGTGCAGTGTTTCACACAGAACAATAACACAAGAAGTGTCTCCTCATGAAAGACTGAGGCACTGTGACTGTTTTTTCCCCTCTATCCATGGTTTTTGTAAGAAAACTTAACTATGCCTTGCCCCAGGTGGGTGGCATATCCTCTGGTCTAAAATTGTATGGATGCAGATCATGACTGAGCATATGATCTTTGGTTTTTTTTAAACTTCAAAATAACTCCTAAGAGTTTAAAACAATTGAAATGTGAACTCCTGACTGTGGAAATTCTACTGCCCTTTGTGAATGATGTATGAAATGAAAATCTCTGCCTGGTGCATAGAATACTGACATCATGTAATTACAGCCATGCTGGCCAGCAGGCCATTTAGCCAGAATGCCATTAGAAAAAGCAGACCTGTTCTACAAGTAATTCAACCTGCATAAAGAATACTATATAATGGGAGGCTTAGGTTTGCAGTCTGCACTTTTATTTTCCTATTACCACTTTCAAGTAAAAAAAAATTATCTTTAAACATCATTCACATCCAAATTCTTATAAAAATTTAATTTCTTAAAAATATTGAAATCTTAATTATCTACCTACAGATTCTTTACAAAAGCCATACTCTATAAGAAATTCACCTGTTTGTGGAGCTCTCCTTTTGTTATTACTATTTAGAGGAACCTGGAAGAGTAAAAAGGAGCACAGAAGATTGACTGTGATAGCTGTCTCGAAATGAATGTGAGGCTTCAGTTGTCATCTAAAGACAAATAGGAAGTCGGGACTGCTATTCATAACCAAAAATTACTGATTGCAAAAATTCCATAAATGTATGCTTATGTTTTAAATATTTGAACATATCTAATTAATGCCTTTTTAAAAAAAAATTTTCTTTATTTATTTGACAGAGAGAGACACAGCGAGAGAGGGAACACAAGCAGGAGGGGTAGGAGAGGGAGAAGCAGGCTTCCCGCGGGGCAGAGCAGCTGATGCGGGGCTTGATCCCAGGACCCTCAGATCACAAACGGAGCCGAAGGCAGACGCTTAATGACTGAGCCACCCAGGCACCCCTAATTAATGCCTTTAGCTAAAGTATGTATAAGTAAAATATTTCTTAGAATTCTATGGCAGAATTAAACTCTTTATATTGGCACACTCTGAATTTGTTGTAAATGCAAGTAATGACACTGATAAAAACAAACATTCATATTAGACCTAAAATACCCAAATACATCCTTCATAAGTAGCCATCCTTGGAGTCTATGGATTTATTAAAATAATGTGATCACTGAATTTAATTTTAAAATTTCTTGAGAAACTATTTGTAAGGCTTACAGAATCCAGTGGTTTTTTTCATACAGGGAAAATATATTTTTTATAATATGATGTTTAGGTAAGGGAAAATATAATTTTTTTATGATAGGATCTTTAGTTAAGGGTCACTAAACATTAGGGCGCCTGGGTGGCTCAGTTGGTTAAGCGACTGCCTTCGGCTCAGGTCATGATCCTGGAGTCCCGGGATCGAGTCCCACATCGGGCTTCCTGCTCAGCAGGGAGTCTGCTTCTCCCTCTGACCCTCTTCCCTCTCGTGCTTTCTATCGCTCATTCTCTCTCTCTCAAATAAATAAATAAAATCTTTAAAAAAAAAAAAGGGTCACTAAACATTAGAGATATTATGAAGGCAATATAGTAAACTGTCTTTAATTACCTTTAAAATTTCATGGTGCAAATTAACTTATGACAAATTTCCCCTTTAATTATGGATGTTCATTTTTATTCTTTATTTTTCACATCCACTAGTAGATATTATGGTCAGATTTGAACCCAAGGCTACACTGGGCTTTAGAATGCAGGGGCAGAGTGTCTACAAACCACACTTCTGCTCAGCCACCAGGCTCTTTGTTAGGCTCAACAACAGGGGGTGCTAGAGGGAGAGAAAAAGATAGAGGGAGAAGAGACCTGTTCCTTTCTGCTTTCTTTCTGTTGATTTTTCTTTTTCATCCTATTTGATTCACTATAGTGACACAGTAATGGAAGATTCACTCCAGTGACAGTGAACATTTTGTTTCAGGAAGAGTATGATTCCATTAATTTTTTTTCAATATGTTAAATGATCCACCATCATACATCTCCAGAGATGCCAGCATTCATGAAAGACTGAATGAGATTAAATAAAGGGTGACTCTACTAATATATAAGATGTCTGGTGCCATCCCATGGTGTCCCTCTGCTGAGCTTTGAGAAAACAGTACCAGCTTAGTGGTGCCTTTTTATCAGGAGTCTGAATTCCAGCCTCATGTGGTTTCTCCTCCAACCTTTTAAGTTTTAGTTATTCAATCTTTTCTCTGCCCCACCACCCCTAAGTGGGTAGCTGCCTCTTGCAGTGGCTACCTCAATGAACCTAGTATTCTTTTTTTATGTCTTGTCTTCAGTAACATTTGTCAACTATTCTCCCGTCTTTGTACATTTTTGCAACTCCTTCCATTACATGGAATTTACTTCCCTTCCTCTTGAATTTGAGTTGGCATGGCAACTTGCTTTCACCAATTGATGGGACAGAAGTTAGGCCTGGCAACTTTATATTTGCACTCTTGGGGTTTTGTGCCACCAGGTAAGAAGTCTAGCTATGCTGCTTTGAGAGACGAATGGCCACACTTGGACATTTCTGCTACCCTATCTGAGATGCCAAACACACAGATGAGCCATTAAGATTTTTCAGCCCCAGCTGGGCTCCTAGTAGTGTGGAGCTGCATAAGTTATCCCAGTTGGACCACTTGGAATAGAAGAACTGCACAGATAATCCACATCAACCCAAAGAATCATGAGAAAAAATAAATCATGATTGTCTTAAGCCACTAAATAAAAGTAGTCAGTTACATAGCAGTATATAACCAATAAAGCCTTTTTAGTTCTTAAAGAGCTAAACTTTATAACAAATGTTCTCTATTAAAATAACTGTTGTGTGATTTCTGCCTCCTGATTGGACTTTGACAAATCCAAACATAAATACTGAAACCAAAAAAAGAATTTTTCAAAACAAGATTATGTTTTGCCAATGTTTTCCATGCAGTAAACTGATTAATATGTTTTTAAAATAACCTCAATTTCAAGCTATCAAGAAAATAGCCATAACAAGAATCTTATCAGAAAAATTTAAAGAATTCATTAAGCAAGATAATGACATGAGCCTAATAGCTACTTTTGAAGAAACAGCTAATTTTATTAAAGGAAATTCTTAGTATTTAACCACACAACTACTAGCTGTCCTCTTAACTCTATTATACAAGTCACTGATAATAATATTAAATAGAATCAGATTTGGGTAATTTATATGTTGTTTTCATATGAACACAATGAAGTTAATATTATGTTAGTGATGAAACTAATTGTTATAGGTTACTAATAGCATTTGTAGTTGAAGATAAAATATTAACTATGTCAATGTGAGGTGCTATGAATGGGATAGTAACTATGGTAGTGAATGTAATAGGTATGAGTTAATGGATAAACTGTAACTATAGTGAGTTTTAAATATTGAGTTTGAAATTTAGCCTATGTAAAGAGATCAACCAGAAATGATATTGGGAAGTCTGTAATTGTAGAAGGCCATATAACTGGAACATTTTACATTTCAAAACATTTCAACAGAAAAGCTTATGATATTAAAGGAGATTATCTTCCACAGACAGAACTGAGCAGGATTCAGCATAATTTCCCTGGGATTAGATACTACTAAAACTATCAATACATAAACAAGCTTTTCCCAGGAACCACATAATATCAATTTATATAATGTCAGGACATTCCATCAAGGCAGGATTTTAGAACATCAGTTCGGGCAGCAGACCATCAAATCGCAAAGGATGCAAAAAGATGGAAGGGATGAATCCCTATATTTTACCCCCCTTGAGCCTTTAATAATAATCAATTCTCAATCAGGGGGATGGGGAGAATGCACAAACCCTATAAAAACAATGTATAACTATACTGATTTCTTTCTTTTTCCTTTCGGTGAGCCTCTCTAATATCCCCAGGTTTAAAAGCTAAAATAAGTTCTCCATATTATGTTCTTAACCTGTACATCTTATAGAAAACCAATTTATATTATGGTTCAAATATATATGATTGAAATAAAAATTTCATGCTTATTTGTCTTTGAAACATCCTAAAACTGGAATACTATGACTTTTCTTTCGAAGAGTACACTTGCTGTACTCTTTCTGAAGAGCTGAGGAGGGAAAGAAAGAAATAGTTGATAGAGGAAGGAATTTCCACATCTACAAAATAGTACTGAAGAAACTGTGTATCTGGGTAGGTAATTGGATAAGACACACAGTGGACAATAAAGCTATTAAAATCATAGGTCCATGTATGTCTGTTTGAATGTAAATTCCACACCTGAAAAAGAGTTGCAAAAAAGCATTCATGTATTTTTGTAGAAGTCACTTAGTTAACATTCATGTGGTACCTACTCTCTGCCAGGCACTGTTCTAAATTTTGTGTGTATATATATACACATAGAATTGTCTTTTTCATGCTTATTAAAAAATATCTATGCTTATATAAGTAACATAAAAAACACTTTCCAGTCAACATGTATTATTTGTGTCCAACATGGTAGGGCATCCTCTCTCTAATGTAGTAATTTTCTACACTCTAAGCCTTGGTTTCCTAAAGTAAAAACTAGGCAATAAACATTGCCAGACTCCTGTGTTTCTGGTGTACATACATGTTTCCTAAATGCTTCCAGTTCAGAAGCAAACCCATGAGGCTTTACTTCAAAAGTGGGCAACATGAAGTTGTAGTTGTATATTCTAGCAAGCATTTGGGAGAGGTACAACTGTTTTTGATGGTAGTACAGGTGGTATAATTTATTAAACAATTTACTATAGTTTGAAATTTAAGTTGTTTCTAAATGTTTGGCATTTGTATAAATAAATGTTTTGGCTTGTGTATACAATTTTGGTTAACATTTTTAAGTATTTCTCTCATAAATTTGATTCTCAGTGAGTACTTACTGTGGGCATACTAATGTACATAGGCTATACAAATGTTTTCATAAATGTTTTACTAACTTTATAAGTCTGGCCAGCACTGAATCTGTCTTGAGTATTGCCTTACCTTCAAAAGCATTGAATGTTATCATTAAAAAAAACGCCAATTTGATGGATGAAAATGTTCTCTTATATTTAATGCTTTTTTAGTCTTTATTCATATTTTATTTGCTGTGTGTTCACATTTTATTATCCATGTATATTTTATGTTTTCAATTTTTTGTTGTCCTTTAAGCATTTTGTTTGCATTTTTATTTTTTTCCTTTTTATTTTGCAAGCTAGAAATATATTAAACATACTTTTGTTTCATCTTTGTTAAAAATAGTTGGTTTTTTTTGAGAAAAAACAAATTACAAGTGTTACTTGTAATTTTTAAATATATATGATTGATATAACAATAATTAATATAATTTTGATTCTTGTTCTACATTTCATATACAATATCCGCTGACAAGTATAGAAGCAGGTTTGGTTATTCATGTTTTATTTTTTAAAAGTACTTATTTTTTTCATATAATAACAATGGTTTCTGAATTCAAAGAGCTAAAACAATGCTAGAATAGGCAAAGAAAATAATTTAGGTGTTGCAAGCTTATTTATATATATAAGTGTGAACAAAGTATATATGTTAAAGTATATAAACATGACTTCACTGATTAACTCTTCTACAACTATATATTAAGCACTATCTATGTTCAAATTTTTTGCTAAGCAACATAAAAGATATGAAATGAATCAGAATGAAATTTTTCTTAAGGCACTTGTACTTCAAAAATGAATAATTGTTTAAAATCACTTAAACAACTGTTTTAAAATCACTATTTGAAAATGCTTGCATTTTATCACCATAAAATATGTAACTAGGGAGAACAATGTTAGGTTTTCCAGTGGATTTTTTTCTTTTTTCAGAAATGTTGTTACACTTTTTTTTTGAAGATTTTATTTATTTATTTGACAGAGAGAGAGACAGCGAGAGAGGGAACACAAGCAGGAGGGAGTGTGAGAGGGAGAAGCAGGCTTCCCGCAGAGCAGAGAGCCAGATGTGGGGCTTCATCCCAGGATGCTGGGATCATGACCTGAGCCAAAGGCAGATGCTTAATGACTGAGCCACTCAGGCGCCCCACTATACTTTTTTCTACACAACAAATATAATAACTGAGTAATTCTACAAAAATATAGTAGGATGTTCCTGAAAGAGCAAGCAAAAAAAAAAAAAAAAAAGAATTACGAAAAAGTAATTAGACATCCTGCACAGAAAGAAAAAAGTCTACTCCGAAAAAGCACTGAATTTTAAATCATAAAAATTGTCGGTTATATTGTAATTACTTTGTATGATAACAGATGGAAACTAGACTTATTGTAGATTATTTTGTATAAAAACATTGAATTACTGTGATCTACACCTGAAACTAATAGGATATTGTATGTCAATTATATTTGAACAACAACAACAACAGAAACTTGTCACAGCATACTCTGGTTCCATGTGGGTAGGAATTAATATAAATGATCCACTCAAAAGAGACGTGAATGTGATGCTGAATCTTCCCTGGGAAAATGTTTATCAGCATCAGATGAATACCTAAGGAATATCACACTGAAGACTATCAAAGATGATATGGGAAATCTTGGAATTAATGGTTAGTTAATGGAATCAATAACATTTCCTTTTTTTCCTCAGAACTGAGAAAACTAATTTGCTATGTTAGTTATAACCCTCAGATTTCATTAATTAAGAATGTATAAACTACAAAGAGCTGAAGCTGAAACTTCAACTAAGAGTATGGATTGTGTCAGAGAAGTGGAATATGGAAGAACTTTGTGGCTGGTAAGCATTTTAAATGCAGACAAAATGATAGTATGAGTTTGTGCTTCTTTCTGTAAGTTAGAATAATGAATGTCCAATTCTTTGTCCTTCTCTTTTCCTGTGAGAAAGGGGAAAGGGTATTTCCCTCAAACAGACAATTTAAAGACATAACTCTGAGCATAAATTTTATAATCGCTAGAGTAGGTGATTTGAGATATTTTGTGCATTTTCATGAAAACCTCAAAGTCTGTATGGTTATCCTGCTTAGAAGGACTTTTAAAATCTATACAGGAATCTGGAATGCTGCACTTTTATATGTACAAGAGAATGTAGAAAAAGGATCGTATAATTTGGCATTTACCAGGAGAGAGGGCCAATCTAAAATTGATGTCATAGGGACATAACTAATAAGCTAATAACTAAGTAACCTAATAAGCAACAAAGTTGAACAAAAATAGTATATTATATAGTTAGTATATATATTATATATACTAATTATTGTATAACTATAAAAATAGTATAGTGTATTATATGTCTGTTTATTTGTAAGAAGGGAATTAAATGATTTTGCTACAGAATACTTAAGAAACAGATATCTAAATAAAAGTTCCAAATGAAGACTTATGAACTGAGTTTTGTTTAGTTGTCCACTGAGTTGACTCGCATCAGTATAAAAATAGAACTAATAATTGTAATTCTGAACTTCACTTACAATAAAGATATCTTAATTTTTTATACATTCCCTCTTAGAATCAAGCACCCAAATTTTCATTTTTATTGATATATATTTATGTACTCTGATTAATTTAAATATTTATATACTAATTTATACATATTTGTATATATGTATAAAATCTCCATCATTTTGCCATGTAGCCAAAAATTTGGATATCTGATGATACAAATTACTAATTTCTAATTTTCTGTATATCTATACTAAAAATAACACATATAGATCAGTAACAAATCAATTTTTAGAAGTTTAGCAATAAATATGCCTCTCCAAAACTCCCAATCATAACATTCACTTGACAATTATGTCCCACCTTATTTTCAGTCAATTGGCAAATATTCTGCATACTCTATGAAAATTACTGTGTGGATGTAAACACATATTAAAAATTGTTAACCATTTTATTCCTAACTCTTAACTGTGTGCATCTTTTTTTTTGTGAAGATCATTTTCTCCATCAAAGTATGTGCTGTAAATATTTTATCATTTCCCCCCACATAACTACAAAGCAACTACTGTAATCCACAATAGGCACTCAATAAGTAGTTTTATAACAAGACAAATGAGCAGTCATAGAGTTTTGTGTACAAACATTAGTAGGTGTGTGGGTTTGAAGGTTCTTGTATGCTAACATGATGGATTTCAGCAAGGTGAAATCAAGCATATGCATTTATTAGACAACTAATTGTTTTATAACTTATGGGTGTCAAGTTGGAATTCAGAGACCTGTAATCTATTTGATCAGCTACAATATATTCATTTTTTAATTTTTTTAAAGATTTTTTATTTATTTCAGACAGAAAGAAAGAGAACACATGGAGCCCCACTAGACTGGGGGTTGGATCCCAGGACTCTGGGATCATGACTTGAGCTGAAGGCAGGCACTTAACTGACTGAGACACCCAGGTGCCCCTGATCAGCTACAATATATTTAAACTGAAACTTGTAATGTTACTTTATATTCCCAGAATTAGTGAATTAGTATTGATTTACTTTATAACATACTTTTATCTTGTATATTATTGTTTGAGAAGTCAGGTCAAAGAACATTACTTTCCAGATACAAGTTTATATTGTTTTAGGAACATAATGAAATTTTATCATTCTAATATGTCTGTACATTCCTAAATATGCTGTTAAATTCCCCTCTTATGATTCAAATATGATAATAAATTGTTTTGGTTACATGCTGCTCCTGAATAAACCAGACTAAGACTTAATGGCTTAAAATAGGTGTTGTTAAAGTACTGCCCACAGCCTATGGCCTGGTTTTATACGACTGTAAGCTAAGCACATTTTTTCACACTTTTAAAGGGTTGTAAGAACAGGGACCTTATGTGGATCACAAATCCTAAAATATATATCATGGAACACTTTGTCAAAAATGGTTGTCAAATCTGGCTTAAAACAACCACCATTTTCTTATATAATCACAATTTAGATGGAGCTCGGCTGGCTGGTTTCTTTATTGGTTTTGCTTCAGGTCTCATGTGGTTGCAGTCAGATGGTAGCTGGGCTTACAGTTGAAGCTGGTTGTTTGTAACCTTGTCCTTCTCCGTGTGACTATTCTCTCCACTTGGCATCTCATCATCCAGGATGTCTCCTCATGGACTTCTGCTTCTATTTACATGATAGCCTGTATTTCCTGCATGAAGTCTTACAGCTCCAAGGGTAAAGAAGAGGAAGCTACCTTAATGCTCTTCTTAACTCAGAACTCAGATCTTCCAGAATGAATTTCCTCTACATTCTATTTGTCCAATTAGTCACAGTTCCAGCTTGTATTCAAGTGGAAGGACGTAAGTTCCATCTCCTGACAGAGTATCATTTGCATACTGTGGGGGGCAGTTTTTAAGACAATTCCCTTACTAGATCCCCAAAAGTATCATCCTTCTACAGTATCAGCTTGAATTCTAGAGTTCCCTAGTTTAAATCAGTTCCAGTGTGGATGAGGCTCCGCTGGTGTGATTTCTCAACTCTTTATATGCTGTTACTTTTGAGCTGAGGGCCTTTGAAAGAGAGACAAATTTTCTGCACTCCATTCACCCAACATATAGTAGTGAGCAGGGGAAGAGAATCTATAGTTGGCTTTCATTCAAATAACGGGCAAGTGGTGGGAAGAGAGGAATAAGTGGCTCATAGGAATTTTTTTGGATACTTTATTTTTTTATTATGTTAATCACCATACATTACATCATTAGTTTTTTTTAATTTTTTATTGTTATGTTAATCACCATACATTACATCATTAGTTCTTGATGTAGTGTTCCATGATTCATTGTTTGTGCATAACACCCAGTGCTCCACGCAGACGTGCCTTCCTTAATACCCATCACTAGGCTAACCCATCCCCCCACCCCCCTCCCCTCTAGAACCCTCAGTTTGTTTCTCAGAGTCCATAGTCTGTCATGGTTCGTCTCCCCCTCTGATTCCCCCCCTTCATTTTTCCCTTCCTGCTATCTTCTTCTTCTTCTTTTTTTTTTTTTTTAACATATAATGTATTATTTGTTTCAGAGGTACAGGTCTGTGATTCAACAGGCTTACACAACTCACAGAGCTCACCACAGCACATACCCTCCCCAGTGTCTATCACCCAGCCACCCCTTCCCTCTCATACCCCACCACCCCAGCAACCCTCAGTTTGTTTCCTGAGATTAAGAATTTTAAATCCAAGTGCATATATATATATATATATATATATATATATATATATATATATATATTTGGTTCCTTGATTAGATCTTCCAGCTCCACTGAAGTGTCTTCCTATAGATGTTGGCTCCATCCTCCCACATTTTAATTTGCTGTCTGAGTTAACTTCACTTTTGTATAAAAAATGACTCATGTTTGTAGCCCAGTAGCTTTTACAGCCTGCATCCTGCTTATAGATTTGAGGGTCCAGGGGACTCTTTTCATTATAGATTGTGTCTGTCCTTTTTAGTCCAATACAACATAATTCCTTTAATAAAATTTATGCATTTTTATGTATAGGATTATAATAAAATCCTTTAGATAAAAAACAAGTATCACTCATTTCTTTCGAAGGTGGAATCTTTGCTATCTTGGACCTCCTGTGAGGCTGCTGAGTTAAGTGTCCTTAGATTCTTAGAATCTCCTCCTTTTCCTTCAAGCCTAACAGTCTTTTCAAGGCATTTCCAGCTTCTACCCACCATGCTGTTCCAAAATGAAGAATACACATTCTAAGTTTTTGTTTTGTTTTTGCAACAGCAACACACCACTTCTACATAAAGTCTATTACACTTCAATAATGTCCAATAACAAATAACTCAAAAATGTAGTGGCTGACACAACCACCATTGTATCTCACAATTCTGGTAGGCCAGAACAAAGCTGGTAGGTTGCTTTACAGATCTAGCTTCAGGTCTCTTATGTAGGTACAGTCAGATAATGGCCGGGCCTGTCTTCTGGGTCTGCATGTCTGGTGCCTCTATATGCCTCTGTGTGGCCTTTCCATGTTGTATCTAAACTTTCAAGATCCCTTCAAGTGGCTCTTTCTCCAGCAGGATACTTAGATTTCTTACATGGCAGCTTAGGGCTCTATGATGGAGAATGTAGGCTGCTAGGTCATCTTAGTGCCTGAGCTCAGAAGCACCCAACCCTCACTTTATTCACATTCTATTGACAAAGCAGTCCCAGGATTAGCTCAGATTCAAGGAGAGGAGCATTCCTACTCTTGATGATAGGTGCTGAACGCACATGGAATAAATAGTGAATAGATTTTAGACTATTTTTGGAAATTAGCTAATACATATAAGTTGTGTGTGTGCGTTTGTATGACCGTGATTCTTTACTTCTTTTTTTAAGATTTTATTTATTTATTTATTTTGAGAGAGAGAGCGAGCAGGGGGAGGGGCAGAGGGAGAGAAAGAATCTCAAGTAGACTCCATGCTGAGTGGAGCCCAACACAGGGCCTGATCCTATGACTCTAAGATCACAATCTGAGCCAAAACCAAAGAGTTGGACGCCCAGCTGACTGCGCCACCCAGGTGCCCCTGATTCTTTATCTTAAAACCAAGTTAAATAGTTGAAAAACAGGCTTATAATTTATTTTCTTGGTTTTCTTTCCATTTTGAAGAATAAAACAGACGTCTAACTGATTGAGCCACCCAGGTGCCCCTGATTCTTTATCTTAAAACCAAATTAAATTGTTGAAAAACAGGCTTATAATTTATTTTCTTGTTTTTCTTTACATTTTGAAGAATAAAACAGATGCTGGTTTACCCATCTCTCCCCCTTACTCCCCCTCCTCAAATGAAATAGTTATTAGAAATAAGGTAAGGTAATGTATAAAACAGCAGTTTGTATCATTTTAGGACATCACTCTTATTAGTCTAATTGGAACATTTTAATTGCCATTTTGAAATTTGTGACAACACTGAAGTTCATAACAGGATTTGTAATATATTTATCCCTGTAGACATGTGGGCTGGACAAATGATATAATACATTTGTCTTGAAAAGATAAAACCCAAAAAGCTGGAAAACAAGCAAGGACACTCAATATACCAGATAATATAAACAGTAGAGCTGACATTTCTGCAGGATTTAGTGTCCCAGACTTAGCAATGTCTTAATATGTGTAGCCTAAGAATCTGGCCTCTTATCCAGACAGTTATACAAATTAGACATTGAATATTTCCACTACAACTAAACTTCTAACACTGTATAATTAGGGCAATATGGCTCCTATAGTTAAAAGTTACAGCTATCCTTTTTAACAAATCATGATTTAATTATCTGTTCAACTTAGAGAAAAATTCGAGTGGCAAAATTTAATGTTCAGACACCTCATATCTCTAACTGATATTGAAAACAAAATTTATTTCTCTTTGACGGTTTGCATTATTGTTTGAAAGTTTGGAAAAGAGTAGACAAACTTTAACAGAATATATTTTTTCTATGACTTTTAGGGGAAAGAAGTTCAGTTTTCCTTTTAATATGTTTTAGACATGTTGATATACCACATACAAATGTTACTCAGAAAATACTGTCATATATATATATAGTAACTGAGGGCTGGCTTCAACAGAAAGTAAATTATAATTTCTCAGAATTTGAGTTGATGCCCAGAATTAGAAAGTTTTATGCAACAGTGTATGAAAATTATGCATGATAAGTGCCAACTCCAGGTTACTGTAACACCTTTTGAAACTTGCTGAATTATTGAGGTGGATATTTTCTTTTCAACATCCCCTCACTGTAGTGAAAACACCAGTATAATGATTTCATACTTAGTCATTATTCCACATATGTTGTCACTTTTAAGGTAAAAATGTATGAATTTACTTTAGAAATTGAGCAACATATCTATTTTAATATAATCTCCCCTTGGGTAATTACCTTGTGAAGAGTGTGCATATTTTTTTTTCAATTCTTCTCCTTTATCACAGCTCCATATTTGTATACGTCCTAAAAGACAGAGAAACTCACTCATTAGAATCACTGCAATCTGTTATTGTTAGTCTATGTGAAATTTATACTCCTTGCATGGAATTGATCACTGAATATATTAAATCTCTTTAGATTGGGGTAGATCCATTTTAGAACAGTAATAATTCTGTACTTTTCAAAATAACTGCATTTGGTTGAATATATAAATTGAACTTCAGAGACATATTTTTCTGCTCCAATGTGCAATAGTGCAGCCACATAGTAAACCTTGGAATATCATACCAGCAAATTGGCTTCTGAGCAACAATAGAGCAAATGGTGACTTTTGCACTCAAAAGAGACTAGCAGATGGTGAATAATTCAGAGAGAGACTCAAAATATTCCAAACTTTGAAAATAGTAGGAGTAAATCACAAGCACAATATGAAGAGGTGGGTGGCTAGTATGGACTTTTACACCAGAGTCCAAACAGCTTTCTGTGTGAAGAAACCAAATTTATTCCAGATGGCCTAAATCACTAAAATCACAGGTGATTTAAATACCTTTTCAGTCTTGTGGAAGGTGAGTCTATTTTTCCAATATGCTGACAAATACCCATGGCTTATGATTTCATGTTTCCCTCTGGTTCCAATGGTATTGCTACTAAATTCTCTCTCATTGTTGCCACATCTCGTTTCCCTGCCCAACACTAAATCAAATAAGGAACTCTCTCTTCTAAGTGGATTAAAAAAATAGGTGTTAAGTAGATAGCAAAAGATACTCAAGATCTAGGGAAACTTGTTAAAATTACAATTAAAATGGGAGATAAGATAGAGTTAAACATTTGGCTTTTCTTAAGCTTCCCTTGTTTACATACCCCCCAAAATTTTCCTAGATGCCATTTGTAAGATGCCTTATATCTCTCTTACGATACATATAGTATTTTTACCTTTTTTAAATCTCACACTCAATATTCATCTAAGCAATGTAGAAGTATCAAAGGAAAGAGTTGATTTAAAAAAATGGGTAAAATTTGTGAAAAAAATTAGGGAATTAACAGCTTTGGGGTGAGAGTTGTCATGGTGGTCTTCACTGAAATAAAATAAATTGTTTAATATATTTAAATATTTAAATAATAGAATTGAAAAATGCATGTAAAATGATACTAAAAAGTTAACCATAATCCAACATTTGTTACATAACTAACTCTTAATTTCTCAGTGTATTCTCTACTACCTTTTTGATATATACTAAAGATCTACCCATCCAGAGGTGACCTCATCTAACATTACATCTTATTTCCTTACAATTTTCATTTGCATATTTGATACTATGGAGGCCAAGACCAATATACTAATCTGTAAAAATAATATTTGGTGGATCTAAAAGAGGCTTGGTGAAAGATTCAAAGTAGATGGCTTATTATTAAATTATTTATTAATATTTAAAATATTATTATTATTAAATAAAATTCAATAATTCAAAAACTTATGATGTTTGGAATTAGGGAATAATTACTGGTATTTCTTGGCTATCAAAATGACTTCTGTTGCACATTTTGTAGATAAATAAGTAAAACTTTAAATCCACATTTCTTAAATGCAAATATGTTAATTATTTTGGCTAGTGATAGATCAAAAGAATGTTTCTTGTTTGTTTTATAAATGATCATCAAACACATGAAAATATGTCATCTGTATTGTATCAATAAAGAAATGGCTCAGGAAAGCATCATTTTAGGACACCCAGTGGCTTCAATTCTTTGAGCCTCTGACTCCTGGTTTTCACTCACGTCATGATCTCATGGGTCCTGGGATCTAGCCCCGCTTTGCACTCTGGACTTAGTGGGTAGTCGGCTTGAAGATTCTCTCCCTCTACCCCTCCTCCCACTCTCGCTCCTTCACTCTCTCTCTCTCTCCCTCAAATAAATAAATCTTTTTAAAAAAGTCATTTCACTGAGAAAACATTTCAACAAACTCTCATCAAACTAATAGAAGTGACCTTCTTCAACTTAAAAGGGGCATGTATAAAAAAATAACAAGTGGTATCGTATTTAATGGTGAAAGAAGGAATGTTTTCTCTCTAAATTCGGGAACATAGCAAAATGTCCTCTCACCCTATCCAGCATGGTACATGAGGTTCTAGATAGTGCAATTAGCCAACTGGGCAAAATAAAGAGACAAAAATATCTGGTTTTAAAACTGTTTTATTCATATGCAACATGAACATGTATAAAGTAAATCTTAAGAATTTTACACATACACACACACACACACATCTATGAAAACTAATGAGCTCAGCAAGGACTCAGAAAGATTAATATACAAAAATTACATGTATTTCTAGCAATAAATAATCCAAAATAAATAAGAAAGCAACTATATATCCATAGCATCAAAAAATAAGATACTTATAAACATATTGAACAAAACAAGTACAAAAAGCTTCACACAAACTTACAAACCTTTCCTGAATGAAGTTGTTAAAAGATCTAATTAATGAAGAGTATTAAGTCAATGAATTCAAAAGTTCTTTATTACTAAGCTGGGAATTCCTGATCTATCTAGATCTATTAAAGTCTAAGCACTTTTTAAAAAAAAATGTTACAAGCTATTCCTAAAACATATACGGAAAAGGAAAAGACATAGGAAATCAAAAACACTCCTAAAAAGAGAGAGAGAACTTACACTGCCTGACTTCAAAAGTTTTTTGTTGTTGTTGTTGTTTTGTGTTTGTTTTTTTAGTAGGCTCCACAGGTGGAACCCAAAGCCGGTCTTGAACTTTCGACCTTGAGATCAGTACCTGAGCGGAGATCAAGAGTCCTCTGCTCAACGGACTGTTGACTTCAGGATCCCTGACTTCAAAAATTCTTATAAAAAGGAATGACATTAGCAACGACAGTGTAAGTGGCTTCGACGGCGCATCCCTCCACAAAAACAGCGAAAAAATGAACAAAAAGTGTCAGAATCAACTTGTTGAACTCTGGAAAACAGAGAGAGGTTTAGAGAAACCAAGCAAATGCTAAATCAAGGAAACACATCACCTTTAAAACGGTAAGAGAGCTTTGCAGCGTTTTTACTTATCCAGCACCACCGAGCTCTCCGACTCACCAGCAGGCTTGACAGCAGCCCAGTTCCCATTATGTGAACTGGCTCCAGACCGAGCAGAACAGATCTCAAAAAATTGTATTTCTCTCTTTGAACCTTTCTGGAGGTTGCCTGAAGAACTGACGCAGGGTACTTCGCTTTGTTACCTCTGAACTCTCAGGGAGGGAAAAAGGAGATATGCTGAGGGCATTCCTCGAAAACGTTGAAAGACCGGGGAAAAACCTCTCTGGGACAAACGATTCCAGTTGAGGCAAACAGTAAACATGAGGGAGTCTTGGGGGGGGGATAGAAAAAAGCTGAGAAGAGAGATTCTTTGGGGGCAAGGGAGGTATTGAAAAGCTCCCACAAACACTGAAAAACGCTCATTTGATTTAAAAGCTCTGCGCATGCTCACCACCCGGCGCATGCTCAGAAAAGACGCGCGAAGTCAAAGCTCTCACCTCAGGCTGTTCGCGCGCACCTGGCGGGACAAGAGTGCTCACTGTGGAGAAGTAAGCAGCCTACCCAAGTGTCTGAAGAATAACCTGACAGAGCTAATCTGCAAAGACAGGGAGGGTATGTGTTTTCTTACTTTTTCTTTGCCCACTTCTTCCTCCCCTCCCCTCCCCTTTTGCTCCAGGCAGTTAAGGAAACCTCGGTCAACAGGCAACTTGTACCTATTGCAGAGCTTTCTTTTGTTCCAGGCTCCACTCAAAACTAGCTGCTTTGACAGTCAGTGAGTAAATGGGCCAGAGTAGCACACCCAAATGAGTAGTATGTTGCCTCTAAAATCCTAAGGGCCATTTTACCTCCGTGTGTGTGTGTGTGTGTGTGTGTGTGTGTGTGTGTGTGTGAGGTAGGAGGGGCCGGATAGAGGATAGAGCAACTTATCCATCACCTTGGAAGGTAGAATTTGACGTGCCCACACCACTGGACCTCCAGAAATTTCAGTGAGGTGAAAGACCCCTGAACTGTTGGGTTTATTTCCCATCTTCTGACGCACAGATGTCTTATCAATATGTCTAAACTAGTTGCACTTCCTGACTACTAGTTTCGATCAGCATAATATCATTAATGTAAAGGACCAGTGTGATGTCTTGTGGAACGGAAAGGATATCCAAATGTCTGTTTACTAAATGCATAAGTCTGGAGAGCTAATATATCTCTGAGATATTTTACTCTTCTTGCCAGCTGAAAGCAAAATGCTCTGGTGGTCTTTACCAGCAGCTGTAGAGCAAAAAGCATTTTCCAGATCAATGCTGCATACAGGGTACTAGGAGATCAAGGAATGAAACCACATCTGAAACAGCAACTGCAATTTGAGACATAACTTGATTATGGTTACAGTAATCCACTGCCATTGTCCAAAATTATTATTATTATTTTTTTTTCTGAATACACCAAGTAAGTTACTTGAATCAGAGTATGTGGAGATCACCACCCTTGCATCTTTCAGGTCCACGATGGTGACATCAATCTCTGAAATCCCTCCAGGAATGCATTGTTGCTTTCAGTAGATTATATTTTTAGATAGAGGGAATTCTAGTGGCTTGCACTTGATCTTTCCCACCATAGCAGCTCTCACTCTGCAGGTCCTACCACCGATGTGGGAATTGTGTCACAGTGTCCGGTAGTCCCTTTCTCCATTTTACAGTCACCTTGATAAATGGCCACTTATTCCCCCCACCTCTGGAGAAGGCTGGTAGGACATAAACATTGTACATTTTTGTCAGTGTATCAGGGTCCTTCTTTAAGGTGACCGTAACTCCTCCCTTTATTTATGGAATTCTGAGTCTGAAAGTTGGCTCAAGTTTCGGAATTGATTGAGGGGCTCCAACTATTTTTTTTTTTTTTGTAATTAAAGTTAGACTTCTGTTTACTAGACCTAGAACTCTCCCACTTATGCAGATCAAGTAAGAATTTAATAAACTGCCCATTTATATATTTTCTAGGTATACCATTTTAAACTAGCCAACTTTAGAGTTCTTTGCAAGTCAGTGTTGTGATTAGGGCCTTGGTTTTGTAGTCCATTAGCATAACCACACCCGCCTTATCTCTGGCAATTAAGTGCAGTTGCCAGGGCACTGTTATCCAGGCTCCCATTATTACCATTACATTTTAGGGGTTACAGTTTCATGGTAGGAATTTCTACCTTAATCTCTAGCCTACAAACAAGAGACATCACAGAGTTTTTCAAGAATGCCGGGGCTTCCCTCACTGATACATTTCTCATAGTCAAGGTGGAAAATGTGTCCTTTGAATCTTCCAGGGGAAGTTGAGCAGATCTATATAAGTACACTCTGACATCACAGTATCCCTAGTGCCTGGATACCTGCATCTACGTTATACCAAGGCGGTTTTAGCATTTTAACTTCATTTAATATAGGCTATGTTTGCCCTTTCTTCAAACTTAAACATCAAATCCAGAATCTCTCCTTAGTGATCAGTATCAATAAATTCAGCCTGACCCAACTTTATATTCTTTCCATCAAGATTCACTATCCTTATGAGCCAGTTCCACACATATCCTCAGATTTTATTCTGCATAAATTGTTTAAAAATCCAGTTATTGGGAGTGTAGTGCCCTTTCTCATGGGTCAAACTTTGCATCTCATCCTGCGGAGCCTGCTGGGATTTGAGTTTAGTTATTGTCTAAAAGCAAAGATTGATGATAGGGCTAGGTCCTGAGAAGAATCATCAGTGGCTTGCTAGGCAACAACCCAGGAGATGCAATTACAGGTTATTCAGGCAAAAGAGGGTTAACCCACACAGGCAAGGAAGGAGTATCTGCTTCTTCTGGCAAAGAAGACTGAGCAGGATTGGTGGGTTCAATGTCCCCAACTTCATCAAAATCTGCCTATACCACCTATTCCAGTTTTCAGGATCCCATTCCTTCCTAATCCATAACTTCACTTTAGCAGAAGCTATCCAGTGGGGTTGATAATTCGATTTATGTCGTAATTCAGCTACTTGCAGAATTTCTGGGTTTGATTTTTAGAAATTTCAGAATTTTTCAAAGTTATAGGAGATAAGGATTTCTTTCAGGGCATATAGAGATTTAGGTCATTTTTTTTTTTAAGATTTTATTTATTTGACAGAGACAGAGCCAGAGAGCACAAGCAGAAGGAATGGCAGAGGGAGAGGGATAAGCAGGCCCTGCACTGAGCAGGGAGGCTGACACAGGGCTTGATCCCAGCCCCTGGGATCATGACCTGAGCCGAAGGCAGACACTTAACCAGCTGAGCCACCCAGGCGCCCCAGAGATGTTAAGTCATTAATGCACAGTTAGAACAGGGAATCTGGAGCCCTGAGCTTTTTGTTACCCACTTTCTCCTCACAGGAGCAACCAGCCAATTCTATTATAGTCCTTAGTTTGAATAAAATATTTTAAGGTAGTAAATACATGATCATGTAGAACCTTGCTGTCTGTAAGTATATGATTAGAAATATCCAACGGCAATATTTTCATATTGCTTGTGTCACATCATACCAAGGACTATCAGTGCCCTCTTGATTATTGGAAATACAGTCATTAGTGCCTTTAAATATAATCAAATTAGAGAACCAATTCCATACCAGAACCAATTCAGGAAACTTGTCTTTAAGATTGTATTCCTCTAGAAGTATTTCAGGTACCAAAATATTTATCAGTCAGGGTTCAGCCAGAGAATTAAAACTAGCAGAGAATATATTAAGATATTTATTGCAGTAGATTGACTTATATAATTGTGGATCCAGCTAAATAAGTGTGAAATTCCTAGTGCAGAACATCAGCCACCCTTGGACATCAGCTGAAATTGCTGTCCACAAACAAGTATCTTCTTCAGAGAAGCCTCAGCTCTGCTCTTTCAACTGATTGAAGCAGGCTAACATGCAAGATTATCTAGGATAATTCTCTTAAAGTCAATTGATTATGGACTTTAATCACATCTATAAAATACCTAGATTAGTGTTTGATTGAATAAATGGAGAACTGTAGCCTAGCTAAATTGGCATACACACAAAAATACCATCTCATGTGTAAATGTATATATGTATATTATTCACAGAATCTTGAAGGAACAATCAGCAATTTTTATTATTAAAAGAAACCTACCATGCATATGTCAAATTTCGTTGTAAAATAATGGATCCTTTGACTTTCAAATAAGGTACAAGATAAGGCTGAATGCTATCCTTATTTAAATTTGACTTTGCTGTTGATGTTTTAATTGATGCAATAGATTTGAAATACCAAAATTAAGAATGATTATAACTAATTTGGTTTGAACACCAGATAAAATTTGTAGTTGGTTGGATTTGGAGTCCATATTATATAACAATATCTATCATTAAACACTAGACTTACATGCAGCACAGGATGCCTACATACCTAAAATCCATTTGAGGTGCTAAACTTCACCTTGAATTCAGTCTAGGACATACACAGAGTGAAATCTACCATCTTTAAATTACTTCACTCTCTTTTCCTACATCTTGTTAAGTATATAGTTCTGCTCCACAGTTTAAATATGTATACTCACATTAATAACTAATAAGAAAGCAAATGGTTTTTTAGGTAAAGAAACATTAGGTCATATCTTCATACTAATTCTTAAGTTTAGACAGATTTTTTATATATGATTAATTTGGAGCTAGTATGGTAAAGAAAATCCCTCAAACCTCTCCTGTTACTTTTTCCCATATATTTATATTCCAGAAAACTACAGAGCTGGGGACGTGGCTTGCAGAGAATGATCTGCTCTAACACTGGAGGAAAAGTAGAGTAGCAATTGCTCATTGACACTGTATCTATCTATTCCCCTGGTGGCCCCTCATAAGGAACGATTTGGTCTCTGACTTTAGAAATTTACCTATGAGAAATTTACCTTACCTATGAGAAATTTACCTAAGATTCAGAATCACTGTGTTTTTCAAAAACAATAAATCTCAGTGTGTTTGATATGACTTTGTTGGTAAGATTTCAAGGATAATTCTTATTAGCAAAATATCTTAATTTCTGGTAAATCAATAAAAAGAGGGGAGTCCCTAAATTATAAATGAGAAAACTGAGGCATAAGGAAAAAATGGACAAGGTTAAAATGTTTTGAAAAGTAGTAATATAAAACTAGTATTTCTGTAACATATAAGGTATAACAAATTAGTATTTACAGAACATGTCTTACACATCTATCTGAAATGTATAATTATTTATACAAATATTATTTGGAGTAAGAGCAATTATATATCACCTCTTTTTTTTTAAGATTTTATTTATTTGACAGAGAGAGACACAGCGAGAGAAGGAACACAAGCAGGGGGAGTGGGAGAGGGAGAAGCAGGCTTCCCGTAGAGCAGGAAGCCTGATGCGGGACTCGATCCCAGGACCCTGGGATCATGACCTGAGCTGAAGGCAGATGCATAACTCAGCCACCCAGGCACCCCTATATCACCTCTTTTGGTATAAATCTGTGGTTTTAGTCTTTTCCTTCAGTGAGTATGTGTGATATATAAAAGATAGAAAATGAATTATGATACAAAATTTTTTTTAAAGATTTTATTTATTTATTTGACAGAGAGAGAGATAGCAAGAGCAGGAACACAAGTGGGGGAGTGGGAGAGGGAGAAGCAGGCCTCCCGCCGAGCAGGGAGCCCGATGTGGGACTTGATCCCAGGACCCTGGGATCATGACCTGAGCCGAAGGCAGACGCTTAATGACTGAGCCACCCAGGGGCCCTATGATACAAATTTTTAAAAAAGAATGATTATAACTAATTTGGAATTTAATCTATTACTATTTTCCAAATATAAAGAAGGGCACTGGACAAGACGAAAAAATTACCAATTGATACAGAGTGTTGGCATGTGTATATCAGTCACTCTCATGCATTGCATTGAGAATATTATAGAATAGATTTTTTAAATGTACTCCACTAATCCAGCAAGTCTTTTTGGTTTAATTAGATACGGGTAAGACACATGTAAAAAGAGTTATCATAGAACAAGTTACAACTTAGCTAGAAAAATGTAACTTTTCCACTTGTGCAATTATTTACTGACTTTTTTTTTTAATCCATGAACTTTATTTAGGCTTTAGGAATTTAAAGATATGAGACCTCCATGTAATTTCTCAAAGCTTAAAAAAAAGTAGGTAACAATTAAATTTATTATCTTAAAATCAAAGTAATTTGAATATATAATCTAATGGAATACTATTAAAATGCTAGGCAAAGAGAATATAATTCATAGTACAGTACATGAACCACAGTATTAAATAATATTAATTCATTTTCACCAATTTCAATTTGTAGTCATCTCAAATCATAATCCTCTCTATTTTTTCTTTTTTTGCTTTCTCTTTAGATGGCACTTCTCAGAGAACTATTAAATAATATTGAGGCAGCTGAGGTGTCAGAAAGTCCTACATGATTTAGATAATTTATGTAACTGACTCCAATTTACTTGGAAAGTTTTAAATAATTCAAAACATTCCTAAAATTGGCTTACTTCCAAAAGATTATATTGCCATCTAGGTGATTTATTGGACCACTACCTGACCAAGAATTCTGGAGTTAATAATTGCATGATCTTGAAATAGTTTTCCTAGTAAAAGTGGGAGGGGGCATAGGAAAACTGTCAGTGACCATTTTGTTGAAATTTTTATCAATTTCATTGAAATTTAGATACATCTCCAGGGCTTTAGGATATTTGTCCTAAAACAAATATCATACCTAAAAACAAATATTTATTCTTACTTAAACAAGTTTTCTGTAAAGGTATCAAATTACTCAGTAATGGCAATCTTTGCTCAGTCCCATTTTTAATTCTTATAATATTATTTCACTAATCTTCTTGGAAATTATTATAATTTCACTTTTCTAATGAATATAAATTTACTTTATAAGCTAAAATGAAGATTTAAAACTAAATCTTTCTTCATCTGCATTACCCATCATTTTGAGGGGCTGAAAGTGGCAGAGTATAATAATATACATCAAATGAAAAATCTACGGCTGCTATGACTATTTACCTCTAAAGGCTAGAACACCTTTTCAGAAATTTATTTTTAGCTACAAAGTTCATAATGTAGTTGATTTTATTTTTTACAAGTAGGAAAACGTGGTAGTACTAGTAAGAGCAAATTAGGATAAAGAAGAAGATACCTTCTGCCATAATTTGACACATAGGCAAAGCAGATCTATTAAATCTATAAGATTTAATAAAATAAGATCTCAGTATCACCTTCTGACAGTATAAAAAATCATAATAATAAAACTTGCATTTTGTGTGTATAATATGTACCTGAAGTTATATAATATTAAATTATTTTAAAAATAATTTGACAAAAAATTATGAAACAAAGCATGAAGTTACACCTAAGGTTATCTTTATAGTTAAATGTTATAGCTATCTTATTATAATTTTGAGTTCTTAACTGAACAGTGCATATCTTAACATAATAAGTATGTTAAATACTAAATATTAAAAAAAGCTACACAGAAGTATAATATGAAAAAGTAAGAACTAGACAGAGTTCTCTGAAGTGCTGCCTAATAGTGTTATGAAAATGATGAATTTACACTAAGTTTTTTAGCATAGTCCCCTGCAGGACTAATAACTAGCACACTGTAGCTATTTAATAATGATTTGCAAAATGTGTGATTAAAACACTGATTCAGAGATAATTATTTTCAAATTGGACTCAGACCAAATGACATTAAGTAATTTTAGAAGCCCGTGTTCATGCTTTCTTTAATTGTTATTTAAAATTTATTTAGCAAGCATAAAATGTGGACTCTGTTTTTAAGTTAGGATGGCATTGAAAATTGAATAGAATATGCTGGATTACTCTAAAAAAATACTGTGAATGTTAGTGGGGATGCCAATGTGTTGGTTTTGTATGGCTGCTATAACAAATTGCCACAAACTTGGTGGCTTAAAAACAACAGAAATTTGTTTTCTTACAAACCTGGAGGCCACACGTTTGAGAAATTAAGGTGTCACCAAGGCCACATTCTTTCTGGAGACTCTAGGAGATAATTCATTTCTTGCTTCTTACAGTTGATGCCAGCAATTCTTGTTTTATGGCTACCTCACTCCCAGTTTCTGCCTCCATCTTCACTTCACATCCCTCTGAATCTTGGTTTCTGTATTGAAATAACAATCTATGGGAAGATGGAGAACACTTGGAATAATGGTGGTATTCTCTAACATAGGGAATACTAGAAGTGGATTAGTTTCAGGGGAAAAGATCAAGTTCCATTTGCTTATGTTGAAATAAGATTTATTTATGACATCTAGGAAGATATTTTAAGTATGTAGTTAGATATTTTGGCCTGGAGATATAGGTATAAATACGTGGGTCTTCTGATTACAGATGTTAATTTAAATCATAAGCATTTTGATATTCTAAATTAAGATGAGACAGTGCAAGTAAAGCAACCCTGGGGCCAAACCTTGAGGATCAGTTACTGGTTGAATAACAGAACATGAGTTTACAAAGGACAGAGAGAAGAATGGCAAAGAGAATTAAGAAAGAAATATGGAAAGTTGATTAGAGGAGACAATGGGATATATTGTTTAAAGGAAGAAGTAGCAAGGATTGTCTAATGATGCTGAGAGGTCAAGTGAGATTAGTAGTCAGAATGTCCACTGGATTTAGCAATATATATAGCTTTGCTGTGATCACAACAAGCTATACCTATGGGAGATGAATGAGGAAATCAAACCAAAGTACTGAATGGGAGATTAAGAAATAAGGATTGGAAAGGCAAACTTTAAAGTAGTTTTTGAGGAGGCCAGAAAGGCTGTAATTGGAGCGATATATGAATTTGTTATGTATCGTATGGTTTGTTTTTAATAACAAGGACAAATGTGACCAAAAAAAAAAAAAAGAAAGAAAGAAAGAAAGATAACCTGAGGAATCAAAATGAGAGACAGTGGCTTGGTATACATAAAAGGGAGAGGGAAATGGGTAGTTCCTGTAAAAAAAGAGTAGAAGCCTCAGGATAGGACGTTAGTTTGTCCTTCAAGAGGATGTCAGACAGTCCTCTATCAAAACTAGGTAGTAAAAAATGATACATACCCGGATGCATGTGAGTGTGCAGCTTGGCATTGAGAATACAGGGCGTGGCCGACATTCTCTTTTGTTTGTTTAAGTATACAGAGGGGTTGGGAAAGGGTTAGGAAAATAAGTGGTAAGCAGGAACAATAGAAAATGTGTGAAGTAATAATTGTTAAATAACATAAATTAATATACAATTTCAAGGTATTCCTAGGGGGTGGTTGTATAAGTAGGTTTCTGTGTACGATGTTCATTTTTCATAAGCGCTTGCTGCTCCAACATAGATGACAACATAAGGATCATTAGGTTTTTGTGAGATGGAGTTTCATCCAGACGGTTAGGAGAAAAGCCTTTGGTCAAGAGTGTTATCAAAATGATTATGTATTGCAGCGCCTGCGCGGCTTAGTTGGTTAAGCGTCTGCCTTCCCCTTAGGTCATGATCCTAGGGTCCTGGGGTCTAGCCCTGTGTAGGGTTCCCTGTTCAGAGGGAAGTCTGTTTTTCCCATTCCCTCTGGTGCTCCCCCTGCTTGTGCTCTCTCTCTCTCTCTCTCTCTCTCTCTGTCAAATAAATAAATAAATAATATCTTTTACAAAATAAAAAAAAAGAATGAAGGGGGGAAATCAGAGGGGGGAGATGAACCACGAGAGACGATGGACTCTGAGAAACAAACAGCGTTCTGGAGGGAGGGGGTTGGGGGGAGGGGTCAGCCTGGTGATGGGTATTAAAGAGGGCACGTTCTGCATGGAGCACTGGGTGTTATACGCAAACAGTGAATCATGGAACACTACATCAAAAACTAATGATGTAATGTATGGTGATTAACATAACATAATAATAAAAAAGGTAAAAAATAATAAAAAGAAATGGAATCCATTTGATAGTTGATTTAAATAAATAATCTTATTGACTGTTAAAAAATAAATAAATAAGAAAAAATGATTATGTATTAACTCTATAACACTATAAAGAGAAATGTAGAAAGATGAGTCCTGAGGTGAGTCTGGATAAAACGAGGGAGACAATAAATAGGCAATGAACAAGTGGGTTGTATATACCTAAAGAATACCTAAAAACATACAGAAATATTTCCTGTAGGATTGCATTGTGTGTAGTTTGGAAATAGCAAAAAAGACTTGGCTCTGTCTGGATCTCTTAGAATCCTATTAGGGGCTCAATGACCTAACACCCTGTGAGGCATCTCAAACAAGCTTGATTCAGAAAATTCTAGTAGATGAGGTCCTATTCAGTACAGTATTTACCCAGAGGAAGATAAAATGTAGTTAAGATATTTCCAAAAATTGTCTAAATAATACTGAAAGAGCCTGGTAAGAAATTCCACTTACGGTAATTTGGACAAATTAAATTAACTGAAAAAGCATCCAACTGTAGAACATCAAAAATTCTGGGTAAAGTAAAACACACCTCCCTTTTATCTAAACTTATAATAAAATAAATGAAATAATCACAGACCGAAGCCAAAGTGGAGTTGATTCCAAAGAGGAAACATACATTTGAGACCCTATGGACATAAGATCCTTTGCCGTAACCCAGTACCTCAGCATTATGTGTTAATATTCATAAAGGACAGACTCTTAACTACAGAGCATAAACTGATGGTTATCAGAGGGGAGGCCAACGGGGGGACAGGTTAAATAGATGGTGTTAATTAAGGAGTGCACTCTTTGTGATGAGCACTGGGTGTTGTACGTTAAGTGTTGAATCACTAAATTGTACACGTGAAACTAGTATTATCCTGTATGTTAACTAACTGGAATTTAAATAAAAACTTAAAAAAAAGAAAAGGCAAGGTCTTGGAAGTACTAATGGTAGAGACTCCTTTATTAGTATGAATCTGAATGAACAGAGCATCATTGAGAGGGTAGGCAGGAAAATCTTGGCACCCTAGGAAAAGAAGACAATCTTCTTGAACTCAGGTCTATATAGGGGGGGAAAAAATGGTTCTTCTACAAATCTGTAATTTTTATGCTGCATTCACACTGGTGTAAGGTTTAAAATACTACCTGACTGGTCTGGCTTAGAAACTAAATTAAAGTGGTCTCAAGTTGGTAATAAACACAGATGCCTAAATAAGGCAAGAGCAAATCCTCTCTGGAAAAACAGATCTAGTCAAGGTCTCATGATCCCTGACAATGACATCGAATGTGAGTTCACAATAAAACATTTTAAAACATGGGGAAACAAGTTGATATAAACAGGAACAAAGAGAATGGAATCTGCAAGTACTTCAGATATTAGAATTTCCACATACTAATGTTAGAATACCAGAAAAATAATGGAAAAACATATAAGGCAAACACTAATAATAAGAAAGCTAATATAGCTATATTAGTGTGAGAAAAAAATAGATATTGTGGGTAAAGACCTAAAAGGGATGCAGAGTATTTGCTTAATGATAGAGTTTAATGCAATAAGAAACTACATTTAAAAGTTTATTAAAAACTGCTTCAATTTAAAACTTTGGTAAAGAATAAAAATAATCTCAAATTGTGTAAGACAAAGTTTTGCAGAAGAGTGGAAAAATGATAAATGAACTTGCGTGTGCAGATTTAAAAATTTCTCTGGAGCAACTGATAGGTTAAACAGGCAGTTTAGTAAGGATCAAAGGATCTTAAAATTTATCATTAATGAGCTTGATCTGAAGACATGCATACATACTTACACAATAAACTTTAAAAACTTATTTCAAGCACATCACATATTGAACAATTAAAAACTGATAGCCAATTGAAAGGATACAAAACTAAAACCCTATAACTATAATAAAATTATTAGTTTGGAAATTCATTTAAAATATAATGAAAACTTTCCATACTAATGGGTTTCAGCTGAAGCACTATTTAAAGTAAAATTTAAACATAGTTCATGTATGTGAGAATCAAAGGACTAAAATTTAATGACCAAAAGATCCAACCTAATAATTTAGAAGGGAAGGCCAGTGCAGCAAATGAAAGAAAATAGAAAGAAAAAGATAAACATAATACCAGAATTGTGTAGCCAAATATTGCTTCTTTGCATGTTAAGTATTTTGGTGAATTCGATATACAGAAAAGTAAAATGTATTAGAAAGCATTAGGGAGACATAGGTACAAATATAGGACAGATTAAGTGACATAGAAAGAAAAATAGAAACACAATTTTGCCTATAAACTTAAAAACTTTAATTGTAATAGTCTAATTGTTATTATCAAACATATCAAGAAGAAATTGAAAAATTAGATATTTTTAGAATTTAGAACTTTATAAAATTGAAAAATTGATGCTCATATAGAAATTGAATCACTAGTTAAAAATTGTCATGGGCAGCATCCATGCAAAACTAGGTGACAATGTGTACATGAGAAGACTAAAATAGGAATAAGTGGAGATCAAACACAGAAGAGCAAAGGGGAGCCTGGGTGGCACGGTTGGTTGAACATCCAACTCTTGGTTTTGGCTCAGGTGCTCAGGTCCTGATCTCAGGGTTGCGAGATCCAGCCCCTCATCTGGCTCTGTCTGGTACTCAGCGAAGAGTCTGCTTGAGATTCTCTCTCCCTGTCCTGCTTCTGCTCTCTCTCTCTTTCCCTCTAAAATAAATAAATAAATCTTTAAAAAAAACAAACAAACACCGAACAGCAAAGTGATGATGTATCAACAGCTGTGAGGAAAAAGTAGTAGGAAGACAGAGATTTTTGAAGGGCTTGATAACTAGAAAACACAGAGATTTCTAATAGGTACTCACTTCCAAGTGAAAGATCATAAATGCTTATGGAAATCTCAGCAGGCCAGCCTGATAAGAACAGCACAAAATGTGAGGGGCTTTGCAGGCTACAATTCCCAACACAAATACTTATACTAAGAACAAATTCCTGGGAGTAAAATTCAAAGAGAAAAGAAGAGAAACATTAAGGGCAATTGAAAAAGAAAGTACAGATAAAAACAAAAGGGAAGAAAACAAGGCACATTTTAGAAATTATAAAGACACATTTTTTAATTGTTTGTGATTACAAGAGAAGGAAGAACATTAGAACCATGAAGCTAAGGAAAACTATCTTCTCCTCTATACTGATTATTTCCTTCTCAGAGTATGGGTCTGGGGTTTTTCAACCTACGCACTACTGACATTTGGACCAGACAATTCTTTATTGTGGCAGGCCAACCTATGCACTGTAGGACTTGTAGCAATATCCTTGGCCTTACCCACTGGCTGCCAGTGGCAATTCACCAGTTACGATAACCAGAAATGTCCGCAGACATTTCCAGATGTCCTTGGGTGATAAAATTATCCTTATTAGAGAGATCATCTCACCTAAGTGTGAGTAATAGAAAAGAATTGTGGCTGAATGTCACAAGTTATTGCCAGAGCAAAAGGGAGAAAAGAGAATGAGAGAATGCCCTTATCCACAGTGAAGGCACATCAGAAAGGTGTGTCCACAAAACACATACTCAAAAGAAGCAAAAGAAGTTAAAAAAAAAAAGCTATGAAAAAAAGTATAAATAACAATTAGGAAAATTTCAGAAATAAGATGACAAAAGGATGATCTGAAAAGGAAGCTGACAAAACTCAGATAAAACTTTTTGTGAAAAATTAAATATAATTTCATAAATGAAGGCTAAAGTAGAAGGAATATAAGAATGAAGAAACACCATGGCAGTATTGAGTGGACCCATGACCATAAGATTTACTGATATATTACATATCACACCATTCAGAAGACTAGGGGATTCCTCCAGAGTTAATACTGCCATTGTGGGAAGAGCCAGGGAAACCTCATTGCAGCATTAAAATGTAAAAGTGCATGTATAGACCAAATAAGGTATCCCATATCCTTTGCATTAGCCTGAAAACCTAATATTTAAAATGTAATAATAAAATTGAGGATTATTCTAAGGCAAAATTGCCAAGCAAAATGAAAAATCTTTTTTCCTTTAGCTTTTCCATCCATATTTACATTGTTTCCTGGGTTATTATTTCAGCTCAGCTTCAATATGTTCTTTACACTCTTAATTTGTTTTACGGGTTACCAGCTACATAGTTATCTGAATAATGTTCATTGTTATCAGTTTGCTGAGAGGTAAAACTTAATAGGATGATATTGTATGCTTTTAATATTTCTGTTTAATGTATATTACTTTACTAGAATTCTTCCAAAACTATTGGTTAGGCAAAATAATTTTCTTAGCTAAGAAATTCTCTAATACTAATTGGGAGGGGGTGCACATTGGGTTAGAGGTACTTGATGAAATTAAAAATTATACAATAGAAGTTGACACTTTTAAGCATTGCCTTCCAACAATGGTCAGACTAAACAGATACTGAATTATTAAATATTCTTTAAAATAAAGGAAAGATATTCTAATAATTAGATATATTCCAATAAAGATATTCCAGGTAGACAAAGATATTCCAATACCTAGGAATGTATGTTATAATGAAGACCTTTATTCTGAGAAAATTGTCTCCATTGTGTGATAAAAACTGCTATCTTCTTGGAAGGTGTACAGATGCTGACAATTAAGAATACTCTTCTAAAACTAGAAGGCATGTTGTAGTAAAAACTGCATTATGGTGATAGGAAAAGAAGGATCATCTCTAGAAACTAAAATAGAGTGTACAAAACATCAAAGTTTAGGGACATGGACCACAAAGTTTAGTTAAAAAAATAAGTTAGATATGAAACAGCAAGACATGTATCAAGTAAGTAAGCCCCGAATGTATACAGATTTAGGCTTATTCAGTTGCTTTGTTTAATGTTATTACTGTATAAACTAACTAGCTTATTAATTTCTACTGATTTTTGAATATTTGAAATGAAACTCTTAAAGAAATATTTTGTAGGAAAACAACATCACAAAACTGTCATGTGCCAATGGAGGAAAATTTGTTGAAGCATGTACTACTGCTGTGTTAAAGGTCAACTCCAAGTCCCAGTTCAACTGGCTATAGTTTAGAAACCCAACTCTGCATCCATGTGTAACTTGAGAGCTCTGTGCACCAAAGGAAACTGTCTTTCTAGGAGTGAAATCAAGGAATTATGACAGAGCAGAATAAAATTATGTTATTTTTTTATTTAAAAAGAAAATCAATAGTTTTCTAATAGATATTTTCTTCCTAGGACAGTATGATATCTTATGGAATGGTCTCACTCGTCTCTTACTTATCAGTGTTTTCTATGAAACAATAGTCATGGTACCTCCAACATATTTTTACTTTGGGTGTGTTTGTCTTTTTATTTTTTTAAATTCACACTAACATTTTTAAACATACTCTAAGCAAAAGAAATGTTAGAGAAACGTGCATTCATAGGGAATTTTGGATATAATTTTCAACACCCAGTTTATATTAAAGAATTTGAATCTGAATTTGAAAAGGCAGTTGTGTTGAAGTCAAGGAAAGAACAGATTTTTAAAATAGTCATACATTATGAGTGTTTAAAATCACCCAGCTATTCACAGCTTGTGAAATTGTTGGTTTTATTTTGTAAAAAAAAAAAAAAGTCCTTTCAACCATGCTCAGTGTTGAATTTATGTGAAAGAATAACATTTGAAAAAATTAAGTATTTATTAATTATTTATTTGATGGTACATGATACTAAGCCTTTCTGGAAAATTAATACAAATCATGGATTTTCGCACATAGGCATAATAAGAAATTTGTTTAAAAATTGTCCAAGGGGAAATTGGTTATAATCTGTGAGAAGGACCTTTGTTAAAGATTCAGCTTGAACAGCTTTATATGAACCTCACAGAGGGCATTTCGCCCTTAAATCCTCAGATACTGTCAATGGCTTTGTCTGTTCCTTGTGACTGACATGTCAGCTTTCATTTCTGAATCTCAAAATCCCTGATGAATCTATATGCTTTCTGGTTCCTGATATCTCAATTTCACTCAAAGATAAAACAGTATTTTGCACAACTTTTGGCAAATAGACTTTAAAAAAATTAGGGTGTATTTAACCACCAGTTTGTACTTCTACATTTATATTCCCTCCCTCCCTCCCTCCCTTCCTTCCTTCTTTCCTCTCTCTTTCTTTTTTTTTTTTTTTCCTAAGAGCTGAGAAGAGAAAGCAGTCAGGTGAACAGTGGTATGTATTTTTAAATGCCACCACCTACACCTTTCCCTTTTCACTGGCCTCTCTCCACTACTGTAGTGGATTCAGCATCAAAAGTGAAGCCAAAAATAGGCTGAATGTAGAACTAGATCTTTGCTCTCCTCTGCCTCAGGAAAAAACACTTCAGCAAAGCCAGTAAATCAGATATCATGTGCTAAGTGTCTCTAGCAAGCAAACTAGTAGGTGAAGTTATCTGGGATAAACACAAAGTATTAAGAAGCAGCATCCTTTGTTTTGAAGAACTTACGTTTTGGCTATAAAAATTTATAAAAGGAGACAACTGAGATATAAATAGACAATAATATATGGATGTATGTGTGTATGTGTCCAGAAAGAAAGAAGTGCTTGAGGAATGGTATAACCATGTTAAAATGATACAGAAGCAAATTTGCATGGGATATACTTACCAAATAAAGAATTTGAGTATGAACATATGCAATAACAATGAAAGATTATAATCTATGGAATAAAGTAAGATTCATATGTCTATACTCATATAAATAAATGAATGAATCAGTGAGGGAAAAGAAAAAGTTCTTTCTTATTGTAGAATGCCAGCTAGTAAAATGTATAAAAACCAGTGGAATTAGAGAACCACCAAGTGGCAACCAAAATAGTTACAGTTGACAAGGGAAAAATCATCAGTGGTTGCTAAAATTGTTGGATCAAAATATGAGAGAGAGGATTTTGTCTAGTTTCAGAGTATCTTCTTGCAGTACATTCATTAATTATAGACATGAAATTGGTATCTTACTCTGGAGAAACCTGGCAGATTCCACCTTAACCATGTGGCCAAAATAAACATCACCAGTAATGGAAGAAATCAAAATCTTGCATCACCTGATAAAAGATAATGAAAAATACAGTTCTGGTAAGATATAATGAAAAGAACATACTCCTGTGATATTCTTGTCAAAAATTCATAACTAGAATCTAAGCAAAGGAAGGGTAAGGAGAGACATCAGAAAAACCTAAACTGAAATACTCAACAAAGTGACAACCTTATAGTCTTTAGAATATTAAGATTATGAGAAATATGGAAGACTGAAGAATTGTTCCAGATTGAAGGTGGCTAAGGACACATGATAGTAAATACTAGGTATGATCCTGGATGGATCCTTTTGCTATAAAGTTCTTTATTGGATAGGAGGTAAAATTTGAATGGAGTTTATAGATTAGGTATTAATATGATTATCAGTATTATTTCCTGATTTATGGTTATGCTATATATATATTTAAATATTTTTAAAAAGCAGTTTTAGTTTCTTTTCACAGCATAATAGAGAAGGTTCAGAGATATCTCATATACCGCCTCCCCCATTAAGAACATCCTTTATTAGAGTGATATACATTTGTTATAATTGATGAACCTACATTTAAACATCATAATCAACAAAAGTCCCTACTTTGCATTAGAGTCCACTCTTGCTGTTGTACATTCTCTGGGTTTTGACAAAGAAGGTACAATGACATATACCTACCATTATAGTATCATACAGAGTACCTTTACTACCCTAAAATGCACTGTATGCATTTATCCCTCCCTCCCTCCTATCTTTCTGGAAATCATGGATATTTTTTATTATCTCCATAGTCTTGCCTTTTCCAAAATGTCATATAGTTGTAATCACAATATGTAGTTTTTTTCAGATAGGCTTCTTTCACTTAGTAGTATTCATTTAAGGTTCCTCCATGTTTTTTCATGCTTGATAGCTCATTTCTTTCTAAAGCTGAATAAAGCTCCTATAAACATCAGTGTGCATATTTTTGTGGACAAAAGTTTTCAGCTCCTTTGGGTAAATACTAGTGAATGTGATTGCTGAGTCATATGGTAAGAGTTTGTTTTATTTTCTAAGAAACTGTCAAGCTGTCTTCCAAAGTGGCTGTATCATTTTGCATTTCCACCAGCAATTAATAAGAGTCCCTCTTATTCCACATCCTTACCAAAATTTGGTGTTGTCAGCATTTCAGATATTGGCCATTCCAAGGTGTGTCATAGTATCTCATTGTTTTAATTTACATTTCCCTGATGACAAATGCAACATTGTTTCATATGCTTATTTGTCATCTGTGTATCTTCTTTGGTGGGATGTTGATGTCTTTGACCCATTTATTAATCAGTTTGTTTTCTTATTGTTGAGTCATTTTTTAAAGATTTTATTTATTTATTTGACACAGAGAGTGTGCAAAAGCAGGGGGTGTTGCAGAGAGAGGGAGAAGCACGTTCTCCACTGAGCAGGGACACCAGTGGGGCTTGATCCCAGGACCCTGGGATCATGACCTGAGCTAAATGCAGACGCTTAGCCAACTGAGCCACCCAGGCACCCCTTATTGTTGAGTTTTAAGAGTTCCTTCTATATTTTAGATAACATTCCTTCACCAGATGAGTCTTTTGTAAATAGTTTTTCTCAGCCTGTGTGGCTTATCTACTCATTATCTTGAGTATCTTTCATAGAGAAGAAATTATTAAGTTTGATGAGGTTCAGTTTATCAATTCTTTCTTCCATGGATTGTGCCTCTGATATTGTTTTGCATCTATGTTTATCAGAGAGATTGGTCTGTAGTTTTATTTTATTGTAATGTCTTTGTCTGTTTTGTATTAGAGCAATCCTGGCCTTATAGAACAATTTAGGAAGTATTCCCTCTGCTTTTATCTTTTGGAAGACTTGGTCAAGAATTGACATAATAGATTCCTAAATGTTTGATAAATTGTTATATATTGTAATTTTGGCATTATTCTAGCTATTTGTGGATCTATGGTATTACCACTTAAGTCCCAGAATGTCACTTCTGCCCTATTCTGTTGGTCAAATGAATTAGTATTCCTGGACTAGATTTAAGGTTTCTTTGATATGCTGACTTTCAGCTGTGAAGAAGATAGACAAATAAAGGGTTAAGTTGAAGCTTTAATTTGGTTTGGGGGGAGAATTATAATTAAAAACAAAATCTTCTCCCAACCCAGAAACCCTTTCCATAAAGGTAGTAGCGAAAGAAAATACTTTTATTATTGAATAAGCATTAAACCAGAATGTGATGCTTATCACACGCAATTCGTTTAAGAGATTGAACAGACAGAAAGGAATCTCCCTCCCTTTTGTGGGCAAGCATATGCAACCCATTGCATGCATGGTTTTCATGATTGAAGAATAGCTAGTTCTCAGGTAAGAGGACCTGATAGCACTATCTGTCACACATAGTTTATACAAATTTACGTGGTAATTAGGGTGACCACCTGTGTTAGCATATTGAGTCTACCCAGAGGAAAAACTAACTTCTCATAATTTTATATGAATTTTGCAACCTAGAGCAAGGAGCCTATTGAAGTTCAGCTCCTAACTGCCCCCCAAACTGGGAAGTAGGGGGTCCTATATTCCTTCATGTTTACATTTCAAGGTGATGGCTCCTGGGTTTTTAAGAAAGACATTCTTGGTTCACAAAACTCACAAAAATCCCATTTTATTTTCAAAAAATTTATATGCATTTCAAAGAAAGGAGAAATTACTTACAATTTTAAGTTTTCTTATGTAAATACTCTTAGAAGAAGGAGGGGAAGGGGGTATTTTCCCTTACTTTCAAAAGATGATTAAGCCTCCTTTTTTAAATTTTTGTTTGTTTTTTTCAGTTAATAGTTGGCAAAATGTCACAGAAAACTTTCTAATCCAGGCTGGTACATAAAATTTTGGAGAAGGGACATCCACTATATGGTTAAATTACTCTGCATCTCTCCAAGTCATGATCCCCAAGTTTGAAACTCTACATCCAGCTGATTTATATTTTCTATTAATTTTAACTATAGAGGCTTAATTTTCTTCCATTTTCAAATATGTTTTTGGTTATTCTGTCTCTTATTTCAGAATTTTCTTTTGTATATTACAAATGTGACTGGAACTTCCAATTATCCATGTTTGATCTATTTCCAAGTTTCTTAAGTATCCTGCTTGTTCCTCTAAATTTACCCAAGCTGTGTAAATTGTTGAAATCCCATAAATCTCTCTTAATCCAGCAGATATTGGATGGGCTTAATTCTTTCTTTATAAACTAAAGACTTCATGATTATTCATTCTCTAATTAAAAAACATTCATATTATTGTTCTTATGAAGTGTTTCAGTCAAAGTCATGGGAAACAACTATTATCCTTTGATGAGCTATTGAGAATAGTAGTGAATAAAACAAAAATAAAAATTAAGGGAAAATAATAAAAGTGAACTTTCAGACAATTTAAATGTTATATGGTTGGTCTTTTACTTAAAAATTAAAAGGGACTTATTGAGAAACTGCCAAATATATATGGACATATCCAATATTTTGAGACATAGAAAGGTTTTAAATAGGAACTATATAGCGATGCTTCATTAGTGTGTTCTCTCTAGAAAATGTCCTTTCATAGTAAGTCAGCTGAATTAAAAAAAATCTTCATAATTCTGATGAAGCAGCCTGCAGCTGCATGAAAAAAATATTTTAATCAGGAGCATCTATTTGTTATGGGCCAACTGAAGCATAGTCAACCCAAGGGAAATTTATGAAGTCTATCAAGTTTATTGTCCATGTACAATCTCTTCTTTCTTTCCTGGTACGAGATTGCCAACCTCAATTTCAGATAGAAGGTCCTATGTTTTCCTCATTTTATACTTATCTATGAAAATTGGGGAAGACACTATTAAGTAGTTATTTATAGATTATGACTGTTGTAGACTGACATAAATATCTTCGATTAAACAGGTCTTTAAATGTTAAATAATGGATTAGAGGATTTTGCTTTGCTTACACCTCCTCCCACACTTGCTCCTCCTCTTTCCCTTCCTCTTCCTTCTTGAAGGTATACTACTACTAGGAGATGAGATGTTAGGATGGCAGATAGAAGGAAACCCTGAGGTTGTAGTTGATTTTTCTTAATTATAAAGTACACACACTCTGAAACAAAATGAAGTGAGCCTGCATGGTCATTCAAAACAACTGATTATTGTTTTTGTGCATATGTACTTGTGAATGTGTATGCACACAGTTTACTTGTAGTATGTTTATGCTTGCTTATAAATATTCACATATATTTTTGTGTTAGTTATATATTGCTTCTGTAGCAAATTACAACACATTTTGGATTAAATCAACACAAATTTATTTTATAGTTCTAGAAGTTAGAAGTCTAAAATGGGTCAGTAAGCAACCTTTCTTCTGGAGGCCCTAAGGAAGAATCCAGTCTGTTTCCTTGTCTTTTTTCTAGCTTTTAGAGGCTACCTGCATTTCTTGGCTCACTTTGACCTCATCCCATCATATGTCTTCTTTCCCTCTGCTTTTATTATCACATTGCCTTCTCTATCTGTGACCTTCTTGACTGTCTCTTACAGGGACCTTTTAATTACATGAGTCTGCCTAGATAGACTACCAAGATAATGGCTCCATCTCAAGTTCCTTAACTTAATCACATCTGCAAAGTTCCTTTTTTCATGTAAGGTAAGATATTCACAGGTTCTGGACACATTTGTGGGGCCAATTATTCATCCTACCACAATTTTGAAAAAAAAAATTTTAAATACAAATTGAAAATAATAACACAAAAAATTGCAATAATAACACAAAAAATCTATGTATCAACCAAAAATGAAGAGAATATTATTTTATCATAACATATTCAAGATATGAGTTATATAATGGAGTATTGTAGATAAAGAACCTTGGAGTACCTCCTCACTTCTGTTCTCCTATTCTCTTCAGAGGCATTCCCCAAATTGAGTTTCACTAGTAAATTTCTAGTTTATAGTTAATGGACGTTTTCAACATGGTGTTGATCTTTAATTTTTATTGGATATAATAAAGATGTGTAAATCTTTTTTTGTCTACTGAAGACAATTACTTTTTTAGCGTAACTGAAATTGAGCTTTTTTTCTCCCTGAAACTAATTAGAGGATAACATTAGGTTATTATCATTTTATCATATTGTTAACATCAGTGTGATTATAGAAAAGAAATATTAAAAATTTAAATATTAAAAAATTTAAATAAAAATGGCTGGACAATCACTTCCTTTATATAATACTTAGACTTTACATATACCACTATCTGTGAGTAGTTATTCTAATTAAGATTATAGCTATCTTTTTAAAGGCAAATGCTATAAGTTGATTAATATTACAACTGATATAACCTTATTATTTTGATTTATATTTAACTAGTTTCTTGTTCTTTATTGTTTATGTTATGGTTTGTGTTTTTAATTACATTTTCTCCTTTCCAGGTTAATATTAGAAATATTTTCATCATTTTTCAAAATAACACTAAAATATCCATTTGGCATATTTGAATAGGATTGCATTAAAATAATACTTTACTTTTTGAAGTATTACGGTAATAACATATCCAGAAAAAAATCATTTGTCTCTCCATTTTGAAATAAATTTCCTCCTTGAGAAAGTCGTGTTGTTCTTGGCTTCTTTTGCTATCATATAACATAATTAACATATTAATCGATTTTAGAGAAATATTGGTGAAGGAGATGCAACATAACCACGGTTGTATATGAAGGTAAATAAAATAATAGAAGAGAAATATAGTTAACTTATAATTCAAGAAAAATGATAAGCTGACTATATATTAAAATATTACACTGTGACCTAGAAAAATCAACACAGTGATTTACACACAGGAATATGCTACTAAATTTAGGCCGTAGATAAAAGGGCACTGGAAGAATGGGATAAAATAATTGCAAACTACATATCTGAGGAGGTGTTATTGCCCAAACAGAAGAAAAAAAAATTATTGGCAAAGATGTGGAGAAATTGGAACTCTTGTACACCATTGGTGGGATTCTAAAATGGTGCAGCCTTTAAGTAAAATTAAAGATAGAACTACCATGTGACCCAGCATTCCTACTTCTGGATATTTATCTAAAAGAATTGAAATCAGGATCTCAAAGAGATATTTGCTCACCCATGTTCATTGCAGCATTATTCACAATAGCCAACTTGTAGAAGCAACCTAAATGTTCACTAAGGGCTGAATGGATTAAGATAATGTGTTATATACTTACAAGAGAATATTATTCAGTCTTAGAAAAAGAAGGAGGTCCTGTCATTCGCAACAACATGGGTGAACCTGGAGGTCATTATGCTACATGAAATAAGCCAGTCACACAAGGATAAGCACTGCATGATTCCACTCATATGAGGTATGTATCTAAAGTAGTCAGTCATAAAAGTAGAAGGTAAAGTGGTGGTTGCCAGGAGCTGTAGGGGAAGAAAATGGGGAGTTCCTGTTCAATGGGCATAAAATTTCAGTTATGCAAGATAAAGAAATTCTAGAGATCTGCTATACAATATTGTGGTTATATTTAACAATACTGTGCTGTATAGAAACTTGTTAAAAGGATAGAGCACATTTTTTTACCACAAAAAGTGTTATTTAATCAGTTACAAGTATTATATCAGATAGTGAAACATGATTAACACTGTTTTTTTACCACAAAAAGTGTCATTTAATCAGTTATAAGTATTATATCAGATAGTGAAACATTAACACTGTGAATGACACACAGAATATAGTGTAGAATAATAATAGACCTATCTCCAACACCATTATCATTTCCATAATTACTAGGATTTGTATTACAAAAATATCAGGTTCATAGTGAATTAAAGATACATGGTTTTAGATATACCTATCATTTAAAGTAAGTTATTGCAATGATTAAAAGTTTTATACTACTTATAATTTTTCTAAATTTTTCTAATGTGTAAACATTTTATAGTTTAGACTCTTGTGTTATAATATTTGAATTTCAAACTACTTCAGAGAAAAAATATAAAATTAATTTTACTCACAAAGAAATGATAGAAATTTGATTGACGACACTGAATTATGATGTCAAAAATAAGCAATCAAATCTAAAATTGTTATCATAAGATTACACCTTTAGTATGTAATTTCACCTAGATATAGCTGTTTGAAATGATGTATTTGGAAAATAAAGTAATAGAAAATATTTAAGTTGGAACATTGAAATGAGTAAGAAGTGTCTAAATGAATTTGAAATATGACAACTTCAGTGTATTCATTTTTATATATAAAACTGAAGATAATATATAGTTGGAATTCATAAAATAGGGATGATAAAAAGAATCCAAAATAATCCCTTACAAAAAAGCAGTACATATTTATACATTCTGCAACTATCTTACTTTATAACCACAGATCTTTTAATCTAAATGGAAGTGTTCAAGAGAATAGCTCTTATTCTTAGACTCTAGAAAAGAAACATAGAGCTAGCCACTGACTATCATGTAATCTTAAATATTTAAAATTGAAACAATTCATGTCAACTCCTAAGAAAGAAACCCATGTTTAGTACATTTTGAAATGCTGTTTCTAGAGTAAGCCCACTATATTCTTATATTCTCAAAACTCATTGATATCATTAATAATGGAAATGTACTCTTGGTATAATTTTCCTAAAACATCATACTTGTAGCAACAAATGATGTGTGAATATTAACAATGCTTTGTAATATGTATTGCATTATAATTAAGCAATTATGTGAAAGATAATTAAGATCATAAAATAACCCACAGCTTATATAAATTATTTGGTAATGAGAGGCACTTTAATACACATTTTTTATTTGTGATATTTGCTGTTAGTAGGTGGAGGAGAGACAGTAAAGTATCTTCCAGACTGAAAAGGCACTTTGAGACTGAAAAATGAAGCAAGCCACTCCATACCATTTACACAGAGTTCAATTCATGGTAACTTACTGACAGGGAGATCTGGTGGATGGACTATTCAGGTGCTACACAGCTTTGTCTGCCCAGTCCAGACCTCAACCCTCACTCTATAGCGAGGGGGTCATTGTGGTGTTGTCAGAGAGTAGTTACTTAAAGTGGCACCTTCTGTGTGGCACTGTAGGGAGGATCAGACAAGCTTTTTCACATCCTGATGAGGGCATACATGAACCTCCAAAGGGCCTGGAATATAAGCTCGAAAGAGGTTCATTGTGCTGACATGAACAAGATAGAGGGCCAAAGATTGAGTCAGTAGTTTCAGCACTCCTTTACTTGTCAGAGAAATGGGAGAAAAATAATTATGATTGTTCCATTCACTTTAGGTAGTAAACTAGGGGGAATCAATGCCAGAGGAATGATACTTATCCTAAGGTAGATTTGTGGAACAAATGGAAATACATATAAATGCAACATACTTCAAATTTAAAAGAGTACAACCTGGAAGGAAGTTGACCTTCCTCAATTATAAGGACATATCCATTTTATTCTTTTTTGCAGTTTTCAAATAAGGATCTCCTAACCACTTATAGGTCTGGACACATTTTTGTTTGTTTTTTCATGAATCAGTATTGGTAGGTTATATGTTTCTAGAAATTTATCCATATCTTGAGGTTATCCAATTAGTTGGCATATAATTGTTCATAGCAGTCACTTATGATCCTTTTTTATTTATGTGACATCAGTTTTAATGTCTCCTCTTTATTTCTTATTTTGTCTTTTTTTCCCAGACTAGCTAATTTATTAATCTAATAAAAAACAAATTGTAGTTTTGCTGATTTTTTCTATTTTTTATTCCCTATTTCCTTTGTTTCTACAGTAATCTTTATCATATTTTTCATGCCATTAATTTTGTGCTTACTTTGTTCTTCATTTTCTAGTTAGGACTTTAGGACTTAGGACTAAAAATACTTTAGTAGTAGTTTTAGTAGTGAGTGACTTTCCTCCACAAATTTTGCCATCGGATTCTGTATAGCTGGTTTTGTTTTGCTTTCACCCAGGATGCAGGAGCCTATCCACTGGTCCCTGGATTTCTCACAAATGGAATTTGTCCATGTATCATTGAATGGGTGCATGCCCATGAGGGGAAGGAGATGCCGAGCTTCTTTTCTGCGTCTTGCTGATGTTGCTGCCTCTTATGTTTTACTGGTGAAAGTAAGCTTCAGACCAAGCTGTATACTTTACCAGTACCACAGAACTACAAAATGTACAAGACTTAATGAAACACAAGGTTTCTCCTTGTTTTCTATGGATTCTCTTGTGATGTTAAGTTAGACAAAAACATCTTATTTTGTCTACTTGATATGAGATTCTAAGATGAAATACCAGTGTTAATAGTTTATTCTTTAGGGACACCTGGGTGGCTCAGTCAGTTAAGCATCTGCCTTCAGCTCAGGTCATGATCTCAAGGTCCTGGAATCGAGCCCCACACTGGGCTCCTTGCTGAGTGGGGAGCCTGCTTCTCTCTCTCCTTCTCCCCCAGCTTGTGCTCCCTTGCTCTCTCTCTCTGTCAAATAAATAAGTAAAATCTTTTAAAAAAATAGTTTATTTTTTAGCCATGTGACAATAACAAATTTAATTGACCCAGGTAGAATTTGAGCCCACAGTTTGTAATTATCTTCATGTCCTATGAAATAATAGTTTTTAAATTTATATTTTGGGAAACAAGGCCAATTCTTACTAAGTAAGAAGCTTTCTGTCACTCTTTAAAGATACGGTCATAACCAAGATTTAGTGAAATCTTTTTATCATTTGAGCTGTAACTACAATTTAAAAAAATCATTCTTATTTAAACTTTACAATTGGCACCTATGAAAGGCTGAAGAATGCTGCTCTGGTAAGGAAAAAGAATGATTTCCTTTCCAACTTCGTGTCCTTATCTTTAAAATTACACATTCATATGTTTCACTCTTTGCCTCATTAATAACATATATTTAATTCCATTTTATTTTTTGTCTAAATATTTGGTGTCTACTCTGACTCCTTCCTACTGCATCTCTAAGCGCACATTGTCATTAGTGCTGGTGATAGAATTTGGAATCAAGTCCATGTATTTAGGCACTTTATGGGTAAAGAAAAATATCTCTTCACTTGAAAACAGAACCTTTTTCATAACCTAATGAATGCTTGTGAATTTTATGGATGTAATTGTGTCTGTTTGACAGATGATTTATTGAAATGAGACATGTAGAAAATAAGAAATTAACAATGTCATGCATCAGTAAAATATGATGACCTTGATTAAATGTGACAGGCATCCTAAGAAATAGATGCATGGATCATAGGTCATTTCTAATGTTTTCCAAACTGCTGCAAATTTGTATGGAGCTGCATTAATTTTAACAGAAGTGATGTGGTTACAAATGTGAAATGGGAGATCTCCAAATGTGTTACACAAGTCAAAGATTATCTAAACTGACACCCTATTGAATATATAGTATGCTGTTTGTGCATATTAAAATACAGTAAACAAACCTGGCCTCTTAACCAAAAATAAACTGAAGAAAAATGTCATTATTTTAGTTTGCTGATTATTACACTGTTTTCCCTTTTACACATGCATTTGGTTTTGAGATTATTATATATTTTAAAAATATATAGAGCAGGAGAGACACCTACTGGTTTTGTAAACTATTGAATATATTAAGCAGCTATTAAAATTCTGTCCAGTTGGCAGCTTTTTGAAATGCTTCAATTCATGTTTTTATTTGCCATGCATTTAAAAAAATGCTTTTAATAGAGTATTTTTAGAGCAATTTTAGGTTCACAACAAAATTGAGCAGAAAATTCCTATTCCCCATACACCTGCCACACCCCTCTCCCACAGTTTTCTATTTACATCCCTCCCCCACCCCTCCAACCCCAGAGTGGTACATTTGCTACAAGTGACTAACTTACATGGACACATCATTACCACACAAAGTCTATACTTTACATATGGTTCACTCCTGGTGTTGTTCATTCCATGGGTTTTGACAAATTTATGATGGCATGTGTCCACCATTATACATGAAGAATAATTTAATTGCCATAACAATCTGTGCTGTGTCCATTCCTCCCCTTGGCAACCACTGACTTTTTTACTGTCTTTAGTTTTAACTTTTCCAGAATATTATGTAGTTGTAATCATCTACTATGTAGCCTTTTGAGATTGGTTTGATAGGTATTTTTTACAAATAAGATGGAATATGATACTCTACTTGATAAATATGTACCTCCTATAGTTGAGGTATAGCTTCCTTTCCCCACTTCTACCACCACCGCCATGTGTTTGCAGTGTTTTAGTTATTGTTACCGTGTTCACCTCCAGGCTGACAAAGTCTTGATGTAAGTTTTAGGTTTAATTGTTTCTACCAGATTACACCTAAATTGTCAACTGTATGAGGAGATAGAACTGGGTGTTTCAGATATTAGTAATTTAAGAAACAAGATGTAATCAGATAAAAATATTTATACCTGTAGAATAAATTTTTAAATTGTGATTATTTGAGTAAAAACTTTAATCTCAGTCTACCTCAGCAGGATGAATAAATTAAAATCATTTGGTTTAAATTATGTTCTAGGCTCTTGGCCAATGTTATCTTTTCTCTGTACTCTTCTGCCCTTTGCTTCTCCTATATTCGAATCAAGGTGTTCATTTCCTTTTCAAGATTAATCTGTTTTTCCATATCGTCACCTAAATAGTAGGATTTTGCTCTATATTTACTTCAGTACAGTATTAGTAACTGTCTGAAGTATTATATTGAGAAGAACTCGTATTGGTATAATAATAGCTGCTTAACAAACTTCCAAATATATAATGTCTCTAAAACAAGTAGAAGATTCTTTATAATTAACCCACAGCTCCAAATATGAGATTTACCTCTTATTATTTATTCATAATCCATTCTAATTCATTCTAATGGATTCATCATGTTAACATTAAGCTTTCAAAGAAACTCAAGCCACCAAATGGGAGAGAACATGGAGGATAGCATGTAGGAGATTTTTATGGGCCAGTTCTGGAAGGGGTCATGTCATTTCTTCTCATAATCCATCATTGCTAGACCTCAAACCAACAGAATTCCAAAGGAGACCTTATTAAGGAAAAATAGAAAAGAAGTTTGGTTACCAATTAGCTGTCACTGACATTAAATCTGAGCTATGCTGGAAACTATTGTGATGTACTAGTAGAGGACCATATGTCCTGGGTTGCCTGGACAATTTGGGGTCGTGTTTGTCATATTACAATAATTAAGAGTCCCAGTTGCATTCCAAAAAGTTTCCCGGGTGTATAATAAAACTGTAGCAATTTTTACATATTACGTACATGCTTTATGGGAAATGTCTGTCCAAAGCCTTTCCAGAGGCTTTAAATATTTAACAGTACTCTTTTTTTACTCACATATTTTAGACATGTGTCTCCTCCATTCGTTCCTTCTCGACTACCACTTTTCAGTAGACTTTTTTGTTCTAAGTATAGTATTTACCCACATCAGGATATCATCCAGACTTTCTTTGTTTTATTGCCAGATATTTCATATTTGTAGATGGTAAACACTACATTTTACTTCTTTGTAATTACTTTGTCTTTAACTCCTTTGTAAATGGAATCTCTGGCCATCAAGTGAAATACTGCTTTAAATGAGCATCATGATTTCTAAAGTCAATCAACATAGCATTTGGCATTATTGATTTTTTCCTTTACTTTGAAATCTCTTTCTTCCTATAATTGTAAACTGTTTTGGCTCTATACCTACTTTTCTACTTGCATATTTCTTTCCTTTTTAAATTCTGCTTTCTATTACTATTCCTTTGAATGGGTGCTTCCCCAAATTTAGCCATATCCCTTCTTTAGTTAGAAATGTGTGGTTCTTTTGAAGAGTTATTGTAGAAGCAATTTCATCAATTCTTTGGTGTTCTGATGTTATATGGAATTTCTGCAATCTGACAACCCCTTGTGCATAGGTCTTTGGCTTTTCTCCTTAAAAACACTGGCAGCAATGAGTATTGATTATATAATCAGAGGCTGATATGAAGCAAATCAATATACTTTTGAGGAAAAATAAAAATAAACAAAAAAGCAATGTAAACAATGAGAAAAATCTCAATAAATAGGATGCTAAGATTTTAAAATGACTGTAATTAATACAACCAGGGAAATAAGGGGCTATCTTATTCTAGAAACAAGAAGAATCATGTTTTTAAAAAAGAGCTGACTAGGAATTTGAGTGTTGGTTGCCTAATCATCACCCATTCTCGCTGTTTTATCTACTTACAGAGAAACACATTTGTTCAGCTATTTCTCCATGTGTCTGCGGGGAAGACAACCCCATTCTTTTTTCTAGGAGGAGCTTTTCATTCATCTACACTAATTATTTCTTTCTATGTTTTAACAAGGTGACTTCATTCTTTGCAATCAGATTTAGTGGGCGCTTTATAGTTCATGCTCCAGGGTTATTTGGGTGACTTTTTTGTTCACTTCTATTTTGTTTTGCCAATTTGTTTTCATCTCTCATTCTTTCTGAACTTGAAATGAAAGTACTTAGCCTCAAAGTGGACTGACTGCCGTTTTAAAACCATGAGGAAAAACAGGCTAAAACCATTCAGACACCAAAGAGAATAGTAAAACAAACAAACCAAAGACAGATAAAAAAGCCAAATAATGTGACAAAGAAATGGGAACTAGGAGACATAATTGAGCCAATTTCTATTTCTCTAAGCTGACAGTATCTTAGCTGATACAAAAATGGAAACTGCATTTGTTATGATAGATCCTAGATATAATGAATACAATATAAAATTAGCTATTTGAACCAGAAGGTGGAGCATAGAAGTTCTCCCAGAACATAGCACAAATACATAAAGATTTGGGAAAGTTTTATGTAGTTAATGTTAAATTGTAAAAATGTAAATATTTTATATAATATTTTCTTATGTTAATGAGAATTAGAGAAGGGGAAGTTCTAGCACTCATGCTGCCACATTGTATATAATAAACTTGGTCTTATTATATTAAACTATAACAAAATATAGTTTAATAATAACATATTAACATATTTTGGAAACATGTTAACATAGACATATAAAAGGTCCAAAGTCCCTAAAAACACAGTTGGGGAAGACAAGTAAACAAATTTTAATTTCCGTGAAGGCTTGGTCTTTTCATTTTATGCCTCATGTTGAGTTGGATTTATTTATTTTCTTTTCAGAGAAAAATAGAGTTCTTTGAGTTTTGAATATAATTATCATAGATTTGAGTAAATACTCAATTTCCTATTTGTTGGGAATTATATGACATATTTCATTCCTAACAGTGTATACTTGAATACTTGTATTTTTCTATTTAGCTTTAAAAAAAATCATACTTTTTCAGTTTGATCTTTATAAAGAATAAGATGTTTGAAAAATTCCACTATTTTCTAATTTAGATGTATTTATTAGGATTTTTAATTTTTTCTTAAGACATTTTTTATATTTGTTTCATGGATATTCTTGCTGTCTTCATTTGAAGATCAATTTCTCTTTTATTTCTGTTTCCCTCTTTCCTTATATATGTAGAAAGGTTAATATAGTCGTGTATATGCTTAATGTATATAATATACTTAATACATTTATAAATATGCTTAATATAATTTTAGTTATTGAATATGAATAGAGTTGAGTTTTGTAACTTCATAATTACTTAATTTTTTCTTTATTATATATGCCAGTAATATTATTCTATCCCAAGATCAATAAATATGTTGGTAGTCTCATTTTATAAGTATTTTAAAAATAAATGCTCTTAGGGGCGCCTGGGTGGCTCAGCTGTTAAGCCTCTGCCTTTGGCTCAGGTTACAATCCCAGGGTCCTGGGATCGAGCCCCTTGTCTGGCTCCCTGCTCAGCGGGGAGCCTGCCTCTCCTGCTCCAGCTACACCCTGCTTGTGTTCTCTCTCTCTCCCTGTCTCTCTCTGTCAAATAGGTAAAAATCTTTAAAAAAAAAGAATCTAATTCAAAAAGAATGCTCTTAAATATGTTTTTGGATACTTGGAAATAATTATTTCCTGTAAGTTTTTATGTTTTACTTTTCATTAAGCACAAAACTTGTTAGGTTTTTGTATTCATGTTTAAATTGAGCTATATAAAATTTTATTTTGGGGGACTTTTATTAGTAGATGGTGCTGTATTCACTTGTGCAGTGCAGTTTGTACTAGTTTAGATGCCAGCTGCAGTTTTGCAATGTATAAACATGTATTACAATTACTACTCATGAGCACACCCACACACACCCTTGTACTCCCACCACAGACACAAACACTCACACACTAGCATATTCTCACAGGCTCGCAGATATGTTAATGGCATTACTGAATAACTGAATAAATTAATAAAGAAATAGTTTGGTGATTAGTAACTAAAATAAATTTATGTATTATACTTACTGATGTCAATATATAGCATTTACTTGATCAATAATGTTTTGATTTTGGTATTGCACAATTCAAAGTTTTGTTTGATTTCCTAAAAGTAATTTATGTATGAAAAGCTCCAAATGATGCTTTTCTTATAAAATTTATTCCATTAGCCTATCATATTTTCTGCTTAACATTATTTCCATAAATCTATTTATTTGAGAGACCAAGAGCAAAATCCTATTTCTCTCTTACTCAGTCATATGGCTGATATTTAATTAAAAACAAAAACTGATTATAAACTAATGATTCAGATCATCCCCCTAGGGGATCAGAGAGGAAAACCTGACATAATATGACAGATGCTTGCTTTCAACCACTAGTTACAGGAAACACATTCTAAATATGAAAGTCAATTTATTTTCAGAAAATATATTACTGGTGTAGTAAAAACAAAATTAAACAAATAATCTTTGAAAGAGGGAGACATCAGGGTTATGAATAGTAAATCACTGATATTTGACCTGGAAAAAAATAAAGGAATAGTACGCTTCATCGATTGTTCATTCTCTTTGACAGTGAATTATAACAGGAGAAAATCAGACTTTTCTATGCAATGGATGCTGATGCATTTTTAGAGGCCAAAAGGTAAATAGCAGCCCCAGTTAGCAGAGATTCTTACCGCTTCCAGTCTACACGATTTCAATTAAGTGTAGATACTTGTGACTTAGTAAGGTAATTAAAAAGAAAAAAGTGCGATTTATACTTCATATCAAAATTCTTCTGTTAATAGTATTATTCACATTGAATGTACATGTATGTCAGAAATGTGAAAATGAGGGAAAACTTAGAAAATAAAGACTTTATTACTAGCAAATATTAGAATGCTGGACTTTAGGAGGCATTGCATCTTTATAACAGTTGCATAGTAAAGATATTTGCATAGTGGACAAAAAGGTATTAACATCTATTCTAAAATTTGGCAAGCAAAAAAACCAAGTTACTAATGAAGGAGAAGCTGATGGAGATCAATGGAGATTAAACAAAGCATAAGATATGTCAGACTGAGTCTTGAATGAATCTGTTTTATTGTTCAACTAGATAAAAATTAATTTCTAGAAGATGTAATTTGTAGAAAGAGAATGTATCCAATACCACTGTTTTTGTTTTGTTTTTGTTTTCATTTTGCCTTCCAGCAAGAGATGGCCAAGGGCAAGGATTTGGGCTGATAGGAGTTCTGTTCTACATTTTCTGGGATTTTCTGTATTTTAATTTTCCTGCTATAGTCATGCCCTTCTCTCCTCTCCTTTCTTCCTGTTGGAATACAGATTGTAGTAGAGATATAAGATTCATATTGAGGTCGCAAATATAAAACTGAGAAAAGGAAAAGAAAATCATGCAGATACAGGCTGATGTAGTTGATTCACAGAACTGACTGTTTTAATAAGGCTTGTCCTCATCTCCCAGAGTCTCATTCTTTACTAATAGCTGCATTCCATTATTTTGAGACTAAGTCACACAGGATAACCAATACAAGGCTTATTTTTTCTTATGACTCAGTTCCACTAGTTATAAGTGGATAGTATAAATGCAGAATTGTTCAGAGGGCAAACAATAGCATAAGGAGATCTTGTAAGGAAATAATTGAAGGAGAAATTTACTAAGCAGTATTAGGGGCAAAATGAGAAGCAGAAAGCCAGGCGTGGATACGATACAATAAAGAATAAACACCTTATACCAGAGTCTAACTGAACCCAATTTGTTTGCTGGACTTGGAGTAAAGCTAGTCACTGACACATTTAGTATGCAGCAAAGAAAGGGTTTATTCGAGCGGCAGCCAAACAAGGAGATGGGAGGAGGAGCCTCAGATCCGCCTTCCTGAAGGACAGAAGGGCATGAGAGTCAGGGCTTTTTAAAGGCAGACTAAAAAGGGTCTGGGTATAGAGAAGACAAGCTACTGTCACTCAGAATCAGATAAAAGATGTTCCTAAGTAGGGGAGGGTTGAAGTCATTATGTTGTGCTTAAAGAGAAGGTCTGTAATTATGACAGGTTCTGGCCAGATTCTAGGTAAAGCCTTTAGTCCCTGTAAAACAAGTAAATCAGCATTTTGTTGTCATAGTGCCAGGCCGGAATGTTATCTATAAAAACATGGTGGCAAGCCACATTCCGAGAACAAGCAGATTTGGGTAAAAAGTTGCAGTTGTATTTACTGGTTCTGTTCTTTGGTTGCCAGTTTCAGAAGTACATGCTGAATTCTTACACTTGCCACCACTCAGCCCTAGTTTAACAACTCATAAAAGATGCAATGTGCAGGGAACCTAGCTGGCTCAGTTAGTAGAGCATGTGGCTCTCAATCTTGGGGTTGTGAGTTCAAGCCCATGTTGGATACTTTTTTAAGCTTACTCAAAAAGAAAAAATGCAGTGTGGGCACAGATGACCCACAACTAGATGCCAGAAGTTTTGTCTCTGCAAAGAAAAGGAAAAGCACGTTTATTTTATCAGATTTAAAACAAAAAAGTTCATTTATTTCCAGTGTTGAAGAGGACAGTGGGTCTGGAGATAGAGCAAATTTACTATTATTGTAGGTGTTAGTTTCCAATTAGATCTTTCATTCATTTCTTTATACCTGCATTCAACACAAATGCATTTAGCAGGCAGGTATTTGTTTGGTGGTATGACTAATTAACAAACAACTGTGGTGCCGACAGAACAGACTAATCCATCAGTGCATAAGAGATACTATCTAAAGATATCCAGAAACACATTAGACCAGGGTTTCTTAAACATTATTGCACACAAACCAACTAGAGGTTGGTTAAATTATAAGTCTGAGTGGGGCTTGAGATTTTGCATTTCTAGGAGGCTCCCAGGTGGCTCAGATGCTGCTGGGTTACAGACATACTTTGTTTTTTAATTTTTTTCTTTGAAAAAAATCCAGTCTAGTTAACATACAATGAATGTTATATTAGTTTCAGGTGTACAGTATAGTGATTCAACAGTTCTATGTGTTACTCAGTGCTCATCATGTTACGAACCATACTTTGAAAAAAACGGCTTTAGATAACAGGAAAGAAAACAATTCCAATAACTTGAAATTCATAGTATTACTGATATTTTGACTTAATTCATAATTTTAGGAGGGTAAGGTCTTGAGAAATCATATGTATTTTTATGTACATATTGGGAATTTCCTGTATTTGATACCTACAATAACTTATAATGTTCTATAATTTAACACTAAGGTCTCCTTTTCTTTCAGAATTATATTTATAAAATGATCCTTCTCAATTCACTTTAGGCTGAGAAGATGGAATTAAAAATTTTTCTTTATTCGGTCCTTTTCTGCGGTCTACTAATCTCTAACTTATTCATCAGTCTATCTTGGAAAATAATATTATACTGCTTCCTATATAGTTTAAGTTTCTTGCAACACTATTTTCAGTTCTTGTGCTATTTTTGTCATGTAGTTTACCTTTACATATACTATGAGCATAAAATAAATTGCTGTTTTCTTCTTAGTTAACTTTTAAAGCTATTAAAAATACAGCTTTAAGGAAAAAAGTAATTTTATTTTACCTCCATTTAATTCATTCCATCACACTCTTTCTTTGTGTTAACGCAGCTGTTCTGACAATGAATGCTTTCATTTTGTGTGAAAGTTTTTTATTTCTCCATTCTCCATATTCTTTCTAGTTTCCATTTAAGCATTCATGTGCTTGAGAGGAATGAAATTACATATTTTCTTTGAGTGAAGAGAAACCTAGAAGTCTTCAATATGTAGCAACCTCTGATTTTGATTTTATCTGTCTGAAGGTAGGGGTAATAGCAGATGGGAGTCTTAAAGTCTAGACTAAGTATGAAAGTAGAAAATTTGGAATTTTTGAGGTAGCAAACAAATAAAGAAGTAAATGAAGACTAGTTCAAAAATGGGGGAAAAAAGATTTTTTTTTAAGTCTAAAAATTGTGTTTGAGTATGGAAGCAAATTTGGAAGTGAATTCTACAGAGAATTGCTTAATAGTAGCACACAATAAAATCATGTTGTAGATCCCATAGTAAACATATTTTGAGCACTTTCTATTGAGACTGTGTGAATATTTGTACACCAATAGAAACACAATATGAAATTTTGCCTTGCATTAAGGCAAGCTATGCAGTTACATAAGTTCAACAGTTAAAAAGGTGGGCCTTTTGTACATATTGTCTCAGGATTTAGCAAGGCTTGATGCTATATATCTAAATCACATAGAACTTAGAACATATAAATGGGACAAAAACAAAAAAAGAAGATGCTGGAGAGCCAGGAATTCCAGTAACAATCAACATATAGAGAAACAGTAACATGTAATTAACTATTTTAAATAATAAGAAAATTAAAGAATCAAATATTAGGTTATAGATTCAGGAAGGAACATATAAATTTGGAATATAATTGATATTTATGAAACGAATGTACAAATAATAACACTATTTAGGAGAACTAGAAGAAATGATAAATATAGAGAAATTACCATTTATTGAGTTCACAGTATGAACCTGGCAATGTACTTAACATATATTATCTCTAATTCTTAGACGACCCTGTGTTGTAGCTGTGTAGAAAATCAAAGCAGAATTGTGTACATCAGAAAATCAAAATAATGCAAATTTATGGTTATTGCGAATTCTGTTTTGCTTCTGTTTTCAGTAGGAAGTCCTAAATACATTTAGCATCCTAGATTTGCTCCCATTAAAGGGATTTTAAAGATATAATTCCATGAAGTTCAGATAAAATATTAAGAATCTAAGAGAGTATCTGATTTGGCAACAAGAATAGTACTAATAAAAATAGTACAGGTAATATTTCACATTTATTGACAGCTTACTGTTTTTCAAGTAGTGATCTACTCTTTTTGTATACCGTTATTTAATGCTTAACAAAACTCAGATCTAATGTAGCTCTGTACCATCATACAATCTTTATCTTGGAAAAGGATGACAGGAACATTTGTAGGAAAGAGCAGGATACCATAAGAGTAACACTGGCTTATTCCCTAACATTAATTATATAAATTTAAACAAGAGGAAGGGATAAAAGGAAGGCGTTTTCTGTTTTACATCGTGCTTTATGGTATGACAGTCTTTGCAAGCTTGCTATTTTGTAAAATGCTTACTGGAATTGGAGGAGGCCCACTACTAAAAATAATATACAAAATATATGCCAACGTAATATTAGTAAAAGCTATACTTGGACAGCATTACTGCCCATAACCTCAGAGATTAAAAGAAGTGAAAGTCACTTCATGAAGAATAGAATCTGTGACCAGGTCATGCCCAGGAAAATAGACCAAGAGTGAATTATCTTATAAACCTAAGTTTGAAGCAAGTGTGAATTTTTTGTTTCTGTTTGGACATTTGAAATGACTTAACTCTGATGATTTTTAATGTAATTGTAACTATCGCATTGAAAAACGTGGGCTTGATGAGTGCAAACAGAAAACCAGTATTCTTTCACTTCTCCCATAGGTTGTTCTGTTACTGAATTCTTTCCTGCTTCTTGTATGAAATCTTGAGTAAGTACTCTTACCCCTTTATTTTTTATTCTTCAGGTAATAGAAAAATACTTATATCCCAGTAAAGTATCAATATAGCGGAATCTCTGTGTTTTCCATTAAAGATTCTCCATTCTAATAGTATAGGGAAGCTTCATGTTTGAAAAGATTTAGTAACAGAGGGATTAAGGGGAACCTGATTATCTCACTTTCTATTCTATATTGTATAGTCCATTTTTCACTGCATATACTGCTTTGAGCTCTACTAGACCCAAGGAAAATAGAGCAGAGATAAAAGATAAGAAGATCTGGGGTACCTGGGTGGCTCAGTTGGTTAAGCACCCAACTCTTGGGGAAAAAATATATATATTTATATGTGTGCATTTACACACACACACACATTTACACACACACACACAAGATCGTACTTGGTTTAAGTTTAACTTAATTAAAATCTGGATTTGATTACCTTTGATGTGAAGGATGTTCAGTTTTGGGGGTAAATTCTTTATGGGGTAATTTTACATACCATAAAGATTTCCTACCTGAATCCTACATCTGCATTTTCCTACAACAGCGGATGACCTCTCAAGCTGCTTGATTTGACTTCCACCTAGCCTCTGGGCTTCTATTTTTTCATCTATTTGTTGGAGTCCACATCTACCTCCTTAATAGCTCACTTGAAGAGAGACTCAGAATTCCAGGCTAGCTCCATTCAGCAGGGTCTGCATATGGTTCACTGGAAACATTTAATCCCGCCCATGATAGTTACAAGTGCAGTTTTTTTCTGTTGTAGCTTTCTTGGTTTGTTTGTTTTTCTACAAGCTAAAGCCATCTTCTTATTTCTAGATTATTTTTGGAAAGTAAACAAAAAATTTGTCCCAATTCCTGTGACATTCACATTCCTGAGGTTCAGAATAAGGAATTTAAGTCTATTGAGGATTCTTCACTCATTTGCTTAGAGTGAGGACAAAATATTTTCTTCTACCCCTCTGTGTGGGCTTCCTTAAAGACAATGAGCTAGGATGGAACTGAGAAGGATTCACTCTGCTGCTTCACTAGCAAAAGGCAGATCTTGCTGAGGTTGGATGTGTATCAGTAGGTCTTGGCAATTTTCTTAGTTCTCTTTCTTCTGGGTAACTTGGAATTCCTAGACTCCAAGATACAAAGAGGAATAAAGTGACTCTGAGTGCATTTTATAATCAACTCATTTCTCTCTATGTGGAGAGGGAGAGTGAAAAATGTACCCCAGAATGAAAAAAAGGTATAGATTGGCCATTCAAGAAGTTTAAATGTAAAAGAGAGGGCTATAGTGAAGGAGTAGTTAGCATACTTGGTTGTGATGATCAGTAAATTATGCAGTACAAGAGAGTGATGCACATTTGGACATGGAGAAGGAAACTAGAGGGTAAAAATAGTTATAACCAATACATCCTCTGCACTTCTCTTATGTTGAGCAAGGAAGCTGACTGTAGTGGTCTATTACTGTTCTTTAAATAAAATAGCAAGTTGTTACTTTGGCATTTTATCATGCTATTTGTTAAAGTATTTTAATTTTTGTAAGAAAATTGGCTTGATAGTTAGAGATGAGCTTTTCTTATTTAGATGTTCACTTTTGTGACAACTTTAAAATACATTTTTTAAAATTTTTATTGTTATGTTAATCACCATACATTACATCATTAGTTTTTGATGTAGTGTTCCATGATTCATTGTTGGTGCACAACACCCAGTGCTCCATGGAGAACGTGCCCTCTTTAATACCCATCACCAGGCTAACCCATCCTCCCACCCCCCTCCCCTCTAGAACCCTCAGTTTATTTTTATCATTTTGTGTTTCTCAAGTTCAATCTCTGTGGGAAGCAATCTATTATAAGGCAGATTTGTTCAAAAGGTCCTGCAGAGTTTCACAAATTCCTCCCTCCAGGTTGTTATTTTTGGTGCTATGAAACATAAAGAAAACCATTAAATAAAAGTAAGAAATAGATATAAAACATACACAAGAAAAAGCAATATATGTCTTTATTTTATATATTTATAAACATAGAGGTCAGCCTCAAAGAAAAGTCATCCATTGATTACCAAAATTTGACTTAGTTTGATCAAAATTAACACTTACCAGGCATATGATGTTTTTGCATTTTAGGTAACATCTCTCCATTAAACAGTTAAATGGCAGTATTTCTTTTGAAAGTATTTGTATCTTTTTTATTGTTTTTAATAAGAATTATCATACCAGGGCACCTGGGTGGCTCAGTCGTTAAGCGTCTGCCTTCGGCTCAGGTCATGATCCCAGGGTCCTGGGATCGAGCCCCACATCGGGCTCCCTGCTCGGCGGAAAGCCTGCTTCTCCCTCTCCTACTTCCCCTGCTTGTGTTCCCTCTCTCACTGTCTCTCTCTGTCAAATAAATAAATAAAATATTAAAAAAAAATTATCATACCAAATCCACAGGAGAATACAATGTTAGTATACTAAGGTCATTCTTAGACCACACTCCTATTAAGATAAAATAATTCTCCCATAAACCTCAATTTCCTCATAGCAATTACTGAACAAATCAACTTTATGGGTAAAAATAATATAGTCTTAGATATGAAGTCAAAAAAACAAAAACTCTCATCATATATTAGAAACAGTCTGAACTTCAAGATCTTAGGTTGAATCTTTAGAAGTATACCACATTTCAGTTTAATAAATTTTTTAAGGAAAGATATTTGCTTTGGTTCAGAGAGTAGCAGTATAATTCAGTGGTTGTGTAGAGACTCTGAAGTCAAAATGCCTGGGTTCAAAGGCCAACCTTGTCACTTATCAGTGATGAGACCTGACACAAATAACTTTGCCTTTTTTTTGCTACAGTTTAGTTTTTTCGTGTACAGCCTTAGTATAAATAGTACTACCTACCTTATGGGATTTTTGTGAGAGTTCAATTCACTAATCTATATGAGCTTCAAACACCTAAGCCAAACAGTAGGCAGTTCATAAGTGGTTATTATTAATATAATTAACATCTTTGAGGAAACAAGATGATGTCATGGGAAAGAAACTTACCATTATATCATGGAGAGATACTTTGTTTCTGGTGCTTAGCACCACCCATAAATCATATTTTTTCCCCACAGGTAGTTCTCTCTTCTGTGCACCTCTACACTACTAATTAAGCCCTCAGCACCTTTCTTTATTTTTTTTAAAGATTTTTATTTATTTATTTGACAGAGAGACAGAGAGAGAGAGAGCACAAGCAGGGGAAGCAGCAGAGGCAGAAGGAGAAGCAGGCTTCCCACTGAGCAGGGAGCCTGATGTGGGGCTTGATCCCAGGACCGCGAGATCATGACCAGAGCCGAAAGCAGACGCTTAACCAACTGAGCCACCCAGGTGCCCCCCACCTTTTTTTTAAAGACCTCAGCACCTTTCTAATCCTTCTTCCTGCTTCACTGAGAACATTAGTCTCTCTTTTTATATCTACGTTTCTTTCAGTTTTAAGGGATGGGATATCTTATTGTTGAAGAAGTCATTCACCTACCCCTTGACTAACATTTCCACATACTGTTTCCTGGGCTCTGCTCCTCAGTCATTTGCCTTGTCTGTTTGCTATGTACTTCCACTGCTTTTCCCACTCTCTTTCTTTAACCTGTGTACGTATTCACTTATCATCATTCCTAACTGTACCCCTGAGAGCTTTCCTTAATCCCACCTCACCTTTCAACATCGTCCAGTCTTTTATCTCTTGCTTCTAGCGTGTTTCTAAAGTTTGTTTCATATATTGCATTCTCTACTGGCTCATTTCCAATTCTTGTATTTAGCTCGGGTCTTTCTCTTGAATAATTCCCTTTAATAGCAGCCACAGCTTCCACATGGTGACGTGTAATCAGCAAGTTATCAGCTTTTCTTATTGTACATCACTGCCAAGTTGCAAAATGTGACACACTCCTGCACCTCCACTCTCTGAATCCCATGACATACTCCTGGTTCCTATACCTTTGTGTATAATAATTCTATGATGTCTCTTTTATTGGCTGTTATTGCTTTTCACATCACTTAAAGGTTGGTCTTCCTTTGGGTTCTGGCATAAATACTACTTTTTTTCACTCTATCCTGCAGGATAAAACTCTTCACTTCCTTGACTTTCCCTACCAATTCCATATATTTATATTTTTATAAATCAACATAATATTTATATATAATAAAATTCACAGGTTTAATGTATATTGCTCAATGAGATTTGACAATGTAACCCTAATCAAAATATAAAATACTTTATTTATCCTAGAAAATTACCTGTGATGCCTTTAAAATATATTATGTATTGAAATATTGAATTTGATTTAAATACTTTAATTGAATAAAAATAAAAACAATATATCAAAATTTGTGGAATTAACTAAGTCACTGTTTAAAAGGATGTTTTTTATCTTTAAATATTTATAATAGAAGAATGGTCTCAAATCAAAACTGTAATATCCCTCTACAAAAAACAAAACAAAAAGCAAATTAAACCCAAAGCAAGCAGAAGGAAGAGAATAATAAAGAATAGCAGCAATGAAACTCAAAACAAAATAATAGAGATCAATCAATTAAACCAAATATTGGTGCTTTGAACATAAGAATAAAATTGATAATACTTTAGCTACACTGATAAGAAAGAGAAAAATATTGATAAATCTTTAACTGCAGTGGTAAGAGGAGAGAGAGAGGGAGAAAATATCAATATTAGAAGTGAAAGAACAATATGGATTCTATAGATATCAAGAGGACTATGAGATTATATGACTTCCTGCCAATAAATTTGCAATCTTAGATGAAATGAATAAATTCTTTGAAAGACAAAAGCTACTGAAGCTTACTCAAGCAAAAAATAGGTAACTGAATAACTTTATACATATTAAGATATTGAAGATTTTAATTAAAAAAATCTTCACAATATACATGTGCATACAGATGCATGCCCATAAACATGCACACATAACAAACCGTTAGACCCAGATGGCTTCACCGATGAAATCTCACATTTAAAGAAGAAATAATGTAATTCTACCCAAACTTTCCAGAAAGTAGAAGAGAGACATTACCCAATTATTGTATGTAGTATTAGCCTTTTCCTTTCTAGTCTTCAGATTTTGTAATTTCTAATAATATATCTTCAAGTTCACTGATTATTTTGCTATTTCTAATCTGATGCTGAATCCTTCAACAGCATTTTTATTTCAGTTAGTAAATTTTTCAGCTCCAGGATTTCCTTTTAAAAAGTAGAGTTTAAATTTCTGTTGAGATTCTCTACTTTTTTTTTTCACTGATATTATATTATCCTTCAAGTCTTTGAAGTATTTTCATTTGCTATGTAAACTTAAGTTAGCTCCTTTAAAGTCATCATCTGCTTAATCCAACATCTAACTCACTGTGAGTCAATTTCTACTGACAGATCTTTTCTGGAGTTTAGGTCATACTTTTCTGTGTCATTGCATGTATAGCAATATTTGGAAAATTGGACATTATAAACAATGTGTTATAGCAACTCTATATTCTGTCATGTTCTGTAAATTATTATCTTTTATTTCTAGTACGTCAATAACTTGCATGACTTCAAACTGCAAACTGTATCTCCCCCGTGGTATGCAGCTGCTGCTATCTCTGCTTTAATATTACCTCTTCCTACTGTTACATTTTTTTTAATCTGTCCCTTGGATGTTTCCCTTATGCTTGAAATAATTTTTGCTCAGCTGAAGATCTAGACAGAGATGGGACTTACCCTCTCTGTGATTTCTTTGCTTCTGAGATTGCCCCCTTATTTTCAGATGCTCTCCTTCCTTCGGAATCTGCACTCCATACTCCAAAGCCATTCAGCGTCACATTTCTGCCACCTGAGCTGTGAAACTTTGAGAATACAGTCAGTTAAGGGAATCAACAATCTGACAGACTGGTTCTACCTTTCAAGAGTAAAACTCTCAGGGCGCCTGGATGGCTCAGTCATTAAGCATCTGCCTTCGGCTCAGGTCATGATCCCAGGGTCCTGAGATGGAGCCTAGTATCAGGCTCCCCGCTCCGCGGGAAGCCTGCTTCTCCCTTTCCCACTGTCCCTGCTTGTGTTCCCTCTCTCACTGTGTCTCCCTCTCTGTCAAATAAATAAAATCTTAAAAAAAAAAAAAAAAGAATAAAACTCTCTTTGGTCTCTGTCTTTTTTTTTTTTCTTTTTTAACCAAGGAGACAGGGATGCCCCTCATGCATGCATAATTTAGCTTTCAATCAGATATTTTGGGAAAATTGTACTCTAATTTGGTTTTCACTGTTTGTGGGATTCTCTCACAGACAGTTCTGCATAACCAACCTTTCACACTGCTTTCCAAACCCTCATTCTGACCTGGGATACCTTTAGTAGGTAAGGCTGTGGCTTTTCCTACTACTATTTTTGTTTTTCTTAAGATTAAATGGTGCCCTCAAGCCAGTAAATCATGAATTCTCAATAAATACTTCATGTAGTTGTACTTGTTTTTAACAATTAAACAGTTTTCCAGCTTCTGTTGTGTTCTGGGCACTGTCCAATGTCTAACTTTCTCCCTCTCCCTGGTTTTTATATTTGTTTTTGCAGGGAGATCACATAACCATTTATTTCTTTTGGCATTACAAGAAGTTTTTTACTTCCGAGCCATGTTTTTATATCTTTGTTAACGCATATTGACATGAAACAATTCACATATTTAAAGTTCACTTCTTAATGAGTTGTGTCATATACCCAGAAAAATTATCAGCATAATCAAGCTAATTAACATAAAAATCACCTCAAAATTTCTCTGTGTTCTTTTAAAATATCGTCACTCCTCAGCTCCTGTCTTGTTCTCCTATTCCAGACAACTACTGTTTTGATTTCAGTCACTAGAAGTTAGTTTGTATTTTCTGGAATTCTATAAAAATCTAATCATTCAGTATGTATTCTTACTTATCTAGCTTATTATTCAGCATACTTATTTTGTGGGATGTCCATGTGGCTATATGTATCACTTTACTCTTTTTTATTAGATTAGCTTTCCATTCTATGAATATACCATTATTTATCCATTTACCTGTTGATTGATATTTGGTTTGTTTCCACTTTGTAGTTGGGTTATTACAAATAAATCTTCTATGAGTTATACACAAGGAGTTGTGGGGTTTTTTTATGCTTGTTTATTTTTATTTAATGAACATACGCTTTCATTTATCTTGGGTAAATACTTAGGAGTGGAATGGCTAGGTCATGTGGTATGTTTAATATCTTAAGAATCACCAGATTGTTTTTCAAAGTGATTGTGCCATTTTGAAATCTTCAGTGCAGTTTGTAAGAATACCAGTTTCTCCACATCCTCACCATTACTCCTTTGGTTAATTGGTGGTGATAGCTTCATAGCAGTATATACATGAAATTTTATTAAAATGTACATATTAAGAGTAATTTCAATGTTATAATAATTAATAAAACATGATGACCACTCTTTTTTCTATTCACAATGTTCTTTCCCTTTTTATATATAATTAGGCATTTATAAAATTTCTTCAATGTGTATATTTTTTTTCTCAGCCTGAATTTCAAAAATTTTTATAGCCTCCACCAGATTTTAAAATGTTAACCTTATCTGGCCTGTACTGTATTTGATTTTTTTTTTAACCACAATAAGATTGCATGGGGACAAAAGAGAATATTTCAGAATGGCACAAGCTTTTAATTTCTAATTTGAATCTCCTTCTGTGCTGTGCCACACTGCTGATTAATGAATCATTTCCAGGTATGGTGAGATTTTGATTTTTTTTTTTTTGGCTTTTTGGCATCTGAACAGAGCCTAGGGGTTGCTGAAAATCCTAGATAGTTTGCTTCCAGCCTCTACTAGCATTTTGTGTAGCTACGCAGCAGGTTGCCTGAATGACAAACAGCATATCCTGCAATCCCCACAGGCAACCGGACAACAAAAATGATGAACAACTTCTGATGCTCCCTACTTGGCTTTTAAATGCAAAATGTAGCCACTTGAACATCTATCTTAGCAACCAGCTGGAGAGTGTGTGGTGCTGCCCTTAGTAGACAATGGGACTCTTATTCCAAGTGCCCAAGAAACATAGTACACTACCCATAGATGTAGAATTTGGAAGCAGTGGAGCTGGGCTAGACATCTGGCAGGTCAGTTGCAAGCATCAGTTTAGATACTGTCTCACTTACGTGGGCTATTTCTCTTCATTTGCAACTGATGTACTTTTAGTGGCATCTAAACCACAGCATGAGATTCTAGCCAATACATATGTATTCTAAAAATTAAAGCTTCACCATTGTTTTCAAATGTTTCATATTATAGCCCTTAAAATTATTACAAGAAATACCAATATTACATTTGCTAGTGAGAGGAAAGAATGGACTGTAAGAGTCTTTAAATAGAAATTGCATTGCACACATTAGAATGGCTGTAAAAATGGCTTTGGTGGAAGGGATGGGTGGCTGGGTGACAGACATTGGGGAGGGTCTGTGCTATAGTGAGCGCTGTGAATTGTGCAAGACTGTTGAATCACAGATCTGTACTTCTGAAAAAAATAATGCAATATATGTTAAAAGAAAAAAAGAAGAAGAAGATAGCAGGAGGGGAAGAATGAAGGAGAGTAAGTCAGAGGGGGAGACGAACCATGAGAGACGATGGACTCTGAGAAACAAACTGAGGGTTCTAGAGGGGAGGGGGTTGGGGGATGGATTAGCCTGGTGTTGGGTATTAAAGAGGGCACATTCTGCGTGGAGCACTGGGTGTTATGCACTAACAATGAATCATGGAACACTACATCAAAAACTAATGATGTAATGTATAGTGATTAACATAATAATAAAAATGAAAAAAATTTGCTTTGGTAGAAAACAAAATTCATTCTCATAAATTCAAATAAATTTCATAACACTTTGTACACCCTTAAAAATATATAATCTGTTTTATAGATATATTTACTGTTTAATGTCTGTCTCTTCTACTAGGGAGTAAGTACCATGAAGAAAGGAATTTTATTTGGTGTTTTTCTGAATCCCAAGCACATAAAAAGGCCTCTAGTATAGAGTAGCTATACATAAAATTTTACTGAATGAATGAATGAATGAACATATGCATGAATGATGCCTTTTAGGAAGAAAAGGTCTTCTCCAGGTCATTTAGTGATTTACCCAATGGTCTGCCAAATTGGACTTCATCTAAGAATCAGAAAAGAAATATGGAGGTAGAGTTTCTACAGTAGGTATCTGGAATAGTAGAATGAATTTTTCTTCCATGAACTCAGTTTTTACTGAAAAAACATGATTGGAAATAAAATTTTACATTTCTTTTAGTCTTAAAAACAAAACCTTAGCAACATTTAGAGGAGAATGGATGATCTTGATCATGTATTCTAATTTAACACATGATTTGACTAAACCCCAGAACCCCTAGCAGAAGGGCATTAAACTATAGTAAGAAAAGCTTTCAACCATTAATTCAATTTCTTTCCAATCAATGAAAGATACCTTGCTAAATATAATAGTCATTTTGAGGTTAATTATTCAAAATTATTAATTCCCTGTTAGTGAACAATATTTAGACAGAGGTAGACTTGTAAAGCTATAAATCTTACTTTACAAGAGACAGTTTTATAAGATGAGTTATTAGGTTGAGCAATTAGATTTAAAAGACTACTTCAATACTCTATTCACATTCATCTGTGATACTATCACTACTTTTCTCAGCGATATTAGTTCCCTGTGAAACTGTTGATATCAAAATGCTCTTTAGGGGAACTGGGGATTCCTTCTGTAGCTGCTATTTCTACAATTTTAGTCACTTCCTTGCTGTAGTTCTTCCATCACAAATAGTTGAGGACCCTTATAAATTTGATGTCTTTGCATACATAGGAGGCAAAAATAAACAACAATGTCTCAGTTCATTATTCTTCTCAAATTGTGATGTAGTCACATCTCATTTGACGATGGAACAAGAACAACCTGAACAAATACAACATAGAAGGTTAAGACTTTTTTCCTAATGGTATTAAGAATCGATGAAATGAAGTGTCCTACATTTAATCATTTAAGATATACTTAATTAGAGGTATATATTATTTACTTTCAGCAATAAAGAGGTCTAGAGAGATTGTGTAAATTAGTAACGTCTATGCAAACAGATGATGGGAGAGTCAATATTTAATCTTCCTAACTCCAGTTCAAGGAATTCCTACCCTTTAGATTGCATTATCTGCCATTCTTGGAAAATGAATGAATGTGTGATCTAACCATGCTATCATCTCAACCTTGTCTTTCCATATGAAGCTTATGCTTTCATTTGTGCCCAATCACAAGTCAGGTTCATAGAAAAAAGTTAGAACTTCATTTTTAATAATTGCAAGGCTATTAATGAGCTCTAGGTTTTTAATAGATTTGAAAAACTTTATTCCTGAGATGAAGTTAAATATTTCAAGTTTAAGAAAATTAATTGAAGTAGCAGTGTTGGAACTTCTGAAATCTGTGATGAATTAAAAATCTAGGCAGAGGAGGGCCACCTGGGTGGCTCAGTCAGTTGGGCATGGGACTCTTGGTTTAGGCTAGGGTCATGATGTCAGGGTCCTGATATTCAGCTCTGTTTTGGGTTCTGTGTTCAATGGCCCAGAATCTGCTTGTCTCTCTCCCTCCCCCTCCTTGTGCTTTCTGTCTCTCTTTCTTTCTCTCAAATAAATAAATAAAATCTTTAAAAAATATATCTAGGCAGAAGAGAGAGTGTCTGTAGGTAATTACATTAGTATGTTATGAAAATAATTATTTTATAATATTAACTGAAATTTTAAGCAATTAAACAAAAATTTGAAATAGACTCCAGGGAGGTACTGGCAAGGCAGACTGCTACAGAATGTACCCATCCCAGCAAGCATTTTCTGTCCCATCAGAGCTAGAGGAGATCTGGCCAACACAGTTGTCTAGCCTTGGAAGTCTCTTCATCTTTGTAGTTCTGAGACTCCCCTCCTCAACTCTAAGACACTGAGATACCTGGCCCAGATTAACTCCTACTTTCTCCTGAGGTGATACCAGTAGGGACTGACTAGTGAAAGCTGCAGTGACATCAAATAAACCAGGGAGAACAAAAATAACACACAAAAGTCCTGAATTTTGTCATTAAAAACACAGTGAACAAGAGTAGGCTGGAACATGCATGCTAAATCCAAACAGGATGCTTGCCTACTGTAATAAAATATTTAAGTAGGACCCCTCCTAACATGGTAGATGAATGCCCAGTGTATAATTTTAAAAAATCATTCATTATACCAAGAACCAAAGTAATCACTACTTGATTAAGAAAGGACAATTAACAGAAATAAAAATTGAAAGGAATCAGATGTTTGATTTATCTGACAAAAATTTTAAACCAGTTTTTATATAAATGCTTTGACGATTTCCTTGAAACAAAAAATAATAAAGTATTAGGAAAGATATAAAAATAACTAAGTAAAAATTATAGAACTAAACATTAAATGACAGGAAAAAATAATTTGCTAGATCTGCTCTATAGTAGAGTATGGATGCCAGAGGAACTCGAGGGACAGATCAATAGATTCATCCAACCTGAATAACAAAGAAATGTAGACTGGAAAACAAACAAAAACAATGAACAGAGACTAAGGTACCTGTGGGAAAATATCCAGCTTTTATATCCAGCATTTATATCAGAAGGATAGGAGAAAGAAATTGGGGCAAATTTAGTGAAAGACACAAACCTACAGATTCAAAAGCTGAACATATTTCAAACAATAAATACCAAAAGGATTCCAAGACTAATTCTATTTTTTAAATTAAAGACAAATAAAAAATCAGTTCAGTGAGAGAGAAGTGATGTATTGCCCAAATGGAAATAGTGATTCTAATGATAACTGTTTTCTCATTGGAAGCCATAAAGGTCAGAAGAAATTTTCTGTACAAAATTTTCAAGTGTTGAAAGAAGAGAGCTGTCAGTTGTGAATTCTGTAACCATTAAAACTATCCTTCAGGAATATAAAATAAATGAAAACATTCTCAGACAAAGGAAAACTAAGTAGATTTGTCACTAGCACACCTTCTTTTATAGATTCGCTAAAGGAGGTAATTGAAACAGAAAGGAAATGATGAAAGAATTTTGAAACATCCAGAAGTAAAAAAGAATAGAAACAGCAGAAATACGTATACATACAATTAGTAGCCTTTTCTTCATAGCTTTTATAATCATATTTAATGATTGGAACGAAGTTACTGTACACCAGACAGTACTCATGATAATGATATTTAAAAGTGCGGGCAGCGGAGGAACCTAAATGAAGCTTCTATACTTTACCCATACCAGTAGATTGTAATAAATCAAATATGTATATTATAATACTGAAGACAACCAGTAAGGATAACATGAAAAGGAATATATTTAAAAACACCAAAAGTGTTTAGTAACTCAGGAAGTCAAGAAAAAAAGAACAGAAGAAACAGAAAACAAAAAACAGTAAAATAACACATATAAGAGCCAACCTATCAATAATTGCCCTAAATATAAAAGGTCCAAATATCAAATCAAAGAGAGATTGGCAGAGTAGAGAAACACTATGAACAAATTGCATGCTATGTAAAGAAACTTACTTCAAATTCAATAACAAAGATAGATTTAAAGCAAAAGGATGGGAAAAGATATTCCATACAAACATTAAGCAAACAAGTCCAAGAGTAGATATATTACTATCCAAAGAAGTAAACCTCAGAACTAGAGACAAAAAGAGACAATGTACACTGATAAAATTATTAATTCACCATGAAGATGTAAAGATACTAATTGTATATTCACCAAGCAACAGAGACTCAGAATTTGTGAAGCAAAATCTGTTGAGCTAGAAAGAGAAATACAGAAATACACGAGTGTAGTTGGAGACTTCAACAAATCCTTTCCTCATTTTTTTCTAGCTTTACCAAAATTTATTAGGATTTTCATATTGGCATGGCTTTAATTTGTAAAGGGGATATTGATAACCCTAATTACAATCACAGAAAATTTTCATGTATAGCTAAGTGTGTTTGAATTACTTTTTAAAAATAAGATTAATTGGAGAATAACTTGTCTGTAAGTATTATGTCCCAGAATGCACAAATATTTAGATTACCTTTACATTAATATTCATTGGTTTTAACAATTAAATAATAATTGAAAATCACTGATAAACCGTACTGGGTTTTATAAGTACAAAACAATGATCGTGATAATGATAAATTTTAAGTGGTTGAGCAGTACAAACCAAGCAGTATAATAAAAAAGTATCTAATTTTTTATAAAAGCAGGGGTTAAGAAGCATTTATTTTTAGTAAGAAAAATTTATACTCTTTATAATAAAAATAATTATCTTCCAACATTTGAAATCTAAAGTAGAAAATTAAACAAAGGAATACAACAATACTTAGCCAAATACTCCAAGTGAGACAAATTCAAGGTTTTTAAACTATAAATAAGCTGTTTTAAAAAAGTAGAAAATGTGCCACTAAATTATTCAGCACATAAGCATAATTTCCTCTTGAAAACTTTTCAAAGAGAAAACTAGAGCACATACTTTGCATGTGGATATGAAATTGTTTATGTAACTTCCTATTAGGAATTTTAAACTGTTTTATTCACGTATAATTCGTATAACATAACATTTACCCATTTAAAGTGTACATATATATATTCACAGACTTGTGCACCTATCACCACATTCCAATTCTAGAACATTTTATCACCCCAGGAAGAAACCCCATATTGATTAGCAGCCAACTTTTATTGCCACCACCCATGTTTCAAACCTCTCAAAATACTCCCAGTTTTAGGTGATCATTAATCTACTTTCTTTCTATGTGTGGATTGTCACTTTGGACATTTTATATAAATTGAATCATACAATATGTGGTCTTTTGTGACTTACTATTTCCATTTAGCATAACGTTTTCAAAGTTCATCCATGCTGTAGCATATATTCGTACTCTATTCTTTTTATTGCCAAATAATATCCCACTTATGAATATATGACATTGTTCCATTTATTGTGGATGGATATTTGGGTGGTTCCATTTTTCCCTGTTATGGATAACGCAGCTATGAATATTTATGTAAAAGTTTTTGTGTGGATATATGTTTTCCTTTCTCCTGAATATATTTCTAGGAGTAGACTTTATGTTTAATATTTTGAGAAATCATCAAATTATTTTCCAAAACATTTGCACCATTTTATAATACCATCAGCAGTGTACGAAGGTTCATATTTTTTTACATTCTCTCCAAACCTTTCTGTCTTTTTTGACTGGAGACATCCTGATGGATATGAGGTGACCTCTTATTGTGAATTTGATTTGCATTTCCCTAATGACAATTTTCATGTTGCTCAAATATACCTGTTCTACTTATAAGACTGACATTTTGAAAGAGGAAGACATTTGTTAACATGTTTATATAAACAGGAGAGAATCACTATCATGACAAGGAAAACAAAATGTATGTTTAATAATAAATTATTGTTTTAGGTTTGGGGAAATCTACTTAATCCTTTCCACTGAAGATACCATTTGCTTTTTTTCTTCTTTTTTCTTGGCCAGTTGAGATGTGACAGGGGAAGACAGTATTCTCTTAATATTTTTTCTCATAATATTAAATGAAATATGTAGATTACATGATACATTAGGTTTAGGTAGGAAACTAAAAGTCTAAAATAATCCTAAAAATGATGAAATAATACTGGAGTTAATTCACAATGATTTCACTGGAAACTGTTTATCTAAAGCAGATGTCCTCTATGGTCTAAAATATTTCCAGAACACCTTTCTATAACTATTAAATAAGACTTTGTTTTCCCATTATTTTACGCCAAAAAAAATGGAGAAAAACCCAACCCCCCACAAAAAAAAAAACTAAGAAGAAAAGTATTCTGAAATTATGCAATGTTGGATATTTTGTTTGGTTTTGTTTCATTTATTTGAGAGAGAGAGCGAGAGAGCACAGAGGGAGAGTAAGAGGGAGAAGCATGCTTTCCAGTGAGTAGAGAGCCCGATGTGGGGCTTGATCCCAGGACCCTGAGATCATTACCTGAGCCGAAGGCAGATACTTAACTGGCTGAGCCGCCCATGTGCCCCATGATATTTTGTTTATTTTTTTAATAAATAAGCTATTGATACAATAATACTTTGTGACCTCAAATTTACTGAGGAGTTGGGTTAGCTGAGTCCTACTAGGTATATCAGGAAATATTATAATATATAAGGAAACCTGTGTGTCTTTTTATCACTCTGATCTTCCCCTAGTCTAAGTGAATTTTCTTGATTTTCCCAAGTTCCTGGGCCAATTCTTCACATTCTGGGGATGTTATTAAGAACGTTAGTAACTCTGGATAGCAGTCTGGCTCTTTCAAGAAGCAGATGCTGAGACAGAATAGGAAATATAAAAGATTTGTTAGGGAAATACTTGTTCAGGTTTAAGGGGAAAGGGAGCAGAAATAAGTGGGGAAACCTTTTCAGATCATGATACAAGCTTTACATATGTAAAAGCAAAGATGTAAAGGAGAAGGATTGGGCAGAAAAAGCTTCAAACTGCAGTGCAGCTCTGAAAGAATCTTAGCAAGGCCCTTGCAGAGCTCCAAAGCATCACTGTCCATTAGAGCAACCCCATGATGTGCATGAATAACCATCTCTAGTACCTCATTCAGTCATTGACTGGGAGCATCCTGGAAATAGTCTGACCTTGGCATAAGGATTAATGGCAGATTTCAATGGTGCAGCAGCATAAGGCTATCAGCTAACTACATTACTCACAGCAGTTTCCCTTTTAAATGGACATCTGAGTAATATACATCCATGGCTTCCATAGAGTTCACCTCTTGTATATAACAAATTCACTTCTTCATTTATATTTGTATAGCACTTCTTTCATGGCCTCTATGTGAAACTTAGGTTAGTTGGATAAATTATACCCCCCACCACGGCAATTTGTCTCAAGGCCACAACTGCTATTCACATCCTTTCCCTCCATTATCCATTCTAAGCTTTGTTCTCCCTCATTTTTATCTCTATGGTGTTGTTAATCTGGGACTACAACCCAAATGTTTGTTACTATGGTGTCTGACACCTTGGTGATGAAAATATCATGGGGAAAATGATTGTTGCACATTCTCACTGACATTCAAGTTAACACCAAGTGCTATTGAAGTAGGATCTTGCCAGTATTTTTTTTTTCTGTGCTCCCATTATGGAAAAAAAAATCCCACCTTTTCCTGTTTATTTGGATAAAATATCCTGATCAGCATAATCATTTTGTTTCTCCCTTGCTGGTCTCTGGAAGCCAGGTGTTCAAAATGCCCAGATCCCAGCTGTAGTGGTAGTTCACTTGAACCTTACTATGTTCTGGAAAGAGTGCCCCCTGCCTTGGGACCAGATCCTCTAACTCCGTAGAGCATAGAGTTGAAGGAATGAGGGCACAGTTTCTCAGTGGGTCACTGGAGCTAATGGCAAATGGGGACACTGTTGCTTCCATACCTTCGTTCCTGGACTATGTGTTCTTCACTTTGATCTTCAATTACCACCTACATGTTGATGCCATGTTATTGTACCGTATCTGCAATTTAAGACACCCAGTTAATCTTGTGTGTGCCTTTTAGATGTTCCATGATGTTACAGTGGCATTGAGTTTATGTGATAATGTTTTTGAATACAGCAATCTGCCCAGTGTTCCACTTGTATTCAGCTGATTGAGGTTATAACCTGCTCATCCCTTTAGTGAAATGGAGGGTTTGGGAGACAGACTACATGTTCAGAGAATGTAAATGCAGCACAGCCATAGGAGAAACCTGGGGTTTAGTAAAGTAGAGAAGAAAGATATGAAAACAGGAAAATGTGGTCAAAAATTGCTAAAGGATGTAAAATAAAGCCATACAAATAAATATGAATTGCTTCAGTGAGATTCTTATCTACTTTAAATTCTGAATGGTCATTATCAAGTTTCATTTAGATTAGGATAAAAACTTCTCAACTTTAATATTTATTTGCCTTTTGTTTTGTCTTTTCATTTTCCACAATCAGCTTTGTATATAGCAAATATGATTATGTTACTCCACTGTTAAACCATCCATTGCCCTCTGCTGTCTCCAGTCTACCTGTCAACTATATTTGCTATGTCAGGCATTCGTTGTGTCAGTTGCATATGATGCAGTGTTTCAAAATCTTTGTTGGTGAAAGACCCTGTATTACCTTGCCAATGTTTACTCTTCCAATTTCAAACTCTCCCAGCCATTGTGAAACAACTGTAGATCTTTAACTCACAATCCTCTACCCAGAAGTTTCAAGGGGATTAGAGCCAAAATGACTAATTCTATTTCTTCCACCCCTAATTTCCAAGTTGTTTTTCTTGACCTTCACTTTCCTCATCTCAGCAATGGAAACGTTTTACCCTTGTAGGCAATGCCCTGTACCAATATCAGTTGTTTTATTTTTTTAAAGTAATTTATAATACATACTCAAGCAAAGAACTATAATTTAAAGAATGCTATTTTAAAAAGAGACTTTGAATTTTTTCTACATTGCAAATCTGTAATTATTCATATATTGATATAATTTGTTTCATGTGTGCATATATATATATATACATATTCTGAGAATGTATTAAGCACTACACATCAGATATAGTTAAGTATTTTGATTTTTAAAATTCTTTTGAGGTACTCTGGCAAATTGTAGAAGTCTATAAAGATGATCAGTCATTTTATGATTTTTAAATATATTGCAGGAATAAGTGAAACAGCAACTGGATAAGTGCAAAATGTAGATTACTATGAAAGCATGACTTTCTGAATGATTGTCTGCTGTAAGAAAAGAACAGTTATGGAAGTGACTGACAATTTCTTATATTGGATCAGTTATTTAAAATATAAGTTGGATGAGTATTAAATTACAAGCATATTAACATGCCTTAATTATTATCTATTTCACTAATTAATGCTCTTAGATTCACATATCCATGCCAGTATATAATAATTAATCCTTAGTTCTGTACTTGAGAATTTTCTGTTCTATAGCTATAGCTCAGTCAAAAGAGGAGAGTCTATTTTCAATAAATGGAAACTTTCAGAATCTTTTGAGTCACACCAAGTAAATAAGTCTACTCTACCTTGTTCCTATTTTCCAAGCAGCATAGCGGGGAAAGGTACCTTTTTCTTAGAATCAAATGCTCTTGTTAGCAGCTCTGTACTATGAGCAAATAATGAGTGAGTTCCTGTGGGCTTAATTGCAAAGGCAAATGATGTACTATACCTCTATAATTCTGACAAGCTCTAAACATTTTATTATTGGAGAAGAGAAGGCATTGGTAATGTTACTCTCTAAATACATAATTTTTAATAAAACCAGGATTTTGAAAAATAAAGTAAGCATCTTAATTATTATATATAACTGAAGTCCTTTATATAGTGAGAAAATAAAACAAAAAATATTCCAAGTAATTCACAAGATTTAGAAGCAATGTAAATTATATGAAATCCTTGTTAATAATATGGGTTAGGTTAACTCACATCTTTTCTTAGCATTACATCTTGCTTACCAGCTTCTAACTGTAAAATGTCAAAAAAGAGGTGATTGGTAATTTGATTAAGTTTTGAAATATTACTTTACTTAAATTTTGGTTAACAATATTGCACCTACATGATGCCCTTGTTACATCATCAATTTTAATGGATATAAGTTTTATATTATAAAATAAACATACTAAGTCATTTTTTAAAAGATGCCCATATCAAACTGCATTTGAATGCCTTCCCAGGGCTTTAATCATAACAACAAATTGGTGGCATTACTGTCACTCTCTCAGCAACAAATCATCAAAGAAAAGCTGAGATATATAGAAAAAGCTTTTATTCAAACACACAGTTTCAATAATACAAGAGGAGTGTACCCAATTACCAATAAGCAAATTTGTTTTTGTAGACATGTAATATCTTTGTCAAGCTTTCTCCAGTGTGAAAACTCCAACCAAAGTTATCAAATGTAGATATGCACACACAGTACCATTCTCAAATCAATTCCATAGCATTTGCTGACGGATGATCTCAAACATCTGTTACAGGAAAGCAGGGACTAAATTCCTATCCCTCATAAGTTTGAATATGCCTTTGATTTTTAGTTATACAGTCTTCCATGCAAGTTTCTGAGATGTCAGAACTCAGTGAGCAATAACATTTAACCTTTAAAGTAAAATTACCATTGAATTACATTCATATTAAGAATGCTGTGTGTGTGTTTGTATGTGTGTGTGTCTGTGTGTAAGAGTAGACACAGAATTAAGATTGGAAAGCATACAAAATGCTCAAAAGAACAAGACTAAAAAATAAAAATTTGTGAAGATAAGTAAAAAGAGTGGTATAATCTGCATCTACATCCAGATCGCAATGTAGATTTAGATACACAGATTTATAGAGATAATAGAGCTATCTCTATATCATTACATATTTCCCCCTCTCCTTTTTTTTTAGGGATTGCACTGAAGAAACCATCTACCATTAGTAACACTTCCTAAAGAAATGTTTATGGTTAGTGTACAGATTTTAGTCTTAGAATTCTATGTAGTTTTTGACAATAATACAAACATTCTAATTTGAAAATCAATTTTAGTGTTCTTACTTTTTAATGTGAGTGTAATAAAGTGTTGGACTTTTTTTTTATGCATGTCTGGTGGCATCCCTTAGGCTTTATCCATTTTTCTTTTCCCTCTGCCCTACATCTGAGAAAGCTAATGCAAAAGACTGGGTACTAACTCCTTTGCTACCCATGGGAATTTTACATCATTTAAGTTTTATTTGCACAGGAACTTTCACATTGGTCCCATTCCTACACTCCATAAAAATCCAAAGCCAGTCTCCTTCTCTTACTCTCTCTCCTACAAACCATTTTCTTTTGGCAGTTTGGGAAGTCTGAACTGCTCTCCCTAAGTCTGAATTGCTCATCATGTCACTAATTAACCTTTTCAGATTCTCTTGATGTGTGTGTGTGTGTGTGTGTGTGTGTGTGTGTGTGTGTGTGTATGATTATCAGTCTTGACATTTAAACCAAATTTTCAAGTGAGAGTCCATCCTAACTCTGAAGAGTGGATACAATAGTAAGAATACTATGTTCATTAATATTTTCTTAAATATAAGAGTTGTTAAAATTTATATTAATATCATAATTTGAACTGAATATTCATTCTTAATATAATTAAAATATTGCAATGATATAAAAGAAAATATAATCTAAAAATGGAAAACATAACAATAGTATGTACTTACTGTATATTTAAACTTAAAGAAACCCTTGTCTAAAGAATAATTGCAAAAAAATACATTGTCATATAGTAAGGCTTATTATATTATATTAAGTAAATATCCTGAAATGAATATTCAATTTTAAATGTTATTCATTTGTCAAAATGGTAAAATAAACATGTTAAGGAGCCATGTATTGTAAAATAATTAATTGATTTCTACAATATGACATGGCGAAATTTGTATGTCAAAGGGAATTACCTGCATCACAATTCATGAGTCGAGTTTGTTTCATTTAAGTATTTTTAATGTCTTAGTGGCTGCAGTAAAATCATATAATCTGTAATTAATGATGAGAATGTCAGTGTTAAGTCCTATCTGCAATAATTGCTTTTTGTCAGGTAATGTATATTTTAACATGGAATACATTAACAAATACTGCAATTTTATATCATCTGAGTATTTTAAAGCAAAATTTACAATATAAAAATCAATGTAATTTTTAATAGAAAAGGAAAAAATTGGGTTTTTCTAGTGTTATTGAGTTAAAATCATTTTTATTAACATCTACATGTTCATATCTAACCTTTTCCCACAAATGACTGTTTTTTTTTACACTATGCAACATAATGATATGTTATATTCTCTTGGTGACTTCAGTCTCTTTCATGGCTATAAATACCTGCTATTGACACCCCAAGTCTTTTTTCTGATCTTTAGAGTCATATCCGGTTACCTATTTCAATATTACTTAAGTGTCAACGTTTTCAAATTTATCATGTCCAAAGCTGCACTTCTAATGCAACCTCCTATTACTCCGTAAATGCAACTCATTTTTTAAGGTCTTTAAGCCTAAATAGTCAGAATTATACTTGTTTAATTGTTTACCTCACATGCCACATCTAATCTGCCATCTAATACTTCCAGTTCCTATCTCCAAAATATATTGAGAATATATTCATTTTCAACATTTACACTTTTGCATGCCCTGTGACAAGCCATCATCAATGCTTACGTGTATTACTGCAGTAGATTCTGAGTTAATTTACCTCTGTATAGGCTTTACTTCTTCAATTTATACTCAATAAGCACCAAAGGTGATTGTGTTATAAATTAAATCAATCATATTACTCTTTTGTTCATATCCATTCAGTGGTCCCCTATTTCACCCAAGAGAAAACCAGAGACCCTGAAAATATGGCTCATGTATTCTAAAGAATATGGCCCTTATTCCCTTGAACTTCTGGTGTTACAATTCATACTCTTTTTCAAATATGCCAATTAAATTTCCACCTCAGGACCTTTGGACTGGCCATTTTCTCTGCTTTGAATGTTCTTGCCCTAAATATCTGAAAATCTCAATTCCTCATCTCCTCAGTTTCTCACTTTCTAGTAATTTTTATGTAAGAATCTGTTTTCAGACATTTCTAGTTAATGACTCAACTGATACATATTTATGGGTACTTCAAACTAATAAACAACTTTCCTAATATTCCTAGATGTACAGACAGACTACATACTACAGTCTTTTTGCCATAAAAACTCTCTATGTAACATTCTGTAGATCCTTTCCCCTTCCTGATTGATGCAGGTGTCAAGTTATCAAGGCCTCAAGACATAAAAAGACAAGGTTCCTAAATCACCATTCAGAGAAACATTACCACTGATATGGAAAAGTGATTTGGAATATAAATATATATATATATATATATATATATATATATATATATATATATATATATATAAACCCTAAACTTTCATATAATTTGGGCCACATACCATATGGTTTATTTGTTAGAATAATAAATGTTAATATACCACTCTATATAAAATTGCAATTTTCTCCAACAACCCCAGAGCTTTTCTCTACTTAATTTTTTGTCTTGACATTTATCAATTGTAACATATACTATATTTTATTTATTTACATCTCCATTGTACCCTGGCATATATCTATATAAATATTTTATACAAAACATGGTTTTAATGAGTTTAACATAAGTCTATTTCCACAGGCTTCTACATATAAGTTTGGAAACACATATCTTTTTGTTTTTTTGTTTTTGTTTTTTTGCCTTTAAATTTTTTATTGTTATGTTAATCACCATACATTACATCATTTGTTTTTGATGTAGTGTTCCATGATTCATTGTTTGTGTATAACACCCACTGCTCCACACAGAACATGCCATCTTTAATACCCATCACCAGGCTAACCTATCCCCCCACTCCCCCTCCCCTCTAGAACCCGCAGTTTGTTTTTCAGAGTCCATCATCTCTCATGGTTCTTCTCCCCCTCCGATGTCCCCCCTTCATTATCTTTTTGTTTTGTTTTTTTAAGTTTTATTTAAATTCCAGTTAGTTAAAATACAGTGTAATATTAGTTTCAGTTGCACAATTTAGTACCTAAGCACTTAACATACAACACCCAGTGCTCATCACAAGTACACTCCTTAATCTCCATCACCTATTTAACCCATCTCCTCTGGTAACCCTCAGTTTGTTCGCTATAGTGTGTCTGTATCTAACATATTCTTTATCCTTCATTAGTTAATGGACATTTGGTTATTTCCATAATTTTACTATTGTTGATAATGCTGCTATACACATCAGGGTGTGTGTATCCCTTGTATCCCTTTGAATTAGTATTTTTGTATTCTTTGGGTAAATACCTAGTAGTGCAATTGCTGGATCATAGAGTAGTTCTATTTTTTAACTTTTTGAGGAACCTCCATAATAGATAAAGAACAAGAGACATTTTTCCAAAGAAGACATCCAAATAGTAAGCAGATACATCAAATGATGCTCAACATCAGTCATCATCAGGGAAATGCAAATCAAAACTTCAATAAGATGTCACATCACACCTGTCAGAATGTCTAAAATCAACAACACAAGAAACAATAGATGTTGGCAAAGATGTGGAGAAAGGGGAACCTGCTTGCCCTATTGGTGGGAATGCAAACTGGTGCAGTCACTCTGGAAAACACCATGGCTTATATATTAGTTCTTCTGATTTGGTCATCACTTTTAGAAATCTACTCCAGAAATCTACCAGGGTTGGAGTCCAACTGTGAGGTTCTCTTCTTTGTTTTGGGGGGTACCAAAGATTCTAAATATTCTTTCTTATGGAAGAGTTTCATCTACTTTAGGCATTTCAAGCAATGAAATTCAAGTCTCCTGCATTTCTAAACATAGTCACTTGGCTTTCTCATCTATAATGAAAGCCAATAAATTAATAAAAGACTTTGCCATTTGTTTGAATGGAGGATGAAAATTATTTGCTCTTTGTTCTCTCCACTTGTTTGAATGAGATACCACAAATGACTAGAAAATTCTGAACAAACTTTTACTCTTCTTGATGCTAGCTAATTTACCATAACTCAGTGATAAAAAAGGGAAATTCTATAGAAATAATATCTCTTTCCCTACCCAAGTAGAATGTAAGCTTTGTGAAGACAGAGGATTTTGTCTGTTTGTTAGTACCATGTAGGTAGCAAATGGTAGATATTCGTTAAATATTTTTAAATTGGAAGAATGAATATTTTTCTACTTAACAGTTGGTGAATGCAACATAATGGGGTCTGGAGTTGTATTGACTGGTATCTAAACCTAAAAATTATATACTGGGTATATGAAATAAACAGCTGCCAAGGCACTCTGTTAATTTTCTTGTAAAAAAATGGGATAATAATAATAAAACTAATCTCATAGTGGGTTTTTTTTGAGAATTCAGTGAGAAAATTCAGGCAAAATTCTATACACAGAATCTAGGACAGTTTAAATGTGTAAGACATGTTCTTAACATTACATGTTGTAATGCTTTTCTTTTGCATCAAATTTGTTTTATCATATGTGTCAATTTAGCTCAGAATAAACAGGCTTGATAATTTTGTTTATGGTTATTTTCATAAGCTCACAATTAAAGGAGTCTCAGCTTTAGACATCAACTTAATATTTGAGAGAGGGAAAAGATGGCAGAGGAGTAGGGGACCCTATTCCAACCGGTCCCCATAATTGAGCTGGATATCTACCAGAACACTCTGAATACCCATGAAATCAGCCTGAGATGTAAGAAAATAGATCTGGATCTCTACAGAATATTGCAGGCGGTTGGTTTCGAGGTACAAAGTGGGGAGCCGTGATTCCTCGGGCAGATATTGGAGGATAAATGGAAAGGGAGGCAGCCGAGCCAACGGGATCCTACACCACCGGTGAGTGATAGCCTCCCACGTGGGGGACAGGGCACAGACTCGCAGACCGGTAGCGGTGGGGAAAGGACTTTAAGGCAGGAAACCCCGAGCAGCGGGACTGTGCATGCAAACTGGGGACGGCTGGTGGTTTTAGAAGCACAAAGGGCAGAGACATTCCCTGACCTGGAGTCAAGGACTGGGAGCACTGCTGAGGGGCACATAGCCCAGGACCCTGCAGTTTATAGCAGCACAGACAGAAATGGAGATAGTGTGGCCTGGTGAGCTCACTGAAGAACAGACTGCTATCTCTCTGCTCTGAAGCAGAGGGTTGGAAATGGTCTCTTCTGCTCTGACTCTTGGAAGAAACACGGAAAGCCTCCAGGGAAAGCTGCCAGAAAATAAAAGCCCCCCAAAACCCGGTTTTCACTGAGTCCATCCCCCCCATAAGGGGCAGGGCAACTCTGCCCAAACAGGGTTGCCTGAGTAACAGTGTGGCAGGCCCCTCCCTCAGAAGACAAGCTGGGAAAACAAGAGGCCAGCAACCCTAAGGTCCCTAGAAAACAGGTGCATCTTGCTTGGGTTCTGGTCAATATTTTGGACTCGGTACATTCCCTCAACCACCCCTCAACAGAATGACTGGAGGAGGAACCCCCAAAATAGGAGACTCAGAGATTATGACTTATGCCACAGATTTACAAATAGATTCAGATATAACAAAGATGTCGGAGATGGAATTCAGGCTAGCACTTGTGAAGACAATAGTTAGAATGGAGAAATCAATTAATGGCAACACAGAGTCTCTAAAGGCAGAAATGAAACTGAATTGGCAGAACTTAAAAATGCTATCAATGAGATCCAATCTAATCTAGATAATCTAACAGCTAGGGTAAGTGAGGCAGAAGAACGAATTAGTGACCTGGAAGACAATTTAATAGATAAAAAGAGAAAAGAGGAGGCCAAGGAAAAACAACTCAGAATCCACGAAAGCAGAATCAGAGAAATAAGTGACACCATGAAGCGTTCCAATGTCAGAATTATTAGAATCCCAGAGGGGATGGAGAGAGAGAGATGACTAGAAGATATATTTGAGCAAATCGTAACTGAGAACTTCCCTAATTTGGGGAACGAAACAAACATTCATGTCCTAGAGGCAGAGAGGACCCCTCCCAAGATCAAGGAAAACAGGCCAACACCCAGCATGTAATGGTAAAACTCGCAAATCTTAGAACCAAGGAAACCATCATAAGGGCAGTTAGGGGGAAGAGATTCCTTACAAACAGAGGGAGGAACATCAGACCTATCCACAGAGACCTGGCAAGCCAGAAAGGCCTGGCAAGACATATTCAGGGTACTAAATGAGAAGAACATGCAGCCAAGAATACTTTATCCAGCAAGGCTGTCATTTAGAATGGATGGAGAGATGCAGAGTTTCCAAGACCAGCAGAAACTGAAAGAATATATGACCACTAAGCCAGCCCTGCAAGAAATATTAAGGGGGGTTCTATAAAAGGAGAAAGACTCCAAGAGTGATATACAACAGAAATTTACAGGGACAATCTATAAGAACATGGTTTTTACAGGCAACATGATGACAATAAGTTCATATCTTTCAATAATCACTCTCAATGTGAATGGATTAAATGCTCCCATAAAACAGCACAGGGTTGCTGATTGGATAAAAAGACAGGACTCATCCATATGCTGTGTACAAGAGACTCATTTTGAACCTAAGGATACATCCAGACTGAAAGTGAAGGGATGGGGATCCATCTTCCATGACAATGGACCTCAAAAGAAAGCTGGGGTAACAATTCTTATATCAGACAAATTAGATTTTAAACTAAAGACTGTAGTTAGAGACACAGAAGGACACTATATCATTCTTAAAGGGTCTATCCAACAAGAAGACCTAACAATTGTAAATATCTATGCCCCCAACATGGGAGCAGCCATTTACATAAGCCAACTGTTAACCAAAATAAAGAGTCATATTGATAACAATACGTTAATTGTAGGAGACCTCAACACTCCACTCTCAGCAATAGACAGATCATCTAAGCAGAAAATCAACAAAGAAACAAGAGCTTTGAATGACACACTGGACCAGACGGACCTCATAGATATATACAGAACATTCCACCCTAAAACAACAGAATACTCATTCTTCTCAAATGCACATGGAACTTTCTCCAGAATAAGACCACATACTGGGTCACAAATTATGTCTCAACTAATACCAAAAGATTGAGATTATTCCCTGCATATTCTCAGACTATAATGCTTTAAAACTGGAACTCAATCACAAGAAAAAATTTGGCAGAAATTCAAACACTGGGAAGCTAAAGACCACTCTGGTCAACAATGTTTAGGTCAACCAGGAAATCAAAGAAGAACTTAACCAATTCATGGAAACCAATGAGAACGAAAAAACATCAGTCCAAAACCTATGGGATACTGCAAAGGCGGTCCTAAGGGGGAAATACATAGCCATCCAAGCCTCATTCAAAAAAATAGAAAAATCTCGAATTCACCATCTAACTCTACACCTAGAGTTACTAGAGAACTAGAGAAAAAGCAACAAACAATGCCTAAGCCACGCATTAGAAGAGAAATAATTAAGATTAGAGCAGAGATCAATGAATTATAAACCAGAAACACAGTAGATCAGATCAACAAAACTAAAAGCTTGTTCTCTGAAAGAATTAATAAGATCGATAAACCACTGGCCAGACTTATCCAAAAGAAAAGAGAAAGGACCCAAAGTAATAAAATTATGAATGAAAGGGGAAAGATCATGACTAACACCAAGGAAATAGAAACAATTATTAGAAATTATTATCAACAACTATATGCCAATAAGCTGAGCAACCTGGATGAAATGGATGTCTTCCTGGAAACCTATAAACTCCCAAGACTGGAACAGGAAGAAATTGACAAGCTGAATAGGCCAATAACCAGTAACGAGATTGAAGCAGTGATAAAAAACCTCCCAAAAAACAAGAGTCCAGGGCCTGATGGATTCCCTGGGGAATTCTACCAAACATTGAAAGAAGAAATAATACCTATTCTTCTGAAGCTGTTTCAAAAAAATAGAAACAGAAGGAAAGCTTCCAGACTCATTCTATGAGGCCAGCATTACCTTAATCCCCAAACCAGACAAAGACCCCATCAAAAAGGAGAATTTCACATTGATATCCCTGATGAATATGGATTCTAAAATCTTCAACAAAATCCTTGCTAATAGGATCCAACAATACATTAAAAGGATCATCCGCCATGACCAAGTGGGATTTATCCCTGGGATGCAAGCATGGTTCAACATTCACAAATCAATCATTGTGATAGAACATATTAATAAGAGGAAAAAGAAGAACCATATGGTCCTCTCAATTGATGCAGAATTAGCATTTGACAAAATATAGCATCCTTTCCTGATTAAAACTCTTCAGAGTATAGGCAGAGAGGGAACATTCCTCAATTTCATAAAATCCATCTATGAAAAACCCACAGAGAATATCATTCTCAATGGGGAAAAGCTGAGAGCCTTTCCCTTAAGATCAGGAACACGTCAAGGATGCCCACTCTTGCCACTATTGTTCAACATCGTACTAGAAGTCCTAGCAACAGCAATCAGACAACAAAAAGAAATAAAACGTATTCAAATTGGCAAAGAAGAAGTCAACTCTCTCCTTTCGCAGATGACATGATACTTTATGTGGAAAATCCAAAAGACTCCACCCCCAAATTACTAGAACTCATACAGCAATTCAGTAATGTGGCAGGATACAAAATCAATGCACAGAAATCAGTTGCTTTCTTATACACTAGCAAAGCAACTGTAGAAAGAGAAATTAGAGAAATTGTTCCATTTACAATAGCACCAAAAACCATAAGATACCTCAGAATAAACCTAACCAAAGAGGTAAAGGATCTATACTCTAAGTATATGCACTCAGAGTGTTCTGAACTACAGAACACTCATGAAAGAAATTGAAGAAGACACAAAAAGATGGAAAAACTTTCCATGCTCATGGATCAGAAGAATAAACATTGTTAAAATGTATATGCTACCCAGAGCAATCTATTCCTTCAGTGCCATCCCAACCAAAATTCCAATGACATTTTTCAAAGTGCTGGAACAAACAATCCTAAATTTGTATGGAATCAGAAAAGACCCTGAATCGCCAAGGAAATGTTGAAAAAGAAAAACAAAGCTGGGGGCATCATGTTACCTGATTTGAAGCTATATTACAAAGCAGTGATCACCAAGACAGCATGGTACTGTCACAAAAACAGACATGTAGACCAATAGAACAGAATAGAAAGCCCAGATATGGGCCCTCAGCTCTATGGTCAAATAATCTTCAACAAAGCAGGAAAAAATATGCAATGGAAAAAAGAACAGTCTCTTCAATAAATGGTGCTGGGAAAATTGGACAGCCACATGCAGAAGAATGAAACTCAACCATTCTCTAAGACCATACACAAAGATAAACTCAAAATGGATGAAAGACCTCAATATGAGACAGGAATCCATCAAAATCCTAGAGGAGAACATAGGCAGTAACCTACCTCTTCGACATCGGCCACAGCAACTTGTTTCAAGATACATCTCCAAAGGCTAGTGAAACAAAAGCAAAAATGAACTTTTGGGACTTCATCAAGATAAAAAGCTTCTGCATAGCAAAGGAAACAGTCGACAAAACAAAGAAGCAATGCACAGAATGGGAGAAGATATTTGCAAATGACACTACAGATAGAGCTGATATCCAAGATCTATAAGGAACTTCTCAAACTCAACCCCCAAAAAACAAATAATCAAGTCAAAAAATGGGCAGAAGACATGAATAGACACTCTTCCAAAGAAGACATACAAATGGCTAACACACATGAGAAAATGTTCATCATCATTAGCCATCAGGGAAATTCAAATCAAAGCCACATTGAGATACCACCTTATACTAGTTAGAATGGCAAAAATTGACAAGGCAAGAAACAACGAATGTCAGAGAGTTTGTGGAGAAAAGAGAACCCTCTTACACTGTTGGTGGGAATGCAAGTTGGTACAGCCACTTTAGAAAACAGCGTGGAGGTGGTTCAAAAAATTAAAAATAGAGCTACCTATGACCCAGAAATTGCACTCCTGGGTATTTACCCCAAAGACACAGATGTAGTGAAAAGAAGGGCCATATACACCCCAGCGTTCATAGCAACAATGTCTGCAATAGCCAAACTGTGGAAGGAGCCGAGATGCCCTTCAACAGAGGAATGGATAAAGAAGATGTGGTCCATATATACAATGGAATATTACTCAGCCATCAGAAAGGATGAACACCCAACTTTTACATCCACATGGATGGGACTGGAGGGGATTATGCTAAGTGAAACAAGTCAAGCAGAGAAAGTCAATTATCATATGGTTTCACTTATTTGTAGAACATAAGGAATAGCATGGAGGACATTAGGGGAAGGAAGGGAAAAATGAAGGGGGGGAAATCAGAGGGGGAGATGAACCATGAGAGACTATGGACTCTGAGAAACAAACTTAGGGTTTTAAAGGGGAGGGGGTGGGGGATGGGTTAGCCCAGTGATGGTTTTTAAGGAGGGCACGTACTGCATGGAGCACTGGGTGTTATATGAAAACAATGAATTGTGGATCATTATATTAAAAACTAATGATGAGAGATGATGGACTCTGAAAAACAAACTGAGGGTTCTAGAGGGGAGGGGGGTAGGGGGATGGGTTAGCCTGGTGATGGGTATTGAGGAGGGCACGTTCTGCATGGAGCACTGGGTGTTATGAACAAACAATGAATCATGGAACACTGCACCAAAAACTAATGATGTAATATATGGTGATTAACATAACAATAAAAAAATTAAAAAAAAAAAAACTAATGATGTATGGTGACTAACATAACACAATAAAATAAAATCAAAACATTTCAACTAAAAATATTTAATATTTGAAACACGCATTTTTTAAGTTAGTATTGCATCTGTTCTTTTACCACCTGCTTAGAATCTACACTGTGAAAGAAACATTGATTCTTTTTTTTTTATTACCACATGGTTCACTATTAAGCTACCTCAGTAATTGTGCAAAATATTGCTACCTAAAGTCTTGGTTTCCTGACAGTATTTTTGTTTGTTTGTTTTTTGTTTGTTTTTAATTCTAAAGGGAAAACTTGCTACGTAGTTTTCATTTTTGATAATTGACTCTGATATAATACAGTGTAACCTAGGTAGAGAAAACAAAAAGCAGAAATATGAAATAACCAAAGAATATATGATGGAATAAGAATCACTGGAGAAAAATGGATAGGAAGTATATATTATATTTATGTGCACTAATTTAAAATCAGTCCGATTTAGATATATATTAATTTTAAGATAGAAATTAAAATGCATTAGCAGATTGTTCTAGAGATGTAACAATTATTCTTGGAATATGCTTACTCGGTTTAAGTTTTCTTAGAACTTTGAATCCTTCTGGGAAAGTGATGTCTGAAATAAATGAAGTGCTACCTAGAGAACATTTCTACAGAGTTTCAGGTCTTAATTATTTTTTTCAAAATGAAAGGGATTTGTCATCCTTGTATTATCTTTACCATTAATAAAGAAATAACAACACAAAAACCAAACATTTTCTAGTGGTCTAAATTCAATAGATTCCTAGTATTTATAGATCTCATTTTGCTTCAGAACAGCTAAAAGAACAATTTGCTTTCAGCAAGCACCATGCTTAATCCATTCTTCATCTTCCATGACTTTACCTAATCAAAGAAATAAACAAAACAAAACAAAAACCCTCAATCTATCAAAAATATCAAAAGCAGGACTTATACAAAAAAAAGGCAGTGTATTAGAAATGCCTCAATAGCAAAAAAAATAGAAAAAAGGAAAAGAAAGAAATTCCTCAATAGCTATATATATACATGTATACACATACAAACACTGGCCACTTAATAATTTAATTTATGATGTTTTAATGCTTAGACCAAAACATTTGGCATCAAATCTATTCTGAATAATGCTAATAATATCTGGTCCCTTTTGGAAATTCTGTTAATTTTTAACTATATATGATTAATATGTAATAAAATATAAGTGAATGCATAGTATCTATTCACTGCTTTTATTGAAAAGAAATTCATTTATATAAAATTCGCATTATTTACTATATAAGACAAAATTTTCAGACAGACTGATGAACTCCAAATAATGCCATAAACCGATATAACATGAAGTATATGTTATTATATTATTTATTATTAATAAACTGCCTCCAAACTCATTTTTAACAACAAGCACACACACACAACAATGACCTAAACACATTTTTTTTTCCAAATCTTGGTGTTTTCTTTTCTTGGACTTCCCTATATATCACTCTCTACTTTTTTACAAATAACAGTTCAAGTAATAATAATCCTGAAGGTACATTTTGGTAGCTCTCTTTTTATAACTGCTATGTATTTCTTTTTTTTAAATTTTATATTTAAGTAATCTCTACACCCAATGTGGGGTTCAAACTCACAACCCCAAGAGCAAGAGTCATATGCTCTGCTGACTGAGCCAGTCAGGCATCCCAACAATTGTCTATGTAATTCATGACTCTTCAGTGCAATTGAGTACTTCCTACTCTATGGTCTTATAATGCTTGATGCATTTTTCACCACTTTATTAGTTTCCTAGAGCTACTATAACAAATTATCACAAACTTGGTGGCTTAAAAATTTATTTTTCCACAATTCTGGACTTTCACAACCCCTCCAAAGGCCCTAGAGAACCCTTCCTTACCTCTTCCAATTTCTGGTGGTTCAATGTATTGTATAACTCCAATCTCTACCTCCATTTCTAGATGACCTCTTCCTTTTTTCTCTATGTGCCTACCATCTGTGCATCTGGTATAAGGAAACTTGTTGGATTTAGGGCCTACATGGATAATCCATGAGGACCTCATTTCATGATTATTAACCTAATTACATCTGCAAAGACTTTTTCTAAATAGGATCACATACATTCACAGGTTCTGGGATGACGTGGACATACCCCCTGGGGACACAGTTCAACCCACTACAACCACTATCCTTGTATTATTTCATCTGAACATTTTCTTTCCCCCTCTCTTCTCCTTCCATTCCTCCCTCCCTCCCTCCTTCTTCCCTCCCTTCCTTCCTTCCTCCCTCTCTCCCTCCCTTCTTTCCTTCCTCCCTCTCTCCCTTCCTTTCTTCCTTCCTTCCTGGTACTAAAGTGAGGTGAATGAGGCAATTACATAACAAAATTTAAGGGAATACAGTCGCTTTGAATACACACACAAACTCACAGAGGCACACAGTAACAATATTCAAGATAATGATGTTTTAGTGAAATATTTGAAAAAAAATAAAATGCATAAAACCCATGATGAACAAAATATCAATAATTTTAATAAAGACAGGATCAGTATTATTACATTTTCCTTTCAAGCACTCTAAAACAGTACAGTTTTAGATATCTGTTATAGGTGTCCCTAGTTCTTTCCCTCTGTGTGTGTGTGTCCATAAGGAATATTAATTTTCTCAACACAGTCTTAATTTATTGCTATAGAAAATATGTTTTCTATCATAACATGGCATATTATACAAAGAATATATTAAGAAAATATTATATATAAGGAATGAACAAATGAAGTAAAAAATGAATGAATGAGTGGTCTTAGGGAAATTATTCTCTGTTCTATAAGAAGTCAACTGAATGCAATGAAGAAACTTCTTTGTAGTATTGTTTTGTTGTTTTTGTTGTTTACTTTGGTTATTTCAATCATGTTTAAAAGCATTCAAATTCATCTTTACATGCAAAAAATTTCAGAATTTTTGCCAAAAATCTCATGAAGTGAAGATAAAAGCTACCTGTAAATGGAGAAAGAATTCTGAGTCAAAAATAAGCTGTACTTGGGAGAAATCCATCAGAAATTGATTTGATTCTTGATTTGATTTTTCTGTTGATATTTTCATAAAATACATGTCTAATTAAAAATAAGGTTACCGGGCACCTGGGTGGCTCAGTCGTTAAGCGTCTGCCTTCGGCTCAGGTCATGATCCCAGGATCCTGGGATCGAGCCTCGCATCGGGCTCCCTGCTCCGTGGGAGGCCTGCTTCTCCCTCTCCCACTCTCCCAGCTTGTGTTCCCTCTCTCGCTGTGTCTCTCTCTGTCAAATAAAGAAATAAAATCTTTAAAAAAGATAAATAAAAATAAGGTTACCGTAATTTTTGAGCACTCAAGATATATCAGGTCTTGGATAGCCTTCAGTTTGAATCAATGAAAGCAGTGTCTCTCTGGAAATCTTGTTCACTGTTGTATTTAAAGGGTCAAGCACAGAAATATGGCATCAAATTATTTTTGATAATAAATAATCAAATCAAAAAATTGATAAATAATTTATAAATTATTTATAAATAGTTATAAAGTATAATATAAGTGGATGAAACATGTATTATGAGAAAGAAAAAAGGAAGCATATATAGAAAGGATTATCAGAAGAGACATTTATAAAGAAGTGACATTCAAGTGTCATCTAGTGACTTCACAAGTAATGTGTGCTGAATGGTGAGTTATATCAGGAATGTTCAGATAAGTGTTTTTTAGGAACCTAATAATTATTTTAATATATCTAATGGGTTTCCTTCCCCATATACCTAGAAGAGTGACTCTTCTAAAACCATTTAAAACTTCTGTCAGGTTGAAATTGTAGATATAGAAGCAAAATTTCACCACGTTCAGAGGCTTAATCTCAATATATTTCATTTTGTTTTCATTCTATTAATTATTAAATTACCCAGTATTTATTATATTGGTGCACATATGTACCACATAATGTGCTATTTGATAGGACTGTGATAGAGAACATTACACATGGTGACTCTGCTCTTGTTGAGAGCACACTCCAGTAAGGCAAAGAGAAAACACTCAAAGACATAAATGCTTTAAATAAGTAAAAATTGCCATAAATGCCAAGATATAAATAAATGAGGGGTTTTGATGAAGAAAACCAAAGGGCAAGGCCCAGAGAGTGTTTAGAAAAAGCCTGTCTGGGAAAGGTTCTGTTTATGCCTTACATGCAGAAACAAGGATGGTGACAAAAGAGCCAAGCATAAAAGACATGAAGGGCAGATCTTCCTGAATGATAACCATAAGGCTCTGAGAGGAGAGGAGTTTAGCAGTTTCTAGGATGGAGAGAAAACCAGTATAACAGCACTATAGTGATCTAGGTAAACTGTGGGAACACACAGATCACATACATAGGCTAGGACCAGATGAGACTGGACCACATAGGACATATTAAATGTTTCTTTTTAATGTTATTAATGTTTCAAAGGCAAATGCTTTCTTTTTTAGCACAGTTTTTTTTTTCTGGTAAATATTTAAACATCTTCTGATAAGTATTATACACCCATATATGTTATACATGTATGTGTGTATATATGTATATATAAAACAGAATAAGAAGAGGATATGATTATAAAACCTAGTAAAGGTGTTTCAATAGGGACAGCCCAAGGTCTATATTTTTATAAACCACATCTCTATAAATAAATGCTATGGTTATGAGAAAAATTATGGGGAATATTGTAGATTTAAGAGATTAATATTGCTGTTCCAAGGGGAAACTGACGTTTAGAGGAAACAAAGTGAAAATGGCCGCCTTTTCCAATTTTGTAGCAACATAAGTGAGAGTAAAAACCCTGACAATGAAATATATCAATTACATGGCTTGAAATTATTTAGCATATTTAAAAAGACTTGTTACTAAACAAGTAAAAAATCAAACATCTGAATTTATTATTGAGAAGAAAATGTCACCTCTTGTTTTTTGAAATAACATGTAGTTTATTACACACATCTTTCTTTAAAATAGTGAAGGTACAGTCACGCAAATATCTCACAAGTATTAAGTCAGTGACCATGTTACATAAATAGGTGAAGGATGAAAACTTCCCATGGTGATATAATTTAAGATATTTTGTTTTCCTAAAACACAGGAACTGTTCCTTCCAGAAAGGCTATGTGAATAAAATAGAAGAGCATTCATGTAGCAGTGTACATGGCTCAAATTGTGTGGCAGTGATTTTAAATATATCCTAGTATATATCTTTAATATAGTTAATTTTGAATAGGTATAGTGATTTCCTAGTTGTTAAAATGCCCAAATACTGAACCTTTAATCTGCGCACCACAAACATACCATAAATATTTGTTGAGGACACTGACAGACATTGTTTCAGATTCAATATATATAGGCAACCAAAATAATTATCATCTCTCCCTAGAAGGAACTTACATTTAGTGGATCAGACAGACAAGGAGAAACAGTTAATTATGACAGAATGTGATAAATTCTAATACAGCAGTAAAGCAGAAATGTTTGGGGATATAGGGTTAGAGTCTATCTGGTTTAGACAAGACCACATTTTTCTGAAGGATGGGAGATATAATCTGAGTTCCACAGGAATGGTACCACAAGCCAGGGTAACCTGACATATCAGCAGAACTCAGGATTCTGTATGTGTGTATATGTATATGTACTCGCACGATGTCAATAAATTTCCAGACATTAAGCAATTAAGCAAGGAAAAAAAACCCTACAATATAATTCAGAAAAAGAAGAGAAACCCTATTTTGGGAGACCAGCCCATCTAAAGCAAACCCCTTATTAGGTTTTGGCTTCTTACAGTACCATTCATACTGCTAATATTTCACATTAAATTGCAGATTCATTTGTGTACTTTTTTTTTCTGACTTCCTCCAATGCCCTCCAAGAAGAATACAATCTCTATGAGGAGTGGTTCACACATGAAAAAAGTAAAAATTACTTTAAAAATTCAAAATAATAGTTATTATTTATTTATAAATTATTTATAAATAGTTATAAAGTATAATATAAGTGGATGAAACATGAATTATGAGAAAGAAAAAAGGAAGCATATATAGAAAGGATTATCAGAAGAGACATTTATAAAGAAGTGACATTCAAGTGCAGACAAAATCAGAATCATGGTGGTGCTTGAAGATACTTTTCCAGGCATTTTTCATTGGAGGAAAATATTAAGATAAATGCATTGTTAATATTCTGTGTGTTAGTTCTTTCTAGAATCATACTCTTCTAAACAACTATGATTGTCAAGTGCAATGAGTCATCTAGCTAACCTCAAGGAAAGGAGTAGAGGAACAAATAAGAACATAAGAGAAAATTTTCCAGGATTTCAAATCAAGATTTATCCATTCCCTAAAGGACAAGGACCTAGTCAATCTTAGTTGCTGAGGTCAGTTTCTCCTTTCTCAGAGTATGCATGCTTTTTCTTTTCCTGCTGTCTCTTGGGATCCTTAAAGTCTCTCTCATTTCTCTTCCTTTCTTCACTGACTCCTTGTTCTCTTGGAGGAATTTTGCTTGCATGTAGCTTAACATGAACCCTGGCTCCAAGTAAATACAACATATATTCTAGTGGCCACTACCACGGGACTATACCAACAGACAGTTTCAGAGAGAAGATGCAATAGATGGCTTGTCATCTACTGTACTAACTGTCTTACTTAGGTTTGATTAACCCTATTAAAATAAGTGGTCGCCTGAGGAATATGTCCATATAGAATACAAGGCTGCACCAACTTCTGGCTTTGCATGAGGCTAGTTAATTCAAAGTATTAAATGGCATTTCATTAAATACCAAATAACTTTAAATTTCCAAATTTAGAAAAATTCTATAAATTCAGAATTATTTATTAAGCTCTTGCTATGTAACACATATTGTCTTAAGTTTTGGAGATGCATCAGTTGAAATAAATCCCCTGTTCTAGTAAGAGAAGAAAGAACATTAGTAAAAAGTAAAATAAAATAAAGTCAATTTTATAGTATGTTAGAGAAGAGTAAAGAGAATAAAAGCAAAGAGATGGTTAGGGGCATTGGCTTTGCGATTTTAAATTAACTGACTTTCCTTAGAAGGTAATGTATGGTGATTAACATAACATAATAAAAAAAAGAAGGAGAAGAAGAAGGTGGCATGCACTAAAGACTTGGAATGATCCATGCAGGGGAAAATGTACAGGCAGAGAGAGAAGGCCAGTGAAAAACCCCTGGGGCAGGAACATGCCTGCTTTTTTTGAGAAGCAGAGTGGAGGCGAGTAGCTTGACCATAGTGATCAAGAGAGAAATGGGAGGATGAGGTCAGAGGGGTTGTTGATGTGCATGAGAAATTGTATCCACATATCAGATAATAATACCATGAAGATCCCCATGAAACCTTTAAGTCTCATTTTTGCTCTCTATCTTATTTCTTCCAACAGCCTTCACATTTAGTTTCTCTCAATGATTCTCACTCACTTTGATGCTGTAATTACTTCTTTTACCTCCTGCATCTCTGCTCTATGTGTGTGTTTAAATGTAGCCATTGACCAAAACAGGGAAATGAAATAAATATTACTTGGACCAACTTGCTTCCTTTAAAATCAGAAGCCATTGCCCAGCCATTCCAGGAACCATGTATTTTTAACATAGAATCTATGAGCTCAAGTTTGGGCCAAGTTCATATCAAAGGCTTTTCCTTTAAGAAACGGTTAATATTTCATTATCATTCTGTCTTTAACTCAGGTCAATTCTGGACTTCAGAATCAATTTTTAATTATTTACCATTATTATCACTGTTTAAATTATTTATGATTGTACTCTATAGTCCTAATTCTTTTCCAATATTCAGTGCTCATTGAACATATCCCTAAATGTGTCCTAGATGCTTCAGTGATCCAACACATCCAAAATCTAAATCATCTTCTTTTCCTTGAAGTGCAATTTAAGCTATGCCCTTCTGTCTATCCATTAATGTCTTAAGCAGGAACCTAGCCACTCAGCACATCCATGTATTTGGGCGTAGACAACTTGAAGACATCTTTATACCTTGTCTTACTTCACTCTCTATATCTTGAACACCACAGTCTTTTCTATTTTTCACATTTCTTTCTTTTTCCATGCTTCATACTTCCATTATGCAAATCCAAGTGTTTATCATTTCTTATCTGGACTCAAATAGTAAATTAAAAAACGAGTTTCTCTCTGCTCCCTAATCATCCATCTGTGCAATGAGCTGCAAATATTACTGCCAAAGTAATGTTCCTCATTGAAGACAAAGTTCTGATTATGTTTCTTCTCTACTCAAACATCCTAAAGAATTCCCATTGATTACAGAAGAAGAAGCAATATAATTGATTCCAATCTGACCTCATCTGACTCAATTAATCTCCAGCAGCTCTCTTCCCTGCAAATATCTAACCCTCCTCTTGAGCCTAAGCGTTGGAGCCATTTTTAACACCTATCTGCTTTTCATTCGTCTTTCCAGTCTTTCCTTCTGGAATCACATTCTCTACCTACTCTGCAAAATGCATTCCATCTTGTATTCTTGTTATTTGTGAAGAGTTTGTGCTCTTACTAAATTTTAATTTTCTTTAGGAAAGATACTATATCTTGTCCATTTTAACATTTTTATCACCTATTTCATAGGTTATTCATTAAATAAAATGTTTTTGTGTTACATTTCTGAATCATTTCTATTTTCTTTTATTAAATGGCTCAATTTTTCTTTCACTTTATTTTAATATTTCAGAGGGGAAAATTTTATCCAGATTATAAAAAAAAGCAGGTCAAAGATAAAATGCCTACTTGATATGGAAATAGCACTTAAGTCTTTAAACAGATGCCAGTATGCTAACATAGATCATTGCATAATGCATATGAGTACCTGTGAAGTTAAAGAAGTAATTTAATGAAGACTGTAGTGTTATAATTAGAAACAAAGTTTGAATGTCTGTGTATTTGCCTGAATTCAAGATTCAGATACAAATCAACATAATAGACCACTTATTTTTTTTAAAAAAAAAGGAGGGAAAAGATTAAAGGTAAATATGTAAGCATTTATCAGAAATAATCATGACGTTTTAACGTTGATCTGTTTTTAAACAGTCTGTGGTGCTTGGAAATTGCCAAATTGGTAGCATCCAATTATAGGTGATACCAGTAGCTCAATTTTTAGAGAAACATGGCAAAGACAAATGAAATAGTGTATCAATTATTGATTATTCTTTTTCTGGACTAATATGAGACTCTAGAGACGCCCTGAAAGAGTGATGATGATTACTATTTTTGAAAATAATAAGACTTATCTTCAATTATAAACATACTTATATTGGTTTTTCCTAATAGCAGGAGTCATGTCTTTCTTTTTTAAGATTTATTTATTTGAGAGAGAGAAAGAGAGAGAGAGAACAGGGGGAGCAGCAGAGGGTAAGAGAGAAAGAATCTCAAGCAGACTCCAGGCTGAGCACAGAGCCCATTTTGGGCTCAATCTCATGGCTCTGAGATCACGATGTGAGCAGAAATCACGAGTTGGGCGCTTAACTGACTGACCACCCAGGTATCCCAGGAGTCACATCTTTTGATTATGCTAAATCTTTTAGGGCTAATACAGTAAAATTTGTTCTCCCGATTTTTTTTTTCATTTTCTTGTCTTCACATGCACATTTAACTTACACTTACACTTGGAATATTTTTACATAGATTAATATATTCTTTTCTCTTCAATGCAGGATTCTGCCAATTTTTCATGTCATTCACCAAAGCATGCAATGACAAAATTGATATAATGCATGATAACTTTATGGCTGAAGTAAGATGTTAGTAGATTTGGGGCAAGTGTTTAGAAAGGCATCAGTGGTAGAGGATGATTGTTCATAAAGAGAAGGACACATCTACTTGCTACCATATGTGCAGTGAATGGAGCAACTAGAATTCATTCTGGTGAATCTGATAAGAAATACATGCGTATCAGTATGTATGTGAGGTATAAAGACAGTAGGTGTCAGAGCAGTAGATTCAAAATATGAAGGCACACCAGAATAACCTGGGAAATATTTTTAAATAACAGTGATTGCTGAGTTTCATCTTTAACATAGGAATCACTGGAAGTGAGGCTGTGAAATGTGCATAAAAACAACAAACAAACGATAAAGATTTCCAAAGAATTCTAAAGACGCAAGCCAACTGACTCCTATTTCGGAATTATGATTCTCAGAATATTAAGATCAGTAGGAAGTAGGAACTATAGAAGAAAGGTTTAATCTTGGGGCACCTGGGTGGCTCAGTCAGTTAAGTGGCTACCTTTGGCTCAGGTCATGATCTCAGGGTCCTGGGATCGAGCCCCACATCCAACTCTCTTCTCAGTCATCAGCGAATCTGCTTTCCCCTCTCCCTCTGATCTTTCTCGCTTTCTCTCTGTCAAAGAAATAAATAAAATCTTTAAAAAGAGAAGAAAGATTTACTCTTTGATAAGCTCACATGAAAATTTAAGAAGAAAATGCAGTCCTAGTATTACTGATAGTTCTGTTCCAGGGTGCTTACTTATATTATACCAAGTATTTTGCATACATATTTCATTCTGTCACACAAGAATTGTTATGATTAGGAAGTCAAAAACCATGGAGTTTAAATAATCAGTCCATGGCATGTTTTTGACATGAGCAAAATTCTTTCTAACTTTCCAGAATAATGCTTGACTTCCAAAGATATATTTTTGATTCTTAATGGCTGGATAAGTCTCAGAGATCCTAGAACAGAGGAGGCTATCTCATCCTATCCTCCGCATCATGAGGAGCTTCTAAGGAAAATGAAGAGAGAATCTCAGGAGAAAGTCCTTTTATCCCTTCCCACTGGTATTTTGTGTGCTCGTATTTCGTACATGAACACTTGAAGAAGTCAGCAGCTGCCATAAAGCTTGAGTCACTGTCTTAATTCTGTCTGCCCTTTCTCTTGCTCCTAGTTAGGCATGATTGGAGGTGGTGTTTGTGACTAGGATGATATTTGTCAGTCAATTTAATTTTTCTTTTTGCTACTAGAAATATATCACATCTGTGATTGCCACTAATTAGGGTATCCAGAGCCTGAAAAGACTTCTAATTACCATGATAAATTTAAATTAAAAGAGAGTAGATTAGCTATGTTATTAAAATAAAGAAATTTAGAAGTATCTTTTTCTGGATACATTTTTTTTTCATAAAAAAAAGCAACAGAAGGAAAGCGTGCGCATGCGCGCACACACACACTATTTTTTCACAAAGTAATAAGGAATGTATATCTGTTTATCCTTCTATTTTATATCCTTTGTGGAGGCATTAAGCAGTTCACCTAATTTAAACAAATGTATATATACACATTATATATGCACATATTTATATACATACTCTATGAACATCATAATATTAGTTTAACCCACCTAAAATTAATGGTTTTTGTACTGCAAAAATTAGCAATTTCATATAGTTCAACAAAATATGTATATAAAGATACTCTTGGAACTTTTTAAAAGTATGAGGCTTGTTTCAAACATTACAATTTTCTTTTAAATTCCTTAATGGAATAATACAATGAGACTAATTTAAACACTAGTTATTCTCTCTTATTAACTTGTACAAAGAGGATGGCATTTGGAACTCAATTTAGGAATAAAAGGCAAAGATGACTATTTTAAAGACTTATATATCTCTTTTACCCTAGGCCTAAAATAAGATCATTTATTTATAGTACAAAACTAAGAAACCTAGGAAAAAAAGTTTTTCTTTTTTTCAGGAGATGGAAATCAAGATGCATAGGCACCTTACAAAGAAAAAAGAATATTTGCTTTCTGCATGAACATTTATTAGAATAATGCAATCATCTTATTAAACACTTGTCTCAAGTCAAAATTTTGCCCTAAAAATTTTTCAGAACAACACTGGCTTCATTTTCATTTTGAAAATATATCCTATATGAGTGATACAGGGATTTGTACTTTAACTTAAATATACAAATTTATTTAATCAACAATTCAGATGGACCATAATAAAGTATCTAAATACAATAAGAAAATAGTCAAATTATATCACTTGATAGTTTACAATTGTAAAGGACAAACCCTAAAATGACACCTAAATGATCCTGCTTTTGGTGCTCATGCACCTTTGTAAAATCCTCTGTCCTTGAGTGCAGGCATAAACTGTAACTTGTTTGTAGCCAATAGAATATGGCAAACATTATGGAAGATTGTTCCCATGATTATGTCATTTTTCAAGAAGATTCCATTTAACTAGCAGATTCAAGCTAAAAATTTTCTCCTTCCCTGGCTTTGAAGAAGTAAGCTACCATGGTGTGAAAGGACCTCTGGAGGGGACCACATGGTGAGGAACTGTAGGAAGCATTTAGTTGCTCACAGCAAGCCCTGGACAATAGCCAGCAGGAAGTAGCAACCTTGTTCTACAACTATAATTCTGCCAACAGCCTGAATACATGTAGAGAAGGAGCCATCCCTGGTCAAGTCTCCATGAAAGAACTCAGTTCTGGCCAACACATTGATTGTCGCTTTGCACAGGACCTAGCTAAGCTGTACCCAGACTCCTGATCCACAGAAATTGTAAGATAATAAATGTTACTTGATTTAAGATGCTGTTTGTGGTGATGTGCTACATAGCAATAAAAACCTAATAAACAAATAAGAAAACAAAAATAACATCAGTGTTATAATTATTCTTGGAAATCATTTTATATAACACTCCAGGGAAAGAATTTTGGCAAAATATGTTCCTACATAATATTTAAAAATTAAATTTCTTTTTTCACTTACTTGATCATTAAGTGTTTTCAATATATCCTATAGATAACTTTTTTAAGTTGCTAAATAAAATAATATGTACTTTTAATATAATTCATTTGATTTCAGAACTCTTACGTACTTCTGGTTACTTTCCGTTGAGTATAATTTTGTCATATTAATATAATATTACAAAATGTTAGATTGCCACTCAACTATAAACAATTTTATACTTCGACCTACATTCCACATAATTCATTAATTTTAGTAATTTCTGGTGGAGGGATACTTAGTTCACACATGATCAGAGATGTTATACAGTGATATCCACTGCTCTTGGCATCTTTCACTCAAGTGATTCTACTGCTCACCTGCCTCTGTTCTTACAATATCTAGTCTGTGAAGTTATGGCTTATCTAAATGCTAGAATCCTCCCTCATTTATGTAAGTTTATTTTGGTATCTTATTTTTTTTTTTACTCCTTAAGCTATGATACCCATAATCAACCTCAGTGCCTCAGATAAATCTGCATATATCTAATTCTCATTTGTGACCTGGGTGTAACATGGTTACATGAATTAGAAACCCATACCAGGTTTCTAATTACATCTACAAACATCCCTGAGAATTAAGAAATCCCAGAAGTTCAAGGCATTCTGAAGTCTGCTTTGCCCAAATGACACAAAATTCATCTAGCATATATCATAACATCAAATAACAGCCTAACAAATACATGTTTCATTCTAACTCTGACAAAACAGTTGTATTATCATCATAAAAATCAGTGGTATATAAAAAAAAGAAAACAAATAAGTCTAGGGAGAACAAATCTTAAAACTCCACCATTCATATCACCACTGTATCCCTTTACTTGAAGCAAATATTCTAAATTATATTTATTTATAAAAAAAATATACAGCATTTCATTTTTAAGTTAATTTTTGACTATAAATTTCACTTTAAAATATAGGGATATATAGTGTATGCATTTTGAAACATTAGATAGTAGAAGTACATATGTCTTTTAATAATTTGTATAATTTTCTGCATATTTTACAAATATATTACATATGTATGCACATATATGTGACTTTTATTATAGGTGTTTTTAATAATGTCCAAAATAATAAAATTCAGTTTATCATAGACTTGAAAACACCTATATAATATGATTCTCATAACAAGTGTGTGAAGTAGGCAAGAGAGATGATTTTATCTTTATGATACAGCAAAGAAACAAGGACTCCAAAAAACCAACAAGTATATTCCCACAGAATTTAGGTATCATTAAAAATGTTGGAACTGGGGTTCAGTTAGAGTGTCCCAGGCAATGTATAATGCTTTTGCTAAATTTTATAGAAACTGAAACTTAGTAAAATTAAAAATAACCTTAAAATGACTAGAAATAAGGGAACATTTTAAACTGATTTGTCAGCAGCATAGGAATTTTGCCTCCTGTCACTGTAATCTTGCAGTTATAATCCCAGGAATCCTGACATCTCCAGAAGCTGATTTTGAGGTTACTCTGGTATCTAGTGACCATTTTAAATACAAAAGATTTTTAACCATCATTCACTCCTTCAACAGATATTTCTTGGCTGCCTATTAGGTGTAAGACATAGTGTTTTTATTTGACCTAGGGAATGTTCCTATATATTTTCTCACTGGTTATTTTGTAGTTTTGAATCCCAAAATCTAGCAAAACTAAAGAGAGTAGGCTATCCTGGTGTTTTAAAATCTACCTTTTCTTTCATATTTATTTATTTTTCCAAATACATATGACCCTATTCAATTCAGCACAATGACTTGCAGGATGGCTCCTTTCTGGTTAACCTGGACTGATCTAATGACATTGATAAACTGATAGCATGTTTTTATGCTGATTAGCAGACATTCTGGTAGAATAAATATTTTCAATCTGTGTTATGAATGACTGACATATTATGATTTTAATATATCCTAAACCATATAATGAATTCTAACTATTCTTTAGAATCAGAGCTAGTTGCCTGTGTCTGGTTGCATGGTACTAATCCAGCATGAACTGTGTGTGCCCTGCTCTTGGTTCTTTCAGTCTTTGGCCTGACTCTAGCTTCTGTGAACCCAGAATTTCATTTAAATGACAGACAATGTAATTCATTTAATTTCAGCAAACACTTATTCTTTGACTGCTTTGCTTCTTGAATGTTTTAACTTTAGCAAAATGAGATTGTGATTTGGAAAAAGGATTATTACTTAAGAAATTCCTATGGGATTAACAGCTTTCTGAAAGTGAGAGAATTATTTTGGGAAGTTCCTTTATGTCCTCTAGTCTAACCTTACTATTTTTACTGTACTGATGAAATAGCTTTTTCTAGTAGATAGAACAAGTTCATGCAAGGCCCACAAAGTGTGCAATAAGCCCCTATCTATGAATTATTTATGAAGAAATCCAGCCCTCCACGCTTTTTTCTTGAAAACTTTCATTCTATTTCAACCCTAACTTCCTTAAGATATTTTTCATTCCTATCTTTGAAAAGTGTTGCTAAAATCAAATGAAAAATAAGAAAACAGTTAAATTATTTATATTTTTGTATGATCATCAATCTTTGGAACTTTCGTGACAAGTAAATCTGTAGCATAAGATATTAAACCAAGCATATATGAGATGTAAGACACCTTTGAAAAGCTAATGAGAAAAGAGAAATATTTTGATCTAGATATTTGTATTATAAATTTCCCTGACATAATTGAAAATCAACTTTTGTCTTTTTTCTACTTCATCAGGAAGTGATCTAAGGAAATAGCCACCAAATAACAGCTTGCCAATAAGATGAAATGTATTTTAAATGTCCTGTAAATATGAGTTGTGTCATCTCATTAATATTGAACTTAAAGACAGAGGCTGCTTACCATGTCCAATTTAATCTTAATCTTTAGCTCATTATTCCTATAGAATTTGCAATTTCAAATCAATAAATTGAGCCAAAGGCATTTAGGAGATGTCTATTTTTTAAATTAGGAATTTACTATCTTGAAGCATATAAAAACATCAACTAAAAATATGTAATAGTATATAGGGCAGACTGCTAAATCTAAAGATTTTTCTGTGCAAAGAAAATTTGAAGCACAGGTTTTGTTCTAATAGTGAGTTCTAAAGATGTTTGCTATTATTTTAAGAAAATGAATTTTCAGATATATTATAAACATGATTTCTAAAATTAGCCTCACTTAAGAATTATATTTCACTGTCCCATTAGATTCTATTAATTTTTCATCAAAATACAAAAAGAGGTTTTCAGTAGCAAGTTCAAAATTCTAAATAAAACTATAATAGACATCAACCAAAAGGAACTTTGAAAACTTCTCTGCCCTGAACTTTTTTAACAAAACGGTTTAAAATTTCCTGTGGATTGCAAAGAAGAGATTTTTTTGTATTCAGGTTTCCAAATGTATTACTCATGATTTTTGTATAACTAGGAAAATGAATGATGATAGATGTTATCAGTATTTAAAAGAATAGCTTTTCTGGGACAAAAACATCCATATCCCCAAATTATAAGTAAAAGAGTTTATTGTTAGATTATTATTTATTTTTATTATTTATTTTAGTATTTATTTTTAAGGTTTTATTTGTTTATATTATGTTATTTTTTATTTTATTTTTATGTAAGTTTATTATTTAATTTCTACTATTAGGATATCATAATATCATGTATGAGCTATAATAAAATCAAGAATTTCTCAGAAGTTTAGGATGAACTGTAGGGCTAGATTCCCAGAATAGGGCATAGCTTGGGATCAAGAGATGTTTTAGGATCCAAAAAGCAATAGTCAACAAGCTATCCTCCTTCCTCATAAATAGTTGATGGTTCCTGCTCCATAATGATACAAAACATGACATTCTCTGAACGTGCCTATCTCCACTGACCCAGGCAAAAAATCGGCTCCTTTATGTCTTGTATCCACAAATATACCCACATTCTAATTAAATATACATTCACACTTTACAAGGACGTAGCTCTATGTAAACTCACAAAATCAACACACCTATGGAATCAACACCCAGATCAAGAAACAGACTATTTCTCCTTTGTATATACTTTGGATTATGCTTACTCAAACTATTTGTCTTGATCTACCTTCTAACACATTTGGCCCTTACTGCTTTATGAGCTCTGCCTATTTCAAAATTTCCTTTTGAGTTTCTATTCCTGGTACTAAATACTTGTCCATGTCTGTATGTCATTAGTGAATTTCTTGCTGGTCACAGTGATCATCAGCAACCTTCTTAGGCGTGGTTACTATAAATTATTTTATTCATTAGAAATTCCAGCTATTGCCAAGGCCCATGCTAGATGCTAGAATTACACTTCATTTACCCACAAAGCATGCAGTGTAGTTTCAGATATTCCTTAAATTATAATTTACATAAATGTTCAACTACTTACTATTCTTAGAAGTGCTATAAAGGAATGCAAAGTTGCAAATGAATTTAAACTGGAGAATTTAACCTACTCTGGGGAGCCAAGAAAATACTACAAAAGGAAAATAACATTTAAGCAGAGACCTGAAGGGTCAATAGATTTCAGCTACAAACATCTCTGCATGTATCTGTGTTTATATGTCTGTGGGTCTTTGTGCATGTTTGGGGGTTGGGAGAGTGGGGATGCAATCAGAGATTATTCAATTATTCACCCCCCCAAAAAATATCTATTGTAGCTGAAACATATAAAGTAAGAGATTATGTAGTGGCAAAATATGAGGGCTACAAAATAGAAAAGGGTAGATGAAGCAGGTCTAGAACCTGCTTAAGGACTTGGGACTATGTGATCTGAGAGTGCATTGGATTCTGCAATCATGGAATCTAATCAGGATAGTAAAATGTTCCTTTGTCACTTTTTTTAAATACTTGATCAGAATTTCAATCCTTATATTTGGAAATAATTATATATATGTGTATCTATTTGACTATTGCATGTTATCTTTTATAGACTTTAAATTTCATGAACGACATTTGCACTTTGCTTAGTGTTGGATATGCCAGAATTTGGGAAAGAGAAAATACTCAGTGAGAAGTTCTTGGAAAAACTGAAAATGATAATGATATTCTTCTGACTAGATGCTAGTGAAGTAATTAACAAGTAGGTTTTTTCCCCAGAATCACTAACTAGCATGGGTAGACATCTGGTTAGAGGGCAGGCTTGGAATCATGTTTACAATTTTTTTGACAATGTGATTGAGAAATTGCCAATTCTTTATGAAAGTAAGTGGTGATTTTAAAAGATTTTGAAGCATAAATCACCCCCAACACACACACACACACACACACACACACACACACACACACACACACACACACACACGTTTCCAGGAAGGAGAAAATAGTATAATTTATAATAAACCCAAATTATTTATAATAATTAACAAGGCCTTAAATAAGGGATTGCAGAATCTAGTGTCCCATGAGCTGAGTTTGGCATGAAGATACTTTTGGTTTTGGGTTGTTTTTTTGGATTTGGTTTTGGTTTTAGGGGGTGGGTAGTGTTTGAATCTTTCAGCCAGCCCCATATTTTTTGTTGTTGTTCATTGACTTTAAATGCCTAATATAGGCAGAGTATGAATTCTTCAGTTTACAAGAAAAATTTTCCTATTGTCTTATAGAAACTTTATGCCTTTAGTTCTCTATATAGTATGAGGAGGTATTTAAATAAACTCCTACATAAGACCTAAGTCCTGTCATAAGATTCTTCCAATTAATTTTACAACATTCTTCCTCTCACTCTTACTCTAATTAAGCTATGCTTGACTCCTTTCTGTTCCTTGTCATCTTCAAGTGTTTTCCCACTGGCAGGGTCTTCAGACCTATTTTACCTCTGCATAGAAATAGTTTTCCTTGGCTCTCCTCAAGGATGATTTATTTTTTTAAAGATTTTACTTATTTATTTGACAGAAGGAGAGAGGGTACCCAAGCAGGGGGAGCAGCAGACAGAAGAAGAGGGAGAAACAGGCTCCCCACTGAGCAGAGAGCCCAACTCAGGGCTCAATCCCAAACCCTGGGATCATGAACTAAGCCGAAGGCAGATGCTTAACTGAGCCACCCACCCAGGTGACCCTAGGATAATTCATTTTCATCCTTTAAGTTTCTGAGCAAAACTACCTCTCTGCCACAACAAGTCTAATGTATCAATCTGTTTATTTCCTGTGGAGTACTTTTCCCAATATATGCTTATCGAGTTTAATAATTTGTTTGTTTACTTGTTTATTATATTCCTTCTCTTATGAGAATGCAGTCTAGTTATAGTCAGGGCCTTACTTGGCTTACTTACTCATAGATTAGATCATTTCTGATCATAGTAGGTACTCAAATAATTTAATTATTCAATAAATAAAAGAATGTTAGATTTGGATTGTAGCACAGGAAAAGAAGAAAGATTAAGTCAACTATGTTTTGTGAATGATTACATATGGCTAGTAAAAGAGAGACATGTCTGTTATTTTTTCTGCCAACCTACCTCCAAGCACATTTGCCATGGTATAGACTGTATTTTCTAGAAAGATATTTATTCCTGCACAAATCAACTGGATCCAGAATAAAGATCACATAGAAAAGAAGTCATAGATATCCTCTCTACATGTCAGAGAAGATTGCATTACAAGAGACTGGTAGTGTGGCAGGCACGGAGATTGTTGTGTCCAATGTAAACAAATGCCTTTACCGGTGAGGGGTAGTGACTCACTGGATAAACTATGATGGACACCTTAAACCACAGAGCATTCTTTGAGGAATACCTAAACAGCCTCATTGGCCATAATTAGCCTGTTAGTCTAGGGCTAAACTATTAATACAATCATGATTATCATTCATTGTGTTTTGCTTAAGAGCAATTAATGAGATAAAAAAGTAACCTAATATGAATTGAGCTGTGTTGTATGTACATCATTGTAAGAAGTCCTGTGAAGTATAAAAGCATCATAAATTAGAGCCCTTATCCTTAAAGGAACTTGTCTATCTTTATTGGTGTAATCTATATAAAATGAAACCCAAGTAGTGTATGTATATATAGGCATCTACTTTTCAGAAAATGAATTTTGTTTCGAAGGCACTGTGATTTCCAGCTGTGAAAATTAAAACATGGATAATTTTTTTAAGTTGGCATTTAAATGAGCTAAGACATATAAAGTACTTTGAATAGTTCTGGGACATCCATGCTTTGTCAGAATTAGCTCTTATGATTATTACCATTAGCAGTGTACCATGATCAGTACTTTGTATAGGTTAGTTCATTTGATTTCCCTTCCCCCCTCTTAAGAAACTAACTGTATTATCATCATCATTTTCAGAGACAAATAAATGGTGGTCTGGATATTTAGTAAAGTAGAAGCAGCATTGGATATCAATGGATTTTGACTCAAGTTTTGTAAACTCTTTACCACAAAACATTTCTGACGGGACAGTGTATAACAAATCTTTTCATTCTTAAATTGAGTTTTAAATTAAGGAGAACAAAGAAGTTCAGGCTTTCCAAGAAAACAGACTGATAAAAGATCAAGCAAAATAAACATTGTAAAGTCTGTATAGGAGATATCTGGTAGTTTGTTCTTATTAGAGTATATGATTTATGTTGAATAAAAGTAGAAAATAAAGCTAGGAAATGAAGCTGTGACCAACTTGTGAAAGTCTTGGAATCAAAGCAAAGAATTATAATTAATGGCTTTGTATATTTTGTATATAGAACTCTTTAAACATGATTTTTTGTTTTAAATTTCATTTTTGTTGTCAATCCTATTTGAAAGAGGGATATTCAGATATTTTTATTATTCGGTGATTTTATACAATATCACTAAGTCAGAAGTTGTGAAGTGTCTGCAAAACTACTTTACTTGCAAGCTAACAAGTGAGCATGCTATAGTTTCACATACATATGCTAACAGAAAAATATAAGAACCTTGGGTCAGAAAAACAGTTTGTTACTCACAGAGTAAAGAAGCAGCCAGATCACTACCTTGTTTTGGTTTTCAACACTGAAAGCACACAGAGCATCATCAGGAGGGCCGTATATTTAACTGCACATATAGTGGTTTGCACCACAAGAAAAGAATGCCAAAATAAGGAGACTCTGTGCTCTCATGGTGCTGTTGACTTATCTGCCCCACACTTTAGAAAGAAAGATTATTTGTTAACCTGAAACAAAAAGTAGAAAGAAGTAACCCTAAACAACTTTGTCAGAGAAATATTTCTCGTTAGTCATTTCCTGAATCCTTAAATTTTTAATAGTGTCATTATATGTATGTGTTGTCCAATCTTCAAAGTCCTTGAATGAGGGTACACATGGAGCTTATGGTGTGAATTAAATCATACTTCTATATCTATATTAATAGGTTACTATAATTCTAAAAATATAAAACATTTTATTTTATTTTATTTATTTTTTTAAGATTTTATTCATTTGAGACACAGAGATACAGAGAGAGAGCGAGCATGAGTGGGGGGAGAGGCAGAGGGAGAGGGAGAAGCAGGCTCCCCCTGAGCCAGGAGCCCGATGTGGGGCTTGATCCCAGGAAGCTGGGATCATGACCTGAGCCCAAGGCAGACGCCCAACCATCTGAGCCACCCAGGTGCCTCTAATTTATTTTATTTTATTATTTTATGACAATGTAATACAATGAGATCTTAAAGAAGGAATATACTCTACCTCTGAGCTACTGGTCATCTTACCTTGGGTTCCTATAATTAGGCTGAAGATTCTTTTTCTTTTCTTTTCTTCTTTTCTTTTCTTTTTTTTACCTGTTTCTAATTTATCTGTTTCTAATATATTACTTGAAAGAAAATTTTCTTTTCACTTTGAATCTATTATAAAATTAACTTTCATTTCCAAGAATGAAAGCCTAGGTCACTTAGACTAGCCTGGCAGATGACAATGAGGACTTTTGATTCAATATTTAAAAAAAAGTATTGAAAGCATCATTAACAGATATTTGAAAAAAAGCAAGGACAAGATAAAGGATAGAAATAAATATTTACTTTGAAATGAATTAAAACCACGATTTGAGGAAATTTTCTCTTAGAGAAATCTGTCAAATTTAAAAGTGGTGGCTGATAATCATGGAATATCTTTTAAGTCTTTTGAAATGAGAGAGATAAAGTTGGAGTTCAAAATCCACCAAGTATGTTGAGTCTGGTGCCTTCCCCTACCTACTTTTGAATGACTATAGCCTTGTAAAATGAAACAATAGCCCAGCTCTAAAGGAACTAAAATCAAGTTTCAATGATCTCAGTCCCCATAATAACTTAAGATGATCTGCTAATAGAACAGTCCTTAGTCTCCAGAAGACATAAATACATTCTATATGAAGCTATTTTCCAAGAGCTGAGAGAGTCTTCATACTTTCCTCATATAATATTCATACCTCAACTAAAAATAACTGTTTTTTCTAAGATATGAGAAAACAAAAGAAACAACTAAGATTGAAATAGAGTCTCCTGATAACTGAAGTGTGAGAAATTAATATTACTCTAACAATGCTTAATATTTTCCAAGATATAAAACAGATGATTTTCCAGAAAACTTGAAACTATAAAAAAGAACAGGACTTTTTGGTTTATAGTTTCCACATGTAAGGAGCTTGGAAGTCACCACTCCATTCTGACAAGTAAAAAGCTAAACAGATTAAAAAAATCAACAACTTTTCTCAGATCCATATTAGAGGGGAGGACACAGGCCGCACTGCTTCCCCCAAGACTGGGGAGACAGACAGGGGAATATAGGAATCACAGTTCACCTGCACAGAGTCTCATCAGCAGAAACCACCATGGGAACCAGTGCCTTGAATGGTAGTGTTCAGTTAAATCATCATTGATCAACATTGGGAGTTAAAGCTCCAGGGGTGCCCAATTGGATGGGGGAGTCCCCACAATATTTTGAGCTTTACCTTCAGTAGTTCTACTAGGATCCCACAATAAACACTGGGGAAAAAGCCCTTAGGAAGAGAAAAGAAACCATTTTGAAATACATCAGAACACTCAGTTCTTAATAAGGCCTGCCCTCCGGGGAAACCAGTTAACTAGAGCCTAAACATGTGGGGAATTATCAGAATCTAACTGATCTGGGGAAGGGAATTACCCAACTTCAGCCTACTCTAGGCACAGATAGATTAAAAGTAAATGGATAGAGAAAAATATATCCTGCTAACACTAATCAAAAGAAAAAAAGGAGTAGCTATATATGAATTTCAGAAAGAGCAGACTTCAAAGTAAGCAAATTCATCAGGGATAAAACAAGCACACTAATGGGATCAATTCTCCAAGACATAATATCTTTTCTTAACATGTATGTGCCCATCAATGGAGCATCAAACTACGTGCACTGATAAAACTGCAAGGAAAAATAGATGAATTCACTACCATAGTTGGAGACTTTAACACTCCTTTCTCAAAAAGGACAGATTCAACAGGCAGAAAATCAGCCTTCTGTGGTTTGGAGCTTGGGTTGGAATGTAGAGCTTTTCCATTTGGTGAGGTAAATATTAAGTCTTGCTTTCTCAGAAGTTCTCATTTTTTGGCCCTACCATTCATCATGTCTTAAAAGCTCTGAGTTACAAGTGGCCTATTCTTGTCTGGTGTGTGTGGTTTCTGAGTATGTGTCTGTGGTCTCTGGCAGCTAGGGACACCTTGTCCACACTGTGACCAGGTCTATAGAGTGCTCAGTCTTATTTATGGTACATTTGTAACTCAATATGTGTTTTCAATTTGTACAAAATAGAATATTCTATTAAAATTGTGAAACATGAAAAAAATGTTTTAATTTGCATTTCCCTGATGGCATATAATGTAGAACATCTTCTCATAATGCTTCTTTTTTATCTGTATATCTTCTTTGGTGAGGTGATTTTTATAAGGGGGAAACTATGTACATGTGGGAGCAGGAAGTATATTGGAAATCTCTGTGCTTCCCTCTCAATATGCTGAAAAACTAAAACTGCTCTAAAAAAATTAAGTTTTTTAAAAGAACATTCCAAACCAAATAAAGAAGTTAAAAATTTAAAATCAAATGGATGATTTTTTTAAAGATTTTATTTATTCATTTGAGAGAAAGAGAGCCAGCACGAGTTGGTGGGGTGGGGGGGGTGGCAGGTGAGGCAGACTCCCTGCTGAGCAGACAGCCTGACACTTGGCTCCATCCCAAGACCTGGAGATCACAACCTGAGCTGAAGGCAGATGCTTAACCACATGAGCCGCCCACGCACCCTTCAAATGGATGATTTTTTACATTAGATTTACCACAACTAGAGAAAAACTTGAGAAGTAAGAGAACAAAATGGAGTATAGAGGGATAAGATGCAAACTGTAAAAAAAAAAAAAAAGTATGTAAATTGCTATAATGCGTATTAGTTTGCTAGGGCTGCTACAATAAAACTTCACACACTGGGTTTCCTAAACAACAGAAATTTATTTCTCACCGTTCTGGAGCCTGGAATTTGAAGCTCAAGATGGCGGTTGGTTTGGTTTCTCCTGAGGCCTCTCCTTGGCTGGCAGATGGCCACCTTCTCCCTGTGTCCTCATATAGCATCTTCTCTGGTTTCTCTTCCTCTTCTTATAAGGGCAGCAGTCATATTGGATAGGGCCACATTTATAATCTCATTTAACCATAATTACTTCTTTAAAGGCCCTATCTCTGAATAGAGTCATATTAGGGATTAAGGCTTCAACATAGGAATTTTGGGGGGACACAGTTCATTTCATAACAATATGGAAATGTCAAGCATATATATAAGTAGAATTTGAGGAAAGAAAAGAAACAAAATGGCAGAAAAAATGTTGAAAGAATGGTAGCTAACAGTTTTTCCAAACTGAAAACAAGGAATTAAGTAGCATTTCCAAGAAACATTAAAATACCCAAGCAAAATAAATCAAGGAAAAATCCTCCAAGGGATATCAAATTAAAATGTCTGAAAATGAAATCAAACAGAACATTTAAAAATCATACAGAGGACAAAAATACATATATTATCTTCACATGACTGGAAATAATACTGATAGCATTCTTCTCTATAGGAAAAGTAGACACTAGGAAAAACAGAATGATAATATAAATATGCTAAACCAAAATAAAAACTCTAGGCCTAGTAAAACTATTTTTCAAGAATTAAGTATGATGCATATATACTGTGGAAAACAAAATTTGAGGGACTATATTATACAGAGACTGATCCAGATGGAAACTCAGAAATTCATCAAGAGTAAATATGTAGAGGGACACCTGGGTGGCTCAGTCAGTTAAGCATCTGCCTTCAACCCACGTCATGATCCCAGGGTCCTGGGACTGAGTCCCACATCGGGCTCCTTGCTCAGCAGGGAGCCTGCTTCTCCCTCTCCCTCTGCCTGTTGTTCCCCCTGTTTGTGCTCTCTCTTGCTGATAAATAAATAAATAAATAAATAATCTTTAAAGAAAGAGTAAATATGTAGATACAAAATGAGGATTGATTGGATTAAAAAATCTGATGTCTGAAGGGTTTTGAAAAAACAGTGAAAATACATGTAACATATGTGATCTGACGAGTTATATGGATTTAAAATACTCTAATGTTCTTGTATTATCTGGACAGTTTGTAAAAGTAACAATTATATATTAGACACTTAAAACCAAGACTGAATATTTAAATTTATAGTAATCATTTAAGGAATAATAAATGAATACATACAAATCCTAATAGGAGGAATACAGATCAATAAAAATAATCAATTAATAGTGAAAAATAGTCACCTTAAAAAAAGAAACACTAAGGTGTGGTATAATTTAAAGTCAAAGAAAAATAATAGTAAGAGGAAATATTTAAACCAATATCAAATTTTACATTCAATGAAAATGAATTAAATATACTAAAGAATGACATTTGCAGCCTGTAAAAAAAATTTCTATCTAAATCCTCCTTAAAGAAAATATAAATTTAAATATAATGACAGTTATTTTGAAAGTAAAAGGAAGGAAAAAGAAATGCCAGACATATAGATACAAAGTAGGTTTTTTGAGATTCAAGGAAACTTGCCACAGAATTAGGAGGAATCTAAGATATTGTGGTATGTTTACATACAAGGTAAAAAAAATATGCATTTTTGTATAACAGAATTTGCAAAAGCTGCTAAGAGGACAAATAGCCACTCTGTTTAACAGTCAGAAAGTTATTAGCAAGCTAAAGGATAGCTGCTTTGGTGGATTATTGGATGGGAATTCAAATTGCTGGGAGTTATGGAGTAAACAGGATAGATATAGGAGTGGGAAGGGGAGAGATCTATGTGTTAATTGAGGTACATGTATGGTCTTAAGGAGGGTTGTCCTTAGGTTAAATAGAAGGATATTGTGAGTTTTAGGATTTGTTTATAAGAAGATGAGGATACTCCCATGGTATTTTTTTCAATTTTCTCTGAGAGAGATCTTAGCATAGTGAAACTCTTCTTTATTGAAGAGTTGATGTCATCCAAATAAGGAGCACATCAGTGAAATGTGAAATATTAATATGTATTTTAACTGTATATTACTCCTTGTATTTGTTTTCAGATTGTCCCTTTCCAGCTGATTTTGTATGTGTCTTTTAGATACTTTGTCCCAATATGTCTACAAGAGTGTCTGCTGGGAAATTAGAGCGTTATACTCGTTGTCTTATTGTTAGTGTCACAGAACTGATTTCCCATTGGACCCTAAGAAGGACCTTGGTGAAAGTAAAAAAACAACACATAAAAGTAGACCCAGAATGAAAAGCAAGAATGGATTTGAAAAAGAAACCAAAAGTCAACTAGTCATTATTGGGAGAGGGGATAGAAAATCAAGAAATTTAAAGGGGATATATTTTGAGAGGAGAAAGTCTTACATTGTCATGTTTATCATTAAAGAATATGACAAATCCCTTCACAGTCACTGTAGCACAGTGAACTGGGATTGCTCACAATTTGACAGTCTATTCTATGTTTGAGTTGTCTCATAGAACCACATGTTAAAATATGGGACCAGTTTGGGATTACATATACTGAATTATATTTTTAAATGCCAACACACTCGTCTAAATACTCTTTGTCTTAGAGAAGATAAAAAAGTATTTTAACAAATTACAAGAAAATATGTAAGCATTAATAATGATGTATATATGCAATATGTACACATATCTACATATGCACATGTAAATATGTTGATGTCATGTGTATATGTGTACATATTAAATATATATAAGCATGTTTTTATATATAGGCATAAGTATGGGTGTATCTGTATGAATATATTATACATATATAATTATATATATGCATACATATAATTCTGAAAGAAAGAAAACTTGTGAAAGGATAAAAATAATATATTTTCATCCATAAGATAAATCCATCATGCTAGGAGGAATATTATAAATATATTGATCAGATAATCATTATTTCTTTCAAATTTTTGAGAATCAGTAGAAATATAGAGCATGTAGGGCGCCTGGGTGGCTCAGTTGGTTAAACGACTGCCTTCGGCTCAAGTCATGATCCTGGAGTCCTGGGATCGAGTCCCACATCGGGCTCCCTGCTCAGCAGGGAGTCTGCTTCTCCCTCTGTCCCTCTCGTGCTCTCTATCTCTCATTCTCTCTCTCTCTCTCAAATAAATAAATAAAATCTTTAAAAAAAAAAAGAAATATATAGCATGTAGTTTATTCTTAGAAAATCTGATCATTTCTAATCTATAGTGCATAAAATTTTATACAAAAAGCTCTTGATTTCATGTTGCTTACTCATTTCTGTTTGTTCATTTGTTTTACATCACAGAGTTCTTCATCCTTTTTTTGTTGCTTTTGACTTTGAGTTATTGCTTGGTAGAGTTTACCACCTAGCCAGGCAGACTGTGAAGAAAGCCTGTATCTTACAGCTCTTCTATATTTAGCTAAAATTTTTCTCTTTAAACCTCTTCCAATTGCATCTTTAATGCATCAGCAAAATGTGATTGATTATTTTGACAGTTTACTTTGTTGTACTTGTAGGTAGTTATCTATTTCTGAGAATTCCAACTTCCAGTTGTATTTCTATTTAATGATTTGATGTATAGCATCTCTCTTTGACCCATGGCTAAAACATATTTTTCCACTAATTCTCAGTTGAGCTTTTCATATAGCAAGGGCGGCCTTAAGAGATTTTCTTACTGGGCGCCTGGGTGGCTCAGTTGGTTAAGCGACTGCCTTCGGCTCAGGTCATGATCCTGGAGTCCTGGGATCGAGTCCCGCATCGGGCTCCCTGCTCGGCGGGGAGTCTGCTTCTCCCTCTGACCCTATCCCCTCTGATGTGCTCTCTCTCTCTCATTCTCTCTCTCTCAAATAAATAAATAAAATCTTTAAAAAAAAAAAAAGAGATTTTCTTACTATATGTCTCTAATCGCAGAAGCTAAGGGAAAGGCTTCCATTAAAATAATTTATTTCAGGCAATAATCCCAGTGAAAATGATTAGTGAAACTGGGGGAAGTGAAATGTCTGAAGCAAAAGCAAATCCTAGGTTGTACTGTTAATCTAGTGAACACGTAGGGCAATTGGAACTAATGCTCCTTAGGACTACCTGAGGACCATGCTACACATATTAGTGAAAAGGACAACATGCAGTGACTTCTGTGTAGCTTCTATTCCTACAACTATGCCCTCTCTGTTTGTAGAATTTTGATTTAATTATTGGATTATCCAAGGATAGAGACTAGCTAACATCTACAGGACAAGTCTTTCTGTCTACCTGGTAGTTGAGTGTTTCTTCTGAATTTATTATTACCCTCTGTTGACATTGAAGTAAGATGTGCATGCTTTCTGCCAGTTAAATAGATCCATCTGTATACCTCTTTTCCAAAACATCCTTGTTCCTAATCATTTAATCTTCATCTTTTCAGTTTCCAACAAATTTACCATGCCATTTGACACTGCCTTCAAGTCTGTGTATGTCTATACTTCAAGCAACTTCTCTCTGCATACAAAGTAAGTGACTAAGTGTGTCACTTAAAGACTTGGGGAAGGTTTTCCCTTCACCACTCTCCTTCTAGGTTACCCTTAAGTGTAGTTGCAGTGTGAATGTAGTCTGTTTTCATGAGTACAAACATATGGAACCAATATATCTATGAGCCATTTTTTTCCTCCTCTTATGGTTGTTCATATGGAATTTTAAATGAGGAAATAGATGTAGGCTGAGAAATGTTGGGGTACCTGAGATAAGTGATTTGGGGCCTCTGGTATACACATTAATGCAATTTATTTGTGCCCTCTAAACATTCTCAGGACAAAGCAGATGTAACGTCTTCATTATAAAAGAGATTCCTGCTAAGCCTACTTGACCTTATGTGTGGGTAGTTCACATTTTGTATTCCACAGCCATCAAAAGTTTGAGGACTTTGTTTCTTGTGATTTTAATGTCATATCTAAGAATCTACTGCTAAATCACAAAAGCACAACAACAAATTTGGAGGACTTAATACTCAAATTTTAATCAATATAATATATTGCATTAATAGAATGAATGATAAAAGCCACATGTTCATCTCAATCAATACAGAAAAAGCATTTGACAAAACCAGCACTGTCATGATAAACACACCCAGTAAACGGAATAGAAGGTAATTTCCTCAGCCTGACAAAAAGAACTTAAAAAAAATCCCTCAGCTAGCATCATGCTCAATGTTGAAAAACTAAGTCTTCCCTCTAAGATTAAGAACCTTTCAGGTTTATCATGATGCTAGCCGAGGGTTTTTCTTAACCATATAGAACAAACTGAGGGTTGCTGGAGGGGTGGTAGCTGGGGGGATGGGGTAATTGGGTGATGGGCATTAAGGAGGGCACTTGATATAATGAGTACTGGGTGTTAAATGCAACTGATCAATCACTAAACTCTACCCTGAAATTAATAATACACTCTAGGTTAACTAACTTGAATTTAAATAAAAACAAAAACAAAAAACAAAACAAAACAAAAAAACAAGACAAAAGGGGCACCTACCAGGCTCAGTCAGAAGAACGTGCAACTCTTGATCTTGAGGTCATGAGATTAAGCCTCACATTGGGCATAGAGATTACTTAAAAGAAAAAAAAAGAACAAGACAAAAGTCAAAGTGGCTACATTAATTATAGAAAAATAAGCCTTCAGAATTAGGAAGATTACTAAGGATAAAGGGCATTGCATAATGATAAATCTTAATTTTTCAAGAAGGTGAGAAACCCTAAACATTTATTCATCTTGCAAGAGAGAATCAATATACATGTGATTGAAACTGATCAAATAATGAGGCAAAATAGGAAAATCCACTATTAACCAATACTATATTATTATATATTACTATTACAGTACTTGAGAGTTTACTGACTACTTTATATTACTCTAAATAAGTAATAACATAATATTATCCTTAATTCATTAAAATAATCATTTGAGTTACATATTATTGATATCTTTACTTTACAGACGATTAAAGAAAGCCAATGAGAGCTTGAGCAGTAGGTCCCTATCAGATAGCTAGCAAGCCAGGCAAGATGTGTTAGCATCAGCCTGCTATAGAAGAAATTATCTAGAAAACTCCTTTGGTAAAAATAGTACAACTAAAAGACTGCCTGACCTGAATCAGTGGCTCTCTAGTTACAGAAAGGGCTAGTTCGACCACCTTACAAGAAATAAGAGTAACTTGAGGAGTGTTATACATATGTTAAATACAAACACATCCCTCACGTTTTTTAACATGGACAAATTTTGGAACATGGCATGAGTTCTGTTATGCAATTCATGAAAAAGTGTTCATTTGAGCATGTGTGCATGTGGTGTTTCATTCAGTTGTGTCAAGTTGACTGTTAAAGGCTCTGGCAGCATGTATAAATGTGGACCATGTAATGGGGATACAGAGCTAGGTGCAAGGTCAGCACTTGAAATAACGTTTTGAATTTTCCCCACCTGTTACTAAATTTATGGAAGAAATTAACTTTTTCAGAAGAGAAAAATAAAAGTAGAGGGCTCTGGTCAGCATCTGGTAGGAAAACAACACCTAAGAAGGGAAGAAAAGTATGTGTAAATAGTATGGCCAAAGACAAGGGGGATGGCCTGTAAGGTTTAGAATTGGAAGCCATGGAAAGGCAGACTCTGAGGATGGAGTGAAAGGGTACCTACAAGTCAAAGCTGCAGAGACGGAGAATGCAAGAACCAGAAATGACTTTTGGCTTGGATTTTAGCACTCCCAGTTGTCCAATATGTCCTAAATGTCCATCAGTGGATGAATGGGTTAAATATATATATATATATATATATATATATATGCCTTAAAAAGGAAGGAAATTTAATCATATGTGAAATTATGGGTGAGCCTTGAGGACATTATGCTAGGTGAGATAAGCCAGTCACAGAAGGACAAACACTGTATGATTTCATTTATATGACGTACATAAAATAGTCACGTTTATAGAAACAGAGAGTAGGATGGTGGTTGCCAGGAGCTGAGGTGAGGAAAAAATGATAGTCGCTAATCAGCAGGTATAAAATTTTCATTATACAAGATGAATAAGTTCTAGAGATATGCTGTACAACAGTGTGCTTACAGATAACAATACTATATTGAACACTTCAAAATCTGTTAAGACAGTAATCTTTTGATAAGTGTTCACACTACAATAAAAATTTTAAAAAATAGAAAGTTCCCAGGGGTATGATGAAAATATTTCAAAACCCAATTTCCATTTCCAATAGAATATCTCCTTATCAGAGGCAAATTAATTTCAACCTTGCCCAGAAAATCATTTTGTGTCCAACAAATTCATTAACCCATCCTCTCTATTTTACCATACCTTACATATGATCTTACTTTAAATAAGTAAAATTATAACTTTATTGTCCTATATATCACATAGGCATTCATTTTAATATATCATCTCAATTAAATTACCCTGAGAAGATCCCAGGTATGGCACTTCTATTATCCTCATTTCCTCTCATGTTCTTTCAGCACTTTCATAATTTTATGCATATAATTAATGCCCCAATAATTTTGGTGATAAAATAAAAGAAAGAAAAATCCTAATGCCATATTTGTTATTTATGGTACCATCTTGTTTTCAAGTGTTCTGGTTCTTAGAAACTTGATCATTAAGGTATATTATTATTAGAGAGTTAATAAATATATTCTATCTAATTATCTTTTTTCCCATAACATCCAAATATTTTTTCACTATTCGTATTAACAGTGAGATATGGATATTAATAATTATATTTATTTTAATATGAGTAAATTTATCATATGTCAAACCATGAAACTTTAGGAGAATAAGAACTATAAAATCAGCATTCTCTTCCAGAGAATTAAAAAATAATTATTAAACAAAATATAATCACCATGGCATATATTTTTCATTATGTTAAATCCAATTAATGGTATCTCTTTTAATTTACAAATTTCCTTTGATTTAGTCTGATCTGACAGACATCAATTTATCTGTTTATTTGACAAATATTTATTATGTGTAAGATAAAGTCCTAGTTACTGTGGAAGACAAAATCAATTCAAGAAAAGATGTTTTGGGGCGCCTGGGTGGCTCAGTCGGTTAAGCAACTGCCTTCAGCTCAGGTCATGATCCCAGAGTCCTGGGATCGAGCCCCACATCGGGCTCCCCACTCAGCGGGAAGCCTGCTTCTCCCTCTCCCACTCCCCCTGCTTGTGTTCCTGCTCTCTTTCTCTGTCAAATAAATAAATAAAAATCTTTAAAATAAAAAAAAGAAAAGATGTTTTCTTCTGTCTAGTAAAAAATAGAATATTTTTTACATAAGTAAGTACATGATTTACTAAGGAGATGTTTGGTATGCAGTCAATGAAGAGTCAGAGGAATATAAACTTTATGTGCCCAAAGGAACTCCTGAGAGTGTAACCAATGAACTCCACATTGCTAAATCCCTAGTCAATACCTATTTCTCTTCATTATGAACAGAGAGCAGCATCTGGCTTCTTCAAGGACTTCTGTTGCACTATACTGTCTTCATTCTCTTCCTTTATGCTGACAGCTCCTTCTCAGTCTCCTTTCCTGTTTCTTCTTCATCTTCACAAACGCTGCATTATAGTTTCCTAAGCCTCTATCCTAGAATGTCTTTTCTGCAGTATCTTGTGTCTTTAAGACTATGCATGTGTTGAGTACTCCCAAAGTTATAACTCCAGGCAGGACCTTTTCCTGAACTCTAGTTCTCTATATTCAACTATCTTTTAGTTATTTCTCCTTGTATATCTAAAGGCATCTCAAATGTAGCAAGTATGGAACTGCTCTCATGATTTTATCCTGCTCCCCAAACTGGTCCCTCTTTCAGTATTTGAAATGCGATTAGTAAATGTTAACTCCCTTCCTCTAGTTGCTCAAAACCACAACTTCAGAAACATCTTTGACCATTCTTTCTCATTGTTCCCTAACCATATTCAATTCTGTTGGCATTCATTCAAAATATGTTAAAAAAAATTATCCTGTCCTTTCACTCTGTTGATTGTTATACTTTAATCTAAGCCACCATCAATTCTTAGTGAAATTATGCAATGGCAATTTTTAATGAAAATAATACAAAATATTTTAGCTGGTGAATGAGATAAGAAAATAAACTAAGTGTATAAAGATGAAAGAAAAACAATAAATTAATTGGCTTTTCATTTAAGCTGATATGTCCTGTTGTAGTCAGTCTTGAGGAATCTGCTAAACCTCTTTTCTTCCCAAAACAGAACAATAACCTAGAGCTAATAAGAAAGATTTGTAGGGTTACAGTATATGCTATTGGTGTGCACAAGCAACTGTATTTTTGTATTCTTGCAAGAAACAGTCCATCACTTAAGAAAGCAATTCAATTTGCAATAACATCAAGAATTATAATACACTTTGAAATAAATTGAAAAAAAGGAAGACCTATAACATTGCAAATTACAACACATTGCTGAGAGATATTAAAGAAGATGCAAATGCCTAGAGAATATACTATGTGCATGGATTGGAGGTCTCAATAATTTTAAGGTGGCAGTTCTTTCTAAATATATGTAGAGATTTAATGCAATTACTATTAAAATCCTAGCAGGCTTTTTTTTTGTAGAAACTGACAAGCTGATTTTAAAATTCAAAGAATCTAGAATAATCGAAAACAGTCTTGAAAAGAACTTATAATATCTGGCTTCAAAAATTGCAATAAAGATAAGACATTATGGTGCTGGCATTAGGATAGATATATAAGACAAAGGAACAGATTAATAGTCCAGAAATATTTTTGATATAAGCCCCATGAAAAGAAGATCAATATCATTAGTCATTAGGAAAATGCAAAATAAAAGCACAGATATACCTGCATATCCACTAGAATGACTAACGTTAAAAAGAATGACAAAATCAGGTATTAGAGAGGGTGACTAGAAACTGGAACTTTCATACATTGCTGGTGGAAAAGTAAAGTAATACAGACATTACAGCAAACATGTGGTAAATCTTATCTCCATGATAAGAAAAAAATTAAAAATCACTTATTTATAGAGGGGGTAGTAGGAGAGCAGTGCACAATTACTTTCTTTCCTGAGGATATGCTAACTTTTCAACTCTCTATCATGCTGTAATCTGTATGGACCTTTAACATGTTGATACTCCACAGAGCACCACACGATTTTACTGTATCAATAATAGCATACTAATCAGAACTGGTTAACCAGAAGTGACAGTTTTGATGCGTGTCCTAGTAAGACCCATTTTTGCAAGGAGATTATAATAAACTGCAAAAAGAGGCCTTCCCTAGTTGTGACGATTTCAGGAGTTCAATGATCTAAGTCATATTGAAGTATTTCTTCTAAGATGAAAAAGAAAACAAACAAGGTATTGCAATTTACATGCCCTGACTACTAAGACAGACACCCAATGTTGTCTTTTCCAGATAAGGCATCTCTTTGCACAACCTCTGCACCCTCAGTTTAGCTCTAATTGGCATTTATGAATGCCATTTCTTCTCTCAACCACTGTCTATTTCTTACAAAAAATGATCATTTAAATAAAGTAAAAAAATCACCATTTTCCCCCCATACAAGAATACAAAAATCTTGAAGAAAAATAAACAGTGTAAATTGTAACCTCTTGGGGTGCCTGGGTGGCTCAGTTGGTTAAGCATCTGCCTTTGGCTCAGGTCATGATCCCCAGGGTCCTAGGATCTAGCCCCGGCTCAGCGAGGAGCCTCCTTCTCCCCTCCCCCCTGCTTATGCTCTCTCTCTCTCACTCAAATAAATAACATCTAAAACAAATAAATAAATTGTAATTATAAATTGTGAATTCCCAAATTTCACAATTTCAGAAGTAGAAGTCTAAATTTGAAACAATAATAGAAACTCAATGAATACCTAGTCTAATAATTAACTTCTTATTACATATAGCTATTATAACATAGGATAGTATTGTATATAATGTGGCTATTACACTAGCTAACTCTTTTATTATTATATGCTCATTTACTTGGTTTCTACATTCCCCCTGATGAATATCATGAATGGAACAATTAGAGCCATATCACTTTATTAAAGTACATGTCATTCAGTTTAAAATATATAACGTTCAAAAATTAATACTCTTATTATTCCTATTTATATTTTAAGACATTTTAAAACATTGCAAAAAGTATAATTTTTAAGAGGTTCTCACATGAACTTTCCACATTATTCTGTTCCCCTCTATGGGTCGTACAAAGTCTGGGCTTCTAAAAAATCTATGTTCCTCTGTGTGTATGCATTTTGGAAATATATGTCCCTAGAATACATCAGTCCATGCCCACTTTTCCAGCAGTGTCGACTTTTACTGAAAGTTTGGGAAAAATACATTATTCTAATATTAAAAATCCACATATATTATTTAAGGTAATTACATCAATGTTAAAATAAAATACGCAACTTCAAATATATCTTACACTTACCAATATTACTTTGAGCTACAGCCCCACACCCCAGAGGAACAAGTTCGCTCTCCTCATTATACAACTAAAATCAAAGTTTCTTTTTTTAAAAGATTTTATTTATTTATTTGAGAGAGAGAGAGCGCTTGAGAGAGAGCAAGAGCAGGGAGAGGGGCAGAGGGAGAAGCTGACTTCCCCCTGAGCAGGGAGCCTGACATGGGGCTCCATCCCAGGGTCCTGGGATCGTGACCTCAGCCAAAGGCAGACAGTTAACCGATTGAGCCACCCAGATGCCCCTAAAATCAAAGTTTCTGAAGTAAATTTTAGATAAGCCTCTAGTAGGTATAGAAATACAGTACTTCATTTGTTATTTCTCCCTTTTTGTAGGAAAAAAAAGTATTATGATGTGACTGCATAGCTTATGATGTCTGTTTATTACCTAGGCCTATATACCATATACCATTTCTTAAAAAGTAAATTTCCATAAGGTTAATAAAGCCTGTGAAGGCAATTTTGAGGTGCCCCTTTGTGTTTACACCCATGTGTAATCCCCTCCTCTTGAGTGTAGGGATTAGTGTAAATCTTCTGAAGACAGAATAGAGCAAAAATAAGGTAGTATACATACTTTTGTTGGTGTGTGTATGTGTGTGGGTATAGTGGAGTTAGCATGAAAAAAAGTGTTAAGGGGTTGGAAGGTCATGGTCATAGTAAAAAAAGCTGCAAAATTATATGCATTTTATACAAAAAGCTGTAATATACAAGCTTTTATTTTCAGTTTTTTTTTTTCTTTTTCAAATATTGTTGCATATGCATTGCTACATCTCTTAGGTAATTTTCAAGTGTTTCCGGTTCCTTGTTCTATGAATCTTCCCTGGCCAAGGGGATCAACTGGGATTAGAGGTTTATTCCCTGGCTAAAATGCAAAGCAAAACGGCCAAGAGTAATCTTACATTTCAGGCAAATACACTTGAGAAATAGCAACAGCAGGTGTCTCTCCTTTGTGAGCTTCCCTCCACCGAATGTGGTTCTAGTATTTAAAGGAACAGTGTTTATGTTTTAACAAAACATAGCCCGAATGCAAGCTAACTACCTATCTTGTGCTATTACAAAGAAATATTGATCCATTTTCTTGTTGTAGGAAAAGTAGCTATTTTAGACAAATTGAGAGATGTGTGGATTTCCAGCTTGATGCCTTTCAAAGGTATTTAAATGGTGGTTTTTGCTATAAAAGAGAATAACAATACTGCTTTTTCAACAGAACATCTATTACAAGCTCAAATAATGTGACACTGTGGCACTATTATCAGTTTTCCTTTTTAATATAAAAGCTGTTAAATACAGTTATCTTAATTGTTAAAAATATATCGATAAGCATAAGGACACTTTTGCAATCAGTTAAATGGTTTGAGAAAAGAATGTTCTTACACAGTAATTGAAGAGCAGACAGATTTTCTACATGAGCTTTCATTGGCACATATTAATTTTATTATGAACTTGCCATAAATGGATTTTGTAGTACTCACTGAATTCATAAACTCTAATTATATGACCCAATAATAAAGACTCAGTAAACCCTCTATTAAATGTGTGTTAATATGCTTAAAACTGCAGACTATCATTTAATAACATCAAAGGTTTAACAGAATACTATATTAAAATTGACAGCATTAAACTCTTTTTCAGTTATAAAAGACCTATTTTGATTCCGATGTGAGAAAGTCAAAATAGTGACAATCTTAGGCAAAATGTATATTAAGCTAAATCTTTACTGATTATCTTTTCATTGTAATTCCCTGAAATCTAGGCTTTCTTAGAAACCAAGACTTCACATGAATTATGCCACAAAATTTCTCTGGATATACTGTTTCTAGACTGTGTTCAGGATTTTATTTCCATAATCCCCACCAACAAATTTCACATTCATTCTGAATCTGTTTAGCTGCCCATGATTTCCAGGGCCCACATATGAATGCTGACTAAAAATATAGAAGTATGCATTATTTTAATTCAAAGTGATATACCTCTGCTATGGAAGAATATTTATGTACCCTAAAAATTAATGTATTTTTATTAATAACTCAAGATATTAAATATCTCATCTTCTCTCTAAAAATAGCAGTATCAAAAACATATTAAGCACCTTACATCTTATAATAGTTTCACATACATTATCTCCTTTAATTCTCAGAGCAACTCTTTGAGGTAGGCAGAGACACTATAAATGAGGAAAATGTGGGCAGAGAGCTTTATTGACTTGCTAAGGTTCATACACCAAGTGAGTAAAAAAATCTAGAATTCACATATGGTTTTTCTGATTCTTTGTCTAGTGCACTTTTCACTGGAGCATGGAATCATTCAAATGAAATAACAGTATATTGTTAACGTTTAAGATTAAATTATGCATGAGAAGTAAAAATTAGCATAAAGGATGAGGTTGACAGTTTAAAAGTAAGTAAAATGTTTCTGATTTCTAATAAACTAAAGATGACATACTACAAAAGTGACATTAGTGATTGATATAATACTTAATATTTATATATATTTATCCCATGTATGTACTTTATATATTTTCAAAATTTACTGAGAACAAATTTTAAACCTAATAGAATATTCTCATGTTTTATCATGCTGTTGAAAGAGACTTTCAGTTTGCTATCCAAAACTTTTCTCAGTTCCTTTGTCTAGCTTCCTTCAGTACAAACTGGAAAGCGAGAAGCTCACTTTCTCCGTTTTCCTTGATTCCCATGGTAATCAATCCATGAGAAGTGACTGGAAGATGGCTAGGAGTAGTTTAGAGAACTTTTAATGTCCTTATGAAAAGAGACAACAGTAACTGAAGTAGCCCTTCCCAGTTTTTACATGTTCCTCTCTTGAAGGTGAATGGGCTTTCTGGAGTTGCAATAGCCATCTTAGCAACTATGTGAGAAATACTAAAAGAATTATGTACATCAGCTTTGATGTTGTTAAACCATGAAACCAACAGAAGCAGTACTATCTATTATCAGACTACTTATTACATCAGAAAAATAAAATCCTATATCTGTAATATAATTATTGGGTTTTCTATCTCAGTTATACCTCAGTGAAACTGGGAAAAAAAGTTGGATTTATCTTTACTTACCAGGGAATGTACTCTTAATTGTCACAACTGTTCTTAAACTTTTCACTTGAAAAGTAGCAAATATAATTTACACTCTTTGAAAGGAAAATAAATATCATGTGTGAGTTTTCATATCATTATCAAATGCAAAGATAAATATCACTGAAATTAATATTTTGATAAGTACTTTGAATTTTCAATTTGAATGGGGCCACAGATGTCGTCTAATTTCCCCCTCTCCTTTTAACTCTGTAACTGAAGAATCAAATCACTAGCAGATTGACATGAGCAAACACACTTTGCATAGTAACTGGGAGAAATCATGGTATCTCATTATGGCCCTTTTGGCAAACAGATGCATGGGCAAACTGCAAGCTTATCTATCACAATCATAAGGAAATAGAGCAATTATTTAGTGGTTAGAATATATCTTCATCATTATGAATATACCTTATGAAAATATACATAAGAATTTACTTTTAGAGGGAAAATTATGTAGAAAAACAGTATTTTTCCTGAAATTTTTTCTACTTTCCAAAAGAACCTCTTTCCCTGGATAATATCTGATACTCTATGATTGGTTTCAACTACCCACTTTATACTTGGAGATTCAAACAGGTAGATTTGTAGTTCTAAATCATATACCTAACCACTTGGTACATGTCTTCCCACTCAACTTCTCTCAAAGCCCTATTTTATTATCATGTTTCACAAAATTATTTCTGTCCTGCTCTCTACCACATTATAAGGCACTTTTACCTCTGTACTATTCAACATTTAATCCAACTCTAATCACTTTCATTATATTTCCGAAATGTCTCTTAATACCCCAATCTCCTACTCATTTCCCCTGATATTTTAGTCCATTATCTTACCTAGACAACTAAAATAGTAGTACAAGAAGAAATTCCCCTAGTTTCAGTCTTTCCATGTTATATACTGCCTCCTCTTTCCTTGATCATAATTTTTTTTTCCTTTTTTGGTTGAAAACATTTCAATCGCTTCCTATTGGCAAGCAAACCCCTTACAGCCAACCAAACCATTTACAGTATGGCTGTATCTATATGCAGTTTCACATCCTATTCTTTCCCTAACCAAAACTACACTTTGCACAGAGAAAACTACATGTGCTTTGATGAAAACACAGTTACTTTTCTGCCTTTCTTGAGTTGCTCATATTTAAGTATCCTTCTACTTGCTTCCACCTGTTATGTCCCATTTATCATGTAAGACATAGGCCAAAGTGTGACATCTACTGATAGAACTTCCTGATTTGATACGACAGAAACTGCTGCATAAGATTCTGCCATAATGTCATCAGAATAAATGTCTGAGTGAGCTTGCTGCAAAGGACAGAAGGCAGGAGTTATTGTGTTATATCTGAATGCATTTTATCGTGAAGTTTCACTATAGTGATTTCCTCTGCTCTCATAAAAATCTGAGCATATTTGTAACATGCTATTCCATATATTATAATTATTATGTTTATCACCTCTGAGAACATCTTTGAAGAAAGGGACAGTCCCATATACTTTAAATACACAGTGTCTGACAAAATGCAGATCCACAGTCGTTGTATTAAAATGACCAAAAAAGATCCAGAGGACTAAAATTGAGATAGAATGATTGATACTGTGGTTGCTTATCTCACTAAGCAATTCTTGTTGTTTTAACTTAACTATGATTAAGCCTGTTGAGTAAAAAAACAGATACTGTTTTTGAAAAGCATTTCAAGAGATTATTCATGATATTTCATCTATTATGGTTCTTTTCTCTCAACACTGAATTAACTTATTATGATAACATTATTTTTTGAACAGAAGACAATAAAAATGTATACTGGAGCACTACCTGGCACTAAACTTAATGATGTGGAGGATGTGGCAATAAACAAATTACATTTCTAAACATCAATTGTACTTCTACAGATAGATACCTAATAGAGCTTTATTGAAAATAAAGATTTCCTCCAAAGAATTTTTCTGCAAGGTTTAATATGTGTCATTTTAAAAAGATGAAAACATAAGTTTGAGAAGAGATGGACCTGACCAAAAAGATATGGGAGGAAATGATGTATGCCTCCTGAAGCCTAGAAAATGATAATTTGAACATTTCCTTAGCCTTAGAAATGAAAGCCACATGTGAGCACCACATAACCTTGGATCACTGGTTTTAAATAATTTGGGTCAACTCTTGTCTTTCCATCATCTAGTAGTACACAGAAAAATTCTGGATACATTATGAGTTTGGTTCCTTTGAAGGTACTTTGTTTTGTTTGAGGGTTTGGTTTGTTTTATTTTGCTTTGCTTAATGACTTTTGTTTGGTCATTTGGTTTTGGTTCTTTGGCTATATGCTTGGTATGATTTTTTTTCTTTATTGTAGTTGTTCTACACCTTTCCCCATGGTCATTGGACCCTTTCCATGAACTTACACATATTTTCCTGGTAATTGAACTCTTGGTGAACTTAATATATATTGTACTGGATTCTTTATCCTCTATAACATCATTTTCCAATCTGTCTCTTGTTTTGAGGACCAGTATTTATGGGGATTTAATAGATTCCATGTAAAAAATATTCTGTGACCAAATATATTTTAGGAAATGGGTTATAAATATAAACGAATTTACTATGGGATATTTTAAATATGTAAGAGGCCTATGTAGTTCTTGAACTTTTTTTGGAAGGTATACTATGAAGAATTTTCAACCTTATTTGAATATTCTTAAAAATGTTCCTCATGAACTCTTTTAGCTTTCATATATAATTCATTTTCATGTGATTTGTTGTTGGTGGTGGTCAGTATTTTTTTTCCAGTTTTCATTATTAAGAGCTTTTTAACTTAGCTCCTGTGTCACTTGGACAGATATCCATCATTGTGTTTTCATTTGAACACTTCTTGCTTCTGACATTACAAAAGGCTTCAGGCTCATCCTATGTGTTTCCTTCCTCTGTCCTAAGATCAGCCTTTTCTCCAAGGTGTCCTGATTGCCTTTAGGGGAATGTGGTACTTAGAACCAACATCTGAACACCATGTATGCCATTTGCTTCTGGGGTGTCCTTGTTTCTAGGCCCTCTTAGCTGACAGAGCAAATACATGTTTGTATACTAACCTGTATTTAAATATCTATAAATGTAAATACAGGGAAATTGTATCCTTATTAAGCTAAACATAAGTTCAATCTCAGATCCATTACCCTGTGAATCACTCTAGCCTCCTCCCTTTGCTTATCTATAACCTCACAAATGTGAGAAAACTGGCTCCCATCATCCACTATCCATTTCCTTAATTGTTCACTCTAAGTATACATGTATGGGTCCAGAACTGACAATTCATATCACCCTAAGAAACAACTTTATCAACGAGAGTATGGCACTTAGGATATTTCCCTTTGCCTTTATTCTTTCATATGCCACTCATCTTCGAAGTTAGTTAGGTTATTACCTCCTCCCACACAGACACACACACTTGAGTGAAGTTGTCCCCGACATTTGTCATGCAGTAATATAATTTTCCATCATTTTGCATTCCATCCTGGGATCTCCCAGAGTCCTAAAAAATATTTATTTTAATTTGCATATATCAGGTTTCACTATTTCTGTTGTAATTCACTATGGTGTTACAAATTTCTTAGTATTGACAAATGTATAATGTTATTATCAATTACTACAGCATCATACAGAGTAGTTTCATGACCCCATAATATTTCTTGTGCTTTATTTATCTAATCTCCCTCTTCTTTGGAACTCTGATAATCATCGATGTCTTTCTATTTCTATAGTTTTATTTTCCAGAGTTCCATACAATTTGCTTGTGCAACCTTTTCAGAGAGGCTTCTTTCACCTACCTATATGCATTTAGGACTCATCCATATCTTTGTGTGGGTTGACAGCGCATACCTTTCTCTCCTTGTATAGTACCCCTTCGTATGGACATAACAATGTTTATATATGCATTCACTTATTGAAGGATATCTTGCTTCTTCCAGTTTGGAGTGATTATGAATAAAACTACATAAATACTCATGTGCAGATTTGTGTGAACATGTAGTTTCAAAAATTGGGTAAATTCCTAAGGGCGTAGTTGTTGGATCTTTTGGTAGAATTATGTTCAGCTATGGAAGACCACCAAACTGTCTTCCCAAGTGGTTATACCATGAATGAGAGTTCCTGTTGCTCTTCATCCTCACCAGCAATTGGTATTGTCAGTTTGTGAGATTTCTGTTGTTGTAACAATTATGTAGTGGTAGCTCATTTTTATTTTAACCTGTGTTTCTGTAGTGACAAATGGTGTTGAGCGTACTTATAATATGTTTGTTTGCCATATGTAAATGTTTTCTGATGAGATGTCTGGCCACATGTTAATGCATTTTTAAATTGGTTTGTTGTCTTATGATTGAATTTTAAGAGCTTTTTGTATTTTAGATACATGTCTTTTATCAAATAAGCGTTTTGCAAATATTTTCTCTCAGTTTATAACTTTTTTATCATTCTCTTAACAGTGTTTCTCACAGAGGATAACTATTAAACTTTAATGAAATCTAACATATCAATTGTTTTCTTTGATGAATCTTTTGGTGTTATATCCTAAAATTTATTACCACAACCAAAGTACATAGATATTTTCCTATTCTGGACATTTTATAGTTTTTCATTTCTGTGTCCGTGTTCCATTGTGAGTTAATTTTGATGCATGTAGTAAAGTCTATGTAGTACCATATTTTTGCATATGGGTGTCCAATTATTTTAACACCGTTTTTTGAAAAAACTATTCTTTCTTCATTGATAGTTACAATAGTTCAGAGTGATAATTCTCTCATTGATGGATTGAATGAATGTAAGACATGCTGTATTCATTTAACTGGGCTTGTTAATGCTATTTTTAATAAGATAATCACAATAAATGTCTCAGTGGGAAAACATTTAGAAAAAAATCAATCCTGAGTGACTCAAGGGGTTTCATAGAGTTCATATTTGTTGGAGCTTTAAAAATTAAGTAGAAATGAATTGAGCAACAGTTGGCACTCAAGGAGTAGATATTAAATTTTCAATATTTTTTGGTTTGTGTTCCTTTGGTCTAAAATTTTCCTTTTGTCTCTTGCCTTTGTGATTGTTAATTTATTAGTTAGAAACTTAATGGAATATTTTTTAACTGAAGGAATTTATAGTACAATTAGATAGAGGTAAGATTCTTACTATCAAAATTTGGAAACTAGCTGAAATCAATGAAATCAAACATTAGAGATCATATCTAACACCAAAAACACACATCTTTGATCCAGATCATAGCTTTTAATAATTAATGTAAATTTCAAAAAAAAAAAACCTAAACAAACAAAAAACAGACTGTGTATTCTTGTTAGCAGTTGTTTAGAAGTCCTGTTCCTGAATTGGAATAAGAAGTCATAATTCTTGCAACTTTAACATGGAAAAATTAACTGAAAAGTAGGTTTACTATTAAAAAACATATCATCATTTACACATTTTCTGTCTATATTAATGTAGAACCTCTAGTTCCCAAATTTTCTTATGTGGACTTCTGTGAGCAATTTACATTGGCTTCTGAATGGAGTCAGTGCTTTTGGAATGGCTATGAGAGTGTCTGTCTGACCTGTGTTGTCTAACATTATTAAATATCCACATTTTATTAGTTCTTGCAAATTGTAGATAGAGGGACAAAATGTGACTTACATCATTAAACAGTTTATTACATAGGAGTGGATTAAGACCTAAACATAAAAAAGCAGGAGTGTTATGAAACTGATAGGCCAGAAGGGTGAATTCTAATTTGATTAGATTCAAAAAGTCTATTTCCTTATTTTAAAATAACCTATTTTTTTCTGAGTATAAAAAAATGAACACCAAAAAAGTAATAAGCACTAAATTTAAATGCTTTCAAGATGTTGAACAGAGAAATAAGAACATAAAATAATTGAAAATCTCATCACAATGGCAAAGCACAGTTTATATACCAATGAAATATGTCTGCATACCTATATATGAAAACACATATGCAAACATACATACTTATGTTTATTGGAAATATACAAATAATGTCAATTGTATTTACATATATGCACATACATGCATGTAAGTGCATATTGTTCTTGCATATATATATGCAAGCATGTGTAACACACATAAATACATGCATGTACTTTTACGTAAATGGAATTATACACACACACACACGTACACACATACACACAATCATGTATACTGTTTTTTCTACTAATATTTCATAAAAAATTATTATGCTGGGACAGTTCTTCCTACAAGGTTTTCTCTCTTTATGGCAGACTACACGCCCAGAAATCCTCCTGTCATTTAAATTAAGTACATGAGTACCAAATATAGCAATATTCAAAATATTCAAAATCTCTATTCAAATCTCTATATTCGAAATATTCAAAATCTCTGTATTCTAAAATGAAAAGATGAACTCAATAAGTAAGGTAGCTTCTTTGCTGTGAGGGAAAAACTTAAGCTTTTGAAAAGTATCTGGCTTTCCTATGATCATTACCAATACAAGCAGATTGAGGGTATTGGATTTAAAGACAGGATGGCAAGGAGTACAATATGACACTGGGTAAGGAGGCCTTGGACCCATGCAGTGTGAGAAAATTTCCCTCAATAAATGTCTGAAACAGTAAGGCCTATGTGCTCAAAGAAGGTGTAAACTATAAATTAAATCCTGCCCTGCAGAGATAAAGGTCAAAGAAACTTCCTATGACATCATTGTTTAATGCAAGAAAACAGTCTCTGCTGATAATTTGAGGCAATTGGATAGTTTTGTATTGTTGTGGACCTGAACTGACACCATGTGTGTGATGAAACTGGGTATATACTATATTAATATTGATTTAAAGTAGACCTCAGACTTCTGATATGAGCAAATAGGAAATTTATTGGGAAGGATAAAAAAATCAGACCTTCATCTGAGACTTCCAAGAATCTTTTAAAAGTCAAATTTAAGCAAATGTGACCTTAAAGATAGTAAAATTTCTCTGTAAACTGAATGTTGGCACTGGAACATGACTTTCCAATAATCATGGTGTCCAGGGTGAAAGCTCTAACTAATCAGAATATACTTTGATTCCTTTTTTCTCAAGGCTTCTCTATAGTCCTTCTGTATCAGTCAATTCTACTTCAAGAGACAATTTGTTGATGATACCCCAAGCAGTCTCTCTGTATTTGGTAGTCTTTTAGTGCTTCACCACCGACTCTTATCTGTACTATTTTTTACAAAATTCCTCAGGTCTCTAGTTATGGGGATGGCATTCTTACTCTCCCACAGATTGTTTATTATTATGGCGTTTGATTAAGAAGTTTACTCAGTCTACAAAACATTAAATTCAAGTGCAAACTAAATTAAATAAATGAAAATTTATTTTCTCACATACTGGAGATTTAAAAGTAAGTCAACTTGAAACATGATAGATTAGCAATTTAGCAGTTTAACACAGCTACTAAGGACCCAGATTATTTTCTTCCTTCTAATCTGCTTACTCCACTGATAAATTTTGTTCTTGAAGGCTTCCTTTTGTTTATGTCATATGCTTGACTTTAAATCCATCATCTATAAGAGATATAGTTCTACTAAAAACAGGTGCATCATTATTTACATGTAAACTGCAAATATAGTCATCTGCCTGTAAATAATGTAGTGGCAGAGTGATATATAGCTAAATAAAATCAGTTTATATTGTTAGTTAGCAAGGATGTTGTTTAGGTGCCCAAGCTTCTAGAGGATGCATAGTTAAAACAACTAGCTTAATTGTTAGATCAAATGAAACTTAAACATGCTTTTATTAAATTTAAAATAGTGGAGTATCTGAATATGTTAAAATGTACTGAATACTTCACATGTTATCATTATTATTTTCATCAGTCTCTGCTATTGCATAAGTCATGTTGTGATGAGAATCTTTGTACTCAAAATTTTACCTGAAACTCTGATTATTTCCTTAGATCCCTTCCTAGAATGTTAATTTCTATTTTGGGGGGGGATAATTAGAGTTTATTGTTTTTCCTATCCTTTTTCCTCTTTTTTTGTTTCCTTTTAGTTTAGTTGAGTTTGTTTTGTTTGTTTGTTTTATTATTAACAAATAATGTATTATTTGTTTCAAGGGTACAGGTCTGTGATTCATCAGTCTTACACAATACACAGCACTCACCACAACACATACCCTCCCCAATGTCCATCACTAATATCTATTTCAAACTGAATTTAAATGTTTGGTCCTTGATATCATGTGAAATTGTTTTTCCAGTGACATTGAAATAATTTATTTTTCTACCAGCAATGTAAAATACTTAAAGTCTAATAGCTCTTGAGTCAGAAATGAATATTTTTGGTTACTTTAAATTATTGACCAATTCAATTTATAGGTTTAAAACTGGAATTTCATTATTGTTTAATTCATACATTGATACTAAAGAGCTTGGGGATATATATATATATGCTAATAGTATGCATATTCATTCTGTGACTATCTTATATACTTTCTCTGGTTTTCTTTCATTGGCTTTTTCTTTTATCAATATTGTCTACATATATACTTCAAAAATGAACTCTCTGCTTTATGTATTATAAATATTTTAGATCTTTTAAACAATTTTGGTTATGGCATTCAATTTTTTATAGTTTAAGATTATTTGTATACAAACTGACTTTTTATTTTCCAATTACATGATGATGTGTTCCATGGTGATTCAGTGTGATCCATATTCTACCCCTTACTATCTGTATGACTTAAGCAAGTCTCTTAACTTCTCTCAATCACTCTTCCCTAATATATAAAACGGAGTGATAAATTATTTGGACACGACTATGCTTCACTTAAAATCACTCAGTAATAGTATTAACCCATTTATTTAACATTAACTTGCTAGATGGTAAAATATTGAGCTATCAATTTATTTATATTAAGTGTTTTGTTAGGTTGCTAAATTTTACTAATGTTAGTATTTTTATATTTAGTTTGAAAAGCTAAACAAAATGAATATTCATTAGAATATAAAATTAACAGTTTTTAAAACATCTTGGTGAGCCCCATGCTGGATTTTTCTATATGTTAATCTTAAATTATGTCAGTTATCAATGTGTTGTTATGTATCTTGTTCTTATTCAAATCATGCTGTATCTTCTAGATATACAAATAACCCCTCAGGTTGATTTAGATTCCCCATGCTAAAAAGCCTAAGTTTAAGTTTAATTTGTTTTAACTTCAACTGCTTTGGTGGGATAGAAAATAAGTATAACTGTTCAATTCAGCCTCTTCTCTTTCTATATTTTGAAATGAGGCTTAAAAATCAGCACGTGCTACAAAGTCTTTGTACTTATTTGAAATGTTGAGACTGGCTATTTTCATTATTGCTAAGATTTCAAATTCCTTCTTATAAGTTTAGCAACCTCTTATATAATTAGAAAATTGTTAAAGATGTCAGGCCTTTCTTCTCTACTCTTTTTTTTGTTTGTTTGTTTTCATCCAGAATAGGATGGGGAAAGAATATGTAGCCACCTTACTTTCTATCTCTTGTGTCCTCAACTATTTCCCCAACCGAAAGCAAGTTCTGTATGCTGGCTGTTAAGGTGATTTTTCATAGTTTACTAAGTAGTAAACTATATTTTATTGTTTAGATTTTCTACCACTCCTTTACTACCTTGCTTTATTTGAATATTAGCCCTCCTTCACATTGTTGTTTTTTCCATGACAAGGCTTCTCTTTTTATTTTACTTGTGATGACTCCACCTCATCTTCACAAGGATAGAGGTTGTGTTCAAAAACTATTTATGAAATAGACAAATTAGCCTATTAAATAAAATGATTACTTTGACTTAATTTTTACTAATGTGACTTTGTTTGGCTGAAACTAAGGTTATGAATTATAAAATTAGAATCAAATCTACATATAAATAGAATTAGTCTGCAGTAGTAATAGAGTGAATTGATCCCTGCATGTTAATTAGTACTTGCCTTTGACATTTTTACTCATCAGGGGAAGCTTATGTATTACCTAAATCAAATTATATCATGGATTAGAAATCTACTTGCCATGATGAATCCCATACATTTCAAGAAGTATTGGTATTCAGAAAACAGTTGTTTATGAACTACGTTAGGCAATCTGACACATGAAAGAATAATATTTCCCCCAAAATAACATTAACATGAAGCTTATTATTTTATAATATATAATCCCACTGCAAGCATGCCAATTAAATCCATCCCAAACTGTATTTAAAATTTTTACTTTCTACACATTCCCAAAACAGTTAATATCAATTATAATTTTCTCTTAGGTGATTTTTATGAGTTTTTGAAATCATTTTGGAGACGTTAACTTAGGCCAATATTTAATACAACTCTATAAATAGTATAATTTAGGGCCACCTGTGTGGCTCAGTCAGTTAAGCATCTGACTCTTGATTTTGGCTCAAGTCATGATCCCAGGGTCCTGGGATCGAGCCCCATGTTGGGGTTTGCAATCAGTGGGGAGCCTCCTTGAGATTCTTTCTCTCCCTCGCCCTTTGCCTCTCTCCCTGCTCACTCAGTCTCTCTTTCTCTCTTTCAAATATAAATAAATAAATAAATAAATAAATAAATCTTTAAAAAATAAATAGTGTAATTTAAATTATTTTACATTTATCAAATTCATAGCAATGGGGGCCTATTTCTTTTATTCACAAAAGGAAAAAAGTTAATAAAAGATTATGAAAATATTGCTTGTGAATCATATAATCAGTTATTTAATGTATTAATCAGTAGTTGCTGAATCATCAATTAGGAGCAAGTAGTATATACTGAGATAAAAAGAAAGTGTATGGTCATTATCTTAAGAAAATTATATTCTAAAGAAGATAAAAATAATTGTAATCAGAAAGGGTATTTGCTGAGTATCCTGAACTAAAGAAGGGTAGTCAGAAAAGATACCTCGATAATTAATCACTTGACAAGAGAATTAAAAAGAATTGTAGTTTTCCTGGAGGTCAAGAAATACAAAATAACTTCAGGGAGGCACATGAGTACTGGTATACACAAAGTCAGCACAGCATATGCTGAAATATGTGATAATTAAGAAATTTTTTCCAGAACCTAGTGACTTTTGGCTTGTTTGTTTTTGTTGTTAGAGATGCGAGGCCTGTTGTGTGATGTGGAGAATTATTAGGAATTGAGTAAAAAAGAAAGACACAAGTGTTTTTATATGATGGAAAAAATTGAGAATTTATCCTATATGTTCATAGTCACTGAAAATAACTGTGTCAGATGTCTATTTCTTTGTGCCATAAGGACCACTCTGGTGGAAGTGTTGAGGATGAATGAGACAAGGATTAGCAGAGAGAAACCAACCTCCTGGTAGTCTCTTGTATAGGCCTGGGAGCTGTATATGATTCCTGGCAAGAGATGATTAAAGTTTACAATATCAATGTAAATGCAAGTGGAGAGGTAGAGACTTATGGAAGATGATTCGAAGATAGAATAAAGATAGTGATTGATTGGATGTTTATAGAGGGTGAAGATTTCAAGAAAATTGTCAATTATCCGGCCCCTAGGTTTTTAGGGATACCCCCAAATAATCTCTGATGAACCATGTTCACAAGAAATGGGGGAGAAGGGTGTAAAGAACATTGTATTTTGCCCTCTGAAACCACCATGGGAGCTCATTTTAGAAAATTATAAGACAGGTAAGCAAAAATAGCGAACATTTGTGAATACCTTTTTCTACATATAAGTATTCCCAAACTTTAGGACCTTCCAAAAAACTAGAATATAGCTATTATTATTCTCATTTTGTAATTAGAAAGGTAATGTATTATGTAGCCATGATTTTTAACAAACTATTTCCAAACTCAGAGTGATAGCAAAATGGTATAGTTCATGTATCAGAAGGGTGACTTTCAGGGGGTCTTGGTGGAGTTTAGCTCATCCAGTTGCCTGGGACGCCTGGGCAACTGAGCTGTGCCCATGTCTGTCATCTTTCTCTTGAGACAACAGGTTAGATGGGGACACGACCTTCTCTAGAAGATGGCAAAGCATAATCCTCAATATATAATCACTCTTCAAAACTCTACATGTCTTCTTTGCTCTCCCCACATGTACATTGGTGGAAGCAGATCACATGGCCAAATTGAGGTGCAGACAATTCTACCTCACATACCAAAAGGGTGTAAATGTAAGGAGGAGTGAAAACCTGTACCTATTAGTGTAACAAATCTACAAATAGAATTCCTGGGTGCATATCCTGGCCCTACCATGAGCTCTATGACTTGGACAAATTAACATATCTAGGCCTGAATCCCACTTCATTTTATTTATTTCATTTTCTTAAAGGATTTTATTTATTTATTTATTTGGCAGAGAGAGAGAGAGAGAGAGAGAGAGAGAGAGAGAGAATGAGCACAAGTAGGCAGAACGGCAGGCAGAGGGAGGGGGAGTAGTAGTTTCCCTGAGGGGCTCAATCCTAGGACTCTGAGATCATGACCTGAGCCAAAGGCAGATGCTTAACAGACTGAGCCACCCAGGTGCCCTGGATCCCATTTCATTTTAATAAATGAAAATATCAAAAATATTTGCCTCAAATTGTTAACGGATGCATATTTATGTGCTCTACATTTGCCACAAAATACATATTCAAAATTTTAACTGTAATTAATAATATTATTCCATAAGTGTGGAAATTGAGATTCACAGAGAGAGACATATTTAATAATAAAAATTAACAGTAGTATATGTATTGAAATTAGTGCTTGAATGCAGAAGTGCAAATTACTTGACATTTTAAAAAAGGTTTTATTTATTTATTTATTTATTTATTTATTTATTTATTTATTTATTTATTTTTTGGAGCATGACTGGTGGGAGGAACAGAAAGAGAGAGAGAGAGAATCTCAAGCAGACCCTGCACTGAGCATGAGCCTGACTCTAAGCTCGATCCCACAACCCTAAGAACGTGACCTGAGCTGAAATCAAGAGTTAGCCACTTAACTGAGTCACCCAGATGATTGCAAATTATGACTTTTAATCTCATTTGTTTTATACACCATCTTTCTATCACACTATATGAAAACCATTAAGCATGATCATCATAAACAATATAAATATACTTTACAAAGTATTATATTCTTAAACTGATTTTATTCAGACTGTATTATGAAAGGTTCAGTTCAGGGAAAAATTGTATCTAATTTTAGTCTTTAATTTGCATTGAAATACAAAGTATTTACTTTTTCTTGTTTATAAAAAAATTATGTGAAATAAGTGACACATTGGCTTTGCAAAGTACAATTAATGTCCAAAACTAAATAGCTGTATTACCCACAGATTATTTGGATTATTGAGCAAATGCTATAATTACATTTTAAAATGCAAATTCTCTAATCCTGAATGTAAAACTAGGCCACTTGTGAAAGTGGCAAGGTAGTTACAAGTTTATCTTAATGACATTCTGCTACTTTAATATAAGGAATACTGGGTAAAAGCATGGAATCAACACTTTTAAGGTACCCGTGTATGTACTAGAACTGACCCTCATTGGCAATTCTTGCTAGATACTTAAGATTCCTTTAAGGACTCCATATAAACCAGCATCTTCTTACAGAAAGGCATTTTTGTAGAAACATGCCAATTTCAATTTTCTATTATGTCTGACACTATCCCATATGTTCAGAGCTCACACTTCTGAAAGAAATTTGACAAACTATTTGCTATACATAGATTTGTTGTGAGTTTTGAATAAAACTTCCTTGTCTATGGCAACTTCTAAAGAACAATTTCTCCACATGTGGCAGGTGGGTGACTTAGTAGACAAATTGTCAGGATTCTGGCCTACGTTGCTTGAGCTATTTATCTGTCAGGGATAAATAAACTGTCCCTCCTTCATGGGCCCATGTTCTCCAACATTTTCTCCTAAAGTAAAAAGAACAAGTAATCTATTTTATTTTTACTCCAAGTGAAACTATCCTCCTCATCACACCAGAACAGTGTCACTGTTTTTGCTTCTCTGTCTGAAGGTGAGTGGATTTAAATAGCAATAGTTATGTGCCATGAGGTTTGCTAAATTTCCTCATAATATTCAAATGATTTCAGATTAAATGTGATTGTAGGGTACTTGGTAAATAGTACTGAGTTTTATCCGCTAATATAGTTTTATGTATATTTCTAATATTCCCTGAGGTTTCTGGTGCTATGCTTATCTATGAAACTAATGATAATGATGTAAGCTTTAGAGTTTTGTGCAAATATGCAAAAAACAAACACTTATTTCTTTATTTTATAATTAATTCATTCCATGAGGTGCAACACTGAAATAAGAGGAAACTTTTAGGCACATGTTTTCTTAACCAACTCCATTTAGCTTTTCATGTGGAGATACTTTTTTGAATGATGGATCCAGAAAGTCAGCCACTGAACATTACTTGTTGTATGTGTTTATGAAATAAAAAGACAGAGACAGACTTAGAAAGGGAGAGATAGAATAAGAGGGAGATCATGAAAATGTAAACATCATTTATGTAGCACTTAATATGTGTTAGTCGCTGTTCTAAGTATGGATTTTCATTCAGTTAAGACTTCTACTAATTCTATGGCATAGGTACCAGTATCATTGCCATTTGCCAAATGAGGAAACTAGTCACATGAAATTAAGTGACTTGACCAAGTTCACACAGGTAGTTAATATCCAAGCATTTTGTGTCTAGAGTTTGGCTCTTAACTACCGTTAAGTGTTATGTTCAATGTTCCAAGATAGGGTAAAGGAGGAATAAAGAACGTAGAAACCCACAAGCAGCACAATTGATGGCTTGGTTCTTTAAGAGGTAAAATCACAGTATTAAGCCTTTATCTTCTCTTGTAATATAATTATTAGCCTGTCCAGTCCCTGACAATAAGTTTATTGATTTATTGCAAACAAGTTCATCAAATTCATCACTCAGCATGGCAACTTGGAAACATTATGAGACATACAGTAAAATAACAGACTTATGACACCAACCTGACTGTTGTTAGGTGTGTGGTTTTTGGGAAACAATTTTTGGAATTTAATCATGTATGCATGATTTAATCATATATATATGCACATATATGATTGAGTTAAAGAACATAAATACACTTGGTCTTTCTAAAAGGAATAGTTCAATTAAAGTGAGATTTAAATATAAAGTACATGCTCCATTATAATGAAAAACAACTTGACTTGACATAAATGAGAGTGTTAGTGCATACTAGTGATGACAATGTAAACAGCATGTTCATTTGTACATACTCTATAGCTTCAGCCACTCCTAAATCCTAAACTGATTTTCTTTATCCCAAGGACACTATATCATCATCTCCCTGCATCCCCTTGTTACCCTTCAACTGAAGAAGAAAACATCAATTTATTTTCTTTAATCATAAATTTCTCCCATAAGAAGAATCCAGTGAATAATCTGGAAGTTAGGAAGCTTGGGGTTTGGGCGCCTGAGTGGCTCAGTCGTTAAGCATCTGCCTTCGGCTCAGGTCATGATCCCGGTGTCCTGGGATCGAGTCCCACATCGGGCTCCCTGCTCAGTGGGAAGCCTGCTTCTCCCTTTCCCACTCCCACTCCCCCTGCTTGTGTTCCTGCTCTCTCTGTGTCTCTCTGTCAAATAAATAAATAAAATCTTTAAAAAAAATAAGGAAGCTTGGGGTTTGAGTACTAACCATCCACGTGACTATGAGCCAGCCACGGTATGACTTTAACTTTAATTTCCTCATATGCAAAATGAGGAAATTGCAAGAATTTATATCTGGAATAACTTAAATCTTTAATATACAATGACAGAGTTCATAAAGATAACAGTGATATAAAGAACGGGATTTAGATTTACTAATGAATGTAAAAGACATTATAGTTATTGAAATTACTTTAAGGGAAAATGTTTTAATATTTATAGAAATAATTTATGATTTTTCATTTCATAAAATTCTTTTTTCATTATAATTCCTTTTTCTGAATAACCTACAAATATGAAACCGACTATCTTTGAACTGGGCAAAAATTTTAAGCCATTAGTCAGTACATGCTATTACACAATATGTTTATCCAATTACATTTAAGAAAATGGATTAGATAGGAACTAAGAAAATGTGGAACTATAAAATAATAGCAAGAAAGACTTATTAAGAATGTTTTTGTGAACGGGAAATTACAAAATAAGGTGAAATAGTGCAGAGAAAAATGGATGAGTAAAAAAATAAGCATAGTGAAAATAAATTGGATATAATATTTGGAAGTGTGGATAGATTCAGAGAGTTTGTAGTCATTTTCAAGAAGTCTTTCAGTGAAAGAGCATGGCATTTTAAAAGAGGAAATTTTCCAGGAATTTTACATTTGGTATCGGTGTGCCATTGAATGCACTAACCAAGCACAAACGTTATTTCATGATTCAATCACAAAGAACCTGTTATATTTTCATTTTTCTTTGAACCTAGCTCTACATTTCTTTCTAGTCATTCTTACTTTAATTTGATTTGTTAGAAACTTTTGGTGACCTTAGATTTCCTTTACTGGTAATTTTTAAATCCTTTCCAAAGTTCCATTAGGCCAATGTGAAGATATTGAGCCTACATTATCAGAACAAGCTTAAAAAATATTCTTTACTTGTAGTTTACAGACTATTATTGAAGGCATATGATTAAAATTTCTAATACGGGGGTGCCTGGTTGGCTCAATCGGTTACGCCTCTGCCTTTGTCTCAGGTCACGGTCCCAGGGTCCTGGAATCAGAGCCTGCATCTGGCTCTCTGTGCAGCGGGGAGCCTGCTTCTCCCTCTCCTTCTCCTCCCCACTTGTGCTCTCTCTCCCTCTCTCTCTCTCTGTCAAATAAATAAACAAATAAAACCTTTAAAAAATTTATAATACATCTATATCAGTTTTGAAAAATGAAATTAAATTCAACTTTTAGATTATAAATATTTTTACCAAGAATTCCTCTTACTGCATATGATGTTTCAGCACCATTTTGTGCACTTTCTTTTCACCTTATGGAACCTCTAATTATTTGTCATCTCCCAATCCATTCCTGAATTCTTCAGGAATTCTTTTCTTCCAAAGTATAGATTTCTGCATTTCAAGCTCTTCACCATCCCTTATGATTGCTAGCTACATTTTTCTACTTGTAAAATCCTCCAGTTAATTTCAAATCAAATACTACCCTAACTCCTTACACTTGGGAATGGTGCTGCTACCAGTTTCTAATTGCTGTGAGTTATTTCTGTTTATAGATCCTCATAACTGAAAACAGGCATCCTCCATTTTTTCATATGTGGTGATTCCAAATAGAACACTACCCTGATATTTTCACAAATCAACTCCAAATATTCAGAGTGCGTGGGAAGAAAGGTTTTGTTTAAAGTGTAGAAAAGTGGAGGAGTTTATAAGGAAAGGGGTTTACTTAACAGGATTTTGTATTGCAATGCCAAAACTAACTTAACTTTGAAATACTAGTTATCCCCAGATCTGAGTCCTCAGATCCTTGACAACCTCCAGTTTCTGATGTTGAGTGTTAAGCAACTTGCTTCACAGTCTTTCATATCCAATATTTAATGCTTCATGCTAGCCTAAATCCTAGAATTTCTATTAATTTCACATGCAAAAATACATGTTTCTGTTTCCAGATCCAAAGCTGCTTCTAAAGCGCTTGAAATAAAGTTTCCTCCCTTAGAGAAACTCTGCTACCAAGTGTTTAGAATGTTTTTCCCTTCTGTTATTGTCTTACATTTCACTCTTATTTATGCAAAGGCTAACAACCAAGTACTAAACATCTACAATACTCCCATGTAAATGCAGTATGCTCAATTGATACTTAGAACTTTAAGTCATACTTTTTACAAAAGGACCTAACTTTTTACAACTGTATACTTTTTACTTATATAAATCCTTGGTCAGTTGCATAAATCAATTCAAATTGATTTAGAGAAATTAAATTAATATATGCTGAAACTGAAATGTATAGGAATATGAATGCTAGTTTGAGATTGATATCTAAAACTTAACACGATATTTTTATCATTAATCATTATAGTATGGCAATTGTTATACCTTCAAATTCACGTTTTATTAAGTGATCCTAATACACATTAAATAACTAAGTGTAATGTTTGGAAATATAGTGACTTAAACACATCTATGTTCTTTTCTCCTCTAACTCTCCGGTAGGACAGTTCAGTAACAAATTAACCATCACACAGTTTTGGAGTTGGAAGAAGATCCTTGTTATATCTAAGAAATTGAGTTCTCAGTGAGATGTGTGTATATGTGAATAGGTGTTTAGTAGGTGGAGGTATTTAATGTATGTGTTTAGTAATTTGGGCATTGGGAAAACTACTAAGACTTATTTTTCTTAAGTAAGGTTAGTTTATTTTACCTGCAGCTTTCCCAATATAAACTGAATGTAAATGCTGATACTGAGAAATATTAGGAAGAATTAAGGATAGACGTCAATACGTCAAAACATCATGCTTTCCAATCCATCCTCCATGAACTTCTTATAAAGTGCCATAAATTTGGCCACAAATGCTTTGATGTGATAAATTGCTTTGCTTCCCAGCTGTAGATGATGTTCATAGTAAGCGGCCATCTGGGCCACTTCCCCTTTCAGTTGTCCTTCACAATCATGTAAAAGTTCTGAGAGAAGTCCCTTCATTATTATTTCAGGAGGAATACAATGAGTTAGAAGCTCATAAAGTCTTCCACGAACTTCAAGGAGTCTTTGTGGAGTCTGCTGACTGACAATAGCATTGGCGGTCTCCCTGAGATACACCTCCCAATCTGTTTCAGGGATTTCTCAATCTGCTGTAAAAGGATATCATTGCACTCTTCAGCCTTTACACATATGTAGGGCTTTTCAGAGATTCCTGAAGGACTTCTCTGTAAGTCTATGAGCCAGTTGTGAAGGAAGATTCAGACCTTCCTTCTTGCACACAGTAGATAACACATGACAAATATCTTCGATGCTGGGAGCAGGCACACGAACTGCCAGGCACCAAATATGAATAGGTAGTATCAATTGGAAAGAGCCTTGGGTGAAGTCCAGCCAATCCCTTGATTTTCTGAGCAGACCACAATGACATATTGGTAGATCCCTAGTTACATGTAATTATAAGAGAGTTAATGTTCACATCAATTGCTTTAGCACTGGAAGAGAATACATTTTATTTGAAGGTTCCCTGTTACAAACTATACTTGAAAAGAAGGTGATATAAATAGATAGACTTCCCTAAAAGATAAAAGTCCTTTTTGTTCATCTAGTCAACACCAGGCCACTGAAGAAAATACTCATATATTATCTTTCACTGTCTAGCTAATGTGAAGGCCAAAACCGATGTTGAGAGATACCATACACAGTGGCTGGAGTATCATGATTGATAGAATAAAAAGAAGGAGGAAGATCAATCAGAATGCAAGAGTAGGTTGCTATAAAGGAGAACTCAATGGAAGCAACAGTGAAAAGTCTATGAAAGAAAAAAGATTGCAGAAAAATATTAAGGTAAAATAGGAAGTCATTGAACAAATTTGGATTTAAAGAAATCATCTCTTCTGAAAGAGATGAAAACTAAGTTAATATTTTGGAATACCAAATAGAGAAAATAGGACACACTACAGGAAAAATTATAAATTATATTTCCAATCTGGAAATTAGAGGTAAAGTCTAGAAACTATGTTTTCAATCTGGAAAACATAGATATAAAGTCATGAAGATGATTTCCAGGAAAGCCAATATTCAATAGAAGTTATAAATATTAACAGATAGAGGAGAAATAACACCAGAAATTAATAAGAAACCTTGCTAAACCAAAAAGAGAATTGTTTTTCATTTTGAAACAGTTTACACAAATTATAAGTTATAATACTGAAACATAATAAATAATGTGCTGGTGAAATTTCTAAAATTTAGAGATGAACAGAAATTTTGAAGAGATTCTAGACAGAATTAAAAGTAACATGAATCGACATAATTTTTTTTCATTTATACCACCTGAATCCAGAAAAAAATATCAAATTTTCTATTTCAAAATTTAAATGATTAAGTAAAATAATACCTTTTTGGAGATAAATATGTATAGTATGAGCACAAACTTAAAATGATATCCATCTGTAGATAAAGGTATGGAAAGCTACACACCAAGATATTAATCTTATTTCTTCAGAGAATATGATTTTATTTTTATTTTTTTTAATTTTATTTATTTATTTAACTGAAACAGAGAGAGAGAGACAGCTAGAGAAAGAACACAAGCAGGAGGAGTGGGAGAAGGAGAAACAGGCTTCCCACCAAGCAGGGAGCCCAATGTGGGGCTCGATCCCAGGACACTGGGATCATGACCTGAGCTGAAGGCAGCCACTTAACCAACTGAGCCACCCAGGTGCCCCGAGAATATGATTTTAAAAGTGTACAAAAGATTATTAAAAGTAGATGAATTCTGTTTTGACCATGTTAAGAGTAATTTCTACTGGACTCACCCTGCTTCTGTAAATAACTAAAACCTAAGTAAAATATATGAACTTATTACTTTCAGAAACTGGAAAATGTGCAGTTTAGGATGAGGATTTCTAAGCTATGGGAAGCAGACAAAATAAGCCCTACAATCATCTTGGATATTCACTTGTTGCTGTTTCCTAACCATGGTGTAAGGAAGAAGCCAAACTGCACAATGCCTTCACTGAGTTTTGGAAACAGAAATTTACATTCTAGAAGAATTATGTTGCTGGAATTTGTGAGCCATGGATTTGGAGAAGATGGGATTATACTGAGGAAAAAAAATATCTCTGGAGGTTTATCTTTAATTCTGCTTCTGAGTACTAAGCTGCACATACATGAGATGAAAACCACAAGTAAGGAACGACTACTGAACAGTAGTAAGATGAGCGATTTTCAGAATTCCCAGAGGGCTAAGAGATGTTCATATTACTACCTGATAATGTAGAGAGATCTTATGGAATGCAAAGGTTTTCAATGAGAACTAAGAGTTATAATACCTTAATAGCAAGGCTGGACTAGAACAAATCAATAGGCTACTCAAGACATGAATTAAAACACTTTAATTGACTTAAAAAAATATCCAGTCAACTCACAAATAAGTTAACTGCCAGTCACAAAACAGCACACCACACACTAAATGAAGAAAAAGATCTGGACTTTCAAAACCATGATATTGGCAATATCCAACATCCAATCTAACTCATTCTACATGCAAACTTACCATACAGCAATTATTATAAATATGCTCAAGGATTAAAATAAAACATGAATATAATGGGGAGGAAATGAAAAATATAAAAGTAGATTTAATTGAATGGACCAACTATGGATGAAAAATACAGTAATTGAAATGAAAATTATATGGAATGAAATTAAAAACAGTTTAGACACTGTGGAAGAAAAAAAAATCACTGTAATTGATGATTCAGCAATAGAAACAATCTAAACAAATGCAAAAACGGTGTGTGGGGGGGGAACCTAAAAAAGAGATAAGAGACCCAATGACCTGGAACAATATGGGAAAGTCTAACATATATGTAAATGGAGGCCCAGAAAGTGAAATAAGGGGATCAGAAATGTATTTTATGAAAAAAAAACGTTTAAAATTCAATAAAACATTAAATTCAAGAATACAGAATGTAAATCTATACAAGCAGAACAATTACAAATAGAACCACAATAAGACACACCATAATTTCTGAAAGGCAGGAATAAAGAGAAAATCTTTTTAAAAGCCAGAGAAAAAGAGATACAAAAGAACAAAGATAATAGTAGACTTCTTGTGAGAAACAGTGAAGACAGATCCTGCACAGAACACTGCATTACCATAGTATCAATCCAGCACTAGCTCCAGTTTTTGTTCTGTGCCAGTGTAGCATCAGTTGTAGGAACGAATTAAAATGGCCTCAAGTACATTGAATGTACACACGAATCGAATCAGGCAAATATGTCTTTTCCATTCATATATTGAAAGAGGAAGGGAAATTTACATTCACTTAGAAGGGATAATTATATAATTTTAGAACATTATATAAATGTACCATATTGCTGACAGCAAGCTAAACATATTGGAAGAAGACATAGCAAGAACTATGGTAAGATACATACATTCCAGAGATGGGAGATAAACTCCATGAATATTTAAGGACATCTAACATCAGTGGTCTAGAGCATGCAGGGGCATTTTTGTACAGAAGAAAAATTATAATATTTTGCAATTCCCATGAAGGGGAAACAATACTTAGTAAACTTGGAATAAAAACATTGGAAGAATGGAAACAAGCAGTTTTAGGGAAGAGGCATATTAATGGATCTATTGAAATACAAAGATCTTTGTATTCCATGTTAATATCTAACAGGCAACATCTACCACTGAAGGATGCTAAACACTTAGTTAATGTCAGCCAGACTCTGCCATCAGAATCACCAATTATGGCAAAATGGACTTGTGCCAGAATACCTATGGTATTATGGATGTAGACTATTCATTGAGCCCACAGTGTAGGCCTCCACTGCCTGAGTTTCTATTTACTGTCTCTGACAAATGTACACCCTGCCAACAACAAGAAGAATACTGAACTCCAAATATGGCATCATCCCTTTTAGAAAAAAGAATGGCTATCTGATGGTAAGTTGACTACATTTAATTTTTTTCCAGCCTCTGATGGGGAAATAATTCATTCTGACTGAAATTTCACATTTTTCAGGTATAGAATTTTATTGCCTGTTCACATGGCTTTAGGCAGGATCACTTAGGAGCATTACAAGAGCTCATGAATTGTTTGAATCATTAACATAGTATGATGCATAATGTTACACCAAAGAACTCACTTTATAGCAAAAGAAGTGCAGCAGTGAGCACATGACCATGGGATCCACTGGCTCTATCATATAACAAACTTTCCAAAAGCTGTTGACCTGATAAAATGAAGAAATAGCTACTTGATATCACACCTTCATAACCATCTTGAAAATGAAACCCTGGAGGGAAGAGGCACTACACACCATGATGCCATACATCTATACTCTAAATCAAAGATCAATATAGAGTGCTGTGTTACCTGGGAATGGATGCCAAGAGGAAGAATTAGGAATAACCCCACTCAACATTAATTCTGATTATCAGCTATGGAATACATACTTACAATCTCTGAAACAGTGGTCTCAATGGTTTTGTTTGTTTGTTTGTATTTACATAGGGAAGCAATCCACCATGGGATACAAGCCAACATAGAATCACAACACAGTTAAGCTTTAGCTGCTGCCTGATCATTCTAGGTTCCTTTTGCCTGAAGCCCATCAAACAAAAATAATTAGAATAGAATAGAAAGAATAGAATAGAATAGAATAGAATAGAATAGAATAGAATAGAATAGAATAGAATAGAATAGAATAGAAGAATAGAAGTTAGCTACCATACTGGCAGAGGTAATTGATCATCACAAGGAAGTAGTCATTTTGCTTTCTAATTCATCAGGAGGCAAATGATTGGCACTTGGATAATCCACTTGAGGCATGCTTTGATAACTCTATTCAGTTTTAACTGTAAATGACCAACTGCAGCTACCATACCCTGATAGGTTCATGTTAATCAGTTCAGACTCCTCAGCAGATCTGGGTCACCCCACCAAGCAAGACAACCATTTGAGGCAGAGGGGAATCCAGAATGGGTAATCAAGAATGGAAGTAGTGAGTGTCAGTTCTGGTCTTCAAACCAACTAAAAGCAGGAGTGGCAGTTGTTCATATTATCTTTTTTCTCCCTGAATATTTTCCTAGCAAAAGAAACAAACCAGAACTCTGAAGATTCTGTCCCGGATGAAATGAACTTACTATATAAAGCAACTAAATCCATGCAATGCAAGGAGTGAGCTATGGTGGACAAAGTGGTGTCTCATACAATACGTTTTTAAGACCAAAGAACTCACTCCCTCAACTTTCAGAAGTCTGTGCTACCAATGAATCACAGCTCTGACTAGGGATTCCCCTAGCCCAAAGGGAGTTGCCTTGCTGAAGTTTGCGTCCTTCCCCAGGGAGGTTTCTGGGCTAAAAAGGCCCAGCTCCCTTTTCTTAGTTGGAGATGTTGGAAGGGCCATTCCAACTTCAAAACTCCTTATCAGATTGACTTGAAGTGTCAGGTCCATTCTGCTACCCTTACTCCTTTAAAAGTGTTATTATCTAGCGCATGTTGTATTTAAATGCCTGCATGCAAATATGTGTCTTAAAGTCAGTTGTCCTGAAAATTTGACCAATGACAAATTATTTCGAAGGACTTGCATTAATTAATTAAAAATTAATTATTTTTATTTATTAATTAAAAATTATGTATAATCGTGGTGCCTGGCTAGTTCAGTTGGTAGAGCATGAGACTCTTGATCTTGGGGTAATGAGTTTGAGACCCATGTTGGATGTAGAGATTGTGTACATAGATACATACATAGATACATCCATAAAACAAAAAAATAGAAGGAAATCCACTTAAAAAGCCACTACAGATTCACTTACACAGGAATTAAGACTTTTTATTATGCAGGCATAGTATTAGAAGCTGGAAATACCAAGTTATGTAGCCATGGTGGTATTCCCTATGCATGAGAAGTAGTTTTATTTTACTTTTATTTATCTGACTTCCTATAACTGTAAACTGTGGTTAGATAACCTCTATATTATTAACCTCTATATTATTCCATATATTTTAAAATGTTGTACTTGATTTTTCTTTTGTATATTAAACCATGATATTTCTTTAACACTGTAGCTCTCTCTTCATAAACATAGTTTTCCCCTCTAGAATACAATTTGTTAACCTGGAGAAATGAAGGAGTGTTATGCATGCGGCATGATTGCCAAACAAAAGTCTGTCATGCAGACAAATATTGAGACTACCTTGTTTTTCTTGGAGGATTCAGTACTTCGAGACAGATTTTGCTCTTCAGAAACTTGGCTATTGTGTTTAGTTTATTACCCATCCTTGTCTAATTAAAATTGTAATAGCTAACATATAAAATGCCCATAAAGATTCTGATTTGTTTTAAAATAAATGTTCAAAGATTTTATTGTTTTTATTCCTAACAGTTCATTTTCTTCTGTTGATTGTTTTTCTTAGTGAATGATTTGTCATCACAGAAATTGTTCTATTCAGAACAATTCAGAATTAGCCTGGGTGGCTCATTCAGTTAAGTGTCTGACTGTTGATTTCAGCTCAGGTCATGATCTCAGGGTTGTGAGATTGAGCCGCGAGTTGGGCTCTGCACTGGGTGTGGAGCCTGCTTGAGATTCTCTCTCTCCCTCTGCCCCCCCCGCCTCCCCCTCCTCTCTGTCCCTCTCTTAAAAGAAAAAAAAAAGTCAAAATGATTTAGTAAATTATATGTATATCTGGGAAAAGTGGCACTAGATCAACTTCAAATATTTTAACTCTGAATCTAATTGAACTAGTATGAGTCATTATTCTCACAACAAAATATTCTTGAAATTAGTTTTAAGAAATATAGTGATTCTGGGGCGCCTGGGTGGCTCAGTCAGTTAAGCGTCTGCCTTCGGCTCAGGTCATGATCCCAGGGTCCTGGGATCGAGTCCCTGCATCGGGCTCCCTGCTCCGAGGGGAGCCTGCTTCTCCCTCTGCCTGCCGCTCCCCCTGCTTGTGCGCTTTCTGTCTCTCTCTCTCTCTGACAAATAAATAAATAAAATCTTTAAAAAAAAAAGAAATATAGTGATTCTAATATACTGATTGAGGATATATAGACAATGTCTATATTTCTGAGCAATTTATTTAACATTTTAATTTATTTAAATTATTTATTTTATTCCAGACTAGATTCTTGGTTAACTTCAATAATTTTGCCTTCTCTTAGAGGAAAAAATCTGAGTTAGATAGAATTTTGGCAGAAATATGAAAAGGAACTCTTTTTTCTTCTGAAAGTTATATACTAACTTTCTTTATGACTAATGTATGGATAACTCTAATCAAACATATACCAGATAGTAGCATTGAATATGTGGTAGTTGAGGAATATTTCTGGTTGTCTGTTGTCCTAGCACAATGATTAACAGAGATCTTTCTTAATTCTTAGAAGTGTCCCATTTGGGTTAATAAATTATGTTGTCATTCTATGTGTAGATTATCAAGTTTGTGCTTCTGTACAGTCTCTCTTAACTCTTTTCTCCTATCTAGTCTCACAAAAATATAGCCTTATGTACTGCTTTTGGAACTCTGTGAACCCAGGGACCAGTTTCTGACACATATTAAATGTTCAGTTTGATCTATTGCATTAAAGCTAAATTTGCTAAGAGACCACTATGCTACCACAGTGCTACCATATACTGTGTGAACCTTGTGAAATAGACCCTAATCTCATTTTATAAATTAAGACAATTGACAATAATTACCTTGGTCTAAGTCATATAAATAGTAGAGAATTATAATTATATAATTATTTTATACATTATTTATTTGTGAAATATGAGCATCAACTACATATTTGCTGAAATTACAAAAATGGGTAACATATAATCCAGGTACTCAGAAATTTTAGCATCTTAATAAATAGTGGTAATATTAATTGAATTCAAGCTTCTGGTTCTTTTTTAAGCTTTATTAAGGTATAATTAATATACCTAAAATTCACATATTTAATATACACTTTTTTGATAATTTTGGACATATGCATGTCATATGAAACCATCACCATAACCAAGTTACTAAATATACCCATGACATCCAAAAATTTCTTGTATTCTTTTGGGTGTTTATATATGTATGCATGTGCATGTGTGTGTGAAGAACACAACATGAGACCTATCCTTTTAATATATTTTAAAGTCCCCAATACACTATTGTTAACCATATGTACTATGTTATACAGCAGTGCAGCAGATCTCTAGAACTTATTCATCTTGCATAACTGAAACTTTATACCCACTGGGCAACATTTCCCATTTCCCCTTCCCCTGAGTCCCTGGCAACCACCATTCCATTCTCTTTTTATGACTTTGTTTTAAAATCCTCATTTAAGTGGAATCATGCAATCCTTGTCCTTCTGTGATTGACTGATTTTACATAGAAGAATTTCCTCTAGATTCATCTGTGTTGTCACGAATAGTGGATTTCTTTCTTTTTTCTTCTTTAAGATTTATTTATTTGTTTTAGGGAGAGAAAAAGGTCATGAGGATGGGGGGCAGAGGGAGAGAGAAGGAGAGGAAGCAGACTCCCCACTCAGCAGGGAGCCAGACGTGGGGCTCAATCTCAGGACTCTGAGATCGTGAGCTGAGCCAAAACCAAGAGTTGGATGCTTAACCAACTGAGCCACCCAGGTGCCCAATAGTGGATTTCTTCATTTTTTTAAGCCAAATAATGTTCTGTTGTGTATAAATGCCATATTTCTCTACTCATTCATCTGTTGATGAACACTTGTTTCCCCCCCCAAAATCTTTGATATTGAAACTACGTGTTGCAATGAACATGAGAGTACAGTATCTCTTCGAGATCCTGATTTAAATTCCTTTAGATAGATACCCAGAAGTGGTATTGCTGGATCATATGATAGTTCTATTTTTAATTTTTTAAAGAAACTACTTAATGTTTTTCATAGTGGCTGAACCATTCTACATTCCCACCAACAGTGTGTGATGGTTCCAGTTTCTCCACATACTTGTCAACACATGTTATCTTTTGGATATTTTTATAATAGCCATCCCAACAAGTGTTAGGTGGTATCTCGTCGTGGTTTTGATCTGCATTTTTGTATGATTTTAATGATGTTGAGCACACTTTCATATAAGTGGTGGCCACCTATCTGTCTTCTTTGGAAAAATATCTATTTGAAAGTCCTTTGCCTATTTTTCGATTAGTTTTTTTTTGTTTGCTTTGCTACTGAGTTGTAGGAGACTCATGTATTTTAGATATTAACCCTTATCAGACAGTGATCAAGACAGAAAATCAATAAAGACAGAGAATTTGAACAATACCATAGACCAAAAGGACCCAAGAGACGTATACACAATATCCCATCCAATAGAAAAAGAATACACATTTTTCTCAATACTACACAGGACATTTTCCCAGATAGATCATGTTAGGCCACAAAACAAGTCTTAAATTTAAGACAATAAAAATCATATCAAGTACCTTTTCCTGCTACAATGGTATGAAACTAGAAATCAATAACAGGAGGAAAATTGGAAAAGTCAAACTTCTAATCTTTTATCTAGCACTCTTATAACCATAAATGTAACACTTCTCTTACTCCTATCAACATGAATACAACGCACAATGCATTTTCATTAGCCATGGTGTACCTACATAGGTTTATGAGGTAAAATATGAAAATTTCTGTCCTCCAATGATTTTCTTTCTTCTAATTTCTTCATATTAGAGTGTATGTCCCTGAAATGTTTTCAGAGGCATAGCCCGGTGATGGGTATTAAGGAGGGCATGTACAGCATGGAGCACTGGGTGTTATACGAAAACAATGGATCATGGATCACCACATCAAAAACTAATGATGTATTGTATGGTGACTAACATAACATAATAAAATAAAAAAAAAAACAATGAAAAAAGCTATATGTAAAATATATTTAAAATAATTATTCTATTCATAAGCTCTTTCATACACACACATACATACACCATACACCTTCTTTTCCCTTTACATGAAGTCATATTGATCATAAAGGGTGATACACAAAAAGTGATCATAATTACCACAAAAAGGACAATATATGACTTTAAACATGTAATGTGTTGTATTTTATTTATTTTTGGTTCTTTACAAAGGTAAGTCACTGGTAGTAACAGACGTATATAATTATTTTTAAATAAAATTCAATTATACTCTGCAAGAGTAATCTAGGAGAGTTGTCTATTCAAAGGAAATATTTTCTCCAGAATTTACTCTTATATTGCATTTGCACTTTTATTAAGATAGTGAATTATATTTAATGAATATATAGTATCTTTCTTCCAGACAAAATTATGAAAATTGCTTTAACCAAGACTAGAAACTTAAAATATTAAGAGTCAATAACTTTTAAGATGCAATTTCTTGCCTTACATTTCATTTGATGGCAAAGGCAATTAACAGCTCCATGTAAGACTAATCACATAAGTAAAATTGGTACAAACTAGAATTTCAAAGGGAAAATATGCATAATTCATAATTAAATGATAAACTATAATACATTCATAAAGTATCCTGGAAAATTTTCCATGAGAAGAATATGTATTCTGCTGCTATTGGATAGAATGGTCTGTATATGTCTGTTAGGTTTAATTGGTCTAAAGTATTTTTCAAAATCAGTGTTTCCTTTTTTATTTATTGTCTGTATGATCTATCCATTGTTGAAAGTGAGGTACTGAAATCTCTTACTATTACTGTATTGTTGTCTATTACTCCTTTCATATCTGTCAGTATTTGCTTAACATATTTAGATCCTCTGACGTTGAGTGTGTATATACTTAACGATTGTTATATCCTCTTGATTAATTGATCCCTTTTCATAATATAATGACCTTTGTTTCTTGCTACTGTTTTTTAACTAACATCTATTTTGTCTAATATAAAATAACTATTTCTGCTCTCTGGGTTTCCATTTGCATGAAATATCCTTTCACATCCCTTCACTTTGAGCCTATCTATATCCTTGTAGCTGAAGTGTATCTCTTGTAAGCAGGGTCTTATTTTTTGTTGTTGTTGCTCTTTTATTTTGTTTTAATCCATTCATTCACTCTATAACTTTTTTTGGAGAATCCAGGCCCATTAACCAGCTTTGGGGGCCTCAGCTATTGGTGTGCACTTCCATGGCTGTAAGATCTTGCCACAGGTCTGCATGTGGCACTGGAGGCCAGTGACAGGTATCAGGCCAGCAGTGTGCAAATACATGGCTGGAGGGGTTGGCCTCTAGGATGCACATAGCAGTAAGGTTAACTTTGGGGGTGTAGCGTGGCATTTCACATTAATGTAGCCACAGAGGCCTGGCCTGGCTGCTGGTGCATGTCCAGGGCTACAGCGGGGGTCAGAAAAAGAGTGGGGAGGGACTCAGGTGGCTGGAGTGAATGCAGATACCTGTGGCGCAAAAACCAGTGAAATCCGCAGGGCTTCAGTTGCAGCTGTCCTGGCCATTGATTTATTCAGTGGTGAAAGCCCCTGATGGTTGTCTGCAGAGCAAACTAGGGCATGGTGGCTGTTTCTGCTGTTTCATTGAATACAATTTTAGGAATGGCAATAAATGTGGACAATGACGTCCCATATAACAATGATGTCTTCATCAGCCTTTAGTACATATCATAGCTCAATAAAATTTTGATGATCTTGGAAAACATAAGAAATATGTGTGGCTCATTAAGAATTACAGAGTGGTAAGTACAGATCCTAGTAGATTTTTCATCTCTTATTGATCAATGAGATCTGATCATCTCTGTATCTGATCTTATCTGATACAACATAAAAGGTTGTATGTCATTATTCTAACACCAATCCCTTGTATTCTGACATAGAAGAACTTCCAACTATAGCGTTAACTGATGAAGAGAACAAAACAGAATTTGATTCCAAACAAGTAATAAATAAAGCAAAATATATTCATTTATATGTACATATGCACATAAAACATTGAAACAATTCTAATATATAATTATCAAAATTTCAAGAGAGTGTGAAGAGTAGCTAAAGGATTATTTTATACTTTATAGAATTATAAATTATTTTCATTTTAAAAATAGTATACTTATGTGTTGCTACTTTTTTCTCTAAGGGGCAAAATTATATCGTAAATTTTTCAAATTCTGAAATAGATTACTGGTGTTGCATATAATTTTATTTATAACATTTTGGCATTTGTAGTGCTTTTTACTGACCTTTAATTTGTTTCAGTTTCTAATATTGTTAAAGAAAAATCACACTAGACAAGTTAAACAGGTGAGGAAGACTTTCTTTAAGACTACCGCCAAAGGGAAAAAGATTAAACTCACCTCCACTGAAATGAGAGCTCAAAAAGAGTTTAAGCACTGGCGTGAGCTAGTACAAAAGCTAGTACAAAAGCACAAGTTAAACAGGTGAGGAAGACTTTCTTTAAGACTACCGCCAAAGGGGAAAAGATTAAACTCACCTCCACTGAAATGAGAGCTCAAAAAGAGTTTAAGCACTGGCGTGAGCTAGTACAAAAGCTAGTACAAAAGCACAAGTTAAACAGGTGAGGAAGACTTTCTTTAAGACTACCGCCAAAGGGGAAAAGATTAAACTCACCTCCACTGAAATGAGAGCTCAAAAAGAGTTTAAGCACTGGCGTGAGCTAGTACAAAAGCACAGGGCTGGGGTGGGAGGCACTTTGGAGAAGGCCAAGTGTGTCTGCTCTTTGGTGCATATCAGAGTTAGGCTCCTACCTTCCCACACCGAGTTAGGGTCTCTATATTTCTTGATGATTACATTTCAAAGAGATGGCTCCCAGGTCTTTGAGAAAGTCATTCCTGGGTTGTAAAGCTGGTAAGATGCTAGGGGAAGATTTATATCCCAAAGGGACAGAGAAAGAGTTTACAGTTGTAAGTTTCCCAAAGTAAGTTTTTTATTTTTGTTTTTGTTTTTGTTTTTGTTTTCCCAAGAAAAAGGGGCTCAGGGGCTTATAATCAGGAAGAAACCTGTCAAAAGTTTAGACAAGCTTAGGGGAATGTGAAGGCCTTCTTGGTCAATACTATGTATGTAACTATTCCAAAGAGAGCTCTTGACTTGAAAATAAGCAGACTTTGCCCTGGAGACCTTAACAAATCCTTTTCTCTCGCTTTTTCTTTTTTGCCTCAGTCTCAGCCTTCTCCTCCCCCTCGTCTTCCTCCTCTTCTTCCTCATCCCCTTCCACCTTCTCCTCTTCCTCCTTCCCTCCTTCTCCTTCTTCTTTTCTGTCTGTAACTGAGAAAAAGACCACCAAGATAAGCCACTACCATTTATAAGAAATTAAATTTAAAATATGTTAAAACAAAAATAAAAAGATAATATTGTTAAAGGTTTCCAACTTAATAAGCTTTTCCACCAAGTTATTTGATCAGCAATTTTCAAGCTTTAGTTAGTCTATTAAAGAGGGCACGTTCTGCGTGGAGCACTGGGTTTTATACGCAAACAATGAATCATGGATCACTACATCAAAAACTAATGATGTGATGTATGGTGAGTAACATAATATAAAAAATATATACAACATGTCAGGAAACAAACTGAGGGTTGCTGGAGGGGGTGTAGGAGGGATGGGGTGGCTGGGTGATAGACATTGGGGAGGGTATGTGCTATGGTGAGCGCTGTGAATTGTGCAAGACTGTTGAATCACAGACCTGTACCTCTGAAACAAATAATACATGTTTAAAAAAAGAAGAAGAAGAAGATAGCAGGAGGGGAAGAATGAAGGGGGGAAAATCGGAGGGGGAGATGAACCATGAGAGACGATGGACTCTGAAAAACAAACTGAGGGTTCTAGAGGGGAGGGGGGGTGGGTGGATGGGTTATCCTGGTGATGGGTATTAAAGAGGGCACGTTCTGCGTGGAGCACTGGGTGTTACGCACAAACAATGAATCATGGAACACTACATCAAAGACTAATGATGTGATGTATGGTGATTAACATAACATAATAAAAGAAAAGAATTGCAGGGTAAATTATTACAAACTTTTCTAAGTGTTTTTTCTCTTATTGCCTATGCAAGGAATCAATTATTTATATTTAGCAAAAGAAAATATCAATATAGTTTTGTTATATTTATGTAACTTTGAGTTGATATTCTATACAGATAATTTGTAAGTACAAATGTACTGACTTACGTACTCTTTCTCAGAAGTATGCAGGTCATGGACTATGCCTTTCTTTCCTGTAACTCAATGAATTAAGTCAGTGCCTCAACACAATGGCACTCCATAAGAACTGGACAAATTCACAAATGAATGATATTGTGGGTGTTTGGTCTGATGGTAATTGTAGGAAGATTGGCATTAGCCCTCATAGTATCAATTAAAACCCCTGTTATTTTTATGAAAAATTAAGTTCTTTAATTTAGCAATGTATAAAGGATTAAAAATCCTCCAGTGCTAGTTTTGAAAGCTCATTAATGCTAATAAGGACTTGACTTTTAATAGTTTTTCCCCAATTTTTTGGGAAAAATAAGTGTTCATTAGGTTAGTATATTCTTTTTATTTCTAAATTACTGCCTTTTTTCTCTAGTATTATTTTGGAATATCATTCAAATTCCTCTTCAAAATAATAGGTGGCCACTTGCAATAAAAAATCCTTCGACCACCTCTGTCTGGAAGAACTCTCAGCTTCCTTTTGGTAGCATTTTGAAAAGATTTCTTCTTCTTCTTATATTATTATTATTGTTACTTTAGTACAAAAATCACCCACTCTTTCTCAACAAGTTTTGATAAACATATGACTGTCCTGCCCTCCACCCTAATACTACTTCTGATTTATGAGCAACGAGATGGATGAGGGGGCAGGGGATGTCTTCTATGGGCATTGAGAGGAATCAGGAGATAAGGTTCAGGGTTCCCAGGTCTTAGATGGAACTTGGCCTGGGCTAGCCTCAGATTGGATAAGACTGTACTTGTCCCTTCCCTGGTGATGGGAACTGGCAAAGCCAAACAAACTTGAATCTGAGGCAGCTGTCACTGTTGGGACCCTGCCTTAGGTTCAGTGGAATTACCAACATGCCTAGGGATGGGGGGTAAAGGCAGAGGAAAACTACTTGATACAGAGCCAGTAAGCCAGTGTTCTCAAGCAGAAGACTCTTTTTATCAGATGAAATTTCAAGCAGAATGCCAACATGTAAAACAGAGTGGATCTACTCTGACCTGATTGAAGTGGGGCGTTCAGAGATCACGGACCATCATTTTCTTTGAGACATCTCCACAGAACCATGGTACTCTGTGAAGCAGCTCTAACCCTAGGATATCTGAAATGAAGAGTAAAAAATGGGCCCAGAGAGGTTAGGTAAATTTCCCAAGTCCCCTGCATCCCAGGCCAAAAAGCCTTTCCCTCCACTGCCTCCCTCTTTCACAAACGAACAGACGAACGAACAAAAACTGGTTATATGGACATAAGTATACTGCATACATGTTTATTTCATATGTAACATCTGGTAAGTTATCAAATGTAGCAGTCCCTGAGATGTCTATCTTAAGCCTATCCCACTATTGTATTTTATTTTTTTCTGTAAAAAAAGCATCTTAATTTTTTTCTTTTTTATTTCTTTAAATTCAATTAGCCAACATATCATTAGTTTCAGATGTAGGGTTCAGTATTTCATCAGTTGCACATACCATTATTGTATTTTAGATGAATTTAACTTTTTGGTTTTCCAGGTTCACAGCTAGAGAGGAATTTTGTCTTAGGATGAATCGTTTCTTGAGTCTCACCCATATATGATTTAGATGTTATTTAGATGAGACTTTGGATTTTTAAACTTTAGAGTTAATGCTGTAATGGGGTTTGGGGAAAGTAATTAATGAATTTACATATGAAAAGAACATGAATTTGGGGAGCTACGGGCAGAATGTTATAGACCAAATATTTGCTTCTCCCCTAAATTCATGTGTTAAACATTGCTTCTCCATTCCTCCTGATGTGATGATACTAGGAAATGGTGCCTTTAAGAGATAATTAGGGTTAGATGAGATAATGAGGGTGGAGCCTTTAATTTGTTTCAGTTTCTAATAGTACCCTTATAAAAGTTACCAGAGAGGGCGCCTGGGTGGCTCAGTTGGTTAAGCGACTGCCTTCGGCTCAGGTCATGGTCCTGGAGTCCGGGGATCGAGTCCCACATCGGGCTCCCCGCTCAGTGGGGAGTCTGCTTCTCCCACTGACCCTTTTCCCTCTCGTGCTCTCTATCTCTCATTCTGTCTCTCACAAATAAATAAATAAAATCTTTAAAAAAAATAAAAAAAATAAAAGTTACCAGAGAATGAGAGCTTGCTTCCCTTCTCTGCCATGTAAAGACACAATAACTTGGTAGTCTGCAACCCAGAAGAAAATTTTCACCAGGTTCGGACCAGCTAGCGCCCTGACCTTGGAATCACAGCTTCCATAACAAAAATAAATTTCTGTTGTTTAAAGCCACCCAGTCTATGGTGATTTGTTACAGAAGTCCAAACTGACTAAGACATTTATGTTATCACATTCCATTCTTACAATTAACATTATCTATATTTAAAAGATAGGAAGATTTACTTCAGAGATGTCATCTTAATGATATCCAGGTTGCAAAGCTATTATATTTTGGAGTTAAGTTTTGAATCTAAAGCAGTTTGTTCCAAGGCCAAACTATGCCTTGAGTTACTCTTCCTATATTCTCTTTATTAAATTATTGTGAAAAAAGAGTACACATGCTTAGATTTCTGCTCAGGTTTTCATCATTAAAATATAAGTACTGTACATGCATGGTTATTGAAGTCCATGTGTCTTCAGAGCACTTGAGAAAGAGAGAAATTACATGAAAAAAAATCTGAATTCTGTCCTCAAGAAGTTTATAATACAGTTAGAAATATAAGACAAAAAACAAATATATAAGGCTCATAGATTTCTTTTTTTGTGAACGGAACACAACATAAGATCTACCATCTCAGTACATTTTTAAAATATATATACAGTATTCTTAATTATAAGTACTCTGTTGTACAGTATATTTGTAGGATTTATTCACTTTGTATAACTGAAACTTTGTAGCCTTTGGCTACTACCCCCTTGTTTCCCTTTCTCTCAGACCTTGGCAACCACCATTCTATTGTCTGTTTCTATGAGTTTATTTTAGATTCTTCATATATGTGCTATCATGTAGTATTTGTCCTTCTCTGTCTGGCTTATTTCACTGAACATGTCCTCTAGATTCATCCATGTTGCTACAAATGCCAGGATTTTTTTTCTTTGAAGACTGAATATTGTTCCCTCATATATACATATCACATTTTCTTTATTCATTCATTTGTTGATGGACATTTCAGTTACTTCTATGTCTTGTCTACTGGGAAAATCATAAGAATGTGGGTATCACTTTAAAATCAATATACCCAGGATTCAGATTTCTGGATTATATGGTAGCTCTATTTTTAGTTTCTTGAGAAATTTGCACACTGTTTCCATAGTGGCTGCATGAATTCATATTCCCATCAATGTGTTCAAGGGTTCCCTTTTCTCTATATCCTGGCTGATGCTTCTTATTGGTCTTCAGTGTATTAGCCATCATAACAGGTGTGAGGTGATATTTCATTGTGGTTTTGATTTGCATTTTCTTGATATTTAGTGATGTTTATATATCTTTACATATGCCTATTAGCCATTTGGATATTTTCTTTGGAGCTATGTCTATTCAAGTCCTTTGCTCATTTTTAAACTGAGATATTGTTTTTAATTTTTAAATATTATTAATATTATTATTACTATTGAGTTGTTTGAGTTTCTTACATATTTTAGGTATTAACCCCCTATCAGATATATATTTTGCAAATACTTTCTCCCATTCCATAGGTGGCCTTTTCATTTTGTTGTGTATTTATTTTAAATAAAATCCACAAGGGAGAGATGGCAAACAACATAGAAAACAAATAGAAAAAAATAAACCTACTGCAAATGAATAATATAGCTGCACTGAAGAAAGGGGTGGAGGAGAATAATCTAGGTAACTTTTGATTTCATTTTAATTTTAGTTATCTTATGAAAAATAAAATGCTAATTTCTATGACAGACTGAGTTAGAGATATATTATCAGGAATAACATTCACCTTACAAGTGTGTACAGTGAAGATGAACATAATCCTGAATTAGTGGTTTGAAGAACAGAATCTATGTTCCTTGTTTGTCTTACAGTACATGACTCTGGCAAGTTTTTTGATGGATAAGAGTCCTGGCTTTCTCTTTTCTAAATGTGATGAAGTAATAATAATACTGGATTTGGGAATATAACCAACTTAATTCTTATATGTCGTTGTAAACCTAGACTTTTATTGTTGCTGTTTTGAGTCTCCATGACTTTGAATATGAGGATGATTATTATTAATCAGAGGGAGATTTTTGTTTTTTAGACTCAAACAGTAAGTGTGAGACTGTTTTTTAAGGTGCAAAGTTTAGGGGCACCTGGGTGGCTCAGTAGGTTGAGCTACGTACTCCGTGTTGGTTCAGGTCATGATCTCAAGGTTGTGGGATTGAGCCCCAAGTCTGGCTCCATGCTCAGCAGGAGTCTGCTTGGGATTCTCTCTCCCTGTCCCTCTCTCTCTCTGCCCCTCCCCTCACCTCTACCTTCTGCTCACACACGCTTTCTCTCTCTCAAATAAATAAATAAATATTAAAAAAAACAGTTGGAGTTTTATGCAAACAAACTTTATAGCAGTGGTTGTTTTTTGAGTAAGCCTCCTGATGACAGGAAGCATCTTATATTTTTTAACTCCGGTATTGGTCATGGTGCCTAGAGCATGATATGCATTCAGTTAATCAATGACTTCTATGGTATATATTAGAACATGGATTTATGTATTTCAAAGTGTAGAAACCGTGTGGTGCACACACCTTTTAGCTCTAGTGAATGGATTGCACGTTAAAAATTGTTAATACTTTACAGAGTTTGGTTATTCAGAAATTTTTTTTAAGATTTTATTTATTTGTCAGAGAGAGTGAGAGTGAGAGAGCATACAAGCAGGGGGAGTGGCAGGCAGAGGGAGAAGCAGGGACCCCACTGAACAAGGAGACTGATGCAGGACTGGATCCCAGAACCCTGGGATCATGACCTGAGCTGAACGCAGATGTTTAACTGACTGAGCCACCCAGGCATCCCTATTCAGAAAATTCTTAATGATTTTGCTCATAGCAGCAAGCCTTTGTGTACTTAAATCAGCAAATGTTGACACATCATAACACTAAAGTGAAATGGCATTAATGTGATCTATTATACTCTATTGGATATAGGGCTTGTGCTGTTACCCTACTTTTAATTGTCAAAGTCACTCAAGTCTTAAAACTGAGTAGGGATTTATAAACAGAAGTTAAGTGAATATTCTTGTAACTTAAATTTACCATGCATAAGTATCCAATTATTAAGCTTACATATAAATGTTTCTTTTTAAGGGCAATTCTAAAGGAAAATAGCATTTGTAACACATCTAAGCTACAAGTCACCTTAGTTTTAGAAGAAAATAATAATTTTTTTGGATAATTTATTTTTACTTATAAAATAATTGCATATGCTGTAGATATATATGATGCTCTAGAGACAAAATATAGCATTTTTTTCAGTGTTGTTTTTTATTTGAGTGTGATTTGATATATGATAGACTTTTTTTCTGGGCTAGCTCATACTGAGTGAAACTGTATATGAATTATTCAACAATATATTTTTCAACATTCTTCTTATTCCACAATATGAGGAACAAGTTTTACTTCCTGCAACAAATAATAACTAGGTTTAATGTGCTTTCCTAGAAGAGTTTAGATACAGTTCTAACAAGTAAGTTTCCAACTTCTCTTTGAATAATCAAATGTTGCAGATAGAAATCATGTCTTTGGAGTGGAAAAAATAATAATATTCAATATAATTGAGATTATTTGCAAATTTAGTGTTCTTCATTTTCCCTAACCTAGTAACATCTGTGAAAAAGTAAAATGGCAGCTGTCAGGTATGAGTGATGCATGGATTCATCAAATTACTAAATATGTCTTAAAATAATCATGGCATTATTTGATCTTTGTGTTCTTTGTAATTAGTTGTAAGTAAACTGCTCTTAAAGAATTGGGCCCAAGAGCATTAACAATGTATGCAAAGTTATATATGCAAGTTTAGAATTTTCTGGATATTTGGATATAAGTCTGATTATTTTTTTAAAGATTTTATTTATTTATTTGACAGAGAGAGACACAGCGAGAGGGAACACAAGCAGGGGGAGTGGGAGAGGGAGAAGCAGGCTTCCCATGGAGCAGGGAGCCCAATGCAGCGCTCGAACCCAGGACCCCGGGACCATGACCTGAGCCGAAGGCAGACGCTTAACGACTGAGCCACCCAGGCGCCCCATGATTAGTTATTTTAAATAATCTAATTATACTGTCTCTAGATATACAAAGTGAGAAAAGTAACTGTTCCTAGGATTTCAAATAAAATTCTTGGCTAGTATCAAAGCTTTTACATTAGTCCAGAAAGTCTTCAAATTCTGCTGTTCTTGGTTTGAGTTCATTAGTAAGATACATTTATAAGACTTGTCAATTAAAAATATATCTGATTCCCAACACTGTACATCATTTTCAGATGAAATAAAATAAAACCTATGTATAATTCATTTAGAAAATATGTATTCTATTCTTACAGGAAATGACCAACTTTGCTTTCACTTTTTAAGTAAAATATATACATGCACGTTATTAAGCTAACCAAATGATGGTTCTGAAACCAGAAAAGAATAAGTAAGAATAAGATAAAAAAAAAGAGAAAAGTATATTGGGGTGCCTGGGTGCCTTAGTTGATTAAGCATCTGACTCTTGATTTCAGCTCAGGTCATGATCTCGGGGTCATAAGATGGAGCCCCATGTCAGGTGTTAGATTCAGTGTGGAATCTGCTTGTCCCGCTTCCCTCTTCTCCTCACCCCATTTGCGTGCCCTCTCTCCCTCTCTCTGTCTAAAATAAATAAATAAAATCTTTTAAAAAAAGAGAAAAGTATAGACCAGTTTTACTTGTAAAAGTTTATTAAAAGTCCTAAGTAACATATTAACTATTTGAAAGCAATAGTATATTTAAAATCATAGCACTAGAATACCCAACTTTTACATCCACATGGATGGGACTGGAGGAGATTATGCTAAGTGAAATAAGTCAAGCAGAGAAAGTCAATTATATGGTTTCACCTATTTGTGGAACATAAGGAAGAGCATGGAGGACATTAGGAGAAGGAAGGGAAAAATGAAGCGGGGGAATCAGAGGGAGAGATGAACCATGAGAGACTGTGGACTCTGAGAAACAAACTGAGGGTTTTAGAGGGGAGGGGGGTGGGGGGATGGGTTAGCCTGGTGATGGGTATTAAGGAGGGCACATACTGCGTGGAGCCCTGGGTGTTACACAAAAACAATGAATCATGGACCACCACATCAAAAACTAATGATGTATTGTATGGTGACTAACATAACATATTGAAATAAAATAAAATTAAAACAAAACAAAACAAAACAAAACCCTAGACTTAGAAACTCCAACGGAAACCCTCAAGGGCCCCCTCCCTCTTTGGGAGCTTTATACTATCACTCAACAAATTTTGCTTTGCTGCCCACCAAAAAAAAAAATTAATTAATTAATTAATAAAATAAAATCATAGCACTATAATTGTATTACTGGGAATATAGAGGCCAAGATGTTAGAAAATGATACCCTAAAACAAAGTGGGTTAGCAGTGACAGATATTTATTTATCTTTTATATAATAGTCATAAATAAGCATCTAGCTGATGGGATAATTTTGCCATCCTTAATATGGATTCCAAGGATGTTCCAATCGTAAGAGGAAAAGTCTAGAATAAAGGAAATGACCCAGAAGTTTGTCACATGTCTTCTACTGACATATTTTGTCTTAAGCCACATAGGTAAAATGAGCTGCAAGGGAAATTAGAAAATGCTGTCTTCAGCTGAGGAGCCATGATCCCTCTAGAGAAAGAAAGAGGAGAATGGACACGGGAGCAGAGGTAGTAATCATACTGTTATGGAGACCTCTGCCATTGCCCATTTGAGTGTACCCATTGTACTGTTCTTCCTGCAAAAAGAATATACATTTCTTCTCCAAGGAAGAAAATCAACCGTGCTATCAGTTATGGTATCTGGCTGACAGTGAGGGAACTCTGGGTTGATGCAAAGTCCTTTTTATTATGTCTTGTCAGGGTTCTATATAGCCTGGTATCATATTAACTGAAAGAAAAGTTGTTCTCCCTTCTCTACACCCCACCACAGACATATTACATAATGTGGAATTGAAATAAGAAAATTATATTTCATCTATTCAGGGCATAAACAATGAAACTCCTATCATTCAGTTGCCCCTTTCTAACACAGGGAAAGGTTTTAAAAGTCTCCTTCCCATGCTCGCTTCAGCAGCACATATACTAAAATACAGAGAAGATTAGCATGGCCCCTGCGCAAGGATGACATGCAAATTCGTGAAGGGTTCCATTTTTGCCCCACATTGGGCTCCCTGCTCTGTGTTCCCTCTCTCGCTGTCTCTCTCTCCATCAAATAAATAAATAAAATCTTTTTAAAAAAATAAATAAAATCTCCTTCCCCTGGTAATGGAATAAATTCCTTATTTAGCCTATTTGACAGCCCAATATTCAGCTCTATTCGAGTAATTTCTTTCTCATTGTTTTTCATGGCCCCAGCATTAATTTTGAATCCATTAATTTTATCCCATTTGTTATTGTCATTCACAGCCCAAACTACAGAACTTTCATAGGCAGCTTCCTGATGGGACAAGTTTGGTGATATGAAGATTGCATAGGGGGTTGAATTTATGTAGGCCAAACTTGTGATTTCTTTGAAACAAAATTCTCTCTAAATATCTGCAAGATTCAGGAACTATTAATAAATTCTATGTGAAAATAATGCATGTAATTTTTTTTTGTTCCAGTAATTGTTCATAAAGTCATCAAATAATGTGGTAGCTTTAAAGCACATATGTCTCTTGGAGAAATAGGGAAAAGGTAGTTATATTTTCATAAGACTTTAAAAATGCTATCTAAAATACTTAGTTTTCATGAAGGAATTTCCTTTCCCTTGTTAGAAATTATTCTGATATTAGAAAATCTCAGAAACTCTTCATCTGACAATAAATTAATTTCAGATGACTGGGATTGAAAAAGTCAACAGAATAGGAAATAAGCTAATTAGTGATACAAGAATTAGATGGCTTAGTTTTAGAATAATGATATATAACCTTTTTTACATTATAAGAAAATAAAATCCTTATCAGAAGATAGGTGAAAAATTCACCAGGATTTCCACAACTCGTAGAAAACTCTACCAATTCTTAGTAGAATTATCCTGTAACTCTATAATCATTCTGTAAGTTTTTAATAAACCAAACATATTTCTTATGTTGTCCAAAATTCATCAAATTTTTATTGGGCTATGATATGTACTAAAAGTTGATAAAGATAACATTGTTATTTGTGATGGTATTTTCAATTTTTATTGCCATTCCCAAAATTGTATTTAAAGGAAATTATGTTCATGTTTCTCTATAGACAGAAATTGTGAAATAATACATAAGCACACTAATTTGAGCAACCTTGAATGGGTTTCTATAAAAAGTGAAGCAGTAAAGAGTAGAGAATAAATTTTTATTCACTATATTGAAATAAATCTCTCATAAGTATATTTCAGTTAAGCTTCAGCAATAGGAAAAATAACCTTAAATGTAGCATTCAAGGAGATATAAGTAAGCTCTATTCTGAAAAATATCTATTTCAGGATGAGTTAAAAGCAGTAGAAATGGTTATGGATTTTATTAGTGCTAGCACAAACCACTGATAAGAAGCCATTCAGTAGAATTGTTTGGAAAGAAGAGAACTATAAATCACAAATTAATCTTAATCAGGAATTATAAGAAAAGGAAATGAGGGAAAGAGGAACGTTACCTTTCAGTATAATGGCACATAAATTAGATGCATTCACTTACAAAAAAGAGAAAATTATTTGTAATGGTTGTATACTCTTTCTTTCTATTTAATGTTTGAGTTCCGTTTTCCATGACCTGTTGGGATTTTTCTTACAAATATTTCAGACAATATTGTTGTCTTACTTTATACAGTATTCCTAAATTTCTATGGTAAGTTTTAAAACATTGATGGATTTTGAAATACTTTAAGAAAACGAGGTAATATGTAAATAACAAGCATGAGACATAAATCTGATTTGGGCTTTTTAATTTTAACTTTCTTTCAGTTTTTGCTCAATAATGGACAAAATTTGACTCATAAGAAGTTTAAAATAGTTGTAAGCAACATTGTCAATCTAGTAACATTTCAGCTATAACAGTAGCAACACTACATTCAACACCAACCAGAAATGTTCTTCCTTGGAAATTTAACTTTCCAGCCATATTTTAAGGGTGTAGAAAAAAAGCATGTGTGGTGTAGATCTCCCAAACTATATTTAAATGTTTCATATTTAAGCATTCTCTAATAAGAGAATGGAGAAGAGTGAAGCCTGTCCTTTGTTATCACAACATAGATGATTGTCACAGTGCAATGGTGGCATCTGTTGGCATGTGGTATATATGACATGAAATTGCTTGGATTTTTTCCCAAGTCTTGCTTTCCTAGAGCATGCCATGTCTAGATGCTGAGAATATATGTTTCAGTCAGCACTTTCAATATGTGATGAACAAATTGAAAGCCAACACTAAAAACAATCAAGAAGATTTTTATTTTTACTACCATTCATAAAGAAGGATGAGAAAAAAAAACAAAGTCAATATTTAGCTCATGACAGTTCTGTGTTTGTCACCGTGCTCCAAGCTTATTCAGATATGGCATACTAAATGTGTAACAAACGAAGGTCAGAAAGTCTACTATAGATGATAATAGATCGATAGATAGATAGATAGATAGATAGATAGATCGATCGATCGATCGATCGATCGATCGGAGAGATCAGATAGATATAACAAGCATTGAGCTACACAATGGAAAGTAAAAAGGAGATTATGGCCCTAGGAACTTTATAGGCTCATCATAAAGGCATATTAAATAGAGGATCATAGAAATATGCAGTTACTCATGAGAATAAATTAACAAAAATAACTGTATGAAGAAAAATAATTCAGGAAGATAATGTCAGGATAGTGTAGATGTACTAGAGATTACACTATTCTATAAACAATGTTCTAATCAAAGTAACCTTCTTCTATGCCTTTTATTTTGTGACAGAAATGGTTAATTGATTCATAATTTTTTTCCACCTAGAAATTTAATTCAACAAATTACTGAACTTTGCAGTTAGCGCACTGAGTTACAGCAGAGATGCCTTATTGTGGTGACTTTGGTGTACTGAGAGCTACATGGAATGGCTACATTAAGGGCACTGTATCTCTGTGCATTCAACACCCCAAGGCTGAGCCAACTCAGGACAATGTCCCAATCTAAGAACTCTTGTCCCAAATGGAATGTGTTTCTTTCAAAGTACCTTTATTAACTCCTCATTTATCTCTTTTTTCCAGAATCCGATAAGGCAATCTCTTACTCTCCCAACACAGGGAGCCCTGCAGTATGCACTGCCAAACTTGTCTCTTGAGGTATGTAAAAACAGAACTGTGTTACACTATGGCTGGTTGTGGGCATGAGTATTAATCTTTTTTTTTTTTTAATTCTGTGTATTATCATGTTTTGACATAAAAAAAGCAAAACCAAAAACAAAACACCTTCCACTTTAGGGAAAGACTACCCCTCCCTGGCTACCCAATTAGCCAATTCTTAGAGATAGGAAGGAACTCACAAAAAAGTCTTTGATATGCAGACTAATCAAAACAGAGCCATACTTTGTTCTGGCCTGTGTACCCCAGGAGGCAATATTCCCCTGTTTAATCATCTCAGGGCCTCGTACTAATCAACTAGTGACCTAGAGCATGGAGCCTGCTGAAATCACTCAAACAAGCCAATCCTAATTGTTTATCCTCGCCTGTCTTACCCTTCCTGTGTAAACCCTAATAAAGACTCTGGCTTAAACCTATTGCTTCACTCTGTTTCTGCTTCCTTCCCAAAACCTGGTATTCCTCCTGAGACCCTACAAAGTGAGCTGTGCCTCTGGTTTCTAGGGGAACTGTCATTAACACTGAAATTTTCTTTCAGTGCATTAACCTCTCCATGTCATCTCTCAGTCACCTTTATAAATTAAGACCCAGACACAGAACAGCAAATTTCAGAGAAAAGGACGTAGAGAAAATCAGTTATTTGGCCCTTATATTGCATTAAATGAACTTAATGAAATATGTCCTTGTATTACAAAAAGAAAAACAAAAAAAAAAAACAAAAAAACTTTGATTTTTGTCAGAGAGCACTTTTTCTCACAAACAGAAAGCTTTGGACTATTATTGATATAGAAGAATAAATTTACTTATTTGTACAAATACTGCAAATAATTCTGCCTGTTTGGAGACATTGAGATATGGAGCCTGGAGCATTCTTCCTGGCTATCAACAATCGTCAAGTTCCATACATAATTGCTCTATTTTCCTTCAATCTGAGTAAACACTACCCACTTAAATGCTGATAGAGCACAATGTATAAAAAGAAAACTTTATGCTACCCTATGATCAATGAAAAAGATTCCTATTTTATCATTGTTAAAGTTTGCTATGAAAGTAAGAGGGCATAAAATTTTGAATAGCTATTAAGTAACTCAAAGGTTTTTGACAATCTTGATAAAAAATATAGAAGTTCCATGAAAACACAAGAGTGTGCACAAAAATTTAGAATCGGGTTGACTGATTTCACCCAACTACTTCAAGACCTAGAGACCTACTGTACCCAGTTACTTTTAAATTTTTTTTTTTGGAAAATCTATTGCTTTCTCTATGAAACTAAGAGTACTTGGATCCAGAGTCATACTGGAACATATGTGAACTATTTCTTATCGTTGGGGACCTAAGAAGAATAGTTTGGAGAGTGCTGGAGGCAAAGGCCAGATTGGAGCAGAGTCAGAGGGAGTGTGAAGAGGTGAGTAGGAAACGGGGAGAGAGGATGGACAACTTTTTGGAAGGGCTTTACTCTAAAGTGGAGATAGAATTAAGACACTTGTGTTTATTTTTAGATACTTGTACAAATCAGTTCAGACTTAATCATGGTACATGTCTCTATACAAGCGTGTCTAAAGTATAATATAATATGTGGACTGGGGGTAGTTCAGCTTGGTCATAACATGGATGGGCATCCTAATAGCAGCTACTACTAAGTGAGCAGTCAGCATGCAATAAGCACTCTTCCAAGTGCCTCACATACATAATCATATTTTCAGCATGTGCTTATGTGCATGAACACACACACACACACACACACACACACGAATAGAAATATCATTATCTTATGTTTGTAGAAAGAAACCAAGCCATAGGCAAGTAAATGATTTGTTAAAGACTACAAATATATATAGTTGGAGAACAAAAGTCCAAATGGTACATTTTTGTTACCAAAATGGGTACCCATTCTATTATATAAAACTCTTTCTGCTTTGGGATTTGGCGGAGGAAAACCCAGAGACTAGGTTAAAGCACATTATATAGAGGCCAAATGGCTTGAGATGAGTCTGTAAAGACAATGAGTGAGATTTTTTTGAAGCTTATGTGCCCCTTGAAAGTGGCTTAAAAGTGACAGTGGTACCTATGAAAGGTTTGCACATGTGAAAGAGATTTTGACAGTGAAATGGCTAGAATTCAGACTATTCCAATAGACCATAAGATAAAGGCATAAAGATCATACTCATTGTATAATCACAGGCATAGAGAAGGGGGAATGAATTCTAGAAAATGAATCATCTGCCCTGAGACATGTGGGCAAGGGGGAGAGAGAAAAAAAATCTAATATTCAGTTCCAAATTATGAAACTTAGTGAATATGTTATCAAAAGCAAAAACAGAGTTGGTTTGGGTAAAAAATTAGTGGGATTGTCTTAAACATAGTTTCATAACATGGACAACTATTTTTAAAACATGAAAATGGAACTCAGGAGAGGGATTCTAATGGTAAATGCAATTTTAGATGTCATCTGCCTAGAATTGATATCCATTAAATTAATTCAGAAATATTTCATCACCTACTCTCCTTTGAGCACTGAGTTAGGTGTTGCAAGGATTGAAATAGAGATCTAATCTTCTCTCAGCAATTTTGCTGCAAAATAAAAAATATAAATACATAAACAGGTAATTAAAATATATTGTGGTAATTGCTAAGAAGTCAAGGTAGATATTGTATTACCATATGTGAGAGGCCCTAATCTAGATTTGGAGATAGGTGCCAGGGAAAGCTTTCAGAGTATATAACATTTTCATGAGAGAAATAAGAAAATGTGCAAAATATAGAAGTTTGGAAAACATCTGAAAATAATGGCACGAGAATCAAAGAAGGAACAATTTCCTAGATATAGGACAAGGCAATATATAGACTTTTTTTTTTTTTTTGGTAAGCCCTGTGAAATAGTGATTTAAGAGATGTTTGACAATTTCCACATAAAGCTTTTAGATATAAAACTAGAAGAGTGCATGTGACTTATAACTGAGTAGCTCCTCTCAGACAGAGGGAAGGCAGCTCTCTGAACATAAATTAAAGAATACATGTCTGTTTAGGAAGCAGAGACAGGAAACAAGGGCTGACACCTTCAAAAAAAAAAAAAAAAAGAAAGGTAAAGCATAATAGTAAGAGAAAAATGTAAAGGTTTTGGCATGAAGGCAGAGAAATCTCTTATACTGATCAAAATCTAACAGACCAAGATAAAGCTAGTCCCTAGATCCTGAACACTGAGCCAGTGCAAACATAGAGAAGGGTTAGTGAACAGCAAGCATCCAACATCAGAAGGAATTTCAAATGTGTGTCATCCTGTTTTTGTTTTGTTTTGTTTCTGATGGCTCTTCAATTGCATAGTTTTCCATTAGATTGGACAAAGACATCTGGTCCCTTTTCAATGGAGAAGAGTCACCTAAATAAGTGATCTGTTGTACAAATAATCTCCCTTTCCTCTTGCTTATGTCCATAGTTTCTCAGACTCAAACAAATGCTGATTTTTAATGCTACAGTCTGCTTACAGTCAAAGGACCTATGAACTGGGACTGGAAAGAAATGATTTGTCAATCCATGAGAGACCTCATGCTTGCTTTCAAGTATCATGCAGTGTTTGTCATTCTATGACTAGCTTATTTCACTTAGCATAATGTCCTCCAGGTTCATTGATGTTGCAAGTGGCAGGATTTCCTCCTTTTTTAAGGCTGAGTAATATTGTGTTATATGCATATTGTATTCATCTGTTGATGGATACTTTGGTATTTCCATATCTTGGCTATTGTGAATAGTGTTGCAATGCAAATATCTCTTTGAGATTCTGATATCAATTTTTTTGGATATATATCCTAATATATATTGGGATTGCAGAATCATTTGGCAATTTTATTTTCTTTGTTTTTTTTTTAGGGGGGTGGAGGGGCAGAGGGAGAGAGAGAATCTTAAGCAGGCTCCATCTCACAACCTTGAGATCATGACCTGAGCTGAAATCAAGAGTTGGACACTTAACCAAATAAGCTACCCAGGCACCCCTACAGTGATCCTCTTAAATGAAAAATATATCATGCCAGTCTTCTCCAAAATGTGCAATGCCTCCTCATCTCATTCAGAATAAAAGTGGGAGTTCTTATAAAAGCAGATCTACAAGATCATAACCGCTGCCCCTTCCTCATCTTTCTAATCTGGCTCACACATGGTCTGACTTCAGAGCCTTTTATTCACTGTCCTTTATGACAGGTATACTCCTCACCCAAATTTCATCATCCTTCAGGCTCTTAGTTACATGTCATCTTCCCTGTGGGGCCAGCACACACACACACACACACACACACACACACACGCACGCACGCACATATCCATTAGCTTTTACCACTTTATTGCTTTTTTTCCTTATGTACTAGTCACATCAACTATATCACTTAGTTAGCTTTTTTTTTGTCTTTCCTATAAAAAATAAGCACTACATGGAAAAGGATTTTTGGTTTTGGTCATTGATATATCCCCAGTGCCAGAAGAGTGTTGGACACATAGAAAGTACTCCATAAATTCTTATTGAATTATAAATGTTACATGAAATTATATATATTAAATTTAAATATATATTATATTTTATTATATATGTTTATATATTTATATATGTTTATCTTATATATATATATCATTTATACATTTATATATTGTATATTTATATATATGTTTCAGCTGACAAGTTTATTTTCATACCAGCATTTTAAGGTATATTCAAGGGGCAAATAGTCTGTAATTATATAAATATCACCATGAATGATTAATATTCAAGATACACATTTAAGAATACATTAAAAATATATTCTATTTTATGTTTGTAAGAAAACTCTACAAGAAAATATTAATAAATATATATATTATGAATATTTGATTAGTATATTCTTCTAATAAAGAATTTAATATTATATAATTACATAAATTTTAATACATTTTTCCATATTAACTGTCTTCCTTCAGAGAAAATAACTCAAAATGTTATACTAGAAGTGTATAGAAACATTTTTCTTAATCAATTATAAATTAATTTTGAAGTTTGAATATAAATTATTTTTCATCTTACATGGTCTTGACAAAGTTATGGCTTTTTTGCTAGAAATAGAAAATAAATATGGTTGAAAGAGACAGTTGCTTACCTGGGAGTGTTCAAAAACTATGTATACGGATGTCCCTGTGAGTCCTTCTCTTGAACATTCATATTTCTAACATATTTCTTGATATTAAGTTAAAGACACAGGAAGTCTCCCAGAAGTTAACTAAGCCTACCTTCATTTCCATTTTGATGAACCATTCATATATTTTGCAAAAGCACAAAAGATGTAAAATATTATGAGAACTTCACTTTCATAAAATAGATGGCCTATGGAGAAATGTGGCATTCCTATAAATATGGGATCTTTTTCAGGTATATGAAAGTCTATATGATTTAGCATATGTGTTTATGGTTGAGAACAGATCATAACTTTTAACTTTTTTCAGAGTAGTGCATACTCTCATAATATTAAGGATTTGTATTTTGTGGTTCTCATGAGTAATGCCATTAAGATAAACTCTCAGTAGACAAAAATACAGCATTTGATTAGAGGTAATATCAGTTAATCTGCCTACTATATTAGAAACTCCTTCTGATTTTTTTTTCCTAGGAAGGGAATTTCCTAGGAATAGACACATCTTTTCAAATCCATAACTTCCCTGATTTGTAAAGGTATCATAAGGGATTATCTTGAATATGTGTTGCTAATCAGAAAATTATGAAACCTGGAAGGAAAATATAGAATTTCCTGCTTTAGCCAAATAGAGGAAAAACAATGTTTATATTTATTTTTTATAGCTCTAGCATTCTGTGCCATAATAAGAACAGAGGCATTTTAACAAATAAGGAGATGAGTGTTAGATACGTCAGGTAAAGATTCCTATATTTTACCAAAGATTTCAAAAATAAAATTTTCTTTGTGTGCAGCACCATGAAAGCTTAAAAAATTATAAAAGATGAGAAATGCTAAGAAATCTACCATCTGAATACAATAGTTTGGACTTCATTAACATGTATCTAATTTGGTTAAGTTATGTAATCATTCTGAGTCTTGTAATTGCTTCATCTGTAAAATATAGACAACTTTCATCTTTGTGTTGGCTACCAATATTTTAATCATAAGTAGCAGGGTACAGTCCAAGATATCTCAAGGGGAACAAAGGAGATGTTTGTTTTTGTTAGTGGCAAGTGCAATCCGAGAAGCTGGTTTTATGCATAGCTGGATTCATGTGTTCAAATGTCACCAGTTATCTGTCTCTTTTTCTTTTATTCATCACTGTTATTTTTATTCTTAAATAAACTTTCTCCATGCAGCAGCAAATATTGATTCTGGGAATTCCAAGCTTACTTACTATCCTTAAAACTAATTGGTGATACATACTGAAATTGATAGATATATAGATAGACGTATGTGTATATACACATATCTCCCTCCAAAGTTTGGGTCAATTCCAGAAAAACAGAAACAAAAACAAACTACACTGATTGTTGTGTTATATGTCAAATGCATGCATTTTGGGTAATATAATATATTGAGTGGGAAGCCTATGTTAGCATCACAGTTTTCATAGAGAAACTAAAAATGAAAAGAAGAAAAGTTCTATTTGTGTATGTATTTTTTTTTTACTAGGAATAAAATCCAAATTTTTACTTGTGTCTCTTTAACTAAAATTCTTGGAGATGGAGATTATCTTTTTATAAAAGAGGTACCATTATTATTATTTTCATGTTTTTTCTACAGTGCTGAATAAATAAAAATAACATCATTTCAGTTATGTAGTAAATAAAATCAAAATGTGAATGCCCAAACCATACCTTTAAAAAAAATTAGCTTCTAAAAATGTAATCATCAGTCATAATATTACAGTTTTATACATTAATATATTTATATGATATTGCTTTAGTCCAATCACCCGAACAATTAATTATGCTTATGAGTGTAATTTTTAAGTAATAAAGGATATATTCTCCTGTATGATTATTGGAATTGAATAAATCCAATACATACAGTGTCATTATAACATAGTACATTATTGTTTTACCTTATTATAGCTATTCTTTTTTTCCTAACAACTTAATCCATGAGAACAAGGGTCAGAAGGCTGTTCTCAATCACACATCAGTGTTATATCCTATAAGACCTTCAATTATTGGTTTTCAAACCTGATATATTAACTGATACATTTTTACTCACAATCCTTAGAAATACTATGTGCTCTTCTTTATCAGTACCCATTCACTGCTCTGGTGATGGAAGTTATGCCTGCAATTATGTATGTGAACACTGTAGCATTTCCCTATGAATTGGCTTATGTAAAATTGTTTTTAAATGATAATACTTATATAACAATACTCTTATTAATTACTGCATTATGCCATCTGAGACTTTTTGGGAGTTTGGTTGTCTTGTATTTTTCTTGGAAATAACATCCTAATTATAAATAAAATTTTACTGCTTTAATTCTATTTTGCAAAATATCAAATAGTAACTCTTGCAAAATTCAATACTTTAAAAAATATCTCTGGACTAATTTAAATTTACTGTATAAAACAATAGCTTTAAATCATAAAGTTTCTATATAGGTTGTACATTTTCTCTTTGGCACTTCTAAATAAAAATAAATTTATAAACATTATAACTCTGAAACCTATATAACATAAGAAGGACCCAATTCTTTATTTTGGTTTTAAAAGTTTATAATGGAGAAATAGAGAAAGTTTTCATAAGTTGGAGTTTAATATCTAGTAGGGATTTATTGTCCATGCCTTATTATCCTTGTGAAAACTTGCTACTGTTGGTTTTATAAACAACAATAAAAAAAGTGATGTGAACAGTCTCAATGCAAGAAATGTACATTCTATACTTCTGGACGAATGCCTAATTTTAAAACTATAGCGTGAAAACTAGGAGAATTATTTGTGTTGCGCAACACTGATATTAGTTTTATTTAAGTAATTAATTCTAAATAAGGAGTGAATAATTCAAAATAGTCATGAGAAAAAAACAGATTTTTTAAAAAATAAAATATCAAAATGCAATTAAAACCTTCATGAATCCCTCATATTCCCTGTTGATCATACTTCTATCATCTCTCTTTAAATTTAAGTCTATCCTGAATTTGGTGCATTTTTAACTGCTCTTCTCTTCCTCTTCTCTCTCTTTTCTTTTATTTTCTCTGACAAAGGATATAATCCAGATCTTTAAAAGAAATTCTATCTCAAATGCTATAGAAAAAAACTAAACTAATAAAAACCAGGCAATTACTACAATAGACAACTGATTTTTTACAGTATTTAGAAATTATAACAAAAACTATAAAAAGATTATCCTATATATTCTTTTTTTTAAAGATTTTATTTATTTGAGAGAGAGAGAGCATGAGCAGAGGGGAGGTAGAGGGGAAGGGAGAAGCAGACTCCCCACTGAGCAGAGAACCCGAAGCAGGACTCGATCCCAGGACGCCGGGATCATGACCTCAGCCGAAGGCAGACGCTTAACTGACTGAGCCACCCAAGCACCCCATCCTATATATTCTTACAATACTTTAAATTATTGTTTAATCCATATGAAATTAATTTATATATTGTATTTGCATAGATGTTTTATCAATTGTGTTAAAAATCCAATTTTATCTTGTTTCATATGGATTACTTATCATTCCACAACCAAGTATTAAGTAGTTGATAACTTCCCAAAGAGTATCAGTTCCATCTGTACTATACTCCATGCAAGTTTTCATATTGATGTTGGTAGTTTCTGGGATCTCTATTTTATTCTATTGGTCCATTTCACCTGTTCATGTGCCAAATCACATTTTCTTCAGTTAAATAATTATAAATAATTTTCTAAGATGTGTGTATGTCTTTGCACAGTGTCTATTCCCTACTCTCTCTCTCTCATATATGTGAGTATGTTTAATATATGCATATATAATATACATATGCATATGTTATATGTAATTATTAAATATATAAATATATAATATATGTAATATATGCATATATGTGTATATGCATATATGCATTAGAAAAACAAACAAGGATATTGATTAGATTGTGCATCAATTAGGATACATACACATATCTCCCCTTGACATGTATTTGAATCAATATCCTTGCTAGCTTTTAAAATATATACTGACAGGGGCACCTGGGTGGCTCAGTTGGTTAAGCGACTGCCTTCGGCTCAGGTCATGGTCCCGGGGTCCTGGGATGGAGCCCCGTATCAGGCTCCCTGCTCGGCTGGAAGCCTGTTTCTCCCTCTCCCACTCCCCCTGCTTGTGTTCCCTCTCACGCTGTCTCTCTCTCTCTCTCTCTCTGTCAATTAAATAAATAAAATCTTTAAAAAAAATACATGCTGACAAGTTGATTCTAAGATTTTATGTAAATAAGATGTCTTAGGTCTGCTGGAACCATCTTGATAAATGAGAACAAAGTAGAAAATGTAAACTAATTGTTTTTCAAGTTTTACAACAAAGCTATACTTACCAACACAGTGCAGTATTGGCTTAAGAATTTTTTTTAAAAAAATCAGCAGAATAGGTCTAAAGAAAGTTGTTTTATTTTTATTTAATTTTTTAGCATGCTACTGAAGTAAATCAAGGGGAAGGTGAAAATATTTTGAAAAAATTATGATGGAAAAACTGATTAAGTACATGGAAATAGTGAATCTAGAACCATACTTCACACTATATAACAAAACTATTTTGTGATGGATCACAGTCCTAGACCTAAAAATTAAACCTACAAAACTTCTAGACTTAAACTTAGGATAATATTTTTTAAATGTTGTGTCAGACAATGGCTTCTGTAACAACTAAAAAAACGTGAATGATGATTTTAAAAATTATTAAAATTTTCTTCATTGAAATTAAAACCATGTAGTTCACAAAAGACACATTTAAGAGTATGAAAACTCCATTAAAAGGCTGAGACAAATTTTAGAATAGAGGCTCCTGGATGGTTCAGTTTTTTAAGTGTCCAACTCTTGATTTCAGCTCAGGTCATGAGATTGAGCCCCACATTGGGCTCCACACTCAGCACCGAGTCTGTTTGAGATTCTCTCTCTCCCTCTCCCTTTGCCCCTACCTACTCGTGCTCTCACTCTACAATAAATAAATAAATCTTTTTAAAAAATTTAGAATGATATGTATTAGCAAGGAGTTTAATCCAGATAAGAATTTCTATAACAATAGTAATAAGAAAATCCCAATTAAAAGACAATAATCTTTAAAGAAAATAGATAAATGGCCAATATGCGTGTGAAAAGACATTCAGTATTATTAGTAAACATGGAAATGTACGTGAAAACTATCACTTCACACCCTTTTGAATGACTAAAATTAAAAAGCCTGACACTGATTGCTAATTATAATTAAGAATATGGAGAAACTGGAAGTCTTAATACGTTGCTGTGTGTACTATAAGATTTTAACCATTTGGGACACAGACCATGACATTTTTACTAAGTTAAATATACACCTATCTTATGACCATGCAATTTCAGACTGAGGAAATTGCACATGCTAAATATAAGAGGAAAACGGGAGTAGAATTACTGAGTCATCAGATAAGCATATTTTAATTTTATAAGAAACCGCCAAGGAATTTTACAATGTGACTGTACCATTTTACATACCCTTCAAAAATGAATGAGCACAGTGAAAGACAATAGCAAGGAAACATCTTTTATATTGGAATTTTAAGATGTCTCTGAGGGGGTAAAATTCAAATACATGAAAGATGAAGAGCCAATAATATGAGGAGACACAAACATGTACATTTTATGTTAAAGCCCCAAGGTAGAAAAGGACTTTGTATTTTTGAAGAACTGAAAATAACTCAGTGTAAATGAACTGAACACTGATGACAAACACTAAAATTGGAAAACCGCAGATTCTATTATATGTGCAATGAAGATATGTTGACATGAATCAACCAGGGCGACATAAAAATAACATATGAGTCCAGAAGATCTTCTTCAATGTAGTATATATAATAGATTATAGGGACAGAAGCCTAAAATAAGCAAACCACTTAGAAAATAAATATGGAAAAGCAGACAAGAAATGGTTAAATGGGGAAAATGTACTTGAGAAAGAACTAGAGGATTTCCATGTTTTCTTCATCATATCAATAGAGTCTTGGACCATTCAAATTTTCTTCTCCAATTTACTTTACTCATATTCTTTGACTTTTGATTTTTTTAATATACATATTGTAGATTTAACTTTTTCTATAAAAATCCCTATTGGATTTTATCCTGAAAATCACAAATATGTTTCTTTAATAGTGTCTACTTTTTCTCTGGAAGTTCTTTCTTGATTCATGGATGCATTGCTTTCTTGAATGTTTCTCATTTTATTCACTAGAATTTTAATTATAAATCTCCTTCCCATTCAATTACCTCTCAATGCTACCATTTTTATCTCATTACTTGTGATTCTGGCTTGATCAATATTATTTATAGTGTAAATATTCATAATGTTGAGTATGCAGATAAACATTTCGATATTCAGTGTTTCACCCCATTACCACATCAGAAAATTCTGACTGCATCATCCCTACCTAATTCAGCATTTTCTTTTTTATTGAAACATCAGATGTATGGAAAATGTACCTGAACATGCCCTACCACAGTACTTTGTTTAATTGGGGGGAATATAGATTACTAAAATTGCTTCAGACTGAAAGTTCTCCTGTTTATGTATCCATCAATAGTTAACTTTATAACTTGAAGTCATTGTCTGTAAACCAATTTATTAGATTAAATAAACTGAGTAATACAAGGCTTCATGTACAGCTTCTCTACTGTAAGCAGGTAAGTGAAAATTAGGCTTCAGAGATATTGTCTCTGAGGAAGAAGTAATCAGAGTGGCTAAATTCTTTGTGCTACTTACTATATTCTTTGCTGTCTTAATTTTTTTCAAAGATAAGATCATATATTAAAAATTATTTTTTAAAAAATATGTCATCTAGGGGGTAGAGCAAGATGGTGGAGGAGTAGGAGACCTGGATTTTGTCTGGTCTCATGAATTCAGCTGAATAGGGATCAAACCATTCTGAACACCTACGAACTCAACAGGAGATTGAAGAAAGGAATAGCAACAACTCTCTGAACAGAAAAGCGACCACTTTCTGGAAGGTAGGACGTGCGGAGAAGTGAATCTGAGGCGATATTCGGGAGCATAAACGGCGGGGGAGGGGGTCTCCATAGGCCACTTCTGGCAAGTGATAGAGCCGCGGAGCACAAAATTGGAACTTTTAGAAGTCGGCTCCACTGAGGGAGGTCGCTCCAGTGGCTAAGCCAGGGGTGGAACCCTCGCGGGACAGTGTGGTCTCAGGACCCTCAGGGTCACAGGAAGACCGGGGGTGCCTGAGTGCGGCAGAGCTCCCAGGTATCGGAGCGGGGAAGCCGGCTGCAGAGACGGAGCCGAGGCACGGGCTCTCTGGTCGAGGTTGCCATAAACCGTGATCGGTGACACAGTCGGGCCACTACTCCTCCAGCAGGGACCCAACAAGCGGCAGATCCGGGGAGATTCCCCTTCCTCCCCCAGGAGGAGTGGCGCGCGAGCGCACCGCAGGGATCTGCTGGGTTTGGAGACTCCACACCGAGTAGGGTGCCAGAGATAGAAATACTCGTCACAGGCCGGGTGAGCATGGAGTGTGGCCGGAGACCAGGGAGACGGGAGTGAATGACTGCTTTTCTCTGGGGGCGCACTGAGGAGTGGGGCCCCGAGTTCTTGGCTCCTCCAGGCGGAGAATGGGAAGCCGCCATTTTCACTCTCGTCCTCCAAAGCTGTTCAGAAACCTTGCAGGGAACAAAAGCTCCCGAGAGCAAACCCGAGCAGATTGCTTAGCCCGGACCAACAAGGGTGGCACAATTCCACCTCCGGCAAAGACATTTGGGAACCACGGCAACAGGCCCCTCCCCCAGATGATCAGCACGAACAGCCAGCCAAGACCAAGTTTACTGATCAAGAAGAACGGGAGAACTCCAGCACTAGGGGAATACTGCACATAGAATTCATGGCTTTTTTACCATGATTCATTAGTTTTTCAAAGTTAATTTTTTTACCTTTTTTTTTGAATTTTTCTTTTTCCCTTTTTCAACCAACATCTTATCAATCCCTTTAAAAAAATTTTTATTTTTCATTTTTAGAGTCATATTCTATCCCTTCATAGGAGTTACCCTTATTTTTGGCATATATATATAAGTTGTTCTCTCTTTAAAATTTTGAGATACAGTTTCTTCTAACAGATCAAAATATACCCTAAATCACTAGTGTATGGCTTTGTTCCAGTCTCCTGCCTGATCACATTCTCTACCTTTTTTTTTTAAATCTTCTTTCTTTTTTAAAACAACTTCTTATTTTATCAATTCTTTTTATAAAGTCTTTTATAATTTTCATCTTTACAGTCATCTTCCATCCCTTCATTCTATCAACCCTTATTTTGTACATCTATAAGTCTTTCTTCCTTTAAAATTTTAGCAGGCACTTTATTCTAACAGACCAAAATACACCCAAAATCTAGTGTGTGGCACTGATCTATGCACTAGCCTGATCATATTTGATCGTATTCTGTTTTTTTTCTTTTGTTCTGCTTTTGTTTGTTTTTATCTTTTTCTTTTTTTTCTCTTTCTTTTTCTTTCTTTCCCTTTATTTTCCCCTGGTTTCAGGTCTTTTCTGATTTGTTTAGAGTATATTTGCTGGGGACATTGTTAACCCGTTAGCATTTTGTTCTCTCATTCATCTATTCTCCTCTAGACAAAATGACAAGAAGAAAAAAATCACTTCAGCAAAAAGAACAAGAGGTAGTACCATCTGCCAGGGACCTACTCAATATGGACATTAGTACGATGTCAGACCTAGAGTTCGGAATCATAATTTTAAAGATACTAGTTGGGCTTGAAAAAAGCATGGAAGTTACTAGAGACACCCTTCCTGGAGAAATAAAAGAACTAAAATCTAACCAAATTGAAATCAAAAAGGCTATTAATGAGGTGCAATCAAAAATGGGGCCACTAGCTGCTAGGAAAAATGAGGCAGAAGAGAGAATCAGTGATATAGAAGACCAAATGATGGGAAATAAAGAAGCTGAGAAAAAGAGAGATAAACACTTCCTGGATTATGAGGGCAGGATGTGAGAGATAAGCAATACGATAAGACGAAACAACATTAGAATAATTGGGATCCCAGAAGAAGAAGAAAGAGAGAGAGGGGCAGAAGGTATATTGGAGCAAATTATAGCAGAGAACGTCCCTAAGGGGAGGAAGGAAACAGGCATCAAAATCCAGGAGGCACAGAGAACCACTCTCAAAATCAATAAAAATAGGTCAACACCCTGGTATCTAATAGTAAAACTTACGAGTCTCAGAGACAAAGAAGAAATCTTGAAAGCAGCTCAAGAGAAGAGATATGTAACCTATAATGGTAGAAACATTAGATTGGCAACAGACCTATCTACAGAGACCTGGCAGGCCAGAAAGGACTGGCATGATATCTTCATATCACTAAACGAGAAAAATATGCAGCCAAGAATACTCTATCCAGCTAGGCTATCATTGAAAGTAGAAGGAGAGATAAAAAGCTTCCAGGACAAACAAAACCTAAAGGAATTTGCAAACATGAAACCAGCCCTCCAAGAAATATTGAAAGGGGTCCTCTAAGCAAAGAGAGAGCCTAAAAGCAGCATAGACCAGAAAGGAACACAGACAATATACAGTAACAGTCACCTTACAGGCAAGACAATGGCACTAAATTCATATCTTTCAATAGTTACCCTGAATGAAAATAGGCTAAATGCCCCAATCAAAAGACACAGGCTATCAGATTGGATTAAAAAACAAGACCCATCAATATGCTGTCTGCAAGAGACTCATTTTAGACCCAAAGACACCCCCACATTGAAAGTGAGGGGTGGAAAACCATTTACCATGCTAATGGACACCAAAAGAAAGCCGGAGTGGCAATCCTTATATCAGACAAATTAGATTTTTAAACCAAAGACTGTAATAAGAGAATGAGGAAGGACACTATACCCTACTTAAAGGGCCTATCCAACAAGAAGATCTAACAATTGTAAATATCTATGCCCCTAACATGGGAGCAGCCAATTATATAAAGCAATTAATAAAAAAAGCAAAGAAGCACATTGACAACAATACAATAATAGTGGGGGACTTTAACAACCCCCTGACTGAAATGGACAGGTCATCTAAGAAAAGATCAACAAGGAAATAAAGACTTAAATGACACACTGGACCAAAGAACATTCCATCCCAAAGCAACGGAATACACATACTTCTCTAGTGCCCATGGAACGTTCCCCAGAATAGATCACATCCTAGGTCACAAATCAGGTCTCAACCGGTATCAAAAGATTGGGATCATTCCTTGCATATTTTCAGGCCACAATTATTTGAAACTAGAACTCAGTCACAAGAGGAAAATCGGAAAGAACTCAAATACATGGAAGCTAAAGAGCATCCTACTAAAGAATGAATGGGTCAACCAGGAAATTAAAGAAGAATTAAAAAAATTCATGGAAACCAATGAAAATGAAAACACAACAGTTCAAAATCTTTGGGATACAGCAAAGGCAGTCCTGAGAGGAAAGTATATAGCAATACAAGCCTTTCTCAAGAAACAAGAAAGGTCTCAAATGCACAACCTAATGCTATACCTAAAGGAGCTAGAGAAAAAACAGTAAATAAAGCCTAAAGCCAGCAGGAGAAGAGAAATAATAAAGATCAGAGCAGAAATCAATGAAATAGAAACCAAAAGAACAGTAGAACAGATCAACGAAACTAGGAGCTGGTTCTTTGAAAGAATTAACAAGATTGATAAACTCCTGGCCAGACTTATCAAAAAGAAAAGAGAAAGGACCCAAATCAACAAAATCATGAATGAAAGAGGAGAGATCACAACCAACACCAAAGAAATACAAACAATTAGAAAAACATATTATGAGCAACTCTATGCCAGAAAATTAGATAACCTGGAAGAAATGGATGCATTCCTAGAGATGTATCAACTACCAAAATAGAACCAGGAAGAAGTAGAAAACCTGAACAGACCTATAACTACTAAGGAAATTGAAGCAGTCATCAAAAATCTCCCAAAAAACAAAAGCCCAGGGCCAGATGGCTTCCCAGGGGAATTCTACCAAACATTTAAAGAAGAATTAATACCTATTCTCCGGAAACTCTTCCAAAAAATAGAAATGGAAGGAAAACTTCCAAACTCATTTTATGAGGCCACCATTACCTTGATCCCAAAACCAGACAAAGACCCCATCAAAAAGGAGAATTACAGACCAATATCCTTGATGAACATGGATGCAAAAATTCTGACCAAAATACTAGCCAATAAGATCCAACAGTACATTAAAAGGATTATTCACCATGACCAAGTGGGATTTATCCCTGGGCTGCAAGGTTGGTTCAACATCCACAAATCAATCAACATGATACAATACATTAACAAAGGAAAGAACAAGAACCATATGATCCTCTCAATAGATGCAGAAAAAGCATTTGACAAAGTACTGCATTCTTTCTTGATCAAAACTCTTCAGAGTATAGGGATAGAGGGTACCTACCTCAATATCATAAAAGCCATCTATGAAAAAACTACAGCGAATATCATTCTCAATGGGGAAAAGCTGAGAGCTTTCCCACTGAGGTCAGGAACACGGCAGGGATGTCCACTCTCACCACTGCTATTCAACATAGTATTAGAAGTCCTAGCCACAGCAATCAGACAACAAAAAGATATCAAAGGCATCCAAATTGGCAAAGAGGAAGTCAAACTCTCACTGTTTGCCGATGATATGATACTTTATGTGGAAAACCCAAAAGATTGCACCCAAGAACTGCTAGAACTCATACAGGAATTCAGTCAAGTGGCAGGATATAAAATCAATGCATAGAAATCAGTGGCATTCCTATATACCAACATCAAGGCAGAAGAGAGACAAATCAAGGAGTCGATCCCATTTACAATTTCACCCAAAAACATAAGATACCTAGGAATAAATTTAACCAAAGAGGCAAAGGATCTGTACTCAGAAAACTATAAAATACTAAAGAAAGAAATTGAGGAAGACACAAAGAAATGGAAAAACGTTCCATGCTCATGGATTGGAAGAATAAACATTGTGAAGATGTCAATGCTATCTAGAGCAATCTACACATTCAATGCAATCTCCATCAAAATACCATCCACTTTTTTCAAAGAAATGGAACAAATAATTCTAAAATTTGTAGGGAACCAGAAGAGACCCCGAATAGCCAAAGGAATGTTGAAAAAGAAAAGCAAAGCTGGCGGCATCACAATTCCGGACTTCCAGCTCTATTACAAAGCCGTCATCATCAAGACAGTATGGTACTGGCACAAAAACAGACACATAGATCAATGGAACAGAATACAGAGCCCAGAAATGGACCCTCAACTCTACGGTCAACTAATCTTTGACAAAGCAGGAAAGAATGTCCAATGGAAAAAAGACAGTCTCTTCAACAAATGGTATTGGGAAAATTGGACAGCCACATGCAGAAGAATGAAACTGGACCATTTCCTTACACCACACACAAAAATAGACTCCACATGGTTGAAAGACCTAAACGTGAGACAGGAGTCCATCAAGATCCTAAAGGAGAACACAGGCAGCAACCTCTTCGACCTCAGCCACAGCAACGTCTTCCTAGAAACATCGCCAAAGGCAAGGGAAGCAAGGGCAAAAATGAACTATTGGGATTTCATCAAGATAAAAAGCTTTTGCACAGCAAAAGAAACAGTCCACAAAACCAAAAGACAACCAACAGAATGGGAGAAGATATTTGCAAATGATATATCAGATAAAGGGCTAGTATCCAAAATCTATAAAGAACTTATCAAACTCAACACCCAAAGAACAAATAATCCAATCAAGAAATGGGCAGAAGACATGAACAGACATTTTTCCAAAGAAGACCTCCACATGGCCAATAGACACATGAAAAAGTGCTCAACATCGCTTGGCGTCAGGGAAATCCAAATCAAAACCTCAATGAGATACCACCTCACACCAGTCAGAATGGCTAAAATAACAAGTCAGGAAATGACAGATGTTGGTGGGGCTGTGGAGAAAGGGGAACCCTCCTACAACTGTTGGTGGGAATGCAAGCTGGTGCAACCCCTCTGGAAAACAGTATGAAGGTTTCTCAAACAGTTGAAAATAGAGCTACCATACGATCCAGGATTTGCACTACTGGGTATTTACCCCAAAGGTACAAATGTAGGGATCTGAAGGGGTACGTGCATCCCAATGTTCATAGCAGCAATGTCCACAATAGCCAAACTGTGGAAAGAGCCAAGATGTCCATCGACAGATGAATAGATAAAGAAGATGTGATACACACACACACACACACACACACACACACACACACACACACACACACACACACACAATGGAATATTACACAGCCATCAAAAGGAATGAGATCTTGCCATTTGCAACAATGTGGATGGAACTGGAGGGTGTTATGCTGAGTGAAATAAGTCAATCAGAGAAAGACATGTATCATATGACCTCACTGATATGAGGAATTCTTAATCTCAGGAAACGAAATGAGGGTTGCTGGAATGGTGGGGGGTGGGAGGGATGGGGTGGCTGGGTGATAGACATTGGGGAGGGTATGTGCTATGGTGAGTGCTGTGAATTTTGGAAGACTGTTGAATCACAGATCTGTACCTCTGAAACCAACACCTTATGTGTCCAAAAAAAAAAAAAAAAGAAAAAAGCAGGAGGGGAAGAATGAAGGGGGGCAAATTGGAGGGGGAGATGAACCATGAGAGACAATGGACTCTGAAAAACAAACTGAGGGTTCTGGAGGGGAGGGGGGTGGGGATGGGTTAACCTGGTGATGGGTATTAAAAGAGAGCACATTCTGTGTGGAGCACTGGGTGTTATGCACAAACAATGAATCATGGAACACTACATCAAAAACTAATGATGTAATGTATAGTGATTAACATAATAAAAAAATGAAAAAAATTATGTCATCTGTTAGGAAGAAATTGTTCTGTAAGGTTTCACACTCTGATTAGTTTTCCCAGTAAGCAATGTCATTGTAGTTGTGTCTACTTGTTAACATACTCAGGCTCATTTGTGGGCATTTTAATGTGCTCAGGAGCAGGGTGAGCCATTTACCATTGTTCAGCTAACAGGAAAATACATACATCCCAAAGTCAAAATTTTTCATAAGCAAGATAATGCCTTTTATTTGTTTTACTTTTATACTATTTTATGTGCAATGATGAAAATATTTTAATCTAACCAGTTTGTTAACAGTAGTCTTGCTTCTTTACACTTGGTTCTTGTGAGACTTGCAGAAGTGAAAGTGAATAAAGCAATTGTAAATTTACCTAAAGATTTCCTGTTAAGATAAAATTATCATTTACAAAAAAAAAAAGAACACCTTTATTTCATTGTGAATCTATGGTTTCTCTAGCATAGAATAATTTATTTTAGACTTACATATAGATGCAGACAGAGCCACAACACTACTGTGTTTTTTTAATCTTCAATTAATCCTGAACCCTGAATAGAACCAGCTAAGGGAAATCCTCTTGTATTATTGCTTAGGTAATTTATAAGCATAGAAAATAAGCTTGGATTTGAGCTGAAAAGAATGTTGAGTAAGTTGGAATGATATATTGGCTATTTTTCCCCCAATCATTTCCTTCCAAGCATTTGAATAGTAGGCACCATCCTCTAAGGCTCAAAGACTTGAAGGAAAGAAGATAGCAAGATGAATATACTTTGTGCCCACAAATTCCATAAACTTTGCTTAAGTAAATGTCAAATTAGATAGTAAAAAACAGTTTCCTTTTAAAGGTGTGCTTTCATTTACTATCCTAAAGTTAGGATTATTGCAATGTATTTAAGATTAGACTAAAGAAATATTAAGTAATTTTGCAATAGATCTTGTCACAAGCAAAATTGTTCTTACTAGGTTTGCCTTCAGCATATTATGCCAAGTAGCCCAACCTTGCCATGGTTCTTACAATCTTTTCAATTATTTGGGATTCTTTAAACAACACAGTTTATCCATTCAACAGAAATATATTGGCCATCTGTTCAGTATCAGGCAGTGTTCTAAGTACCAGAGACAGAGCAAGGAATAAAAGCAGACAAAAACCCTCTTCTTATGGATTGTAAATTCCTGCAGAATGAACAGCAGACAAACCTAAACACACTCACACACATTCATATACACAAAGTATATGAATAAACCGAGAGTTAGGGATCATATTATGTAGTGTACTATAGTATAGTCTATATGAAACTGTCTCAGTATCAACTGAATTGAGGTTGGAAATTGATTTAAAGATTCCGAGTCCAATATGTTCTCACTTCCAGTTTGCTTAACTTTATAAGATAAAAAGTTGGCATTGAGGACATAGACAAATAGCAGTCACACTGAGGTATGAGAACATGTCAGGTAGAGATTCCAACTCCTTCTCCTGAAAGGGAATTACTTTATTTGCAACATGTCAAAAAATAATAAATTCCAGGAAGACAATGTTGACAGGGTAAAAAAGAGAAAATAATACAAACTTTGGATGGTCCATCAAATAATTCTTAGGGCAGTTTAGCATCAGTAATTATTGGATGAGCACATACTAACTTTTACTGAAAAAAATAAGTCTAAACCTTTTTCTAACATAGGATTATTGTCACCACTTCTCATGACAACCATTTTGTATTAAATCGGTATTGTTGAAATGGAATGCATATTATTTTGTTCATATTCAGTTTTACAAGTAATAAATGTACATCTTGTCACTGAGGAATTACCAAACATCATTAACCAAGAAAAAGTATATATAAATAAAATTTCCATTTGATTTTGTTTTACTATGCTCTTGACCCAAAGATATGTTTTTTGAACTGTTGATTTTATTAAAAGTGTATGTTAATTTCCAAGGATGACATAATATGTATGCGGTTATAAGAACATGTATAAAAATACTGGAAGATATACATTGGTTAAAATGATGTGCTTTATCTGATGTGATAGGGTGGAGGTGGAATGAGCTGCTTGAAATAGGATATATAGAGAGATATAAAATAATTGCTCTAAAACTGTCACCATATTTTTAAAATCTCACTGTCTGTAAAAGTACATTTGTGTGTTCACTGAAAATATGTCTGTTATATTTATGTTATTAGAGATATAAATATACAGTATTAAACAAACATAATGACTCACAGATTAATGTAAATAGTAGGCTATCCTTTATGTAAAAATAAACAAAATTCTATATACATTTACGTCAGCTAGTATATGCATGCATGAGTAGAGAGAAATATGAAGAAGTATACTTGCAAGACTGTTGATCTAGTAAATGAGAAGGAAGGTGGGGATGGGCATCTGAATTGTTTGTTTTCTTTAAAACATGTTTTTCTGCCTCATATACCTGCTTATAAATAACTGTCATAGGTTGTTCTTAAATTTTGAAAAGAAGTAAATTAAGCATGTTATAAAAACAATACAATTCATGCATATATTATACTTTTGGTTACAGAAAAAAACTTAAGTGCCCTTCTTTTTTTATTTTATTTTTATTTTATTTTATTTATTTATTTGGCAGAGAGAGACACAGCGAGAGAGGGAACACAAGCAGGGGAAATGGGAGAGGGAGAAGCAGGCTTCCCACAGAGCGGGAAGCCCGATGGGGGGCTTGATCCCACGACCATGGGATCATGACCTGAGCTGAAGGCAGATGCTTAACGACTAAGCCAAGCAGGTGCCCCAGTTGAGTGCCCTTCTTAATAGGAAATGTACTGAGTATGGAACATATGAAGTATGGAACATGTAATATTTTTGTCTACTTTTGAAATACCACATTTTTTACTCAAAAATAATATTTTATTGAAAATTAAAAATCCATGATTAAGATTTTCATATACCTTGACTTCTCAAAAAGTTTTTATAAAGGACCTTTATGACCAATTTAGTAAATAAGGCAACTGGCAATCTTATACTGTTGATCATTGTTTTTCCCCTATTTATATTTTTAAAGATTTTATTTATTTTAGAGACAGAGAGTGTAAGTGGAGGGAGGAGCAGAAGGGGAGGGGGAGGGAGGGAGAAAGAATCTCAAGTAGACTCCATGCTTGTGCTGAGTGCGGAGCCCTACACACTACTACTAACCTCCTACCTGCTACCAGCTACTTCACTAAAGCTAGCACATCATTTTTTACCTATTTCTTCCACATGTGTTTGTTAAATAAGTACCGAGTAATAGTCTAGCATTGCCTTCTTGGTGGCATAATTAAGAGTATAGGCATATTATCATATTATCCCCCCATAACCCTATCTAAATATTTTGTAAAATAAAGAAACACGAAAAGTTTTAAAATTATAGTCTTAAATACCAACCATTATTCACCTTGTACCCAGAAAGTTGTAATCACCTACTCTTCATGTTCCACTTTGGAGATTGCCTCATCTGCTCTCACACTGTGGCACTTTCAAGGAAAAAAAAATTACATTATCAGTAATGTAAAGTCTATTTCCCTTTATTTCTTTGGTTTTGATATGTAAAGTGTGAAAAAGCCATTCTCATACTTGTTTCTTTATAAGCAGTTGTTTTTATACCATTCTGAAGAATAGTATATGCTATATTTGCCTATTCTCATAGCATGTCTTAATTTTTCAAAAAAAAAAAAAACTCCACATCTCAACTAAGCACTGTAGTTCTTATACTACACTCCTGCATTTAGCCTTATTACATTTCAGTTCCTGAGATATGGCTTACATCTGACAATTCTTTAAAAACTAAAATATTATAGATGTGGATTTTTATATTATCTTTCCACAGATTCCATGCTTTCCTTGGGAACTAAAGAAAAGTACCTGGCTTTTATAGTCCACAATTTTTTTTATCAGTGTTCACCAGTTCAATATGCCCATGTCCATATCTCTCTTGTTGTTTATGAGTAATTCTAAAGTTCATCAATTGAACATACTACTTGCAATAGCCTTGGTGGACTTAACAAAACAAGGTATTCTTAACATTATCTCAGATCAAGGATAAAACCTCTGGCTTATAAATTGCAGCCAAGAAAGGTAACACAGAAGTTGTATTTTGATGATGAAATGATATATAACTGGTCTGACTTCAGTTTGGTATCGTGGCTAATTGTTGGCATATGTGCAAACATATAAAATCCAGTTTCCTCTTTGGAAGTATCCTTTGGGGTTACAAAGAAAGTACATATTCTTGTAGCTAATTCATTATAAGAACATAAATTACATTGATTGTCTCTTCTCTCTACTGTCCATGCAGCATTTCCCAGATTCTTCTCAAACACCTCTCTCTGCCTGACTGGCTACGTGGCAAAATGGCAATACACATGTCATCTACTAATTATTCCCTATCACTTAGTTTCAGGGCCTCTTGGGCTTTCAGTGCCATTTATCTTTATCCCAGAAGTAAGACAAACTCATAGTGACAGCAATCAAAATAGAACAAGACATTATGGATAATTTCCATTTTCAGTCACGTCTAACTTTTATTTCAATGGCTGCCTTTCTTAGTATTTTCCAAAAACTTTTGTGATTCAGTATTTAGCATGCTTAACGTAAGCCACTAGTTTTCTGTTGAAACTCAACCTTTAACAAATTTATATCCCAGAACTAAAGCTTTCAAAACTAGGTTTTCAGAGTTCCTCAAAAAGAAATGGAGAAGCATAAATCTTCCATCATTTACTTCTGCAGGCAATCCTTCAAGAGGTCTATTCTGGGCTACACAAACCAGACTACCCACATATTTGTCATATCTACTACTAGCTTTCATCTTGCATTTAGTCTGGAGATCTGTGAGGCTTGGGAAATAAGAAATGCTATTCAGCAGACTAAGAGAGACAATTCCAGGATTTTCAGTGTTTCAAGAATACTTGACGTGTTAGAGATGTCACTTGATGACCCATAAGCATGCTCAATGCCTAACCTACTGAATACACTCGAATTGTCCCTGTAGTGTGGTGCATTGGGCTGTGATATATTCAGCCCATCTCTTTGCTGTTATTCACACATTTCCCATCTGGCGGTGACAAGCACAACAGTTGGGGCGCTAATATTTCTCTTGGTCTATAACATAAGTTTGCTCAGCACCAGTAAATGCATTGAGAGTGTCCCCTCAGGACCTGGCCTATCAACAGTGAGCTTTTCAGTGGACCACTTCTAGGAGATAGCACTCTCTAGAATATTCAAAAATGAGTACAAATGACCCCACAGCTCAAGAATTCACAGGTGTCAAGGCTTCAGTCAGACCTTGTGTAACCTGGAGTATGTATGTGGGCATGGAGAATAGGGTGTTTCTTACTTTTATCTCTCTTATCCTTCCGATTTCTAAGAGGTTATCTTTTCAATCAAATGAGCAAGTCAGACCTGTACCATGTCTATGCGAGGTTGAATCTGTACTAGGTACAAAGATTGATAAATAGCCTCATAGATACACTTAATTTTTTTTCCACTTTGTTTCCCATTGTTTTCATCTTGTTAGTATACAGTAGGTACCCTTCAACATGACATCTCTAAGGGATGCATGTCAATACCATCACTTAACACAAAATAAGCTATTTCAGTCATAAAAAATTCAATTTTCACCTCTTATAATTACATAATAGACATTGAAATTTTTCAGCAGATCCCATCCCATAAATCCATAAATTTCAGGTTTGTTTATCATAAGCAATTACATACAGAAAAGGTACATCCTGCTAAAACATTTAATCAGTAAAGACTCTATATTTTTGTCATAATTGTTATTGGGAGATTTGATGGAACTGGATCTTTTTTGTTTCCTTCTTTCTCTCTTCTCCACATCCTTGGGATAGAAATTATGGGTTATAGACCACTTATTAATTCTTTCTTTTTTTCTCAGTCTACTACTCCAGTGCATTCTTAGGCATGTGGCAGGCTGGCTATGGCCTACCATCTACTAATGCCTAATAACCGTGCTTGTTAATGTTTTATGGCTAAGAGAAGCTATATATAATTTTCCCCTTTCTCAGAACTGCAACAAACTTATTGTGCCCAATATGTTCAGTCATGCTTTGTCCTGTGCCCCTTGTATCCAAAGGATATATTATCTAGAGATCTAAGGATTGCCTGTACTTGTGGGATACTAAAGTTAGATGCACAAGTGAGTGCTTTTCTATTTAATTACTTTATTATAACCAACTCTACTAAGCTTTCTCAGACTTCTGAATGTTATAGTGCCTAACAATGAGCCCTCAAACACTTGTTTTATAGTGAGTTGTAACACCCACTGTGACTTTTCAGCTCAGCCAATAATTGTATCACCACCCGTGTTGCCCTTTTTAATCATGTTGCTATGGGATTGAGCTTAAGAATAGCACTATAAACAGAACTTTCTTCAAAAATGTTCCATTACTTGTTCTTTTTGCTTTAGAATATATATTATCTATACATCAATGGCACATAATTGAAATTTTCTTTATGTCGTTTTTAAAGGCAAATTTAAAATTAGAGAGAAACAAAATCTATTTCCATAGAGCAATTTTCCTTTGTAATACAATATATCTTATTATTAGATCATGCAAGTAACTCTCTGTGTATGTTTTGAGTCTCTGTGTATGTTGGTCTCTTTGACCAACATATGTCACAGCTGCATGTGCAGCTCTGACCCATTTTCTGAGTAACATGTCAGGCTGCTAAAAATGAGAGTGGCTCAGAACTAAAGAAGTCTTTGCATCATGCCCATACAGCAGTCCACACAGCCTTAGGACACATCATTTCAATATGTCTCAATGTGTCCATGATAAATAAGGATGCTATACAGAAACATAGGAAAGCCCACTTTATAGAATCACAGCAGAAAGTCTTAGGATTTTGAGGCAATTTTATATTCTCTATGGATTAATATTTTCTTTTGAGAATAAACTCCTTGTTTGGTACTGAGCCCTGCTAAAATGGCATGCTTAATAATGGGGCATCAAGTGAACCTAAAACCTGAGCTGTCATCATAATGTACCAAGCCATAACACTAATCATGTGTGACAGGAATCCTCTTTAAAATAATAGATAGGTAGATGGATAGATGATAGATAGATAGATAGATAGATAGATAGATAGATAGATAGATAGATATCAGGCTAGAATACTTTGGAAAGAAATAAATAAGTTGTGTGAGCAGGTTCAGACTCTCATGACACATCATCCTCTTAATGAAGAGTTCCCGAAGACTGGTGATCACAGGAGTGAAAACAATTAACCCCATTTTATAAGCTGTGCCAACACCACTGGAAGTGAACTTCTAGAGCCTTTCAGCTGCTCTCTGCAGTGGCGCTGAAAATGAGAAGAGTAACTTAAAATCTTCCTAGTGGGAAGAACTTTGTCAATGACATCCAAATGACCACTTTGCCTGGAAGAAGAGTTACTGCAGTTGACAGAATAATGCCTCTCAAAGATGTCCACATGCTAATCTTAGAAACTTGTGAATATGTTTTCTTAAATGGCAAAAGGGACTTTGCAGATGTAATGAAATTAAGGATCTCAAGATAGGGAAATTATCCTGGACTTTTCAGGAGAGTCCAGTGTCATCACAAAGAGCCTCATAAGCAGGAAGCAGGAGGTCAGAGAGGAGAGGAGATGCTACAAAGGTAGATATAAAGATGGAGGAATGGACCTCAAATAGCCTCTAAAACCTGGAAAGTAAAAAAAGAAAGAAAGAAAAAAAAGGAATATCCCCCTAGAACTTCAAGAAGAAAAACAGTGCTGTTGACACCTTAACTTTAGCCCGATTAAGACTCATTTCAGATTTCTGACTTCCAGAAAAATCAGACAATAAATCTGTAGTGCTTTAAGCCATTAAGTTTCAGATAATCTCTGTAAACAGTAGTTGGGAAACTAATGCACATACATACTCCTGAATCTTTGACAATGGCTAAGGGTTCGGTTGGTTGGTCAGGTACTTGGAAAACGAAGTAAACAAAACTCATTATTTACTGTTGTATCATCTCTGTTCTTTCCAGCCTGATTCTATAGTTTGAATTTTCTCTTTATTATACATCGTATTTTCCTTTTTTGTATTCTTAGTAATCTTTTAAGAATGTGATCCCAACATTGCATATTTTACCTTGCTAAGCACAGAGTGGTTTTTATATTCCTATTCATGTTCTTGATCTTTACTGTGAGATGTAGTTACTGGAAAGTAGTTTGATCTTCTGGAGGGTTACTTCTAGGTTTTAAGGTGTGAACAGAGTGGCCTCTGCAGATCTTTTTAGACCTCTCCCTGCTCAGCTTTCTCCTCTCCAGTACTATGCCCTACAACTCAAGTTGTATTCATCTCCATGACCCAGGTCGGACTCTTTAACCCAGGAAGACCACTGGACTTCCACCTTGGTTCCTTCTTTTCCCTGTGCCTGAAAATTCTTTCCATGCAATAAACTGAAACAAGCATTTGTCTTAACTAGTAGACTTGCTCTCCCTCGTGGATCATTTCCTTGAACTGTTTGATGTTCAATGTCTGAAAATTGATGTTTAATATATATATTTTTTCTATTTTTGATTTTCTGGTGGATGAGGATATTACATTTTTATTACTCTATCTTGAACAACAGCAGATGATTTTGAAAGATTATTTTGGAATCCTTTTCATTACCTTACAAAAGTCATCTTGGAAACTTTCTTTTAACAAAGCCATTTACCAGGTTCTATACTGATAGGTCATCAACTCATGTCATTATGCTGGTGGTACTAGTAATACTAATGTATTTGGAAGTGTGAGGTATTTGGGAAGCGTAATGTGTGATAAATGTTTGAATGGCTTAACTATCACATACATATGCTTTGAAAATAACTATTTTATTGGACTGAAAGATACTAAAAGGGAAATCGGATGTAACTAATTATAGTCATCTCTCCCCTTCTGTGTATTTCCTTTTGCTTCTTCCAGGTCCCAATTCTAATTGTATTTCTTTATCCTGCAACCTATTAGCTCAGTCAGTAAAAAAAACTAGTATCATTTTCCTTACTAAAATCCTTTCTCATTAACATTTTATTTCTTCCAAGAAATATCTCTTGTCCCTCTGTGTTCTAAATTTAGGCATGCTGTCTTCTGTACTCCTGAAATCCAATCATTTTGATTTGGAATTTATAAAGATGTGGGTTTGGCTCTCACCTTTCATTTGCTGATTGTGAAGTGTTAGAAATTGCCTACGCTTAATTTCCTTACTTTTAAAGTAGGGGAGAAAATATACATTTAGCAGATTTGCATTGAAAATTACAAATAATGTACAAAAGCCTGACAACGCACAAGTGTTTTGAAGAAAAATATTTTTGTGATATGTCTATTATTGCCCACAAAAATAATCTCCCTTTTGTTTTCTCGGGTGTTATACAGGTATTGGCATTAAGGAGAATTTATGGTATACATAATTTCTTTAATCTTCATTTTTTGCTAAAGAAAGACAAGAAATGGTTGTTTGATAATTTACTCTCAGAGAATTTGTCAGGTTGCCTGGCAACTAGCTAACTGGAAAATGGGGTTCTCTTCAACACAACAGCATGCCTGTGCCAAAGTAAACTTCCCAACGTTTTCCCAGGTTGACTAGTGGCCATTTCTAGTAGTGTGTGTTTATGTTTATATATAAAAACATGTATTCCACTAAAGGCTGTAGGAGCTGATCAGAATCAGAATTATAGGCATGGTCAATATTTTAGAACTGATATCTAAATTCAGAAGGAAGGGACGCCTGGGTGGCTCAGTCGGGTAAGTGTCTGCTTTCTGCTCAGGTCATGATCCTGGGGTCCTGGGATCGAGTACCCCTGCTTAGCGGGGAGCCTACTTCTCCTTCCCCAGCTCCCCCATGCTTGTGTTCCCTCTCTCGCTATCTCTCTCTGTCAAATAAATAAATAAAATCTTAAAAAAATAAAATCTTTAAAAATAAATAAATTCATAAGGAAGAAGATCAGTATGTTTCTGAATAAACAATAATAATCCAAGAACTTAAATATACTATATGTCATCTTATGCAATATTTTAATTATAATGTAATATTAAGATTTGTATTTTAGAGAGGAGTTCAACAAAATTATAAGATATGCTTACTTTATATCAAATAATAAGTGGTTAAGCAGAAACACAAACTCAATTCTGACTTAAATTCCTGTCTCTAAAGGTATTCTAGACACACACACACCCACCACATTTTGTAAATCAGGAAACTGAAGCAAAAACCTGTGAAATGACTATGCAAAAAAAACCCCACAGCTCTATTTGAAATCCTGGGATTGGAGAATAATGCCATCTGAGCTATCAATTTAATGAATTAAAAAAAATCATCTAAAATGCATCAGTTAGATGGTGTAAAAAAAGCACTTCCAATTTATCAAGTGCTCTTAGACATAGAGAAACACATTGAATTATCTCAATAATATATTACTTTAATTCTTCAATATGAAATAACAACATTTGGGGTAAAATATTCAGCGTTTTCTTATATGAGTCAAATTAAAAGTAGGAGTGACTTGATTTGAAGATAGCTTTTCATAGTTTCATTTTTTTCTGTTTATTTTTATTAGTTCTGTTACAGTATCATGCTGGTGCTAATTTAAAAGAGAGGGTATATAATAAGTAAGCTTTTTGATAACTATTTTGGAATATGGCTTTCCTCCCACGTAAGAAGTCTGAGAATATTTGTCTGTCATACATCATTTTTAAAATGAACTAAGAATAGAAAAGTTTATGAAGAGAATATATTGGTTAGTTGAGAGCAAGTAGGAAGAAGTATTCTGTAGCACATGCAGTTCATTTTGACTCATTTTTGTGACAAGCAAAAAGATTTGTTGAATAGTGCCATGAAAATAGAAGAACATAAAATCAGTGACAATCAATTCTTGTATTAGGGAATTTGATATTCTGTGTACTCCGTGTATAACTCAATGTTGTCCCAAATTTTGTGATGATGCCTCCAAATACTCTTTTAATTAAGAATTTTATGTCCTTGGGCTATTTTTCACTTTTCCAATTTGGTTTAGAATGTTTCTGACTTTACCTCTTTCAATCCAAAGCTAGGGAAAACTTGGCAGGTTTTGCTGACTTTTACTTTGCATTTGGGGATTTGATTCAACAATAGTCTCAAGCAAAATGCAAGAATTGCAAATCTATCCAAACTGAAACAATAACGTAATAGTTCACAAGCACCAAATAACTCTGGAACAGGAAAATGATGAATTTTGCCCTTCCTTGGGCAGAGCAAGAAACTGACAAGTAAACATAGGGAGAAAAGGAATGCCTCTAGGCTTTCTATGACAGCAAGTTTTAAAATCATATAATAAATGGCTATGCTAATGGTTACACTGTTACTCTGTAGTGACACATATTTTAGAAATGTCCATAAATGGAGTGTAAGCATAATTGTTTATCCTTTTTTGTGTTATTTAACTATAATAAACCTTGGGTTCTTAAACCTCTCAGATTAAAATATATTTTCTCGGTGATCCAAAGTATGATATAAAACCTGTTAATTGCTGTTGGTGAGAATTTAGAAATTATGACTGTAGAATTTTATGTGATATTGCAGAGTATATAATTAGAGGTTATCAGTTTATCTAGATATTAGTTGCTGAATTGTATAGACTAAAAAATGTACAACTATGCTTAGATAAATACACATAGTATTACTCTGTACTTAAAGTAAACTTGAAGTACGACTTTCATCTTGGGTTGAGGACATGGTTACAAAATATCTAATATTTTATTCAAAATAATGTATAAATGCATTGTCTGGAGAAGAGGAAACAAAGTTTTAGAATCTCAACAATTCAATATACACTAGGAGAGATTATTTTTTTAGATTTGGCCTCCAGTAATGACAAAGAATTTTCTCATCCTTTTCTATATATTTGTGTGACACATGAACTGGGGTTATTTTTATTTTATTTTATTTTAAGCAATACGTTTAATTGGATGATTTCCACAAACTATACCCGAAGTTTCTAAACATCACAATTCAGTGAAGTACAAAACATTAAGTTACAGGCTGTGGGAAGAGAAGGCAGCACCAATGGTGACACCTTCCAATCCTTGGTCTAGGGATGGGGGTGGGGGAAGGTTTTGTTTTAAACTGAGCCCCTCATTTCAATGTACAAAAGAATTACTCTGATAATTTAAATTGTATTGAAAACAAAATGGACTAAAAAGCAACTACTACTTATGTTGGGGTGGAAATGGGAGGAAAGAATGAGTCCTTCAAAGCAGGAGGGGAGACAGTTGGGGGGAGGTTCTGTGGCTGTGACCCCAGGTGGTCACTCACGCTGCTCCATTTTTACTTTCCGTGGTCTCAGGAAGGTCCGATTTTTCTTCTCTTTCTTCCCCTTTGTATTTGCTTGGAAGTTTCGCCCGCTGTCCACACGACCATCTCGACTTTCCTCAAAGTTTTTCCGCCACTCTCTTTCTCCTTTGGCTTTTTCTTGGGCTTCAATCTCTTCTTCTCCTTTCACGCATCTCTTTGGCTTCTCTCTCTTTCCTTTTAATTTCCAGCTCGGCAAAGTGTTTCATGGTCTGTTTATATACTGCTTCTTTGAACAGCTCAGGGTCGTCCTCCTCCAACATTTGTAGGTTTTCCTTCCTTTTTTAATTGCTTTTTTCTCTCTTTCACAGTATGTTCCTTTTCCTGCCTGAATTACATCCAGGGCCCTCTTCTTTTGTTCCTGATCCAGTAACAACTTGTAAGCTTTGTCCACAGCTTCAAAAGTCTTTTGTGCTCTGTCAGCATCATCTTGGTTTTTGTCAGGGTGCACCAATATGGATAAACTGTCGAAACCTCTTTTTTATTTCTTCATCTGTCACTTCAGGATCTGTCTGAAGAACCTCAAATGGGTTCATATTGAAGTAGGTAGAACCAGGACGGGTCTATCTTTCAATCTGATTTTTGGATGTTAGAACTCAATCTCTCTTCTTTATTTGTTTCACCTCACTGTAGAAGGTCATAAATGCTTCCTCGGTGCTCCCTCCTCTAGCCGGCTCTCTCCTGGAGCCATTTCCCGTGAACTGGGGTTATTTTTAAATAATGAATCATAACAGAGACCTGTGTGTCTCTGTTTTAAAGGATAAGCAGTTTAAATACAGCAGAATTATTTTGGGCTCATGAAGTCCCTCATGGATTGTGAGTGTAGAAAGTTCAAGTGTAATACTGAAATTATAATTATTACTTGGTAAGAATATTATGTGAATGCTAGAGGGGTTCTACGGAAAATTTTTTCAACCTATTTCCATCAAATGGAAATGGACATATGAGAACCTGAACATCCTGAAGGGATTGGACACTGCAAGTGTTTAGCATCAGGCCACATTTTATGTGTCCTTGAAAGCAGTGTTTCTTGAACATTTCTGCCAGCTTACATATACTTACTAAGATGCTTATTCAGACTCAGTAAATCTGGAATAGGATGTGATATTATGTATTTCTAATGAACACCCAGATGATATTGAGGCTGCTGGTCTTACACCATATTTTGAGTAGCAAGTTTCTAAAGGATTTACCCAGCATAAATTGACTTTCGATTTTTCCTAGTCCCCATAAAATTAACTGTATGTCTAGTTACAGATCTGGAATTCAGAGATTCAAATCATGAAAAAATTATCCAAAAGCTCTATAATTTATTTATAATAAAATGGAGAAAAATTTGATTTTTCCCCAAGAACTCAAGATACATATCCTTCTAATAAAATTGAAGAGATTAATCATTTTGTGTTGAAACAATCTACGTAAGATCATTCTTATCTGCAACAAGTCCACTTGTAGAAATTCTACTTTATATATAAATATACTTATATTAGAATAAACTATCCATATAAATCTATATGACATATCTATCATATATATAAATATATACATAATATATATGAGAATAAACTTCCCATTTCTTTCATATATCACTAAAGCTAAAAGTTTGAATTTGTCCAAAGATCGATAATTAAATTGCTTTAGTTTTCCCTTTATTTTGAGAACATTTGAATTTTAACTCCTAAATTGATTTACTCAAGTGTTTAAACTAAAGGCCCAGTAGGGAGCCTGCTTCCCCCTTTCCCTCTACCCCTCCCCCCACCTGTTCATGCTCTCTCTTGCGTGCTCCCTCTCACTCTCAAATAAATAAATAAAATCTAAAAAAAATAAAAATGAATCTCATTGAATTAAAAGTTAACAATGATGCTGATGGACTGCCAAGAAAAAAATAATTTTAGTAATTTGAAAACAGTGTTTCAGCTAGATACTTTAAGCCTGAAGAGGAACGAGCTACTCTTGGGGGTGTTACATCCATAAAACAATAATGAGTTCCTGTAAAAAGAAATACTCGGAAACAAGAAATATATCTTGGTTGTTAAAAATATAATAGCACCAACAACAAACTTAGTAGAAAGAGCAGGGAAAAAATATGGAATTCCCTCTGAACTCGAAAAGTAAAAAAGAAAAGGAAAATAAGAGGCACAAATAAAATATTTGAGGAACCATCTAAGTGATTTCAACAATGACTTAGCCGTAGACTACCTCTTTGAATTCATTTTCTCCTACTCATGCCCTTTCCCACTGCCTAATCTTATTTCAGTCTTGCAATTCTGCCAGGAATTTTCCAGTCCTGACGATTTTGTGCTGGACATTCCTTCCCTGAGTATAGAGCAATAACCCTGGGATCATTGCACTCTTGTATTTCTTTCTTCATTGAAGTATAATCTCAAATATTTAATTCAAACTAAGCTAATATAGCTCTTCTCTTCTTCCAGTAATGTTTTGTGATGTTGGTTTATTTTATGTTCACCATAGCACTGCTCAGTTTCTGAGGGGAGAGAAGGAGGAGGAGGGAAGGAGGGAAAGAAAAAATGAAGGAAGGGAGAAAGGAAGGAAAGAAGCAAAGTAAGGATGGAAGAGAGGGGGAAGAAAGGAAGCTGAAATATTAAATGAAGATACATAATATATTGTATTTATAAGTTATTTTAAAAAAAATCCACTTCCCTATTATATTCTGATTGTACCATGTGTAAAAGGTATAATTCAGATTATAATTTTATTATCTAATTAAATCAAATTTGTCAACTATGTATAGTCTTTTGGGATCAATAATCAATTCATTTAACAAGCATGTTCCTAAGATTTTATGCACATTCACATATTTATTAATAGCAGTTCAAATAAGATAAATCTTATAGATTACCTAAAAAAAATCTGAATGACTTTGACTTGATATAAATTAGTATATTAATGTTAATTTCTTAATTTAAATGTGGAAAAGGAAACATAATTTATATAAATATTTAATTTTTATATTAAAGTATTCTTTATTTGAAAAACTAAACTATTGTAATCATCATTCCCTTCCAAAGTTGATTGCAATTAATTGGGAAATTTTGTTACATCTATTTTTATGTGATATTTACAAATCAGTACTCATCTGCAAGAGATCACCATCTTTTGTGAAACCAAATTTGGTCTTCAGCATCCTGAATACAGCACACTCAGAAGAATATATTGAATTAAGGAGGGCACGTACTGAATGGAGCACTGGGTGTTACACGCAAACAATGAATCATGGAACACTACATCAAAAACTAATGATGTAATGTATGGTGATTAACATAACATAATAAAAATAAATAAAATAAAATAAAATAAAATAATTATAATTTTTTGAAGAAAAAAAGAAGAATATTATGAGACAAGACATACCTTTGTAATTGCAATAAACCTTAATGAATTTTGGTATTGTGCTGTTATGTTGTAAAAACATATAACTAGAACAGATTTTGATAAGTCCATATAAATTTCTCATTACACCTAGAGGATTTTGTTTTTTTTTTTCTGCCTCATTCCATATAGATTTGAAGTTATAAGAAGTAAAAGCAAAATTAGATAAATGATAGATTTGAGAGATAAAAAGAATTAGATACGTAGGTAGAGAGGTAGGTAAGCAGATAGGTAGATAGATAGATAGATAAACTTGTTCAAAGAAGGATAAATGCGTAAAGAAAACCAAGACAGATAAGAGTAATAGAAATATGCAATTAAGGGCATTAAAGTTGCATATATAAGTTTCATTTTGTGTTCTGAACTTCCAAATTAATTGATATCCAAGTATATACATGCTATGAACTTTTGCCTTTTCCTTTGGAAACCTCCATATAACATGCTTTTCTCAAAGGCATGGGCAATTTAAAAGAAGAAAACAGATTTTAGCAAGTTAGCCTTTGAAAATTATTATAAAATTTCCTTTGATTGCACAAAACACTACTTTCTTTGATATAGTAAAAGAAGGTTTTAATTAGCTACTTGTAGGGTTTATTTAGTTTTATTTTGCATCTCAGGAAAAAAACACCTGAACACTGCCATATAAATCTTTATATAAAATTCATTAATGTCTTTGTTGCTTTGTAAGGATTGCTTCAAGGGAAATGTTGAGCTCGGTTAATAAGCTGGTGCTACTTGTGAAAATGAGAGAAAGGGATTTTTCTCAATTAAACTAGAGTATGCCAAAAATTCTCAGATTGTTAGACAATAAAGTGTAAAAACCTCTGCTGAATTATCCAAAAAAACAGTTTTGAAAGGGAATGGCCCCTAATTCTCAGTCACCATGATTTATTGTCATATCCTTAACCCTATATAGTTTTTAAATCAGAAAATTAATTTGTTAAGATCATAAACATTTTTTTACTTTTAAAATAAACAATTCTGTATATTCAGGAATAAAAATGATCAAATTAATATGGACAGTATTTCATTTCGGTGATAATTGTGGGCAATTTTCCAGGGAAATCATTTTGATAAGGAATCTATAGAAGAAAAATCTCCACACCACAGATGCATAAAACCCCAGTGTTTGACATGTGGCTATTTGCCCCCAAGTAACAAACTTGAATGAATTGAAAAATGCTCTCCATTACTGCAACTCCTTTGATAACTTTAAGATAGTGATAACTAGATAATTGATACTTTAGAGATAAATGAAATTTTTATTAGCAGTTATGGCATTTTTTTTAAAGAATGATGTCTTTTTTTAATTTTTTTATTATGTTATGTTAATCACCGTACATTGCATTGTTAGTTTTTGATGTAGTGTTCCATGATTCATTATTTGTGTATAACACCCAGTGCTCCACGCAGGACGTGCCCTCTTTAATACCCATCACCAGGCTAACCCATCCTCCCACCCCCTTCCCCTCTAGAACCCTCAGTTTGTTTTTCAGAGTCCATCATCTCTCATGGTTCATCTCCCCCTCCGATTTCCCCCCCTTCATTCTTCCCCTCCTGCTATCTTCTTCTTCTTCTTCTTTTTTTTTAACATATAATGTACTATTTGTTTCAGAGGTACAGATCTGTGATTCAACAGTCTTCCACAATTCACAGCACTCACCATAGCACATACCCTACCCAATGTCTATCACCCAGCCACCCCATCCCTCCCACCCCCCACCACTCCAGCAACCCTCAGTTTGTTTCCTGAGATTAAGAATTCCTCATATCAGTGAGGTCATATGATACATGTCTTTCTCTGATTGACTTATTTCACTCAGCATACCACTCTCCAGTTCCATCCACATCGTTGCAAATGGCAAGATTTTATTCCTTTTGATGGCTGCATAATATTCCATTGTGTGTGTGTGTGTGTGTGTGTGTGTGTGTGTGTGTGTGTGTGTGTGTATATATATATATATATATATATATATATATATATATATATACCACATCTTTTTATCCATTCATCCGTCGGTGGACATCTTGGCTCTTTCCACAGTTTGGCTATTGTGGACATTGCTGCTATAAACATTGGGGTGCACGTACCCCTTCAGATCCCTACATTTGTATCTTTGGGGTAAATACCAATAGTGCAATTTCTGGATCTTATGGTAGCTCTATTTTCAACTGTTTGAGGTACCTCCATACTGTTTTCCAGAGGGGTTGCACCAGCTTGCATTCCGACCAACAGTGTAGGAAGGTTCCCCTTTCTCTGCATCCCCGCCAACATCTGTCGTTTCCTGACTTGTTAATTTTAGCCATTCTGACTGGTGTGAGGTGGTTGATGAGGTCCCAATAGTTCATTTTTGCCCTTGCTTCCCTTGCCTTTGGCAATGTTTCTAGAAAGAAATTGCTGCAGCGGAGGTTGAAGAGGTTGCTGCCTGTGTTCTCCTTTAGGATTTTGATGGACTCCTGTCTCAGAAGTCTTTCAACCATTTTGAGTCTATTTTTGTGTGTAGTGTAAGGAAATGGTCCAGTTTCAAAAGAATGATGACTTTTTTAAAAAAGATTTTATTTGTCAGAGAGAGAAAGAGAGCACAAGCAGGGGAAGCAGCAGACAGAGGGAGAAGCAGGCTCCCTGCTGAGCAAGGAGCCCGATGTGGGACTTGATTCCAGGACCCTGAGATCACAACCTGAGCCGAAGGCAGACGCTTAACTGACTGAGCCACCCAGGCATCCGGATGGCATTTCTTTTCATAATTTTTGCCCTTCATTTGAGGATGCTATTTTTCCCCCATGTGATTCTGTGTAAGTTTATGTAGCATGATTTAAGCAATTAGTTGTATATCATTTACTGTTTTCCTATAATTGATCATTACAAAGGTAATCAATTAGATGTAAAAAATCATATTTCTAAAGGCTTAACATGACTACCTTTCAATAATAAAACAATGATTTAAAAAGTCAAAATGAAATTGTAGCACAATGTGGTAGTAATATTTAATGTACTCTACCAATCTTTCATTTTTTAAGTAAACTAGTTAAACATTGATTCTTTAAGAAGGTTCTTTGTTTTTAAAGATTTTATTTATTTGAGAGAGAGAGCGAGAAAGGGATTGAGAGGATGAGAGGGAAGAGGAGCAGAGGGAAAAGTAAATTCACCACTATGCAGGGAGCCTGATGCAGAACTAGATCCCAGGACTCTCTGATCATGACCTGAGCCAAAGGCAGACGCTTAACTGACTGAGCCACCCAGGCACCCTTCAAGAAGGTTCCTATTGCTAGTTTCCCATTAATATCAGTAAAATAATCAAGTGAAAGAATTTTCAGACCTATGAATTCTGTCTGGCTACCACCAGTACATATAGGGTCATGGCCAGCTACTATTTACCAAGTCACATAAACAGCACATAACATGTACAGTGACCAAGTAATTTTATGGGTAGGTGCTTCAAATATAACATTAATTGTGAGATAAATAATTATGCCTATGGTATTATTAAAATAATATGTATGAATAGAATAATAGTGATGAAATAAAAAAAGGTTAACATTAGTGGAATGGTAGAAATTGAAAAGGTGAAAACTTTGTTCTAATGCATTATTTTGTATTAGGTATAATAATGTAATTTAAGAGTTCTTAATTTTCCTGAAAGATGGAATGCCTGAACAAGATGTGTAAAAATATCAATATACATGAATCATATTTTCTTCATTCTCAAATGAAAAAATATAGTGTAACCAAAAATTAATGGGCTTAGAAGCATTAGATCTTATACCTCCTTCTTCACATCCCTCCAGTACTGGAAGTCACATATAGTCAAAAACTTTAATAAACAATTGCAATTGTTAGTCCAGGTTCTGAGAAAAGTTCAAGCTTATACATAAGACTCAAATTTTGCCTTGCTCCATCAAAGTAGATACACCCATAATGGTAGAGATCTTCTTATGAGATCCAGGACAGAATCTGTTTCTCTTAACAAGAGTCTGATTTCATTCCAGATAATGAGTAAAGAACCTGGTGTCGAATTGAAATTTCATTAAATTTATTTATTTTTTTATAAGATGGAGTTGAGATAATTAATGCATGTGTGTTCATATTTCAAAGAAAGGAATATAGCTAAAAGACCCCCTTCCCCACAGATAATCATGGAAACAAATATTGGGAATGTATCCAAGACTCTCCAAATCTTGCAACTCTGGAAAATCAAGTTGCCAGTTGTTTCAACATTACCCCAAAATATTAGTTATATTGATATAGTTATTATTATTGAATTCTCAGTTTTTCTGGTAAGATAAAAGGAGGGGTGATTTTAATATGAGCATATGAGTAGTCAATAGGTTTATAATACTTTATATTTTTATGGTAACAAGTTATTCCTCTTATCACTTTGATATACATCCTCATGACTAGCCATTATAGACAGACTATTTTTGCTAGCAGTCTTTGACTAAACCATAACCAGAATGTACAATTTACTATTTCTGTTAGATTCAGAAGCCACTTTCTTATTGGTTGGGGCATTTATAAAATAAGGAAATTTTAGGATTTATTTTGGTGTAACTGAAATATTAATAGGTGGTTGCTTTTACAACCAATTCAAAGCTAAACAAAATACACCTTTAAAACATTGTGATTCATTTAGTCCACTTATGGGTCTTGTATTTGCCTAAAAACGTGTCAGATTTGGGAGACTAGAAATAATCCAATGGCAGAACATGCTAATCCCTCTCTACTGAGGCACACACTAAATCTCTATACAAAGCCATGAGAAGCTTACCCAGGAAAACTGTTTGTATCTATCAACAAATAAGGTTATTAAGAGAAAAATAGCACTGGGTGAAATGAACTGCTAAATGTTTTGATTGTCAAAATACACAATGACAAATACTTGAGAATAAATGGATGGATTTAGGTTTATAAAGTTCAATAGTTACCCAATGAATTTTAAAAAAATTGTTGATTATTGTAAAACAAAAGTCAAATTTGGATTAAAAAATGTAAATAAAAACTAATAAAGTATTTGCCATAGGAACCAACATGTGTTTAATTTTATACAATGATTCATGTGCATGTGAAAAGAAAATACACATTCTGCACTTATTAGATGCAAAGTTCTGTATAAGTCAGTTTGATTAAAGTGGTTAATCATATGGTTCAAATCTTTAATATCCTTTCTGTTTATTGCTATAATTTTTCTATCAGCTACTGAGAGAAGATGTCAAATATAATCCCACTATGATTGTATTTCTATTATATTTTAATTTTGTGGCATAATAGCTTATTACTTGGAGAATTTAATTCACTTTTCTTTAATAGAATTTGCATTTGAATTTGAATCTACCATCTTAACATTTCTTTCTATTTTTTCCAATTACTTCTTATTTTATCATTTCTTCTTTTAGACAGATTGTGTATTTTTGTCTTTTTTCTATATTGGCTTATTAATTATACGTTATTTTATTATCCTTTTAGAAGTTATCTTAGTAATTATAGCATGTACCTTTGACAAATTAGATCCTAATTTAAACAATTGCTTTTACCACTTCTCTAACATTGTCAGGATCTTACAAACTTGAGCTACATTTACTCTCTACTACTTTTTTTTCTGTCATTACCATGTGTTTAAATACTACTAAATTTTAATCCATGAATGATGTTTTTATTTTATAAAATTAGTATAAATATAGTAGATTTCTCCAGATATTTATCTTCCCAGTGCTCCTTATTCTGTCTTGCATCTAGAATGATTATTCTTCTATCTAATGACATACTTTTAGTATTTCTTTCAATATAGTTCCTCTGTGAATATATGAACATACAGTTGACCCTTAAGTAACATGGATGTGAACTACATAGGTCCACTTATACATGGATTTTTTTGGAAAGCACAATCCAGTACTATAAATGTATTTTGTTTTATGATTTTCTTAATAACCTTTTCATTTCTCTAGATTATTTTATTGTAAGAATACATATAACATACAAATATGTATTAATCTGGCCAACAGTAGGCTATTATTAGTTTTTACAGTTAAAAGTTGTTCATGGATTTTTTACTGTGCGGGTGTTGATGTCCCTAGCCCCTGAATTGTTCAAGGGTCAACTGTTATTTCCTTTGTTTTTTTAATCCATATAATATTTTAATTTCACTTTTTAAAATTTTTAAATTATATGTTGTCAGTCATTTCCTTCTAGCAATTTAAACATAGAATTTCACTATCTTCAGGCTTCCATTTTTTTCTTTTGAAAAGTCATGTCTTACAGTCATTGATTCTCTTTTTATGTATTGGGAGATGTAGCTTTGTTTCTCCTTAATTTTTTTTATTTTTTGTTGACTACAGCAGTTTACTATTATGTTTTAAGTGTGATTTTCCTTATGTTTCTTTATATTTACATATTGTTACCTAATATCCAATTTGATTTTTTTTTGCCAATTTTGAAAACTCTTCATTTTTTTTGCCGTATTTTTATTATGTTCCGTTAGCCAGCATATACTGCATCATAAGTTTTTGATGTAGTGTTCAACGATTCATTAGTTGTGTATAACACCCAGTGCTCATCACAACATGTGCCTCCTTAATACCCATCGCCTGGTTACCCCATCCCCCCAACCCCTTCCCTTCTGTAATGCTGTTTGTTCGTGGGAGTCCAGAGTCTCTCATAGTTTGCCAATTCAAAAAAAGTCAACTATTGCTTCAGATCCATTCTGTATGTCCTGAGACTTCACTTACATGAAATATTAGTTATTCACTATACAGCCTAATATGCATTTTCTGTATATTTGACATATTTTTTCTTGTCTATCTCCTTCATTTGGATATGTTTCTACTGATTTTTATTTTTTTACTTTTAGATCTTGTATTTTTCAAGTTTAGACTTTCTTATATTTTTTTATATTTTTATCCAGCAAATTCTTTCATTTATTTTATTGAACATTAAAGCCACAGTTATTTTAAAGTCTGTGAGTTCAATATAAAACCATAATTATTTTCTAGTTGATAACTTAGTTTGTATGGTCTTTTTCTATGGTCACTTTGTTTTGAGCCCACATGGTCCTATTTCTAACCTGCCTGGCAGTTTTTACTAAATACTGTGTGTGTGTGTGTGTGTGTGTGTGTGTGTGTAGATAGATAGACAGATGATAGATAGATAGATCCTTCTCCAGAAGTTTTATATATATATATATATATATATGTATATATAATGTGTATATATATGTATATGTATATATACATATATATATATATAAAACACTTTGATCCTGTCAAGTATGGTTTATTTGCTTTTATCTATTATTCCTAAGGCACAGTAGTTTAAGGTTCTCAACTGAAAGTTTAGAGTATTAATCAGGAACTCTCTTCATTGACAATTCCTAAAATTCAATTTTTTAAATATTTCATATTTTTAATTTTTAAATTTTATTTTTTTACCATCACCACAGCTTGCCAAAATCTCCACTTAGATTTTTACCCTTTGCTAGCTGCTACACCAAAGGAGCCCTTTGTACTCTTCTGGCTTTCTGCTCTCCATGTTGCTCTGGTGTATTCTGTCACTTGGCAGCTCCTTGGTATCCAGTGCCACAATCCAAGGCCAGAAAAGAGAACTCATTGTCTATTCTCTAAATTGTGAGTCTCAGTGATCCTCCCTGTTGAGCTAGCCCAGCTTTGTTATTACTGTCGTAGAAGATCCATTTTGTGTCTCACCATTACCTGATGCTATCCCTCTCCAAAAAATAATTACCCCTGCATTTCCTATTACTTTGGTTAGCCCTTGAAATTTCAGCAAATATCATTATCATTATACATACTTTCATTTATAAAATGTTGCCTATAGGGGGAAAAAAGACATTTAAGAAAGTTAAGCATTGTGCTTAACCAATTAGAGGGAAAAGTTATTAAAACACAGCTATTGTTAGTTAGGGCTTAAAGAGCAATTCAAATATAAACGTATATTATGTGTTGCTGTGAACTAAATGTTTGAGTTATCCCCAGATTCATATACTGAAACCTTATTCCCAGTGTGAAGGATGGTATTTGGATGGACTTTGAGAGGTGATTAGGTCATGAAGCTAAAGTCCTCATGAATAGGATTATTGCCCTTATAAAAGAGACAACAGATAACTTCCTTGTGTCCTTCCACTATGTTAGGACACAATAAATAAACAGCCTTCTAATGAACCAGGAGACAGGCTCTTAACCAGCCATCAAATCTGGAAGCAGCTAAATTGTGGGACTTGCCAGCCTCCAATACAGTCAGAAATAAATTTGTGTTGTTTATAAGCTACACAGTCTATGGTATTTTTGTTACAGCAGCTCAAAGGAACTAAGACATGTACCATGTACTCTTTGAGGCATTGAGAAACTATAATGAATAGGCAGTTTTAAAGGTGTTCTGTGCCTCTATCACAAACCACCCCAAAACACAGTGGCTTAGAAAGCAGAAATTTAATCTCACCCTGTTGGATCTCCAGGTCTACTACAATCATCTGATCTATACTGGCTGGGCTCAGCTGGGCTATTTCACCTCCAACTAAGGGCTATTTTACAAACTGGCTTCTAGATGCATATTGGGCTCTATCATTTATGTATTTAAAGTTACACACACACAATGAATATTTATTTTAAGACCCAGGTTGAAAGGACAGCAGATACCTAAAGGAAACTTTTCTCATGGTATTGTCAGAAGGACAAGTAGGCAAAAAGAAACATATAAAATATTAAGACCTAGGGTTTAAACTAATACATGCCACTTTCATCAACATTCTTTTTAGCAGAAATAGTCTCACAGCTGAGATCAAACTCAAGTTTGGGGAATAATTACTCTATTCCTCTAGTGAGAGGAAATAAAAAAAGGATGGCAAAGACCATGGATACAGAGATAGGTAAAGAGTAGAGGCCAATAATAATTCAATCTACCACATTCAAATATTTGGTTGTAATTATGCATATCCATTCAATATGCAAAGTATATTTACTCCCATACCAGTCTCCTAAAATCTCATTCATTCATATTATTAGCCTTGAAATTCATCGTACCATGCCCTACATTAGAGTTGGATCTATTCTTTTTTTTCTCTTTAATATTCTTTTGTATTTAAATTCCAGTTAGTTAACATACAGTGTGATATTAGTTTCAGATATACAATATAGTGACCCAACACTTCCATAGAACACCCCATACTCATCACAAGTACACTCCTTAATCCCCATCACCTATTTAATTCATCCCCACCCACCTCCCCTCTGGTAATCATCGGTTTATTCTCTATAGTTAAGAGTCTGTTTCTTGGTTTGCCTCTCTCTCTCTTTTTTTTTCCTGTGCTCATTTGTTTTGTTTATTAAATTCCACATATGAGTGAAATCAAATGGTATTTATCTTTCTCTGACTGACTTATTTCACTTAGCATAATACTCTTTGGCTCCATCCATGTCGTTGCAAATGGCAAGATTTCCTTCTTTTTTATAGGTAATATTCCATTGTATATATCTACCACATCTTCTTTATTCATTCATCAGTAGATGGACACTTGGCCTGTTTCCATAATTTGGTTCTTGTAGAAAATGCTGCTATAAACATTGGGGTGTATGTATCCCTTTGAACTAGTATTTTTGTATTCTTTGTGTAAATACTTAGTAGTGCAATTGCTGGATCATAGGGTAGTTCTATCTTTAACTTTTTGAGGAACCTTCATACTGTTTTCCAGAGTGGTTGCACCAGCTTCCATACTTGCCAACAGTGCAAGAGGGTTCCCCTTTCTCCACATTCTCACCAGCACCTGTTGTTTCTTAGGTTGTTGATTTTAGCCATTTTGACAGATGTGAGTTGATATCTCATTGTAGTTTTGATTTATATTTCTCTGATGATAAGTGATGTTGAGCATAATTTCATGTGTCTGTTACCCATCTGTATGTCTTTGGAAAAATTACTATTCATGTCTTCTGCCCATTTTTTAGTTGGATTATTCATTATTTCTGGTGTTGAGTTTTATAAGTTCCTTTTATTTAATGTTCCCTATATATTTTGGATACTAACCCCTTAGCAGATATGTCATTTACAAACTGCCTTTTAATTGTGTTGATTGTTTCCTTCACTGTGCAGAAGCTTTTTATTTTGATGAAGTCCCATTAGTTTATTTTTGCTTTTATTTCCCCTACCTAAGGAGACATATTTAGGAGGAAGTTGCTACAGGCAATGTCAGAGGTTACTGTCTGTGTCCTCCTCTAGGATTTTTATGGTTTCAGGTCTCACATTTTTAATACATTTTGAATTTGTTTTTGTGTTTGGTGTAAGAAAGGGGTCCAGTTTCATTCTTCTGCATGTTGCTGTCCTGTTTTCCCAGCACCAGTTGTTGAAGAGACTGTCTTTTTCCCATTGGATATTCTTTCCTGCCTTGTCAAAGATTAATTAACCAGTTATGGATTCATTTCTGGTCCATTGATTTATGTGTCTATTTTTGTGCCAGTACCATACTGTTTTGATCATTACAGCTTTGTAATATAACTTGAAGTCCAGAATGATGGGCTCCAACTTTGTTTCTCTTTTTCAAGGTTGCTTTGGCTATTCTGGGTCTTTTGTGATTCCACACCAATTTTAGGATTGTTTTGTTCTACCTCTGTGAAAATGTTAGTAGTATTTTGATAGCGACTGCATTAAATGTGTAGATTGCTTTGTGTAATATAGACATTTTAACAATATTTGTTCTTCCCACCCATTCAATAGATGCAGAAAAAACATTTGATAAAGTAAATATCCATTCATGATAAAAACCCTCAACAAAGTTGGTTTAGAGGTAACATACCTCAACATAATAAAGGCTTTATATGAAAAACCCACAGCTAACATCACCCTCAATGGGGAAAAACTGAGAGCTTTTCTTCTATGGTCAGGAACAAGACAGGGATGTCTACTCGCACCATTGTTATTTAACATCGACAACTGACTAAATTGCCTCTTTTATTGAATTTGTATTTTATGATCATTAATTTCTCTCCTATTAGCTATCTCGGTGCCAATACATTTTTGTTATATTGCCTCTCCTGTCCTCAAATAGCTACCCCAAGATCAGTCCTAAAAACTCTGACTTTTTTCAGGTATTCTGAGTCCTGAAAAAAATCTTCTGTAGATAGGAACACAATTCTACAGAAAGGTATCATTAGAAATTCTGCATTTCCAAACTCATTTTCCTTTTCTTCTCAGGATTTGCTGCAACCTCAGCATTAAGGAACATCATTTTCCTCCTCCTTTTCAAAGTCAGTCTCTCAGTTTCTCCCTTTGACCACACTCCAAATACTCATAAACCTATTTCCATAAATAATCCTCTTTCCTCTTTTTTTTTTTCTTTTCTCTCCATGGGCTCATTCAATACTATAATCACATATCCAAGCCTGTAGTATCCTAAAAATAAAATAAAATAGCTCTCCTTTGACACTAAATTCTTATCTAACCATTGCTTAATATGTACCATCACCTTCAAATCTGAAATTTTCAAAAGTAAATTTATTCCCTGTTACCACTTGCCACATCAGACTCCTTGATCAGTCCTGTGTAATTTGGCTTTTACCGCAAGATGTCCATTCAAAGTTTCCTGATTATGGTCATCTATGACATTTTTGTTTCCAAGTAAAAAGGATATTTAAAAAACCTATTTTACTTGGATATGTCCAAACCTTTGCCACTTTTGCCATGACTACCTACCCTTTTTTTGATTCTGTCTTGATTTGATGACACACGAATGTATCTCTCCCTGCCAAACTAATTTATCTTAGTTTATGACTAGTCTTTCTAATTAAGAGCTTGATTTTGAAAGTTAGCATGATGAAATAGAAACAATGTTGAAGACTTGGCATCTAATCATGTTTAAACTATTATAGCTATCCCTTAAAGAACTCAGTATCAATCCAGTGTATATGAGACCAGAGTATTTTGAAAACAGTCAACCTATGTAGTAAGAATGAGAGATAATGAATTTCACATTTTCTTTTTAAGAGTATGTTAGATTGAAAAATCTGATACGTTTTGCTTTCAGGCCAAGTCACTCAAAGCTCACCCATTCAAAGTTGACCTTTGGAAATAACTGATCATGCCCTTGGTTTCTAAACCTCAACAGGAAATTAGATTCTCTGCTCTGTCATGGAACTTAGTTCCTAAGAAGGACTGCTAGTGTGTTCATTCTTTGTGGTTCAGATAAAGGCCCAAACTGAGAAAGAAAGAAGGAAATGTCAAACATCAGATGGAAGCTATGGGCCCAAGCATAGTAAATTAAAATCAAAAGAAGTAATCTCAAGTTTTTAATGACTGTGGCTTTAAATCTTTCTGACCATGACAATTCTTAAGATATATTGTGGGTATTGGCAGTATTTTAAAATGTTTGTGTTGATCCCTCAGAAGTGCCATATCTCTCACATCTGATATCTCTTGTATAAGTTAGTTTTGTTTTCCAGCAATATTGTATGGCTCTGATAATGCAAACCACTTTAATTACTCATTAATTAATTCATTTGTTCATTTTTCACTTTTACTGCCTCAGTTCTCTTTACCACTTAGCCTGTGTTTGCACATAAAATAAATTCTTAATGAACTGATTTATACTGACTTGGTTAAATGCACAGGATACTGAAAGATACAGTACTGAATCCTTAAATTTATAATATTTTAATGCTTGTGAGGTTTGCAAATCGAATTTCAAAAGTTATGTTTATCTAATTGTAGTACATGTGTGCAGATGTGTATATTTTAAATTTATTGTGTTGTGCTTGGGAGGTATATATGTTTTATTTTACTTTTTTTTCATTAAATTTAGTTTAATCTAATTTTGCTTATTTTTTTAAGTTTCTATTTTAATTCCAATTAGTTAACATACAGTATTATATTAGTTTCAGGTGTATAATACAGTGATTCAACAATTCCATACATCACCTGGTGCTCATCATGACAAGTGCACTCCTTAATTCCCATCATGAGTATATATATTTTAAATTCATTGTGTTATGTTTGGGAGCATTATCTACAGAAGAGCTGTGGATATTTACTTTTACTATAATCTTTCTATTTAAAATCTCTTATCTACACTTAAAATTTTTAATCTTCTTTGTAACTGTTATTCCCTTATTTTTTATTTATTTAGTACATTTGAGATTTTATGCTACTCAATACAAAGAAGCACAGCAAAACTTCATATTTTGAAATATGAAAAATATTTTAGGTTAATTGAATTTGTTTTTATATACTAAATGTGCTTTACTGAATCATTTTATCAAGTTACCAAGAAGCACACTATGATAAAAACCTGAAGAAAATTAAAAATGATTGAATACAAAATTTCTCTAAAAAACAATTTTAAGTTGTAAAACATTCATAAAAACATAGAAATAAGTATCAGACTTAATTTCAATTATTTTAAAATTATTTTGCCTATAGGAGTGTTCTAATTTGATTTTGGAGTACAGTTCAGGGAGCTAAACTGTCTTTAGTTACATGTAGCACATACTTTTCTTGCAGTTCATAATTGAGAAACTATATTCAACTATGTTAATCTTATTTGGAAACTACCATGATCACAATTTAAAAATGTTAATAAGAAACATGTATGGCCTACTTTTCAAGCTTTTTTATATCTTTAATATTTTGACATAGATACCAAACACTTTGCAATGCAGTACCCCATAGCAGAGTTCTGCCCAACAGCTTCCATTAATCTCTGGAAGACTTGGGATCTTTAAACAGATATCACAATAACATGGTAGATTTTAGAATTTGGGTATTAATAGAATACCATTTTGTGTTTTTTCTTTTTTTCTCAGTAACTAAGAGAAACAAAACAAGCTGAAGAAGAGCCAATTTTTTCTAGGTCAGAAGCCTGGGACTTCTTGTGTTGGGAATCATTCATTTTAGTAATGCAATGTCAGCATAAAGCTGATGTTCAGAACAGAACTGTCACAGATGGTATGCTTGAAAATAGAACCTGTGTTGAATATCAATCAGGTTTTATCTTATTGTGGAAAAAAATATAAGAGTAGATCTACTTGAGGCCAAGACTTGAATTCACACTGATAAAACATGGAGAAAGAGGGGCGCCTTGGTGGCTCAGTTGGTTAAGCGACTGCTTTCGGCTCAGGTCATGATCCTGGAGTCCCGGAATCGAGTCCCACATCAGGCTCCTTGCTCAGCAGGGAGTCTGCTCCTCCCTCTGACCCTCTTCCCTCTCATGCTCTCTATCTCTCGTTCTCTCTCTCTCAAATAGATAAATAAAATCTTTAAAAAAAAAAAAAAACATGGAGAAAGAGTGGTTCAGAGGGCATTTTTAAAATGTCTTTCTTATTTATAACACTAATCTGTAGTAATAATATGCATATGCAATGCATTCTATTAATGTAGGAAATGAAAGGCAAGAAAAATGTTTTTAAATGTTTATGATTAATGAATAAAATAAACAATGAAACTTTATAAAGTTTTGTATTTAACCACAATTAAATAAGTAAATGAATAAAAACAATTATATATTTTATATTCCTTTTTTAATGGTTATACCACTTCCCAGTATTTTTTTTTTCTTTTTCACTTAGGTCATAGAGATAGCCAAGGAAAATATCCCAAATCCAATTAGATGCCCAAATTATAGAAACAGAGAGATAGTTCTCCTTTAATCCAAGGCTTATGAAGATCATAGTTCTAAACTCAGTACACCTTGTTTCCAAATCAAGTGTATTTTTTTCCATTTTTTTTAAAAAGCTATGGCAATGTTGTTCATATTGACCTAATAGCATGTGCCTTTTAAGAAAAAGAATGAGGGCACCTGGGTGGCTCAGATGGTTAAGCGTCTGCCTTCGGCTCAGGTCATGATCCCAGGGTCCTGGGATCGAGTCCCGCATCAGGCTCCCTACTCCTTGGGAGCCTGCTTCTCCCTCTGCCTCTCTCTCTCTCTGTCTCTCATGAATAAATAAATAAAATCTTAAAAAAAAAAAAAGAAAAAGAATGAGATGTATGTGAAATACTTTTAAACATAGATTTGAAGGAATTATATTTAAATTCCCAATGTAACCTTTATCATGATTTTGAACAAATAATTTACACTTTCTGATCTTTTATTTTTCTGTAGAATAAGAAACTACTTTTAACTCAAATGATTATTTTGCACTACAGATAAAATATGATATATAAAATTCCATTGATTAGTATAATAAACCACCAAATGATTATTTGTATGATGATTATTATTATTCCTATTAGATGTTTTTCCTTCTTAACAATTCACTCAAGCTGTATATAACTACTGTATTTTGGGATACAAATTCAAAGAATGTTTATTGCCTACTGTAGCTAGTTACAGGTAGAAAAGGAAGGGGCGCAAAAGAATAAGACTTGTATGAATGAAACTGCAGGCGTTGACTCAAGAGAAAGAGCCTGGGTGGTGGGTCACAGTATGTAAAAGGGGAATATCACAATCGATCATAAATCATGTCACAGTCAACTCAGAAATCATAAATTTTGATATGCTTTTTATATTTTACAATTAATTTGGAAATTGGAATGGATTTGGCAATATAATGAAATAAGGAATCTTATCCATCTTGCTCACTGCCATGTGCCTAGTTTATAGCACAGTACTTGGTATACAAGAGGTATTCAATAAAAATATTGCCTAAATGAATAAGGGAATCAATAAGTAAATGGCCATGAATATAAATAAATCAATAGGCCCAAATAAGAACAATTGGAAACCATTCTTAGCTCCTTTCTTCTTTTTTTCTTAAATCCATTCAGAATGCCCTGACTATTCTGCTTTATGTATCATGAATTCATTCATTCATTCCTTTCCTTTGCATTGCTATGATCTTGCTTCAGACATAATTATTCTTCACATAAAACTACAATGGTTTCTTAATTGATTTTATTGTTTTGCTCCCTTTTTTATTCATCCCTTCAAATGCATTCACACAGTTAATATAATATTCTTTATATAATGTTAATCATTTAGTTTATTCCTATGCCTAAAATCTCACAATAACTCCTATAAGGAAGCCCAAGCCTCTGTAAATTTAATTGAATCATTCAAAGATTTTCACAACCTTTTCCCTCAATCTCAGTGGCACCATTTTTCCACTATATTCTAGAAAAAATTGCTTGCAGACAAATAAATGTGCCAAGCTTTTCCATCCCGTACTATCCTATTAATTTCTCTTCCCCCAGTATTTTCTTCTTTCTATCATAAATTTTCCTTTTCCAGACTACCCTTAATCCATTCTTCAAAAAGCGGGCCAGATGCTATCCATGGATAACATTTAGATCATCCCAAAAGATTCCCTTAATTCTTTGTAAACTTAATATTTTTTAAAATGACAAATGTGAGGGACGCCTGGGTGGCTCAGTCAGTTAAGCATCTGCCTTCAGCTTAGGTCATGATCCCAGGGTCCTGTTTCTCCCTCTGCCTACTCTGCCTTCCTGCTCCCCCTGCTTGTGTTCTCTCTCACTCTCTCTCTGACAAATGAATAAAATCTTTTAAAAAATAATAAAAAAATAAAATGACAAATATGAGTCAAATCCTGACGTACACATTTTAAACTAAAAATATACAAAATACTTGGGGCACCTGGGTGACTCAGATGGTTGGGCATCTGCCTTCGCCTCTGGTCATGATCCCAGGGTCGTGGGATTGAGCCCTACATCAGGCTCCTTGCCTGGTGGGGAGCCTGCTTCTCCCTCTCCGTCTTCCTGCCGCTCCCCCTGCTTGTGCTCTCTCTCTCTGTGCCAAATAAATAAAATCTTTAAAAAATATTTCTTTTAAATACACAAAATACTGCCCAAGTAATTGAGCACCATTTAAACCAGATTTGAAATATCAAAGGAAGTCGTATACAATTTCTAAAATAAATTAGTCCCAATTTTTCATATATAGTCTTCAGAATGTAAATGAATAATGAAATATTTCTAATAAGTCCCAAATCTCTGTTGATAACACTTATGTCACTCTTCATAATAAATGACAGAATATTGAGATGATATGTTACAAACACATTTTTCAGTGATTCGAAAGTGAGAAGGTCACCATGCTAAACCCATGCTTAGTCGTTGATTTTGCTATTTTAGCAGAAAAATATCTTTAGTTTCTAGTTTCTTTTCCGTCTCTTCAAGCTGATTACAGAATGACAAATTTTATTTTTGTAGTTATGTGAAGAATCTATGAGTAATGGAGAATTTCAAATAATGTGAGCAAATTTTGTAATCACCATTTTATTTATATCCATGTTATTGTTTACATTAAAGTTTTAATGATTTAATGATATAGTTTTCATCCTTATAAAGAATGCCAAAAATTCCCCAATTAAGAAGCACCCCCAAAGACTGATTTCTGGGAAATTAAGTGGTTAAAATAGAATACAAAAGTATAGGCATATTCTGGAGAATCATGACAATTAACATGGACATATGATTAGATGTAAAATGGTTAGTGCAGATAATTATAAAATTAATATCAATTTTTTGATGTATCATTTTCATCGTAAAAGAGCAAAAGAACAGAAGAAATAAAAATAAAAAGTGGTTTATAAGCACAAATAAATGAAAAAAATCAGGGGTTATAATTTGAGGGACCAAATATCTAAATATCTGAAGTCAAAATTAAACTTGTTCTGTATTATTGGATTTGAGAAATCTAAAGGAGTAAAAAGATATTTGAAAAGGGTTAAGAAAATGACATACAAACTTAAAATCAGTGCACTTATAGTTCAAAACATTTTGGAATATCATAGTCAAAAATGTATTAAAAGAAAGACAACATCAAAAATGCATACAACAGAGTATTGTAAAAAGGATACATAACAGTAATAACACATTAGCAATGAGATAAGAATTACATTATATAGTCCCATGACTATTAGGATAATGGTGATTAATTAAGATAATTGATTTTAAAAAAGGAAAAAATTCAAGTTTCTTTAATATAGGTAAAGGATATGGTGCTTATCTGCCCAGAAAAGCCTGCAAAGAATGGACAATATAAGATACTCCAGGCAAAGATGGAAGCTTGGCTAACCCTAAAATCCCTGCACTGGTCAACAGCTACTAATATATGGCCTGATGGTATAAAGCATCCTCAGGTCTTATAAGAAGCTGTGATCCTCCACTCAAGGGCTCTTTTAACACTTCCTGGCATTTCCTGACTGTTTTGGAAGCCAACTATCCATAATTCTGCTTATTACTTAGGCACAAAAAATATCTAGTATGAAAACCTTCTGTGTATTCCTAAGTGTTTACTACAAGGCTAGATGGATGAATCATGGGTCAGGCAGAACAGAACAAAACCTCAAGCCTTCCTTGGGTATTTTAACTTTACCATTAAAGTATCACTATACTACCTCCAAAGGAAATGCTCACGTTCTTTCATTGCACTATGCATTTTTTTCTTTGTTTTATTGCCCCTACATTAAAATAATAACAATAATAATAATAATAATAAAGTATCTTGGGAGGATAGGTTTTTCCTGTTTGGATAACATGGAGTTGTAAAGTGATTTCCAATTTAAAGAAATTTTCCTAATAATAACTGATTTAATAACCAAAAAGACATTTCTAACAGTACTATTTGTGGTGGTACAGTCACATTTGTAATTGATACGTTTTTGTCAAAACTTAGGTATGGGATATAAACCATGTTTTTTCTTTTTTAGGATCTTATTTAACTTTCATTTCCGGGGTAATTTTTTGAAAATAATTTTTACATTGCATTTCACTGTTAGGATACTTTTGAGTTTATATTTTATTAAAAAAAATAAAGTCTACCCTTAGTAAGTTTTTATATCCTTCAAGCCATTTCTCTCTTTAAAGATGATTTAAAGTAGGAAATTACTATAGTAAATATAAACCTATGAGTCTTATGTAATTGATGGCTATGCCTGAAGGTTCTTAGTTTCTCTCGTCCACTAATTTAAAGCTTTTCATTGTGGGAAATATGGCATACAGACTTTAGCCAGTAACATAGCTTGTAGAGGTCTGAAAATGTATCCAATTTATCAAAAAAGTATATTTTTGTGATATTAACCCCTCTTTTTTTGGTCACTTCAAAAAACTGAGAATAATTGCAATATTACTGAAATTTTCCATTAGTGTTTCATATTTGAAATCTTGGATTCACAGACAATGCATTTTTTAAGCTGTAAAGAAGTCATATGAATAGAGAATCTTTTAAAAGTTAAGAATCTTAAAATTACATTAGATTCCCAACAAGTAAAACAATGATATTTTGATGGAAATCTGACAGACAAGCAGTTGAGTCATTCTGTGGCTAGTGGGCTTGGGTAGAATGGGAGAAGTTGAGAATTCGTGACTCTGTGAGTGAGTGGTGTGTGTGTGTATGTGTGTGAAGCTTATGAAATTATAAGCCTTTTGGTTGGGTTAAAGTTTGATATTTAGTATGGCTTTAATATATTTCTGACTTAAAAAAATATATTTCTGACTTAACAACTTTTAAGCTAATTCCTTTTTTATTCCGTAATATTTAAAACACCATTTCTGAATAAAATTCCTTCACCTATTGAGTGAGTCATCTGTTAATTTGTCAAGTAACCTGTTGATTTTAGGCAAATTTTATGTGTGTCAGTACATATGTATATAGACTGCCATAAACGTAGAATGTAACATTTTAACATTGGGTCGGTTCAAATTTTGATTCCAAAGGAATTTTAATTAGTCTGTCAGTAGTAAGGATATAAAAGCATTTAACATACATTCTAAAGAAACTTGTCATTTTAATAGGACATATATAAAACAGAATGTATAAACATGCCAAGAATAAATTTTAAATGAGGCTGTAAGGAGAAAGACAAACTATGTATTTTTTGGTGGAGTGAGGGTTGTATTTGTGTGTGTGCAAATGTAATGTATGGACTTGAAGGCTGGGTGATTAATGTAAAAAAAACTTAAAATTATTCTGGCAAACATAATTATTAAAAACTAGGAAACATTAAATGTGGGATTATTAAAAACACTGCTTTATAAATAAAATAATGTATACATGAATATTTGTGTAATAGTTGAGTAAAATAAAATGGTTAAAATTGTCATTGTACTCTTTCTAGAATTGCATGTATGTGGGATAATTGGTTACTTATGGGTGACTGAGTTTTTTGTGATTTTGAGATACTTCATATTTTCTGACTTTTTCAAGATTGCTTTAATGAACTTGTGTAACATAAAAATTTTTCAGGGGCGCCTGAGTGGCTCAGTCGTTAAGCATCTGCCTTCGGCTCAGGTCGTGATCCCAGGATCCTGGGATCAAGCCTTACATCGGGCTCCCTGCTCCTCAGGGAAACCTGCTTCTTCCTCTCCTACTCCCCCTGCTTGTGTTTCCTCTCTCGCTATGTCTCTCTCTGTCAAATAAATAAATAAAATATTTTAAAAAAATTTTCAAAACTTAGAAACCCAATTTTTAAAAATTTGGCCAATAATGTAAAGGTTTTTTTTTTCTTTCCCCAAATGATAGATAACTTCTATAATATGGGATAACTAAAGTAGATAGAATTTATAAAAATATTCTGACATCATCAAATACCTAGAAATATTAGGGATTGGTTAATTAGAATATTGTATTTAATACAAAATATGATAGTTGTGTTTGTCCATGAATTTGCATGAGTAAAATAGAATAAGGTGAAATGGAAAAAATGATATTATAAAATAAAAGATTTGTGTGTGTGTAAACTTACAGTATTAGTTATTTCTCAGTGGTGGAGTTGATGTGATTTTTGATGTTCTTATATACTACATTCTAAGTTTCCAAAATTGCTGCAATGAAATAGTATTTCAAGTGTTATTAGTAACATAAAAGTTAAAAATTTGTGGCCAGATGATTTTAAATTTTGAGCCATCTCACAAATAACAGAAAACTCTCACACTGTGATACACTGTGACAATTCACTGCCCCAAATTCCTTTTTCTACTCCAAAGGTCATCTGTAGACATTTCCCTTACATAACCAGTGGCTCTGTGTCTCTTCCCCTAAGGATTTCTGGCTAGGGAAGCTACACAGTTCATGTGTAGGACATCTGGAAGGTGCAAAGTAATTAATATTTTTAAGGTTAGTCACTAAGTGATAGCGGTTGGTAAGTAATTTTTCTCTTCCTCACCCCTCCAGGAATAAATCTGAGCTATGTTTCAGAAGTTTCTCAGAGGGTCTCCAGCAGGACTGAGCCCACTTACCATAGGGGCAACCTTATTATACTTTTTATTAGTTTGCCTCCCTTCTTTTTGCTACTTTTTTACTCCCTCATAGTACTTCTTGAATTTGCCTTCCAAAAGAGTTCTTGTACTCATCCTTAACTCAGGATCTGCTTTGATACACCCCAAACTAAGATACATTCTACATAATATCGATCTGTTTTTGGTCTTTCACAAATATGCCCTCCAGTAGGTGAGTGGATAAACAAACTGTGGTATATCCAGACAATAAAATATTTTTCTATGCTTAGAAGAAATATGCTTTCAAGCTATGCATGCAAAGACATGGAGGAAACCTAAATGCATATTACTAAGTGAAAGAAACCAATCTGAAAAGGCTATGTGTTGTATGATTCCAACTATAGGACATTCTGGAGAAAGGTGAAACTACAGAAACAATAAAAAGATCAGTGGTTGCCAAGGGTTGGGAGGAGTGAATAGGTGGAACATGGACAATTTTTAGGGCAGTGAAAATACTCTCTGCGTTACTATAATGGTAGATCATGTGAATTGATGCTGAACATTTTGTGGTATAGCATGGGAAGTAAACTTTAAAAACTGCTGAAAGTAAATTGAGGGAACAATAACAAAATATCTGTAGAAGGTGCATTAAAAACGTGTGGGATCAGAAAGGGCAAGTTCCTCTATGGAGAAAGGGAATAAGGGGTAGAAAAAGATGATAAAGTGGTGAGTGGAGGATTTGCTGTGCAGGAGAGAATGTGATCTCTAATTGTTATCTGATGGTAGTGCTTAGATGCATTAAAAAAACAAAGTCCAAATTTTAAATTGGTATATTTGAGGATTAAAAGTTCCAAGTATAGCAAGAAGTATTGGTAACAGCACAGATGCCCCTTAAAATCTAGAACATTGTGATTTTCCTTCATTACTTATACCAGTGAATTAAAACTGATCTGTTATTCCATAAAAGGCAGAGATGGTATGATTAGTAACTTCTACCAGAGTTAGTGGTAAGTTTTTGTTTTTGTTTTTTTTTTTTTATCATAGTGGTTAAAATGCAAGCCCACTGCATTGTATCCAGAATCTTAGAAAATTTTGTGTAAATGTTCCTTCATTAGATGATTGCCACAATGATACAAGATGGTTAAGAAGATCTTGCAATACAGTTAGCTATAGATATGACTGAACAATCCCTAAGCAGTAATCATTTGGATTTCTAGGCTTCTCTGACTTACTCAGCTTTTCACAACTGAGAGAACAACCAAAAGAAGAGGTTGAGAGACTACATATGTAAATACACAATGGCCATATATAAGCTTTGCTATCTGGACTGATTTTACTTAAGGTAGAAGACTATATTCTAAAGCTAAGCTTAAATTAAACATAGATTGAATCCTACGTCCTATAGAGGTGGCTATTTAAAAAGTCAAAGCTCATGCAAAAATAGACAATATGGAAGCTAAAGGAAATGCTCTAGTAGATCATTATGCAAAAATAAATCAGTCTTAATCAAGAATGTGATCCTTTCTCAATCTTCAAAGGATAACTCTCTGGAGGAATCCAGAGAGGCCATTATAAAGCATCAATATTTAGCCCCTGATTCTGAAAAGAAAGAATGGAAATAAATCTGACTGCATCTTTTACTCAGATAGTATCTGGCACTTTGAATTATATATTAACTAGGTCTTGTTAGCTAGCCAAAAGCCAGAAAGTAAATATATATACAGATAGAAATTATGCTTATGGAATAGTACAAACTTTGGGATGCTTTGTAAGCAAATGAGTTTCATCACCTCTGTTGGAAGCCCCATCAAAAATGGACAGCAAATTTAAGGGACTAGAAGATATTGACCAAATAGTGGCCATTTAGGGATGACTGCTGCAGAAGCTGCAGTCCACAAAGGAAATACAGATGCAGTAGAGGCCCAAGGAGATCCAGGGCAGAGGGCTGGGGGAGAGGGAAGAAAAAAGAAAAAGAGTTGTTCATAGCCTGAAGTCTGATTTATGGCAAGACATTAACTGGTTTACATATTCAGCTCTCTGTGTGTTTCTTCCAGGTGGAAAGTATTTGGCCTATTGCCCTACAAAGACTGCTGAATTTAAGCTATAACCTTTATAGTACCAAAAAAGCTGCTTAATTTCATGTTTCCAATCTGGAGCATTCTGATTTTTATATCAAGTGATCAAGATACACACTTTATGAGAGTCATTATAAATGTACAATTTTTCTTCTGTTTTCCATATAATATACTAACTTTCAAAGAAGCTGAAACCCAAGGAACATATTCGCCAATGTTACCTGGAACTATCCAGTTCCCCAATGCCAATGCATATATTAGAGGGACATGTGTTTTCTCCAGAGAGGTATATGAAAATAGAACACTGACTTACAACTTCTGTAGCAAATAGCCTGGGAGGTAAACCACTACCTCTGCAGCAATGAGTCAAAAGGACCAGGGTTCAGTAACTTCCAGTTTATCTAATTTTTGATCCTGCTTCTAAGACCAATCAGAGAAACCACATACGCTCCCCAACAATTACACATAATGCTCTACCTCAATTTAGTCTGTCCCCAATTTCCCTATGTCATCAACCTCTAAGCAGAACATACCTGAAGTCTTTTTCCACTATAAAGTTTTCTAACTCCTCTACCTGCTATTGAGTCTCTGCTAGATACAAGTGATGGTGGCTGACTCTCTTGCTAGAGCAAAATCTGAGTAAGTAGGCTTGTTTGCCTCATTTGGGTGGTTTTTGTTTATTTCTACAGTTTCCAACTAGTAATCATTGAGTTAAAAGAAGTCTTTTTTTTTCTTCTCTTGATGAAAAGCCTAATACATATGAAGAATGTTGGAGTTATTGTCTTAACACTGTACACTAAATGCTGATATCCTTACTGCATAGTATTTCAAGACAAGTGTCAACTGTGAAATCATAGCTTAATATATTCATTTTAAAATTGATATAGAAGGTCACATCCAGGCTTGCTTTATACCAGATAATATTGGAAGAATCAGAGAATATAAGTTTATTATTGTAAAACAGCAAACACCTATATGGTGGCAAGGTATTAAGCAATAGAGTGGAATATGAACTCTGTTCCCACATAGCAGTACAAGAGGCAATGAACTCATTACTCTGGATTCTTGGAATGGAAGTTTCTTACTATTAAATTCTGCACTGAGGGACGCCTTGGTGGGTCAGTTGGTTAAGCATCTGACTCTTGATTTTGGCTCAGGTCATGATTTCAGGGTTATGAGATTGAGCCCTGCGTTAGGCTCTGTGCTGAGCATGGAGCCTACTTAAGATTTTCTCTTTCTCCCTCTACCTTCCCCCCCTGCTCACATGTGGGAATGCCCATGCAGTCTCCCCCCACCCAAAAAAAACCCAAAAACCTGCACTGAACACAACTTCAAGGAAGGCTGAAGTGATGCTAGAGAGATTGGAATGCATAGGGAGAAATATTTACTCATTTGGGATTTTATAGACATTTTTATAGTTTTCAGTAATAATGTACTACTTCCAAAGTTGAAAGCTAACTTGATCTAGATCCTGGAGTCTTTTATTCCAGAATAACTTTGTAAGTTTCCAATGCTGGATCAGTTCTTGTCAATCTTGACTACTTTGTGGTATGGAAAACCCTAATAATGAGGTGATCTTGGCAAGGTTAAATCTGCACTAATGTTCCCGATACCCTGTGATTTCTGACTCTCAATGCAAAGCTCTTTCTAATGTGCCATACCAGTCCAGGGAAATTTTGTTTTGGCAGAATGGAACAAGTCCATTCTGTATGATTTAAACCACAACATCAACTGAGTAAAAGAATAAGAACCATGTGTAGTTGCATTATTTGCATAAATCAAATGTTATTTTTTAAAATTAAATTCAGTAGAATTTCTTTTGTTTCTATTGTATTGAGAGTTATGTTATATTTATCAGATGTAACTATTATGTATCACAAAACCTTTTCTAAAACTAAAGAAAATAATAGATTTTCCACATCCTTGAACAATGTTACACCTTGTGGAAACCAAAGATATATGTGTTTAGTGAACTTAGTACACTGCACAGGATCTTTCCATTTATACAGACCTTTTCATTTATACCTGAAGTATATTTTAAACTTCAGAATAAGTTACAGGGTCAGAATAATTTGAAAATTTATTTCTTAGATCTAAGAATAAATAAGCATGTGTTTGTTAATATGAAACTCAATGGAATCCAACCTTCCTTATTACTATTACATGCATTTCTAAATGAGTAAAACATTCAAATTCTTTAGAAATTATTTGAGATTCAAGATTGTGATTACATTTTAATATAATTGAATCTTTTAAATTAAAATATAGCAAAGATAGTAATTTTTAATACATTAACATTGATATCATGAAGATTTCTTAAAAAGTTACTGTATTTTGGGGCGCCTGGGTGGCTCAGTTGGTTAAGCGACTGCCTTCGGCTCAGGTCATGATCCTGGAGTCCCGGGATCAAGTCCCGCATCGGGCTCCCTGCTCAGCGGGGAGTCTGCTTCTCCCTCTGACCCTCTTCCCTCTCGTGCTCTCTATCTCTCATTCTCTCTCTCTCAAATAAATAAATAAAATCTTTAAAAAAAAAAAGTTACTGTATTTTTTCATGATTTATGTTATCAGTTATAGCTAAGGCTTTTATCTTCATTGTAAGTAGGAACTCAATCAACAAAGCCATCTCTGGTTTTTGTTTGTTTGTTTTACTTCAAATCCTGCATGAAAAGAAATGAGAAAATTCTAGTTCCATGAACACTAACATTTGTTCTTGATTAAAACAATTATTTTCTCATTCCAGAACATTAGGACCAGAAACTACATAGTGAGGAGGAGAATAAATGCCAATTTATTAGGCTGCTGTTACCATTAATATAATTCTGATAGTTGATTACACAATTTTCAGTTCCATTTTACTTAAATTGTGTTCTTTAATTGGGATGCACGTCCAATTGAAAAATAAATTTAATCAATGCTCAGGTCAGGTATTTAACATAGAAACTTAATTCATTTCTATGTCTTAATCAGTGCTAGGATGAATTTTAAAGTGCCTCTCATTGAAGTTACTTTTTCTACTTTACCAGAAGTAAAGCTTTATCCTTTATCAAAGCTTTATATAAAAGACAAAATTCACTAAGTGTAAAATGCATAATCAGAGAGGGTCTGGGAGGTGAGATAAAGTGATCATGGAGGGGGAGCATTTGCAGAGTCAGAAGGGGCTCTGAAAGCATAACACATAGTCACCAGTGCTATCTCATCATAGGCTAAATCCTGCTGGTACAATGGAAGCTATTGAATCTGTACATCTATATCTGGTTTCTCCCATTGTTTTACTGAGTTTCTTCAATAGACCCCAACAGTGGCTTTCTTGGCTTCATGCAAAATGTGGATGACCCAACATGATATTATCTCCCAAGTTAATTTATGAGAAGATGTGAACCAGTGTACCTCAAGAGTGTACCAACATTTGGGGTCCATCTAAATCTTCCAAATGATAACTAGAATGGTCTAAACAATTCTTTTCTGGTTAACTACATTTTTTTATTTTTTCCTTTTCCTTTTCATTCCTCTTCCTTTCTTTCTTTTCTTTCTTTCTTTCTTTCTTTCTTTCTTTCTTTCTTTCTTTCTTTCTTTCTTTCTTTCTTTCTTTCTTTCTTCTTTCTTTCTTTATTTGTTATAATTGCATTGATTGTTCTGCCCTCAAATTTATGTTGGCTATAAAATTTCTTTAAATTATAATAAAAAATGAAATAATACTAATATTAACCTTTTATTACTAGGTTTTCCTAAATCACATAGAAATGGCCAAATACTCTTTAGGACTAGCTCAGATGATGAGGCTCGGATATTTGCTATGAGGGTAAAGAACACAGTTGTGAAGTAATCCCCTCATTGTTCTATGATTGGGGTATCTTCCTTTATTTTCAAATGTGTTTTGATTCTACCCTACCCTGTGTAGGGTAGAATCCAACTTTTATATTTATACTTGTGTGTATAGGTTACACCTATAATGTGTGTAGGGTTACACCAAACCCTACCCCTGTGCTCTGGGGTATACTTTCTTCCAGTACCAAGAAAGAATCCAGCCAATTCACAGTTTATAGCAATCAACTCAGAGTAAATTAGTACTAGTACTAGCAAATCTACTGAGAGGAATATTTTTCTGAGACACATATAATAATACTGTCTTCTATTTTAAAAAAATGGAGCCATTGCTTCTACTTATGATGTAGAAACCTGTGAGAAAATGACATTTCCATCATTAAATGGAGAAAAATCTAGATAATCTATAAAATCATAATTATCTGGAGGCCATCATAAAGCAGAGAGCACAAAATAACCAAGTAAACTACATTTTAAGGAGAGATAACCCCCTCCAAAGAGAAAGATTTCACCACTGGAATAGGTGACTGCCACACAAGTGAAAAAGACAAATTCAGCACAACTTCTAAGGAATTCTTAAAAGTCAAATGTAGGTTAGCGTCTCAGTTTGAAATGGGAAAGATCTCCGGTAACAAGGGAAGCTAGCACCCACTCACAACTTTATCACAAAGTATGAGGTTTCCTCTGATGAAATGTTCTAATATTGACTGTGATTATGGTTGCAGATATCTGTGAATATTCTAAAAAACATTTAATTGTATATAATACCATACAATTGTGTGGTATGTGAATTTTATATCAATCTGTTAAAAAACTCTATAGGGATAGAAATCAGATCAGTGGTTGACAACACCTGGGTTAGTGAATATAGATTGATTAAAAAAGGAATCTCCTTTGACATTATGGAAATATTCCAAATTGTGATTATGGTGTTAGTAATGATACTACACAAGTATGTCAAACTAGTGAACCTATATATTATAAAAGGATTCATTTTACTACCTGTAAATTATGCCTCAATAAAAATGACTTTAAAAAATGAAGATAACAAAGACAGGAGGAGCTAAAGATGAAATATAATTTGTAATTTAATATGAACCAGTGGATGAGTCACCTGAGAATGATAAAACACAAAATATAGAATGGTCTTTTCTTAATATATTTAAGTAGGAGACTTAGGCAAAAATATATACATACACAATTGCCCTAAAAATATGTTTGCACACACCAAGCATATTCTAGATACATTTTCAAAGGAACTGAAAAAAAAAATAAAGAAACACTGAAAAACCATAATTTCAGAGACTGTACATCATTTTGGGTAGTTTGGTCATTTTAACAATATTCAATCTTTCAATCCATTAACACAGAATATCTTACCATTTATCTGTGTTTTTTAAAATGTCTTTCATCAGCATTTTACAAACTTCCATGTGCAAGTTTTTCACCAATTTTTTTAAGTTTATTCCTAAATCTTTTATTATTTTTGTTGCTATTGTGAATGAGATTTTCTTTCTTAATTTCCTTTGGATAGTTCACTATTTATGTATAGAAACATGACTGATTTTTGTTGTTAATTTTGTATCCTACATCTTTATTGAATTTATTTATTAATTCTAACAGTACTTTGTTAAGTCCTTAGGGTTTTATACATATATGATCATGTTATCTGCAAACAGAGATGATTTTACTTCTTCCTTTTCTATTTGGATACTTTTTAATTATTTTACTTGCCTATTTCTCTGGCTATTTCCAGTACTATGTTGAACATAAACGGTAAGAGTGTTCATCCCTACTTTGTACCAAATGTCTTACCAGAAAAAGTACAACAGAGGGAGGAGCTAAAATGGAAGAGTAGTAGGAGGACCCTAGGTTTGTCTTCTCCCTTGAACACAGCAGGATAACTATCAAATCACTCTGAACACCCAGGAAATTGATCTGAGGACTGTGGGAACAAACTGCACAACTCAAGGGAGAGAAGAGGCTCACATCCTGGAAGGTAGGAGGTACAGAGAATTGATTTTGGGGGAGAAAAGGATCAAGGGTGCTACAGAGGAGAGGGAGCCCTGGTCATGGAGAGATGAAAGAGAGAAAGAGAGAGAGAAGAGCACATAGGAGATCACACAAGGAAAACACTTCCCCAAAGGCATTGTCTGGGAAACTAAGAGGAGTTGATTTTCATGAGTTTTACAACCAGCAGAGCTCAAAGACTAGGGTTTTAGAGCCAATGTGGATCCCCGTGGGCACTGCAGTACTCCTGTGGAGAAGAAAAGCAGATAGCCTGGGGGCAGACAGCATGATCTCCTTCTTGGAGCACATCTGTGAGAGGTGGCATTTGCTTTCAGGGACAAAAGAGCCTGCGGGTACCATTACACTCCCCTGCCCCCAACATAGGCACAGAGATCCCTGCTGAGGGCAGCTAACCTGGACACTGGCTTTTGGCTGCACTTTACTCCAAATTCCAAGCTCCTGCACTTTGCTGCAACTGCCCTTCTGGGACAAACCTGCACCAGCTCCAGTGCTGTGAGACCCTCCCCCAGAGGACCAGCTCAGGTCTGCACCTCAATGGGTCCCTGAAGTTTGGAGTTTTAAAACTCAGCTGGCCTGCCTGGGATAGGACACAGGTGCACTGTACTGCCAAGCCTGCAGACAGCCCAGATAAAGATAGAGTGAAAGCAAGGATCTGAGGGATGCCTGGGACACATGAAGGGAGATTGTACACTCTTCTGTGAGAGCTTCATGGATAGCAGCAGGCAAAAACTCCCCTCCCTGAGGATGAGGAAGAGGGCTGGCACCATTTCCCTCCTTCACCCCTCATCATAAACTAACTTCAGTAAGCAGCATAGCACCAACAGTGCTGGCTTAATCTGCTTACACCAAACCCTACCCCTGTGCTCTGCAGATGCTGCTTTTCTAGGGCAAGTGTGCTTGAGCAACAGGCCCCAGAAGACCAGCACAAACCCCTGGCATACACCATGTCTACTGACCATAGATTGCTGCAAAGTTTCAGCTCTAGTGGAAATAACATCTATCTGGTCTCTTTTAACAAGCAGAGTTAAAACTCACCATAATTGGCCAGGGTCCAAACACTCCCCACTGCAGGCAAAGAGAAACTCTGCAGAGGAATGACCTGAGGGAAAAACAAGCCAAAACACAGCAGGGGATTGCACAAGGCATACACTAGAAACAGTTCCTTAAGTGTCAGGAAGGGGAATCTTTGAATTGGAAAGAAAGACCAAAAGTGACAAAGACTAGAAAAGGAGAGAAAATCTCTAGAAAAAAATAACTTAATGAGTAATACAATGGCACTAAATTCATATCTATTAATAATCACTCTGAATGTAAATGGACTAAATGTTCCAATTGGAAGAACTCTTCTTCATAAAGCCATTACACTCAGAAGGAGGAAACATAACAGGCTTTCCTAACACAGAGAAGAAGACAGAGACCAAGACAGAATGCCAAGACAGAGGAATTCATCCAAAAGAAAGAAAAAGAAAAGAACATGACCAAGGATCTAATCAAAGCAGTTGTATGTAATATCTGAACCAGAATTTAAAGCAACAATCATAAGGATACTAGCTGGACTTGAGAAAAGCATAGAAGATAGCAGGGAATCCCTTAACAGTAAGATAGAAGACCTAAAAGCTAGTCAGGTTGAAATAAAAAAATGCTATAACCAAGATGTGAAAATAACTGGATGTAACAATCATGATGGTGGTAGGAGAGGAATGAATAAGTGATATAGAAGATAAAATTATGGAAAATAAGCTGAAAAGAAGAAGGAAATAAAAATACTGGATCATGAATGTAGACCAGGAACTCAAAGACTCCATAAAGGATAATATAATTTGTATCATAGTAGTTCCAGAGGAAGAGAAGGAAAAAAGAGCAGAAGGTTTATTTGAGGAAATTTTAGCTGAACTGTTCCCTAATCTAGGGAAGGAAACCGTCCTCCAAATTCAGGAGGCACAGAGAACTCCCATCAAAATCAACAAAAGCAAGCCAATACCAAGATGTATTATAGTTAAATTTGCAAAATACAGAATAAGGAAAATATCCTAAAAGCAGTAAGAAAAAAGAAGTCCTTAACTTACAAGGGAAGACAAATAAAGTTAGTAGCATATCTGTCCACAGAAATCTGACAGGCCAGAAGAGAGTGGCATGATATATTCAACGTGCTGAATGGGAAAAATATGCAACCAAGAATATTCTATCCAGCAAGGCTATCATTCAGAATGGAAAGAGAGATAAAGAGTGTCGCAAACAAAAACTTAAAGGGTTTGTGGCCACTAAACCAGCCTTACAAGAAATATTAAAGGGGACTCTTTGAGTGGGAAAGAAAAACCAAAATTGACAAAAACTTGAAAGGAACAGAAAAAATCTCCAAAAAAACTACTTAACAAGTAATGCAATGGCACTAAATTCTTATCTATTAATAATCACTAAATGCTCCAATTGGAAGACATAGGGTATCAGAATGGATTTAAAAAAACAAAAAACAAAAAACAAGACCTATCTATATGCTGCCTACAAGAGACTCATTTTAGACCTAAACACACCTCCAGACCCCGACCTCCAGATTGAAAGTGAGGAAATGGAGAGATATTTATCATGTTAATGGACATCAAAAGAAAGCCAGAATGCCATACTTATGTCAAACTAGATTTTAAATCAAATTCTCTAACAAGAGATGAAGAAGGACACTATATCATAATAAAGGGGTCTATCCAACAAGAATATCTAAGAATTGCAAATATTCATGCCCCCAACATGAGAGTGCCCAAATATAAAAACAACTGATAACAAACATTTAAAAAAAACTTCATTGATAATAATACAAGAATAGTAGGAGACTTACAGCAATGGACAGATCATCTAAGTAGAAGATCAACAAGGAAACAATGGCTTTGAATGGCACACCGGACCAGATGGACTTAACAGACATATTCAGAGCATTTCATCCTAAAGCAAAGGTATACACATCCTTTTTGAGTGTACATGGGACATATTCCAAATAGATCACATCCTGGATCACAAATCAGACCTCAACAAGTACAAAAAGAATGAGATCATACCGTGCATATTTTCTGACTACAACACTGTGAAACTTGAAGTCAACCACAAGAAAAAATTGGAAAGATGACAAATACACAGAGGTTAAAGAACATCCTACTAAAGAATGGATGGATCAACCAGGAAATTAAAGAAGAAATTTTAAAAAATACATGGAAACAAATGAAAATGAAACATGGCAGTCCAAAACCTTTGGGATGCAACAAAAGCAGTCATACAAGGGAAGTATATAGCAGTACAGGCCTACTTCAAGAAACAAGAAAAATTTCAAACACACAACCTAACTTTATACCTAAAGGAACTAGAAAAAGAACAACAAATGAAGCCTATAGCTAGCAGAAGGGAAATAATAAAGATTAGAGCAAAAATAAATGAAATAAAAACACAACAACAACAAACTTCAGTAGAACAGATCATGAAAGTAGGAGCTGGTTCTTTGAAAGAATTACTAAAATTGATAACCCCCTAACCAGACTAATCAAAAAGAAAAGAGAAAGGACTGAAACAAATAAAACCATAAATGAGAGAAGAGAAATTACAATCAACACCACAGAAATACAAACAATTATAAGAGAATATTATGAGCAATTATATGCCAACAAATTGGGCAATCTGGAAGAAATGCATAAATTCCTAAAACAGATAAACTACCAAAACTGAAACAGGAAGAAATAGAAAATTTGAACAGACCAATAACCAGCAAAGAAATTGAATCAGTAATCAAAAAACTCACAACATATAACAGTCTAGGACTAAACGGCTTCACAGATGCATTCTACCAAACATTTAAAGAAAAGCTAATACCTATTCTTCTCAAACTATTCCAAAAAATAGAAAAGGAAGGAAAACTTCCAAATTCATTCTTTGAGGCCAGCATTACCCCGATAGCAAATTCAGATAAAGATACCACTAAATAGAGAACTACAGGCCAATATCCCTGATGAACATAGATGCAAAAAGCCTCAAGATACTAGAAAATTGAATCTAACAGTACATTGAAAGAATCATTCACCACAATCAAGTGGAATTTATTCCTGGTCTGCAAGCATAGTTCAATACTCACAAATCAATCAATGTGATACACCACATCAATAAAAGAAAGGATAAAAACCACATGATCCTCGCAATAGATGCAGAAAAAACATTAGACAAAATACAGCATCCATTATTGATAAAAACCCTCAGCAAAGTAGAGATAGAGGGAACATACCTCAATATCATAAAGACCACATATGAAAGAACATTACTAATATTATCCTCAGTGGGGAAAACCTGAGAGCTTTTCCTCTACAGTCAGGAATAAGACAGGAATGTCTCCTCCCATCATTGTTATTTAACATAGTACTGGAAGTCTTAGCCTCAGCAATCAGAAAACAAAAAGAAATAAAAGGCATCCAAATTGGCAAGGAAGTGAAATTTTCACTATTTGCTGATGACATGATACTCTTTGGAGAAAAGCTGAAACACTCTACCCCCAAATTTCTGGAATTGATACATGAATTCAGTAAAGTTGCAGGATACAAAATCATAGTAATCTGTTCCATTTCTATCACTAATAATGAAGCAGCAAAAAGAGAAATGAAGGAATCAATCCCATTTACAATTGCACCAAGAACCATAAAATACCTAGGAATAAACCTAACTAAATAGGTAAAAGATCTGTACTCTGAAAACTACAGGACTCTTATGAAAGAAATTGAAGAAGGCACAAAGAAATGGAAGAACATTACATGCTGGTGGATTGGAAGAACAAATATTGTTAAAAATGTCTATACTACTGAAAGCAATCTACACATCCAATGCAAACCCTATCAAAATACCACTAGCATTTTTCACAAGAAGAATTTTTAATTTTAATGAAGTCCAACTCATATTTTTTTCTTTCATGGTTGTGACTTTCATATTGTAATTAAAAATTAATTGAAAAACCCAAGGTTGGGTGCCTGGGTGGCTCAGTTGGTTAAGCAACTGCCTGCGGCTTAGGTCATGATCCTGGAGTCCTGGGATTGAGTCTCGCATCGGGCTCCCTGCTCAGTGGGGAGTCTGCTTCTCCCTCTGACCCTCCCCCCTCATGCTCTCTTTCTCTCTCTCATTCTATCTCTCAAATAAATAAATAAAATCTTAAAAAAAAGGGGGGCTGCTCCTGGGTGGCTCAGTTATTAAGCATCTGCCTCCGGCTCGAGTCATGATCCCAGGGTCCTGGGATCAAGCCCTGCATCAGGTTCCCTGCTCAGCGGGAAGTCTGCTTCTCCCTCTCCCATCCCCCTGCTTGTGCTCCTGCTCTTGCTGTCTCTCTCTCTCTCTCTCTCTCTCTCTCTCTGTGTGTCAAATAAATAAATAAAATCCTAAAAAAAAAAGAAAGAAAAACCCAAGGTCACCTTGATTTTCTCCTGATATTTTATGAAAATTGTATAGCTTTCTGTTTTACCTTTTGGTCTACAATCTACTTTGTGTTAATTTTTGTTAATTGTATAAGATCAGTTCTAGATTCATTTTTTTTCCCTTGTGGGTTCCCATTTGATCCATTTCATTTGTTGAAAAAAACACCAATTCTCTGTTGAATTGCCTTTGCTCCTTTTTCAAAGGTCATCTGACTATATCTGTATGAGTCTATATCTGGGCTTTTTATTCTATTTCATTGATATATTTGTCTACTTTCACTAAAAGCATAAGATCTTGATTCCTGTAACTATTGTCAGTCTTGAAGTAGGGTAGTGTCAGTCCTCTCCTTGTTCTTCATCAATATTTTGTTGGTTATTCTGGTCTTTTGCCTTTCCATATAAATTATATTCAGTTCGTCAATATCAACAAAGTAACTTGCTAGGAGCTAATTCAGATTGTATTTTCTTCCTATTTTTTAACAAGAAATTTATATTACTACTAATCAGTGTATTAAATTTCAGATAATTTTTAAATAATTTATTATAATTTTAATCCTTGACTCCTCTAACATGCTCCTCTTTAGCAGTTTCCTTCAAAAGGACTAACTTATAACTGATACTTAAAATGGATTTTTATGTCATGTCTAGTAAAAGAAGAAATTCTCAAAAACTATGATAGATTCAGGAAAAGTAATATACTGGATCTTTAATTTTTTGTGATGGGAGTCCATAAATATTTGTTATTTTTGTTGTTATATTACCAGTCACTATGATACTGGAAGTCCTTTCTGGAATTTCCAGGGAACAAGCCTGGAATCTCTTCTGAAATTTTGCACTGGAAAGCAGCATAAAATTGGGCAAGTTACTTACCCTTCTTGATATAATTATTTTTTCTCTAAAATGGGTATGCTTGTAACTATATTAAAAGGTTGGTGTAAACACTAAATAAGACAAAATGGAGGTGGTTTAACACACAGTAACTGGTTTTAAAAGTATAACTTCCTTTTACCTTCACATTTTCTCCTCATCTCAGTTTTTACTTTTACTACTGACCATGTATATACATACACTACAAAAATATCCATAGCAAATTTTAAACGGTGTATTGAATGTTTTGAAATTGTTTCTTTGTTTTTAATCAGTAACAAAAAATTGATGTACACAGACACTTGATATGAAATAAAATTGCAAAGGAATCATATTATATTAAAAGATTTAGGAAACTGAGATTCAGAATAATAGTATGATCTAATTTGCATGGGTATGATGCCACTGTTTAAAGGTTTTATTGTTTCATGTAACCTCATATATTTAACAATAGTATGTTATGGGGCGCCTGGGTGGCTCAGTTGGTTAAGCATCTGCCTTCAGCTCAGGTGATAATCCCAGGGTCCTGGGATCCACCACTGTGTTGAGCTCCTTGCTCAGGGTGGAGCCTGCTTCTCCCTCTCCCTCTGCTGCTCCCCCCTGCTTGTGGTCTCTCACACATGCTCTTTCTCTCTACCAAATAAATAAATAATTTTTTTTAAAAAAAGAACAATAGCATATTACTTTTTTATTCATATTGTTTTAGTGGAATATCATTCTTTCCTCTAGGTGTTATAAAGTCACCTCAATACTTACTTGTAATAATACCTCGGTAAGAATGAAATACAAATGTTCTTAATCTCTATAACCCATTTTAACTGTAGTCAGTAATCCTTTGTCTTGGCTGTGCTTAGTTATCCTTAAATACCACATAAAACCAGCCTGCCAGTGGCACCAATAATTCTGAGACACTAGAATAAAATTCTCTTATAATAATATCCATTCTATACCAAATCCATTTCTCACAGGACTAATTTGATAGAATATTAAGGTAGTTTTGCAAGTGGTATTTCTAAATAATCTATAGTTAAATGATGCATAAAATATTATAAAACAAATTGTGCTAGAAATTTCATATAAAATGAACTCTGCAACAGATCATATTATATTGGTCACATTTCAGGTTAAATATAGAATATCTGGGAAATTATACTGAAAATTGTACAATAAATGTATATACATTATTTTGCATAAAAACAGAAATTGGTTCGTCCCCCTCCAATTCCCCCCCTTCATTTTTCCCTTCCTACTATCTTCTTTTTTTTTTAACATATAAAGTATTGTTTCAGAGGTACAGGTCTGTGATTCAACAGTCACATTATTTACCTGAGAAACACTTATTTGAAGGTTTATTGAGCATAGAAAAAAAAAGATTATGCAACATAGAAAACACCAAACTTTACGTAGACTTTTTTAAAAATTCTGTATTTTGAAATCATTATTCTCAGAAAAGTACAAAGAAATGTAGAGTGAAATCTGCACACTCTTCACCCAGCTGCCTCCAACCAATATTAACATCTTGCATAACCATAGTATAATAGCACAACCAAAATTTTAACATTGGTACAATCCATAAAGCTTATTCAGATTTCACCAGTTATACCTGCACTCATTTGTGTGTTTATGTGCGTGTATAGAGCTATATGAAATTTTATCACATATGTAGCTTTGTGTAAACCCCACCATAATCAAGATACTGAACCATACCATCACCACAAGATTCCCTCATTCTCTCCATTTAGAGCTACATCCACCTCAGCCACTCCCTCCCTAATACCTGGCAACCACTAATCTGTTCTCCATTTCTATATTACGTTATTTTATAGATATCATATAAATCAAATTATGCAGTATGTATCTTACTGAGTTTTTTCGTTCTCCTTGATATTCATTCAAGTTGGCTGGTGTATCATTTACTTCAATCTTTTGCAGAGAGATATTCTATTCTATGGTATGGACATACCTGAGTTTGTTTAACCAATCACCCAATTAAGGGTACTGGGAAGTTTTCAGTTTAGGGCTATTATGAATAAAACTGTCATTGCTCAAATGTTCATTGCCTAAATCCATATGTTAAAACCGTTAGTGCCTCTGATTTTATACCTTGTTTGGAAGATGAGGAAGAGTGCTGGGACCAATTATTCAACAGCCAAGATAGAGCTTCCAGAATGCACCAGCCCTAGTTTTCCATTTGAAACATTGTTACTTCCATGAGGCTCTGAAAGAAATGGAGTTTAGGTCATAACCACTGGGAGAACTTGTCAGCTTTATTTCTTTCCCAGTCTGTGGGGGAATTTCTTTCTCACTCCTCAACTTCAGGTATAACTTCTCTTTGTCTGCCTTCATACCTAATATTATCCCTAAAAGAAAACAGGCTCTGGAAAGAAAAAAAAAGGGGGGGTAGGAAAAGGTCAGAAAATTCACATTGTCTATAAGCAAACCAGATCCATGACTAGTAATAGAAAAATTCCCTAAGGTAAGAGAATTTAAACTTTAGTACATGAAAAAAGAAAAATATAGAGATAATAAAATACAAATTAATTCCCATAAATTGTTCTGTAGTACATAAACAAAGAAAAAAGTCATTATTTTAAAATACATAATGGTTCTATGCCACCCTTAGTCTCATATCACCCAAAGTTATTTATATATATCTTCTTGTCATACTACCTTACACATAAGACCTCAATAATATGTAATTTATCAGTAGTATTACCCCCAAATAATAAATATGATAACAAAATTGTCAATCTAAGTTAACGTTTTCCTTCAAAATATTATATTTATTTTTGAAAACTATAGTCTCCAATATGATGCTACCCTTATATAAAAAATTGACATTTAAAATTTTATTACAGGAATGCCTGGATGGCTCAGACGGTTAAGCGTCTGCCTTCAGCTTAGGTAATGATCCCAGGGTCCTGGGATTGAGCCTCACGTCAGGCTCCCTGCTCAATAGGGAGCCTGCTTCTCCCTCTCCCTCTGCTTCCCGCTCCCCCTGCTTGTTTTCTCTCTCTCTCTCTATCAAATGAATAAATAAAATCTTTAAACAATTGGGTTCTAGAGGGGAGGGGGTAGGGGAATGGGTTAGCCTGGTGATGGGTATTAAAGAGGACACATACTGAATGGAGCACTGGGTGTTATAAGCAAACAATGAATCATAGAACACTACATCAAAAACTAAGATGTAATGTATGGTGACTAACATAACATAATAATTTTTTTTTTAATTTTTAAAATTAAAATTTTATTACATCTAGAATATCTATAAAGGCCATATATTAAGGAAGTAATCCTCAAACTGCCTTCTCTAAATCTATATTATAATATACGTAATAATTGTATTTCCCATATATTATATTCAGTTGATAAAACATAACTTATTTTCTATAACTATTAAAATATTTTTTTCATTTATAAATATATTTATAGTCTATAGTTATTGGACTATTAAATTTTCATTATATTTCAGTTTGTTAATTATAATTATTCATTTTATAATGAAAAATAATTTTTGCTTCATTCAATTATCTTCTTGTAATTTTGTTATGATTTCAACTGCATTATTTTTTTTTAAGATTTTATTTATTTATTTGGCAGAGAGAGAGAAAGCGTACAAGCAGGAGGAGCAGCAGAGGGAGAGGGAGAAGCAGACTCCCCACTGAGCAGGGAGCCTGACACAGGGCTTGATCCCAGGTCCCTGAGATCTTGACCTGAGCAGAAGGCAGACGCTTAACCGACTGAGCCACCCAGGCACCCCTCAACTGCATTATAACTGGATTTTGCAGTGTATACGCTTTTCAAAAGTAGATTTTATTTACAAACCCACAAAAATGGATGAAAGAACAGTCACTGGAGGTGGTGTCATATTAGTACTTTGTTTTTTTTAAGTAAGTAACAGGTATCTACACTATTGGTTTATTTGATTACTAGCAATTATTAAGTTGGAAATATTCTGGGAATCACTGGTATGCTGAAAAGTCAGAATTTATACAGGAAAAAAGGGAGGTGGCCTTCATTTTAGTGTTTATAAGTTTCTATGGTGAAATACTCCCAGCATAATCAATTTCAAGGAAAAAGATTTTGCTAAAGGGGGATTTGTGAAGAGATGTGTACCACTGGCTCCTGATAGCCTGTGAGTCTTCTAGTGCTTTTACACCACTACCTGGGAATCTTCTTGTGGAATTCCCTTCAGAGTCTCTTGCAAGTAAATCAGTTTCATTGCTTTATTGTTACATTGTCTATGTAGACCATGATATCATCAGTCATACTCTCCTAGTACTAGTCAAAATCCTAGGCTATGAAGAACTTTGTGCAAAATGCAAACATCTAATCTAATTTCATAAGGTAAATATTTGCTATCATTGTGAAAATTTACAAAAATGTCATACAAACACTAAAGTTAAAGAAAAAGAAATTTCAAAAATGTTACTAAAAAACTGAGTTATTTAACTGATTAAATTTTTGTAAGATATTATATATCAGTGAAAAGAAGAAAAGAATTTTCCTGAAGGGTTCATAAATAGTAAATATAATGTTGACCTCTTGGAAGAATGTAAAACAAAAGTGATAACTTTAAAATTAATGAAATTCCAAGTATATAACATTTTGGAAAAGGCAAAACTATAGATACAGTAAAATGATCAATGGTTATGAGCAGGGGGTCAGAGGTCAGGGTTGAATAGATGAAGCACAGGGATATATGAGACAGCAAAACTATTCTGTAATGGTGGATACATAACATTATGCATTTGTCAAAACCCATAGAAGTTTATAGCACAAAGAGCAAACCTAAATATATATGTATTTTTCTAAAAAATAAGCTATCATGATTCTCAAGAAGGAATGCAGACCATGACAAAATAATTTAACTATATTACTGATGTACAAAACAACCTCACTAAGGGGCTATGGGAGGAGGAAATGTCAAACCGAGTAAATATGGAAATGAGTGGTGTATATAAAACTAAAGATAAAAGGAACTTCACATAAGCACTATCCTCTGGTTGACAAAAGTTTTTTTCCGTGGGAACATGAATTATTTATGATATTGCTGTACACATATAATAGAATGGATGAAGAATAGTGAGAGTCAGGTTTCTCAATATTTCTTCCCTTAGCATTTTTCCTCTGTATTAAGAACAAATCTTTAATTAAACTGATAATTAAAATTAGATTATTATTAATCTGTTTTTAAATCACACATTCTAAATTTATATACATGTGCTAAAAACAAACAAAAAGCAGTTCTACATGATTTTCTGTATTTTGTAGTTCAATCTTACAATTCAATATGAACATTTCTACCTTTATGTTATAGTTTTTAATTTCCATAATTTTGCTTTTATGAAAAATCTTTTAGTTTTTCCCAGTGTAAAACAAGTTTTACATTTAATCTAATATTAATTTCTACTAATGTGATGTTATAATTCTTGACACAAAACTATTTGTTATTTTAAAAACATAAATTGAATTTAATGATAACATTAATACTTCAACCTAAATGGAAAACTATTGGCAGGGAAATAATTCGTGACCAATATCATAAATCTACATCAATCTTTTATTGTTAAGATAACCATTTAAATAAGGAAGAGCCCATGAAACTGAAATACAAAGGTAGTCAAATGAACTCAGTTGCAGAAAGAGTAAAATGCTGCATTTGAAATTACACTCTTATGTTTTGCAAAGGTTAAATGAGCCATTTCTAAATGGTTCTTAGAAGATACATGAGAAGAGTTCTGATAAATAATAGGGAAGAATACTTTAAACAGTAACTGAAAATTAATTTACCAAGTGCTGTGTGATGAAAGAAAGTGGAAGGGGTCCTAATAATTTTGGCTATTAGCAATAAACTAGTGGGTTAATTTCTCATTCTGTTTCAGAGTTGTCTAATTTATATCTTAATTTAATACATAATGGAATTTGATGAGGCATGATCATGTTTTATATCAAGATATTTTTCTATGCACAATTTGAAAAACTGAGGGAGAAAGGCTCACTTGAAATATGATCTAATAAAAATATTAGACTACTTGGGAACTTGCTGTTCAATACTGGATACACAAACAGCCATATTTATTCTTTTCCTTGCTGTTGCTTCTTGATTACTTGAGACATTGTTCCAGTTTACAATACAGCACTTTGAGGATTTCAATGCATATATTTTCCTTGAGGAATATGGAACAGATATTTCAGAACCAGGCCAACTCAAAGTTGATTCCTGACCTACATTACCTACTGCCTGCATAAGCTTGGTCAAGGTGACCACTTCAGTGCTAGTGGCCACACTGACCTTAGAAGGCAAACTGTTTCAGTTTAAGCTTTATCCTCTATGACGGTCTCCACTTACTGACCCAGTCCAGTTATAGTATTCATCACTCTCTGAGGTCTCTCAGACTTTATGAGATCTTTTGGAGTTCAACCCATAGTGCATATATTGATAGAGAACACTGGATTTGAAGCAATTAATATTTTTTTCAGGTTGACCATAGCAACCTGAGCTATTTGGATAGTACAAATAAAGATCAAGTAGCAAATAGACATTACTGTCAAAGCTCCAGAAGAAATTTATATCTTGCTGATGCTTTTGAGATTTGAAATGCAGAAATGAGGCATAGACCTCTCTTCATCTTGAGTAGTTATGATGATATGCAATGTGTGGGAAGACTGTGGGGCAACTTTGACTACACACTTCCAGAGATTTTTTGCAGATCCCTAGCCTTTGTATGGAACAGTGGTTTTCTGTCATTTGGGTAGCTACATTCAGCCACAGGATGTAACCCAAATCCCCTGACTTTTACTGTTCTAGTTCTTCAGGTTATTTTGTAGGCTTCTAATTAACTCTGTCAAATCCATATGTTTGTAAAATACCTAGTACCTTTTTTTTTATTTTCCTTCACTGAAATATAAGTCTAAAATGAATCAAAGTACATGAATGCTTACTGTGGAGCAGATTTCCAAAAAGTAATTTTGACATATCGTTTAAATATGTTATTACAATAAAGTTAGAAGACAAAAACTTTGGAATCAAGCAAATTGGAGTTACAATTCTTTTTGCACCAATTATCATTAGGCCTTGTACAAGTTATATAATTTTTTAAATCCTCTGTTTGCTTTTAATATTCCTAGCACATCTTTTAAAGAACAAAGATTTTGGATTCTAATAAGGTCAATTTTTTTTCATTGATACTGCTTTAGTGACGTATCTAAAAACTCATCAACAGACCCAAGGTCACCTAAGCCTCCTATGTTTTCTTCTAAATATTCTATAGTTTTACATTTTACATGAAGGCCTGTCATCCATCTTGAGTTAGTTTTTTTAAAGATGTAAGATCTGTGTCTAGGTTCTTTTTCTTTTAAACATATGGATGTACAAGTGTCCCAGCAACATTTGTTGGAAAGACTATCCTTTCACCATTGAATTGCCATTGGGCCTTTGTCAAAAATAAATTGATCAAATTCATGTAGTTCTGTTTCTTGGATCTGTATTTTATTCCATTGATCTTTGTGTCTATTTTTCTGCTAATACTATACCATCTTGATTATGGTAGATTTGTAGTAAGTCTTGAAATTGAGTGGTCCTACAAATTTGCTTTCCTTACTCGGTATTGTGTTGGCTATTCTATATCTTTTATGCTTCCATATAAACTTTACAATAATTGTGTCAGTATGTACAAAACAGCTTGCTGAGATTTTAAACAGGTTTGTGTCGTGTCCATAACTCAATTTGGCAAGAATTTACATCTTGATAATATTAAATTTATCAATCCATGAACATAGAATATCTCTCATTTTTTTCATTTAAATTCTTTAATGACTTTCTTGTACTTTGGTTCAAGATTAATTTATTTCAGACAATAGTTTTTCTAGTACTTCTTTAAGAGTGCATGGGTTTTCCTTCCCCTCATCCATTGTTTTTATTCTCTAGTTACAGTTCCCATTTGTCAGGTATTGTTACAACTGCTATTGTCTCTCAAATATTTTTTCTCTTGTTTTATGTATTCCGTTCATTCAGTTTTCTACTCACCAAATCATTATTTAGCTATGTCCATTCAGGCTTTAAGAAATCTATTGACTTTGGGATTTCAGTTATCATATTTTATCTTTCTAGATCTCTGTTTTTACTTTGCACTCATAATCAGCCAGCTCATATTTGATAGAAATAAAGCAATTTTTATCCTTCTTATACTATTAGCTGTGCTTCTTCTAAATCTGTTCTGTGACCTATTACCTTTGTTTAAATATTAGAATTTTATTTGTTTATTTATTTTTAATTTTCTCTCCCTGTGTTGGTATTCATTTTATCAATGGTGATTCTAGCTTATGTGTACACATAAGTAATTGAGTTCCTTGTTTCCTTATTATGGATAATTCATCCACTGATCATAGCACCCTTCTAATAATTATGCAGAAAAGATGGTAGGTGTTGTGGGTTGGGTTTACCAGTGCTTTATCTTTTTAGGGATGCCACCCTGCTTCTCTGATACCAGGGCTTCTGACCTTCATAGACAGTAAGCAATGTCACTACTGAAACAAGTTAGTATAAATAGAGAATGAGTAGAGGTTGCACAACTATGTGATCATAATGACTTTTCTGACTGCAGAGTATTGCCCTTTAGTGTATCTTTGCAGATTTACCACAAATGAATGACACCAATGGATTCTATACTAGTTTATTCTGGTCTTGCAACTTTCCCAAATTGCTCATATTGTTTTCTCCAAAGGACTCTTTGGAAGTCTTCTCCATTGGTTTTGGACCTTATTTTCTCCCAATCTTTAATATAATCTCTTCTATCTTTCAGGGATTCTTCAAAATTACTATCAAAGCCAATATAGTTATTTGAATTCCCAAATTTATTCTTAAAATATGTTTTTGTCCATGTAATGTGATTTAGGATTAGAATATGTTGTACTTGCTCAGTTTGCCACCATAACTTAGGGGTATTTCATATTATCTATACAAAGAAAAATGGTATGGCTTAATTACAAATAATATATTAAATAGCAGGTGAGCCTAGTTCTTAAGGAGAACAGCTGAAGGAATATTAGAATAAGAAGGGCATAAATGTATAATTCTTTAGATCAGTTCCTGAAAATTAGAAACATACATCTGATAGGCAATTTAAGAATGTTTGTTTAAAAAATGATAATGTTTGAGATGAGTTAAATATGGCTTCAAGATTTCAACCAACTTGAAGAAGATGAAAAGTACATCATAGGGAATATACTGAATAATACTGTAATAACATTGTATGCTGACAAATGGTGTTACACTCATTGTAGTGAGAATTGAATAATGTATAGAATTGCCTAATCACTATATTGTACACCTGAAAATAATATAGCATTGTATGTCAACTGTACTTCAATTTTACAAAAGCATTATTTAATAATTAGAAATAAAGTAAGTGATTACTTTAAAAAGGGTTTAGGTGTGATTAATTAGAAATTGACAAAAAGAAAATAATTTTCCATATAGAAAAGCAAATTGATAATTTGAAGTTAGACACATATTTCTTAGGATCAAGGAAAATCTTTAAAAATAACCCCACAGCAAAAACTGAGAAAGAGCAATCACAGAAAACATTATCTAAGGCACCTATTATTCATTTATATATCTAAGTTAGCAAGCAATATCAAACACCTGCCATGTTTCAAGCATTTGGCTCTGAACTAGTGAAGAACAAAAATATAAGGCCCAGCCTTGTCTTTTAAAAATGTTACCATGGAGTGTTTGATACAGGCAAAGAATTCAGTAAAGCCCAGTGTGAAATTTTTCATAATAAAGATAGGCAAAAGGAGTTATAGGATTATAAAGGTAGATCAAATAGGAGGCGCATCTAACCAACCATGGTACTTAGGTGAAGAATAAAAATAATGCTTAACATAAATCTGGGGAGAAAAGGAGGACTTTTACAGATACTATTAATATGTCTCTCAGGAGGAAAGAAGTAGATTCTATGAAAAGCAAATAATTCTTGAACATTTCCCAGTTTATAAATGAGACTCAAAATACCACCAAAATTATCTATCTTTATTTAAAATTCAGAATACAAAGTTCAAAAAAATTACCAAATACCTAGATTTTTATAACCTAAAGACCTAAATGCGTATGGTGAGACTACGACTGAAGTATGTCAGAAATCACTGGTCTTATCATTACATATCTTTCTCTTTTTTCAAGATTTTATTTATTTATTTGTCGGGGGGGTGCATACAAGCAGGGGGAGTGGCAGGCAGAGGGAGAAGCAGGCTCCCCACTGAGCAAGGAACACAATGCGGGACTTGATCCCAGAACCCCTGGATCATGACCTGAGCTGAAGGCAGATGCTTAACCAACTGAGCCACCCAGGCATCCCTATTTATTTATCAGTGAGAGAGAGAATGAGCCATATCTTTCAATAAAGTCATTCTTTAAAGCAAAATTTTGTGCCATGTTGAGTCTTTTCTCTCTACATTAAGGACAAATGAGTAGTTTGATCTTTTTGCTTAGTTATGTTTAGTTTTTCTTTTTGCCAGAATTTCATATGCTTTTCTAGTCCCTTGCTTTCAAGCTGAGTAGTCACATTTTACACATCAAACTAAACATTCTTCTGATTTTATTGGAAACCTAGATATGCAATATTAAGAATTAGCATATAAGATAAAATTAAATATACCATGAAGAAAGCAATGAGCACTCTTATGTAAAGCAAAGCCAACAGTTTCCATTTTCATTTCTTACTATTCTTCAGAAGTATCAGGAATTTCTGCCATGTGAAATGTCATCTTCCATCTATAAAACGATGTCGAGCCTCTTTCCTTTCAAAAGTCTTTCTACCTTTCCAATCATAGAAAGAACATAGTAGGGACATGTGTTCACTCTAAAACATAATTAGAAGTAAATAATTGCATAATTATAATGTGAGATCAGGGGAGATATATTTATAGGTATTTAAAACAGAAAATAGGGGCACCTGGGAGACTTAGTCGGTTAAGCATCTGCCTTCAGCTCAGGTCATGATCTCAAGGTGCTGGGATGGAGCCCCACATAGGGCTCCTCGCTCAGGAGGGAGTATGCTTGGCCCTCTGCCCCCCCAGATAAATAAATAAAATTGTTAATATAAAAACAGAAAATAATGTGTCTGGATGTTATTCTTGTTGTTTTTGTTAGGTCAAACCCCAATACTCTAAAGGATTTTATCCCCCAAAGTAAAAGTTTTTTTTGTGATACAATCATCTGTGAAGTAATGTATGAAAGTTATGGAAAGAGAATGATAAAACTGACTATAAGAAGAGCGATAGAGTAAGTATTCACAAACTTTGAAGACAACACATATCTACATCTGAATATGAGGTCAGGATTTTGCTAGTAGGACAAATTCCAGTAACAATATCCTATAATCATTGCTTGTTCCTGACAATTCATATCTGTTGATAAAAGTGTATGTTTACCATTTTCTTCATAATTTTGTTCCTGATCCACGGCCCCCAAATTCCTTTATTTGGTAATTTAAAAAATATAGCCATCCTTTTGATCAGAAATTTTGCAGAGCTATGTGGATACATGTTATATAAAAAAGAAATACTGTTATACTGAATTTTTAGGGCTTTGATAAGTGGTATTCTCTCTTTTTCCTTAAACAACAAAGAACACAGCTTTAAAAAACTCATATGAAGAGCATACTGAAATTTATACAAGACCAAAAAATTGCTAGAACTGATACAGGAATTCAGCAAAGTTGCAGGATATAAAATCAACGCACAGAAGTCAGTTGCATTTCTATACACTAACAATGAAACAGCAGAAAGAGAAATCAAGGAATCAATCCCATTTACAATTGCACCAAAATCCTTAAGATACCTAGGAATAAACATAATCAAAGAAGTAAAAGATCTGTACTTTGAACACTATAAACACAAAAGAATTTGAGGAAAACACAAAGAAATGAAAAAACATCCCATGCTCAGGGATTAGAAGAGCAAATATTGTTAAAAAGTCTATACTAGGGGCGCCTGGGTGGCTCAGTCGTTAAGCGTCTGCCTTTGGCTTAGGTCATGATTCCAAGGTCCTGGGATTGAGCCCCGCATCAGGCTACCTGCTCAGCAGAAGCCTGCTTCTCCCTCTTCCACTCCCCCTGCTTGTGTTCCCTCTCTCTCTGTGTCTCTCTCTGTCAAATAAATAAATAAAATCTTAAAAAAAACAAAAGTCTTTACTACTCAAAGCAATCTACACATTCAACGCAATCCTTATCAAAATACCATCAGCATTTTTCACAAAGCTGGAACAAACTATCCTAAATTTGTATGGAACTATAAACCACCATGATTAGCCAAAATAATGTTGAAAAAGAAAACCAAAGTTGGAGGCATCACAATTCCAGGCTTCAAGGTGTATTACAACGCTGTAATCATCAAGACAGTATGGTACTGGCACAAAAACAGACACATAGATCCATGGAACAAAATAGAAAACCCAGAAATGGACCCTCAACTCTATGGTCAACTAATCTTCAACAAAGCAGGAAAGAATATCCAATGGAAAAAAGACAGTCTCTTCAACAAATGGTGTTGGGAAAATTGAGCCACCACACACAGAAGAATGAAATTGGACCACTTTCTTACGCCAAACACAAAAATAAACTCAAAATGGATGAAGGACCTAAATGTGAGATAATAATCCATCAAAATCCTAGAGGAGCACACAGGCAGCAACCTCTTTGACCTTGGCGCCAGCAACTTCTTACTAGACACGTCTCTAGAGGCAAGGGAAACAAAAGCAAAAATGAAGTATTGGAACTTCATCAGGATAAAAGGCTTTTGCACAGCAAAGGAAAAGATCAACAAAACTAAAAGGCAACCTATGGAATGGAAGAAGATATTCACAAATGGCATATCTGATAAAGGGCTAGTATTCAAAATCAATAAAGAACTTATCAAACTCAACACTCAAAAAACAAAAAAAATCCAACCAAGAAATGGACAGAAGACAATGAATAGACATTTCTCCAAAGAAGGCATACAAATGGCTAACAGACACATGAAAAAATGCTCAACAGCACTCAGCATCAGGGAAATACAAATCAAAACCACAATGAGATACCACCTCACATCGTTCAGAATGGTTAAAATTAACAAGTCAGGAAACAACAGATGTTGGCAAGGATGCAGAGAAAGGGGAACCCTCTTACTCTGTTGGTGGGAATGCAAACCTACAGCCAATCTGGGAAACAGTATGGAGTTTCCTGAAAAAGGTAAAAATAGAACTGCCCTACCACCCAGCAATTGCACTACTAGGTATTTATCCAAAGGGTACCAACATAGTGATTCAAAGAGGCATATGCACCCCAACATTTATAGCAGCAAGTCCACAATAGCCAAAATGTGGAAAGAGCCTAGATGTCCATCGACAGATGAATAGATAAAGAAGAAGTAATATATATATAATGGAATATTACCCAGTCATCAAAAAGAATGAAATCTTGTCATTTGCAATAACATGGATGGAACTAGAAGGCATTAAGCTAAGCGAAATAAGTGAGTCAGAGAAAGACAAATACCATATGATTTCACTTATATATGGAATTTAAGAAACGAAACAGATGAACATAGGAGAAGGGAAAGAGAGGGAGGCAAATCATAAGAGACTCTTTTCTATAGGAAATAAACTGAGGGCTGCTGGAGGGGTGGTTGGTGTGGGGGATGGGGTAATCAGGTGATGGGCATTAAGGAGGACCCTGATGTAATGAACACTGGGTGTTATATGCAGCTAATGAATCACTAAATTCTGCCCCTGAAATTAATAACACATTATACGTTAACTAAATTGAATTTAAATAAAAAATTTAAAAAAACAACAACACTGATTCATATACCCTGACTCATATAACTTAGAAGAGCTTTGCATATGATTTTGTGGTTGAGGGATAATTTATATTTTATAATTTAAGGATATTTATCAATTACTTCATTATATCATTATTAACTGTTTACTTTCCTACCTTTTCTAAAATATTTTGAGGTAGATCACTTTAATAGTTATTAATCTACCATTTTCTGGTACAGCCATTTTTTACACTTACATTGTTTCTTTCCAAGAGAATATTTCAATCTCACAAAAATAATCAAATGTTTTTGTTGATATGGACAAATACAAATCCATGAGAAATTAATTGTAATACCTGAGGATATAACATAAATTTACTAATATATATGGATTTTAGCATCTCAATAAAATAGCATTTGTTACACCATTAATCTAATATACTCAAATACATACATATGTATTTGTACAAAAAACACAGACATAGGGCGCCTGGTTGGCTCAGTCGTTAAGCGTCTGTCTTCGGCTCAGGTCATGGTCCTAGGTCCCGGGATCAAGCCCCACATCAGGCTCCCTGCTCCGCAGGAAGCCTGCTTCTCCATCTCCCACTCCCCCTGCTTGGTTCCCTCTCTTGCTGTGTCTCTCTGTCAAATAAATAAATAAAATCTTCAAAAAACAAATAAACAAACAAAAAACACAGACATACTTTTTGTTATATTTCTTGAGAACAGGAGCTAGGTACCGATTTTATGAATTTGAATAAAATTGTTTCAAAAGCTAATGGTAGAAAGAGATATTTCATCAACTTAAAATTAAACTATTACAAGAAGTATACTATAATAAAGTATAAATAAATAAATAAAGTATAATGGTAATATTTGAAAGATGAGTAGAAATAATACAAATGTTTGGTTTGTGTATACATGTGTCCACGGGAAGGATGTATATTTAGTTTCTTAGTCCATCTCATTTTTTCTTCAATATGGGTAGGCTAAGACCTTCCCAAACATTTAAATTCTATTTACTTTTTGATTACCCATTTTGTCTTTAAGTCATTTCTCTCTTATCATATTTTACTATAAGCATTCAGGAGAAGCCAAGCTGGTTTGTCAACACTTTGCTAAGTAATTTCTTTAGCCAAATATCCAATTTTATTGTTCACAATTTCAGCCTTCCACAAAACACTAGGATACAAACAATTCAGCCAAGCTCTTTGCCACTTTACAGCAAAAAATCACCTTTCCTTCAGTTTCCAATAACATGTTCCTCGTTTCCATCTGAGACCTCATCAGAATGACCTTTACCATCTATATTTCTACCAACTTTCTATTTATGACTGCTTATGTATTGTCTAAGAAGGTTGAAGCTTTTTCTAAAAGTCTCCTCTTCTCCTTTTGAGCCTCCATGAAAATCACCCTCAATAGTACATTCATTGGCAATGTGTTTCCTAGCATGAACCATGAAACTTTTCCCGACCCTGCCCATTAACCAGTTCCAAAGTTACTTCTACATTTTTAGCAGCACCCACTCTTGGTACCAAATTTATGTTTTAGTTTGAACTACTATAAGAAAGTACCACAGGCTGGGTAACTTATCAACAACAGAAATGTATTTCTCATAGACTGGAAGCTGGAAGTCAAGATCATGGGACCGGCATGGTTGAGTGAGAGCCCTCTTATGAGTTGCAGACTTCCCATTGTATCCTCACATGGAGGAAGAGGCTAAGAATCTTTCTGGACCTCCTTTTACAAGAAACCGGTTCCATTAATGAAGGCTCTGCACCCATTACTTAATCACTTCCCAAAACTTCCACCTCCTAATATCATTATCTTTGGGCGTTATGAAGATAACGACACATTCACATTGGAGGGACACATTCAGACCATAACAATAAGGGTACTAAATAAAGGGATCCCAAGCTAATTTATTAGCATATTATTTTAATAATTGGTTATTTTAACTGAAGACTTTTCATGTTTAGTCTTAATAATTTTGAAATGGAATAATTTGGACCATTATTTCCAAAAATATTTAACATAAAATAGTAGACAGGACTAAAGTCAGATAAATTGATTGCAAGTCAATTTACATGATTGATTAGCAATAAGTGAATCCCTTAAACTATGCGTCTGTATTTCTTCAACAATGATTTGGTAATACCATTTCACTCAATGTGGTATTATCAATAGAAACAGAAGATTCAGGGAGAAAGCATTTTGAAAAACCAGACCAAAAAACATACAAATATCCAAAAATACTTTGTTGAAGGACAACCCTGGATTAGAAATAACCTAATGATGATGTCTCAACTAGACTATTATATGTGAAAAACTAACTTCCTTTCTTAGCTCACATGATAGGTAATCCTAGGCTGTATTATCAAGAGAGAGTAATTGGATAGTATCTTAGTCCGCTCAGGCTGCCATAACAAAATACCATAAACTAGGTGATATAAATATCAGAAATTCATTTCTCACAGTTCTGGAGGCTGGGAAGACCAAGATCAAGGTGCTGAAATGTTTAGTTTCTGGTGAGAACTCTCTTTCTGTTTTGTAGGCTGCTGTTTTCTGATACTATCCTCACATAAGGATGAGAAACTCTGATATCTCTTCTTATAAGGGGACTGATCTCATCATGAAAGTCCCACTCTCATGAACTCATTTAAACTTACCTTCCAGGGGCAACTGGGTGGCTCAGTCATTAAGCGTCTGCCTTCAGCTCAGGTAATGATCCCAGGGTCCTGAGATAGAGCCCGGCATCAGGCTCCCTCCGCCATGGGAGGCCTGCTTCTCCCCCTCCCACTCCCCCTGCTTGTGTTCCCTCTCTCGCTGTGTCTCTGTCAAATAAATAAAATCTTAAATTAATTAATTAATTAATTAATTTAATTAAATAAACTTACCTCCCAAAAGTCCCATCTCTAAATACCATCACGATGTGGGGTTAGGGCTTCAACATGTTCACTTGGGGGAGGACAAAATTCAGTCCTTAGCAAGTAGGTTGATCTTATTATCAATTATTTGTGTGTGTGTGTGTGTGTGTGTGTGTGTGTGTGTGTGTGTGTGTGTGTGTGTGGTGTTGTGTTGAGGGAGGTACCTTTTTGTTTGTATGTGTGTTTGTCTCTTGCACTTAGACTGTTTCCCAAGAAAATTCACTGAACCAAAATCTGGTCTTCCCTGCAAGTATAATATAAAATTACATACCTTCTTAAATTGTATCTAAAAGTTTCCTCCTCCCACCATATCTCAGTAAATGTAAGTTTTCTTGGTTATTTTATTTAATTGTACTCTAATATTATTTTTCTAGACAGAAATTGACAACTCTCTAAAATATGCAATTATCACTTTAATTTTAACAAAATTTCTATGCTATTATGGAATGATGAACAGAATTATAATTATGTAAAATAGGGATTTTTTTAAAGTTAAGCACATTGATTCTATTAACTTATGTCAAAACATTTCTAACTAGTTTTAAGGACTATTTCTTTTTCTTTCTTTTTAATCTCAAAGTCACAAAAATTCTATTGTAATTTCAGTAGTTGTTATTAATTAAATTCCAATCAAATGTTGTTTATCTTATTCACTTGGCACTATACTCATACCCATAGAATTGCAAAGCCACCCTTCTGCTCATAGTATACTCACACACATACACATGTATGTATATATAATAAAAACAAAGTGATATAATGCAAGCAGTATAGATAGAATTGAGAATGATTGATTATTGCTTGTTTGATTAACATGAAAAGATGAAATAGAGATAATTTCTAATGTAATGAAATGTGAGTAATGAATCTTAATTATTTTTATAATGTATATTCCCTTCCCCTTAATTGTACAGAGAGAGCAATTTAGATAAAAAGAATGGAATTTGCTTCAGATTGTTTCTTATTGAATAGTGATTCTTTTTTAATTTTATTTTTAAGTGATCTCTACACCCAACATAGGGCTTGAACTCACAACCCTGAGGTCAAGAGTCTCACGTTCTTCCAACTGAGCCAGCCAGATACCCCTTGAATGGTGATTCTTAAACTAAAGTCAAAAGATCCTTGGTTCGTTGAGAATTTATTTTAAGATATTAAGCTTATTTTAATATTTGTTAAAATTTAATGACGCCTCGGTGGCTCAGTTGGTTAAGCGACTGCCTTCGGCTCAGGTCATAATCCTGGAGTCCCGGGATCGAGTCCCGCATCGGGCTCCCTGCTCAGCAGGGAGTCTGCTTCTCCCTCTGACCCTCTTCCCTCTAGTGCTCTCTATCTCTCATTCTCTCTCTCTCTCAAATAAATAAATAAAATCTTTAAAAAAATTTAATGAAAATTTTAAAGAAGATATATAACATATTCGTATAAGATGAATGGTTACCTATAGCTGTTTTCTCACAATTTCAGCACTTGATTTATACAATCACCTTGATGTCATACAGTGCTATTTTAACTACCATTAGCAATTGAGAAAAAATAATAATAATGAAAGAAGGAACTGGACAGTGAAGGATTTACATCATGCTTGGGCTGACACAGACCTGCTTTGGAATGCATTCAGGCTCTGTCTCTCCACATTACTGTTTCCTGGAAAACTAAAGAGCTTAAGATCTTCCACTATGGGAGTGAAGGGGATGGAAATGGGCACTGTACCTCTGTTGAGGAAGCTGAGAGTTAACTTATAGACATTTTCCCTGTATGATAGCACAATATAAAAGATTGTCAGGATATTGAGAATGGGGAATTTTGTGTCAAGTTGATCAATACACATCTGTGGCCATCTTAGTGTCTTGTGTAGATAAAGAACTTTTTTTAAATTTTTTGTTTTTGTTTTGTTCTGTTCTGTTTTGTTTTGTTTTGTTTTAATGGATGATATCTGGGCTCCCAACATAGTAAGGTAATGATGTCATACTTACTATATCTTGTGACTTCTATCTTTCTACAACACTAAGTAAATGTGCTATGATATCATTGGTATCAATTGGTAACCTGCTCAAACTTGCAACCATAGCTATGTTGCCACTTAGAGGTTTTAGGTTTTGAAGAATATAGTAATAGGGGAGAGAATGTGAAGTTCTGAGAAGGTGATGCTAAGAGGCTGTTTTTTTTTGTTGTTGTTGTTGTTGTTTTAACTCATGGTTTTACCCACAGCTTTACTGACAAGATGCTCTGTAACAAATAACCAGTGTTATATCTTACCAATGGAATATGAATGACATGGATTTCTCCACTAGAGAATGGCTGAAATGATCTAAAGCAAAATGAGGAAGCAATCAGCTGGTAAAATTATTTGATTACATCTTAAAACTTCCTTTTGTGAAACTGAAACCCTTGGAGGAGAGGGAAATAACAGCTAATTAAACAACTGGCTCTTTTCAGGTGTTTTAAATGAAAATAGATCCAAATTCTAAACCAAAAGCCATGTTGTAGATGTGAGAAAACACTGTACTTCATCCTGATGTTCTTCTATTTAATTGCTGGTTCATAAATGAATCAGTCAGGGACAAATGTGATGGGCAGATAATTCTGGAAAGCAGAGGCTGTAGTATAAAAGAGGTCAGTCATTTTGCTGAAAAATCTTTTGGTAAAGATGCCTAGGGAATTCCTACTTTCCTGTATTTCTAGGTCAGTTGACTTAAGGCAATTAATTTATTTCTGGACACTGAAGAATGAAAAGGAATGTCTTCTATGAATATTAGTCCACAGCATTCTGTAGTGGTTGGTGTTTTTCAACTACCAATAGAGTAATAGCCATGCCTATTTAGGGAGGATTGGAGAGAAAAAATTCTATGTAAAGAAAGGAAACTTGAATTACTCTCACAGTCTGTGAAATGGAATACCTCCACAGAACCATAGAAATATCAATGGCAACAGCATCCCAGAAACCAGTTTCTTCATAAAATATGTCTCAGACCCAAACTATGGCAGATATTCAGAATAAGACATGCCTTCCATCATGTGCTCCACATATAATTCTCCTATTGAGAAGGCAGGAGAGTTGATGAAATGCCATGACAGATTTACTCTAGCATAGGTTTTACTGAAATAAAGCTCCAGAGTCTCCAGAAGAAAGCAAAAAGCCAGAGGAATGAAAAGAGAGAAAGATAAGTAAAGAAACAGGGAATCAGATACAATTATTTAAATGGCTATTAAAAGATGAAGTAAATTTATAGGATCCCTATGAAAAAGTTAAGTAGTGCACTGGCTGGGACAAAGGAAGCCTGCTTCAGTGTCAACAGCAACCTCTCCTCAGGAAGGCTGTTAAATTCCCTTGTCCCAGGTCAGGTAACTATAAATCTAATCAAGTCCATAGGGAAGAGACACAAAACAGCCTGACACAGGCTATTGAGATTGTTTCAGCCGCTAAGGCGGTTGAAAACAAAGTCATTACATGTGTTTGTCCAACCACCAGTAGTGGGGTGTCTGAGGCTATACGTGCTATGGTGAAAGTTGAAGGTCCTAAGAAAAATGAACAAAATTTATGAGATTATGGAATGTCATTTCACAGTGTAGTGTAATATCCCTAGGCAGCATGAAGGGCTGAAAGTAAAGCTTGGGAGTTAGGCAAGGCCTTGAGAAATTTGCAGATAGGAAAATAACAATGTAAGAGATATTTGGTTTTGGTATCACCTTTACTTGAATGTTTAAGTGGAATAGATGGGATGCACGTGAGGGTAGTCTTACCAATACCAGCTCATACGTAAATGGTGGGCAAGTGCAACCTTCTCCAGATTTTAACTGGACAAGCTAAATGGGAGGCCTCAGAATTGCCCAAATATTAAGCAATATTAGGTTCAGAGAAGACAACAGAAAAAAATCAGCCTTGATTAGAAAAGCAGAAGCTGGGGTGATAGTCCATGCTTCTTTCTGTAGCAGTCCAGGCTGGCTCAGGAGAGATTTAGAATGCTCTTATAGGCTGATTGTTGCCTATTACGGGCTTGAAAATATGTCCCCTCTCCCCCAAGTCAAGGAGAAAAATATCACTGTACTTTTCAGATAAAATGCATGCGTATAATATTTCTATTGTCATTGTAACAATTTAAACATTTTGAATACTTGATTACAGAAATCATTTGTTGCTGAAACTTCTTAATTTTTAATTAAATGATCCTATTTATACATTTTTGTGGGGTTTTTTTTTGCTGTGGAATTCCAGAACTTGTGTGATCAATTTGATTACTCAGTTACTCTTTCTCAGTCAGTGATGGTAATGTGCATGCCTTGAAGGTGGTTCTACATTGACCAAGCCGTGAACCACAGTGCAGGAACAGAAGACAAACTATCTGGGTGATTATGTATCCTCACCATTATGAAAAAAATATAATAGGTGATTCTGTTACAAAGCTCATTAAGCAACTGAAGAAATTAATCTAAATCCTGATTTTCAGCTGACTTATATCTGTGCAAATTGCTGTGGGTCATTATCGGAAGGCTGTAACTTTTGTTCTCTAAGTCAGATTTTCAAAATGACTCATTCTTGATACTGCTTTGGACAAAAAATTTATTCTTTAAAAAACTCATATGTCAGTGTTGCTCGTAGTTATAAGAAAATTTATTGAGTCATGGAAACTTTAAGAAATTGGGTGTCAAGCTTCTGCACATTGTTTCAATCATTTCATAAAAAAACATAGGAAGGTTAAGAAAATTACTGTGTGTAATATCATTATGCTTTATATAAAGGACTTGAGGTAGTTATCCTCATTTACCTCTTTAGCTAACCTGCTACAGCAAAATGATACAATAAGCAAGACAGCCCACCAAAAACCATGGCTCCAGCAGAGAGTACTAAAAAGGATAAAAGAGGGGCGCCCAAGTGGCACCGTCAGTTGAGCGTCTGACTCTTGGTTTCAGTTCAGGTCATGATCTCAGGGTTATGAGATGGAGCCCCTGTCAGGCTCCATGCTTAGGAGGGAGTCTGCCTGAGATTCTCTCTCTCCCTCTCCCGCTGCCCCTCACTGCCCAACCCCCTGCTCAAGTGCTCTCTCTCTAAAATAAATAAATAAATCTTAAAAAAATAAATAAAAAAGACAAAGGCAATTATGTAAATCTATATTTTACAAAAGCAATTATGTAATTATGTAAATCTATTTATTTATATATATTTAAGCTATATATCCTAAAATAAGAACCTGTCCACATACACCCAAACATCTTACATGGCCATTTTGTGATGGCTTTTCTTTTTAAATATGACCCCGCCTTTCATTTTAGATTGATTTGATCTGTATAATGTTCCTAGTGAATACAGAAAAGGGATATGATTGAGCAAAACACACTGATACTTATTCAGGATGTGAAAACCACATCCCATGAGAGTTGATGGCTCAGATTATATTGATTAAAATATCTTGTACATATTTCCCTAGTATCTCAAAAATGTAATCATGGGTCCAATAGGACTAAAATAATAAATTTTTTCATGATTTCTCCTCTTCTGCATTGCATATTTTAATAACATTTAGTTGAAATGGAGGTTCAAGGCTGGCAGTTTCACACAGACATTTTAGTCATCATTTTCTAAAGGGATATACCAACATGACTGATCTTTGAAATTAAAGGTAAAATTGGTTAGTATAGCACATTCACAGTTCAGGTATAAGCAGGCAGTGAGGTTTGGATATTCCTGGCAAACTAAATGGACAGGTCACCAAATATGATTTATATCAAGGCTAAGAAATTTACTGAAATCCAGGTATATTGTGAATCTGAAAAAATTTTGACTGACAGAGGGAAAGAAGATGCTGAGTTCATTATGATGTTTGTTGTTCAGACTGTAGATTGTTCCACTCCACTGGACTCATGGAGTCCACATTAATCTCACATTTAATCTCACATTAAAAAGTCCTGATTTTTTTTTTCAAAAAAGAAAATTTCTTCATGATTACTTGTCTCTACAAGCTGCTGGGGGTCCTTGTGAAATGTATTCGTGGAAGGAAGAAATAGAAATAAGTAGACCAACAATGAAGAGACACAGATTTAATGCAATTTTACTCTGAGTTTGACCTATGACTAAATAGATATCAACTGTGAAATCAAAAGAACAAAATATTTCAAATCAGAATCCATACATAAGGCATTTTAAACCTTTATAATGGCTTAAACTTTTCTAGTATTCTTAATTATGGGTAATGTTTGCTGCTAATGTTTCTTAAGGTTTAAAAATATAATCCCTTTTATATATATTTGATATAGAACTTCCTGAAATTCTGCAGACTGGGAGCATAGAAGAAAAAAAAAGAACAAAGTATAGAGAAATATTTCAGAAATAATGTATAAGGAGGCAAATATCATTCTTTTTTTTAATAACCAAAGGGAAAATAAGAATGATCTTAATTTGATAAATAAGTAATAAATAGATAAACAAATGGAAGAAAATAGCTTTGGCATCTTAGACCCTCAGAAGCTTGTGGTTCAACAGATGAGATGCTTATTGGATAAGGTTGTCCTTAACTCATGCCTTTTGGAGTAGCAATCAATGACTGACAGGAGAAGCCATGCTCATGAGTACATGTAAGATGACCCAGAAATATTTAGAAGGATTATTTTGAGAGACTGCAGTTCTTATATCTGAGGATATAGGAATGAGGCCGTGACATCTTGCTTAATCCTATTTTGAAAACCTATCTCTAAACATGGGTCGAAAGGCTTGAGAAAACTAGATTGTGCTTAATCATTGTGGGAGGAAAAAAAAATTTCCTCTCCTGGCTCTACAGAAAATCTCACATTAAAAAGTCCTGATTTTTTTTTTCAAAAAAGAAAATTTCTTCATGATTACTTGTCTCTACAAGCTGCTGGGGAAGATAATGGCTGGCCCATTCAATCCCTCATTAGTCTTCACCATCTTAATTTAACTATCCCTAAATAGATTGGTTGGGCATATTGCAAGGCATTTAGAAACCTGCTTTAGAAACAGTTTTAGAAAAGTTTTACACATACTTAGGCCTCATTAATAAACAACATTTCTCCCTACAGGTTGTCACCCACAATTAAAGAAAAACCAGAAATTAATGGAAAGGCTAACTGTAATGCAAAATAGCTGAACCTGAATCTTTACAAAGGTAAGGATAGATTATGATTAATTTACCTGCTTTATTCTTTTTTTACCTCACGGCAGTACTTACTGTCTGTCAGAGTCTCGCTGTTCTTCTGATTTTAGAGGTGTGGGGTCTTGGTTTGTTTTTTGGAAACCCTGGAGCACTCAGCATGCTACTGGGGCCTCAAGCTCTTATCATCACAAGCAAAACTGTCAGTTCTGAAACACTGCTGAGAAGGAGACTCTCAGGCAAAGAGAAATGCAAAACAAGCACTTCACAGGGTTGTGGGGCAGGTACTGCTGGAAAACTTATTAATGAAGGATTACATGTATAAAAATAATGCTTTGAGTCCTTAAAGTTTACTTATCACTCAAAAATATAGGCTTAGAAGTAATCATGTTGGTACAGTTTGAGAAATTATTGAAGAGTGTTTTGTGTTAGCTCAGCTAACATTCTTACTTTGTTCCTCTTCCCCTAATTATGTAAAAATAATGGAAGCAAATAGGATGCACATATTTTTAGTACTTCTAGGTATTTTTGCATATGTGGGCATTGTGATAAATATTTTTTGGGATAACTACTTTTTAATGTGAAGCTGAAACTTAATTCATTTGGACAGAAAATAAATATGAAGATAACAAGAGTTATTACAGAAAATAACTTGAGAAATCTAAAATAGACTCTAACATATGATTTAATTTTTTGGTGCTTTTCTCTTACTCATTTTTAATAGCAGGGCAAAAGTACAAGTTAACACTAAGGATTTTGATGACTCACATGTGCAGAATCTTTGATGTTGAGCTTATTTTTTGATGTTTCATGCTTATTTTTGTACATGAACTCATTTTTTCTAATAGCTTTAGTTATCAGCTGGTAAGGTGGAAAAACAGAAATCCAGAAACCGGAACTGAGTTTCACCATTCTTTGGTCTTTTTTGTGGAAAGGTGTCTGTTGTATAAAGTAGGAGGAGACAGAAAGCCCAAAGGTAAAAAAGATTTGGAACGTGACATGGCAAAACCACCTCGCCCCTTTTCCCTCACCACTATTGGATACTTTCTCACCAGATGTGCCTGACTTGTGTGTATAGCTACTCTGGGCACTGAAGTTCTCCTAAAATTGTAATTGTCCATCCCTGAGAGTGTAGTGAACAGAGCGGTTAGCAAGAACACTCACTGGTGGGGCGCCTGGGTGGCTCAGTTGGTTAGGCGACTGCCTTCGGCTCGGGTCGTGATCCCGGAGTCCCGGGATCGAGTCCCACATCGGGCTCCCTGCTCGGCGGGGAGTCTGCTCCTCCCTCTGACCCTCTTCCCTCTCGTGCTCTCTATCTCTCATTCTCTCTCTCTCAAATAAATAAATAAAATCTTAAAAAAAAAAAAAAAGAACACTCACTGGTGGTAGATCCGCCTGTAATTTTTCACCTGTTACTCATCCCATCCTAGCATCACTGTGTTGGAACCCTGGCAAATCTTATGTTCCTGGACTGGTGCTGCTATTTGTCCTTTTTGAGATGTTAGTAGGAAGGCAAACACTTTTCTATAAACTCTCCCCCAAAGAAGCATCCAACCCTTCTTTAATCTGGACTGGAAAGTTCTCCTCATTTAACATTCTTTCATTTTCCATGGATTCTTTACATTTTTTAAATTTTGTTTGAACGTCCACATATTTTCCTCTTGTGTGGAATATCTTGGTTTGTGTTGGGATGAAAGTAAGTATTGCTTGCTATCAATTAACCTTCTTACTGATCCATCTTTTTTATGTATGAAACGTATAAATTTAAAAGCTGTTTTTGGACATTTAAAACAATTTCATATCATGATTATTTTCTTATACAATTAAATATTCTGTGATAATATCATTTTAATGTCTTATAATATCCCATCTTTTGTGATATGACTTGGCTTTGGTAATCTTTTCAAGGTCTCATGAAAATAAAAGTGGAGAGAACAGCTTTGCATAAACAACATTACTTTGAGTCTCTCATTATTTGAATCTATATCATTTTTCAATGATACATCTCCCCTAGACAAAGATTGAAATTAAAATTAGAAGCCTAGCTTACTTAAGAAGTACAGACACATGAGTCAAATCCAGATCTGTCCTCAGAATATTAAATTAGAATTATTTCAGCTCCTCCAGGACAGTTACTCCAAATTGCTATCGTACTTGGATAGATAATCTTGATCACATTACAATGATGGTACTTTTTTTTCCTATTACTGAATTTGCTTATCTCAAGTATATAACAGTCTGGAGGGAAACTTTTCACAATAGTCTGTTCTCTCCTGAGTAAAGAAACCATATTTTATTAGTCTAAGTATCATCAGAGACTAGAACATCATAGGCATGTACTTTGTATTTGAAGAATGAATGAAACTGGCTCCCACTTCTAACACATTATGGAAATCAAAACTGTTCATTTAAACTTGGTAGTGTCAATTTCATTACATGAAATACTATGAAGCTTTTTTCCAAATGTGTTATATTAGTCAGGGTCTACCAGAATCATAAAGATACATTCATATGGAATTAATTTATCTAATTAGGTTATTATTAAATATTTAATTAAGTTACCTGTTATTATTAGTTAAATATCTAAAGATAATTTAAAGACGATATTATTTACAGAGTTGTGGAAAGGGTTAAGGGAACAAACAAAAGATATTTAGTAAACCGAAGACTAGCTATAGCCAGAAGCCATTTCCTTCCCCAGGCCCAAAGGATAAAAGGGATAATAGGAAAATGGTGTCTCTGAATCCAAGGTAGCTGGAACCATGAGAGGGATCACAGCAAATCCATCACCAGCAGCTCAAAGTGAAGAAATATCCTTATATCTTCCCCGCCCCTGTCATCCAGTCTTCTGCTATTGAATCTTTTGCTAATTCAACCAGAAACTAAGGGGAAATGGTACCCAGAAATGCAATCTATTAAGATCAACTTCCTGTGTTGCAGAATAATGAAGAGAAGCCAAAAATTGATTGTAAATTAAGTAGAAAAAGATCATACTTGTTATGGAAGAGATAAATCTTAGTTATGAAGAATTATATTGTCATTAAAAATCTGATATAAAATTGTATGTGTGCTTGTATGTAAATATATATATATATACATTGAGAAGAGATTGAAAACAGATGCAAATAAACCAGGAGGCTAACAGCACAGCAGTGTTCTTGATATTTTTTCACATTTAAAAAGTACTTTTTAGAATGATTTAAATTTATATTTATTATTGTCACTATCATTATTATTAGGATGGCAATGATAATAGCAGCTCTTTAATTTTAATGAATACCTTAAGTATTTACTTCTATGATTAGCAATCACCCTATATTTCTATTTTGACCGCTTGTTTACAGAAACAGTACAAACTGATAATTTTAACTTTGTTGAAAATTTAAATTATTAACCTTCACTAACTTTCTTGCATATCTTAATTGTTTTTTAAGTTTTTCCTTAAGTTTACATTACAAGGATTATACAACAAATAATCATGAGCCACCTTAAGTTTTATGTCTTTTAAATTCATGGAATAGTGTCTTGATTTAAAATGACTTGTGTATACCTCACAAGGAAACAACAGGAAAATTATTTTTTAGTATCATTAACATAACAAGACACAATGATAATGTCATGCATAGTTTACTTATATAGTCCTCAAGTCACTTTATAAAATTAACAGGATATTTCAGAAAAATGTATCAATCCTAACAATATATCACTTTGCAATATTGATTTATTGATCTGAAAAAAGAAAAAAGCCAGTTACTTTACCAGCAAAATGAGTTCATTTTGGAATAGCAGAGGATTTGTAATTTGGATAAGCAAACTATGGTGAACCATAGGCAAATCCAGAGAACAAAGGAGAGGAGCTTACTTTTATAGAGGAAAGGAGGAAAAGGGAGGGGGTTGTTTCACTGAGTTCTCGTTGACTGGACTGGTGCTTGAGCAAAGAGAAATTCTTCCTTCCTCCGGCTGGGGTGTGCAAAGTAAGCTTCTTCCTACTGGGTAATGCAAGGTATGCTTCTTAAGGCAAGTGGTAATATGTGAATGCTCCCTCTCTGGGCTTCCCAACTCCACTTTAAGTGAGATTGTCTTTATTTATTTTCATAGGTTCAACAAGTAGTAAATCCCAAAAGGTTTGTTATGAATTCATAAACCATGAGGCAATAGTAAATTCTTAACTTCTTTTCCCCTAGAAATAGTTGGTGGCATTATTATCAGAGTCCATATTACAATTCAAATATCACATCCTCAAAAAGAAATCTTATTACGTCCCTTAAATATTTTTGGAAGTTAAGGGTTCTCTATCATTCCTATGTTTACTCCCTGTAAACTTGATTTTTTTTTAATTATACATGTTCTACTATAATGTAAAGAGTTATACCTTACCTTGTTTGCTCATGAACACTATCCTACGGTACAGTGCCTTCTGCACAATAGGTACTTAATGTTTGGGATGAGTGGATAAATGAATAAATGATATAAACTAAGCTACTGAAGTCTTGATTTAATCATAAGGTAAACTTGATCCAAGTAATTTCATGTAAAGAATTCTGAAGAGTCTAAAATGTATAGAGAAAGGCAAAGAATCTAATAACTAAGGCAATTTGTTTAAATGACAAACATTCTAGGGGCGCCTGAGTGACTCAGCTGCTTAAGCGTCTGACTCTTGATTTGGGCGCAGGTTGTGATTTCAGAGTCCTGAGATCAAGCCCCGCATTGGACTCGTGCTGGGCTGGAGCCTGCTTAAGATTCTCTCTCTCCATCTCTGACTTTAAATCTCATTTTCATTCATTATTTTGCAAATGTTTATTGAGCACTTATCTTACTAAACCACTACTAATCTAGGCACTGAGGATACAACTATTTAAAAAACAAGCAAAGGAAAAAAGTTCCGTTTCCCGCCCAGCCTCTTTCTTTCCGTGCCGATAGCGCTCTCGCAAACATGGTGAACGTTCCTAAAACCCGCCGGCCTTTCTGCAAGAAGTGTGGCAAGCACCAGCCCCACAAAGTGACACAGTACAAGAAGAGCAAAGATTCTCTTTATGCCCAGGGAAAGCGGCGTTATGACAGGAAGCAGAGTGGCTATGGTGGGCAGACTAAGCCGATTTTCCGGAAAAAGGCTAAAACTACAAAGAAGATTGTGCTGAGGCTTGAATGTGTTGAGCCCAGTTGCAGATCTAAGAGAATGCTGGCTATTAAGAGATGCAAGCATTTTGAACTGGGAAGAGATAAGAGAAAGGGCCAAGTGATCCGGTTCTAAGCTTCATATTTTGTTAATATTACGAAGACAATAAAATCATGAGGTTATGTTCAAAAAAAAAGCAAAGGAAAAAATAGTCCACGTGACGCAGTTATATAATATATATATATTTATTTATAATTTGTAATGATTGAAACAAAACAGAGCTAAAACCGCAGCTTCTGGAAGAACCATTTGTTCTTGCTGTTCTTGTACATCTTGAACTTGACCTCAGCCCCTCTTCAGGCCTTGTATTTAAGAGCAGGGTTTCTAAACACATCATTGTTGCCGACAGGTTTGTCCAAGAGGATATCCACAGGGTACTCTGTGGGCAAGAGGTGATTGTAGTTACAAACTTTCACAAAACATTTGATCTTTGACCTCTTCTTGCCCATGGCAGCTGTCACTTTGCTAGGATACTGGTCAATTCCAGACACCAGAGCATGACTGTAGGGCTGGTTTGAGGTGGCAGTCCTTAGTATTCTTCACAAGGACCACTTCGCTTTGGAAGTAGCTTCTTGCCAGGACCAGCACCACGGTCCCAGTTCTCACAAACTTGCTCTTTTGACACAAACCACCCGAGCCTTATAATATATACTTCCATGGGAAGACAGACAATAAACAATATGAATATTAATTTAAATAAAGCATTATATAGTGACAAGTGCTAGGGGCTAAAGTAGGGAAGCTTAGAAAATATGAATATATGATATTTAATTTGAATGATCAAGAAAGACTTTAAAAAATTACCATTTTAGTAAAATTTTCAAATGTAATTAAAAGGTCAGTCATGTCAATATCCATAGAAAGAACATTCTAGAAAGAAAAGAGAGGGGATAAAGACCTTAGGCATGATTTTTTGTTTGTTTTCTGGTGAGTTACAGAGATAGTAAGGAGGCCAGTGTGTCTGGAGCAAAGTAAGAAAGAGGGTGGATGCAGATTATGAGGTCAAGGATGTAATAAAGCAGATAAGAAGGATGGATGAAAGCCTAGAAAGTCTTTAGTTTTACTTTACAGTAGAGTATTTTGAGAAGAGAAACAGTATAATCTGATTTACATTTTACAAGGTTTGTGAATGTTATTTAGTATAGACTGAAGGATTCTCTCAAACTCATCATCTCACTCCTCTAAATTATCGCCTTATTGGATACTGATCATGTGAATACATTTTGATCATGATGTCCTACAAATATCATAGAAGTAATTTTCTAAATATTATTATCCCCTGCCTTATTTTTGATTAGCCTATTTCCTACTGCTGAAGTGTTCTCTATATATAGAGTTTATTCATTAGGAATCACTTTCTCATTGGAAGACATTGAAACTGAACTCAAACTGTCTTAAGAATAAAAGGGAGTGTGGCTTTATAAACACAACTAGCTTCATGCTTAGATCCTATTTTTCATAAGAAGGTATCAGTGCTTTATCCCTTATCTTTTCTGTAGATTTGTTTGCCTCTGTTTGTTGACTTTACTCTCTAAGAGGTTCTCAATACCTGAGAAAAATGACACCTGTTTGCAACACCAAGAAACATTCCAATGGCTTAATGAATCAGCAGCTTAAAATATCTTTATCAGTGACTATACATCAAACACATTCAGATTTTCTCTTTGGAAATACTTGGTTGATATGGTCACTCCTGAGCCCAAGACTATGGCCAAGAGGATAAGTTATCTACTTAATTGACATGAACTTAGCCCCACAATCTGGGAAAGTCAGATCATTGTGATTTACTGCCACAAGTCTGAATCACGTATCTTACTCCTGTGGCCTGTGAAGGGCATGCTATTGTGACTTCCAGCCACAGGGATGAAGGGATGGCAGGTAATGAAAAATATCAGTTCTACATAAGAAGATTGGAGCAGTAATGTCAAAGAAACATATAGGAACGTTTAATAGGAGATTAAGACTATCAGTACCATAATCCAAATAGGCAATGGTCAGAGGATCCAATGGTAGGTGAGATTAAGGGGAATTTAGGAAACAATATAATGTTTTGTGTTATATAAAGCAATCTTGTATATGGTTGGAGTACACTTTAAATCTTCCAAAGCCTAGGGGCACCTGGGTGGCTCAGTCGTTAAGCGTCTGCCTTCCGCTTGGGTCATGATCCGGGAAGCCTACTTTTCCCTCTCCCACTGCCCCTGCTTGCATTCCCTCTCTCACTGTATCTCTCTCAGTCAAATAAATAAATACAATTAAAAAAAAATCTTCCAAAACCTAATTCACTCTGCCTTCTGATATTTCACTTCATGTAAGAAGTATATTTGATTTCTGGTACATTAAAAAAACTAAGTGTGTGTGTGTGTGTGTGTCTGTGTGTGTGTGCATGTATGCATAAACTAACAAATTAATATGGTATGCATATAGGCAAAAGCACATTGGTAGAAATTATGGCTTTTTTTCTAATAGCACAGAATCTATCACATAGAAGATAATTTTTCAGTGAAGGCTTATTAAATCAGCTTGTAAATAAATGTTTCATATATGACTAAGAACTGCAAAGATTGTTTCTAATGTGTTCATTCTTATATATAATAGCTTCTAATATGAAGTAATTCTTTCTTTTTTTAAAACAAGGACTTAAATCCTAAAAGGTTATGCACTTTAAAATTCCTCTAATTTTTCTTCTTTATTTACTTTTAAATTTGGAATTCAAATAAAAATATCTTAAATGTTAAATTATTAATACAGGATCAAAAGCAAGATTGAAAACGTGTATTGTGGATGTTTTAATTATATTTTTTATTCTATTTCTTTTCTTTCTGTCTCCTTTACTTCTGAGAAGAGAAACTAATTCTTATTTTAACTTTTTTAAAGTGTTATTCTGGGGTACCTGGGTGGAGCACTCAGTTAAGCATCTGACTCATGGTTTGGGCTCAGGTCATGAGATCAGGGATGTGAGATTGAGTCCCATGTTGGGCTCGACGCTCAGCGTGGAGTCTGCTTGGATTCTCTCTCCCTCTCTCTCTGCTTCTTCCCCCACCCCTGCTCTCTCCCTGTCTCTCTCTCTCGAAAATAAATAAGTCTTTTAAAAAGTAAAATAAAAGAAAGTGCTGTTCTACTCCCAGAAACAATATTATACTATATGTTAACTAACTAGAATTTAAGTAAAAATTTGAAAAAGAAAAAAAATGTGCTGTTGTATTCAGAATGAACTAAATTTGCCCTACTTCATTAAACATAATCACATTTATTCATTTTATATGAACACCTTGTGATTATTGTTTTACCTCCCTAAATTGTTTTATATAGACACAAAACACTTCTGCTTAACTTGATGATCCTATCTCTACCAAAATATTAGGCAGCTGTGACAGGATGCAATTTGTTTTTTCTACATACGGGTGACTAAGATGGACTGATGTTATATGAACTTCCTAATGTTCCAAATTCTGATGCACACATTTTTCACAAACTGTTTCCAAACATAGGTCACTGGATATTTCTGAGCAGAAGATAATGAAATAAAATGAAAAACGAAGACTTAGAGTTTCTCTGTAGTGGGTAGTGTGAAATCACAGTAATATATTTTATATTTTTCATTGGAAGGTTCATGTGAATCAGCCCACACATTAAAATGCAAAAATTTTGGGCGTCTGGGTGGCTCAGTCGTTAAGCGTCTGCCTTTGGCTCAGGTCATGATCCCAGGGTCCTGGGATCCAGCCCCACATCAGGCTCCCTGCTCAGCAGGAAGCCTGCTTCTCCCTCTCCCATTCCCCTGCTTGTGTTCCCTCTCTCGCTGTGTCTTCCTCTGTCAAAAATAAATAAAATCTTTAAAAAATGATAAAATAAAATGCAAAAATTTTATTGTCAAAGAATGCAGCAGAAATTAAATCATTAATTTAATGAGCACATGATCTTGCTACCCTGAAAGATGTCTCTCTGTCTGGACTATACGCTATATTTTAAAAGGAGAATAAACAAAGAAAGCCCTTGTTTATAAAACTTGATTTCCCACGAAAACATTCTTTAAAAGCAAAATTATCATTTTGTTCATTATTCGTAAGGACGTGACATTGCAGCAAACATGTTAGGTATATTTATTATTGCAAAACAAGTATGTGACCAATTTTCTTTATGGAGCATAGTAAAGGTCATTTCTCTATTCTTTTAACAGGTTTCACTCACTATCTTTCCCCTTCAAAATATAATATTTTGGATCTCTAGGTTAGAGATAAAGATCTGTCACTAATACACATATGACAAGTGCACTGATTCTGATGTGACCTTTTTCTAAAGAAATCATTCCCATACACTGTCAGGCATCTTTTCTCGGCAATCTCAAGATATGAACTCAATTGGCAAAAGGCTTTATTGTAGGGAACTTTGCACATTGTTCTCATTACTTTTAAGGCATTTTAAAGTCTACACAGCTGTACAATTGTTTTATCTCCTCTTTTCTCCCCCAGTAAGGATTAGCTGGGTCCAAGGAGTCTTATAAGCCTGATAAAGCTTTCAGTGCCTTTACACTCAACTTGAAATGAGTCCAAATATCTCTAACTCCAACATATCAAAGTTTAAAGTATCTCAAAAAACCCAAGGGGCTCAAAAATCCTCTGCCACCTTCACGACTGAAGCCCTCATCCCTCCAGCTGCTGGGAGTGTAGTCTCTGAAGAAATTGCACTAAGTTTTAGAGAGCCACCTCACCAAGATTATGTGTCTTTCTGAAGATGTAGTCTATATCCAATGACTGGCCAGAATGGGCATGGTAAGGTGGGTTGAGGGTAAGAAACTGTTAAAAGGTTCAGTTGTTTACCCTCCATTCATAACCTGGAAGAGTCATCTTTGCTCTAGTGGGATTGACTGGTCTTTGCCACAATGGCATACAGTTCTAATCATCCCTCTGTTCAGTCCTGTTTGTTGTTGTTGTTTTGTTGTGTTTTTTTAACTCTCTCACAGATGTTATTCCTGAAAACAATAAACTGCTTGCATACAAATTTCTGTAGGACAGCCTATTTCCACAGAAGCTGGCTAATGACACAACTTCTTTAAAGTAAGAATATGCAATTCTCTTTCTTCACAAAACCTTGAAATTGAAGAAAATCTTATATAACTACCTTCAATATGTGAAATAATAGTGGACAGAATAAAATTATTTGGCTGCTTTTGGGTGGAATTGTCACTGGGACTAAGTATACATTTATTTCCTTAATTCGCTTTTAAATTATAATTCTAAGTCTGAAATACAAAATAAAAAACAAACTGATATTGAGGCTATTTCTTCACACTTATGTATATTCTTTCAGTATCGACTCTTTAAAAAAAAAACTGGTGAATTCACTTCTCTCTCTTCCCAACCCCCATCTTTTCTGTGTGTGTGTGTGTGTGTGTGTGTGTGTGTGTGTGTGTTTGGAGGTGGGAGGTAAGGTTTAAAATAAGTTTTAAATTATACAATATTAGATTCAATTACAACATACATTTTTAACATATGCCTAAATTGTGTTCCTTTGATTTTATCATTTTTTTATTTTACCATTTTTTAAAGTTTATTTTCAGAGTTAAAGAGTTTTAAAATATTTGGGGGCTTAGTCACTTCCTCCCCCTTGTCCAGTTGTGGACATTTCCCCCCTACATCTTTTGTGTTTCTCATTATAAATGCGTCTTTCAAATATTAACAAATTGGCCTCAGGAAGGTACTAATTTGCTATCCCATCAGCAATGTAGGAGAGTGCTCACTTTACAATGTTAACTATATACCATATTATCTTTTTTTTACTTTTGTCAATATAATGGATGAAATGCAATATATTTCATTGTTTATTTTACCTTCTAAAACTAACGATTGAAATTGAAAATATTTGTACATTTGTGTCCAACAAAATGATGGCATGACCTTTGGGCTCCTGCCACCATATAAATTAATATGAAAATTGCTCCTAAGCTACACCTGGATTAGTGTCTTGTGGTTGCCCAGTGGAAAGCAAGATACACCCAGAATCCAGAATTCAGTTCAAATATTGAGATAGATGATGCTATCCAAGTACCAAGAGGTATAAAGACATTTATTACTCACATTATAAGGTTTTCTTGGGAAAGTAAGGCAGACTTACACTAAAGTACAAAAATGACTGAATAGAGCAAAGAGGAGGGACACCTAGGTGGCTTGGTAGGTTAAGTGTCTGCCTTTAGCTCCAGTTGTGATCCCAGGGTCCTGGGATCCAGCCCTGCATCGGGCTCCCTGCTCAGTGGGAAGTCTGCTTCTCCCTTTCCCTCTGCTGCTCCCCATGTTTGTGCTCTCTCTCTCTCTCTGACAAATAAATAAATAAAATATTTTAAAAAATAGAACAAAGAGAAACAAATGGCTTGGAATTTTATAGTGATTAGAGGGTAGTTTCAGGTTTAGAGTCCCCACTCATTGTCCTGGATTTTGTGTGGTTTCAACTTTCCACCAGGACCAAGGGAAGGAGTCTGTGGACTTGTAAATGGGCTTGCTAAGGTGTAGGACAAGAGATGTACAAGGAAGTCTTGGACTTGAAATATGTCAGCAGTCAAACACCAAAACTGCAATCAGACTCTGTCTTACAGTTAAAAATGAAGTGAAATAACAAGTGCTAGAAATAGAGAAGGAACTCAAAACTACAGAGGAGAGAGGATATTGACATCCTAAGAAGAGCCCAGAGTACTGTAAACCATGGAATTTGATTGACTGAGACCATTGAATGACTTTATGTCTTCACCTAAGGGAAATGTGAGTGACATTCCTCAAATTTTGAAGTACTGTTATTCAACTTAAAAAGAAATTAGTAAATCGACCAACATCCTTAACCCACACCTTTAGCTAGAGGGATACCAATGGTGTTTGTCATCTACCTGTGACTTTGAGCTTTAAAAACTTACTCCTTTGAGAGAAATTGAAGACCTAAATCTGAAACATATGAAGTTCAAAATTTACAACATACTCTTAGTGCTGGAATATACAAAGAATTACTACAGAAACTGACTAAGGACTTGTGAAGTTTAAACACACCTACAACTGAAAGACAAACTATAGAATCAATAAAATGATGGAGCTTATCTTGAAAGATTTAAAACAAGATCAAGAAACAAACCCAAAAAAGGCAGGAACAAAAGCCCACAGAATTAACATCCATAGGACAATTTAGAATGAATACAATACTAGCATATTTTTTCCTTTTTTTTTTTCTCCAAGTTTTTATTTATATTCCAGCTAGTTATTATACAGTGCATATTAGTTTCAGGTATAGAATCTAGTGATTCATCACTTACATACAACACCCAGTGCTCATCACAAGTGCCCTCTTTAATACCCATCACCCATTTAACCCATACCCCCACCCACCAACCCTCCAGTAACCATCAGTTTATTTTTTACAGTTAAGAGTCTGTTTCCTGGTTTGGCTCTCTCTCTCTGTTTTCCCCTATGTTCATTTGTTTTGCTTCTTAAATTCCACCTAAGAGAGAAGTCATATGGTATTTCTCTTTCTCTGACTGACTTATTTCACTTAGCATAATACTCTCTAGCTCCATCCATGTCACTGCTTGGCAAATTTCATTTTTTATAGAATGTTTTGGTAAGTAGAAATGTTTAATGTTATTGGCAAATTAATCTTGGTCTCCTTAAGACTGAAGAGATGGACAGTCTCTAAAAGTCTTTGTGATCTGTGTAAGTAGAAAATCTTTAAGATTTTTAACAAAAGATCATAGGAGCTTTATTCCCAATTTAAGACTCAGAATCTCTTTAATGAGTTAATTTGAGAAATGATTCTGGTATGATTGCTGAAATTTATATTCTAAGTTCTTCTCTTGGTCTTTCCCAAATAATCATTTAACAGTGTGACTATCCATTGGGAAACAACTATACGGGAAACAAGAGAAATCACAATTTTATGGGATTGCTGCACACTGGCTCAGAATTTGAACTAACTCCTGAAAACTCAAATGTCATTGAGTTCCACCAGTTAGAAATTTTCAGAAATCAGATTAATGGTGTTTTGGCTTAGATCTGTTTCTCAGTGGACACATTGGTGTTTTTCTTCCTTGTGTCTATTTCTCCAGTTCTGGAATACAACTGGAACAGATATATTCAGTCCCAAGCATATCTGCACATAGTTTCCCAACCCTTAAAGTGAGAATTATTATGATATGAAAAACCAAGTACAAGTCCCCCAATTGTCTCTATAGACCAAAACAAAATATTACCCCATTTCTGGAGAGATTAAAGAGTTTAGTCCTATCATAAATAATTTTCAAGGATGACAAGTCCTATCAAATTTTCAAGTCTTGTAATTTTAAACTTAACATATATATCTAGGAGCAATTTCAATATATTTTTATGCAGTGTGGAGTATGCATCAGTGTTAACTTTTTGCATATAGGTACCCAGTTTTTCTAACAGAATATGTTGAAAATACTATTCTTTCTCTACTGAATGCCTTTGATCTTTTTTAAAAGTCAGTTTATCAAAATCAAAATAAGGCTATTTCTGGTCTCTATTTTATTAGATTGATAGATTTTAAAGAACAGTTTTAGATTTACAGAAGAATTAAGAAGGTAGTGGAGTTCACATATACTGTCTTACTCAGTTTCCTTTATTATTCACATATCAGTGTGTTGCATTTCCTTTTTTTTAAGATTTTATTTATTTATTTGAGAGAGAGAGGGAGAGAGAGAGAGAACGTGTGCAAGCAGGGGCAGGGAGAGAGACAAAAGAGATTCCATGCTTAGTGCAGAGCCTGACTCAGGGCTTGATCTCAGGACCCTGAGATCATGACCTGAGTCGAAATCAGGAGTTGAACCCTTAAAAGACTGAGCCACCCAGGCGCCCCTGGTATGTTAAATTTCTTAAAATTAATGAACCAATATTGATATTGATACATTATTATTGACTCAAATCCATAGTTTATTGTAATTTTTTTGGTTTTACCTAAAGTCTTTTTCTAGTCCAAGATCCCATCCAGGATACCACATTACCTATGTCATTATGTCTCCATAGACTCCTCTTGCTTCTCAGACCTTTCTTGTTTTTGATGACCTTTACAGTCTTGAGCAATACTGGCTTAGTATTGGGACACCTGGGAGTCTCAGTTAAGTGTCTGCCTTTGGCTCAGGTCATTATCCCAAGACAGATCCAGTCCCGCATCTGATTGGGGTCTTTGCTCAGTGGGGAGCCTGCATCTCCCTCTGCCTGCTCTGTCTGCCACTTCCCCTGCTTGTGCCCTCTCTCTCTCTCCCTGACAAATAAATAAATAAAATCTTAAAAAAAATACTGGCCAAGTATTTTGCAAGATGTGCTTATATTTTTATTTATAGTGCTTTTGTTTTGTGATTAGACTGGGGTTATAGATTTTTGGGAGAAAGAGCACAGAGGTGAAGGGAGATTTTCAACTCATCACATCAAGGGTGCATACCATCAGCATGATTTACACTGCAGATATTGATCTAGATCACCTGGCTGAAGTATTGTTTGTCAGACTTCTACACTTTAAAGTTAGGCTTTGATCATTTTTCCACACTGTACTTGTGAGAAAGAAGTAAATATGCACAACCAACACTTAAAGAATGGGTGTTTATAATCCCTACTTTAAGGGCAGAGTATCTACATAAATTTGGATTTGGAATTCTTCTGCATCAAAGATTTGTCTCTTTTCTCCCATTAGTTTATTTATTCAGTTATGTATGTACATCAGTATCAACTCATGGATATTCATGTTATGCTTTGAGATGTTATACCTACTTCATTTTGGTGGTCAAATTGCCCCAGCTTTGGCCATTGAGAACTCTTTCAGTTGTCTTCTGTGTTCCTTTGTTACAGAACCATCAATGTATTTTTTGGAAATCAATGTATTTTTAAGCATCTTTATCATGGGGGGTATGATCTTGTCCCATTTAATATGACCACTCATTACATTTTTAATTTTGACAACCATATTTTATTTGCTTTATAATGTCTCTTTGTTTTTTTTCTCCCATTGTTGCCTTTTTCAATAGTATATTGAAAAGTATATATATATAGAAATAGTATGATTTCTTTGAGGTCCTATTTTTTTTTTACCTTTCTTTTTTGGTTCTATTTTCCATCTTTAAAAAAAAAAAACCCATGATACTTTATCCACAATAGCCAAATTATGGAAAGAACCCAGATGTCCATTGACTAATGAGTGGAAAAAGAAATAATATATTTATATAATGGAATGTTATTCAACTATAAAAAATGAAATCTTGCCAAGCAACAACATGGATGGAGCTAGAGAGTATTATGCTAAGTGAAATAAGATTGGATGGAAAAAGAGAATAAAATAGAAATAGTAAAACATGCTGAGTAAAAGTAACCTTACATTTGGCATTATCTTCTTATCCCTCTACTGTCATCCTATTTTATTGGTTATACTCAGTATAACATACATTTAAGTATTTATGTTTTCTCTTATGAAACTGAAATTTCAAATACACTTTACATTCAAATTAGTGAAAAAAAGGCAAACTATAACTGTTAGATATATATTGTCCATTAAATATGCATTATGCTTTTGTATGAATATTCTATTTTCTAAAATCTTGATATTTTGACTTTTTAATCTTTCTAAAAATATATGCTTTTGTATATCTTGTTTTAAAAACTCTTGTGATTTCAGGGAATTTACTTTCTCATTTTGTTGCTTTTATAGTTTGCTATGCAACTTAAATATATACTCAGCCCTGATTTGCTTTTCCTATTTTAACTCTTTACTGTCATTTCCTTCACATTATTAAAATTACTGTATTTATGAGAAAAATATATACACGGTGATCTTAGTCAAAGGTAATATTACTTATCATTCATTGTATTATTAATATTAAAATTAATGTTTGCATTATTTAGTCTATACATATTCATTTTGGTTTTAGAATTTTAAAAAATTGAAATTTCATTACTGTAGGAATGTTATAATTTTATTATAAAATTGCAGTAATGTAACAGCTTGTAGAGTACCAAAATTGCACATCAGACTGAAACCAAATGCATTTATTAATCACTGGTTCCCTTAGCTAGCCTCCCAGCATCTCATTTTTCTGATACACAAGCTTTAAACATATAGGTGATATTTTCAAATTAATGAAAAATTCTGCAGGTTTAATTTTATGGACTGATAATCTAAAGATAGATCGATATATCTTTTTCATGGTCAAAATATTGGTCTGGCAATTTAGGTCTGAAAGCAGTTGTTACATTTTGATACATAGAGAATTCACTGGTTCAGGTTGTACCAAGGGAAAAAAGAGGGTAGAGGAAAGGAACGGTAAAAGGCAAAAAGAGAAGAAGGAAATGAGAGAGACCAGAACGAAGATATGATTTCACAGTTTGCACTAATCTGTTAGAGATTTTTGACACGAACTTACCCATGGAAATATGCTATCTAGATCAAACTTAGGTGCTAATAGTTCTAGTATTACTCAACCTTCTATACCAGTGTCATGTAGCAGTAGAAGCTCAACTTTATTTGAAAACAATCCGAATATTGTACAAATAGATTATGATAAGACAGTAGACTTTGACAATTAATGTATTATTGAATGGAACAATGGCTCCCCGTGGACACTAGACAGAAGGGACACATAGATACATAGCACATTTCAGCAATTCCAATAAACCAGTGGTCATCTGTTCATACAGCATAGAAAGAAGTGGATAATTTGTAATCTCAAAAATAGATTAAAATGTATATATATGTATCTAGGTAGGTATGTATATTTTTACTGATTTGTAAATATAGAAAAATAATCTAAGAATAATGTTAGGGTACCAATTTCTTCCTAACCTAAGTAGATTTATTTATAAATGTATCAATATTGGCCCCAAACAGACTGGTTCTCACTGTCAGCAGCTGACTTCATTAATGTGGAATTTTTTAAGAAGTAGTGAAATGCTTGCTTGTGTTCTAAAAATAAGGTTTAAGAAGCTGCCTTTTTCAACTATTTTTTTGTGCGAGTGCTGTTAACTGTGCTGAGGCTTCCCTCTTCTTAATGGGGGTAAAAAAGAAAAGATCAGTATGATAAATGAGTGTGTGAGGGAGAAAAATGAAATCACAAAAATTGTAGAGTATAAGCTCTATCCTTTACTCTCCACAAGTTGTGCTATGCTCCGATTTGAACGAAGGGGGGGGAATCTACAAATCATAATTATTAATTTAGCTAGCTGTCTTCCTCATAATTTAAGGACCCTTGGTTAGAAGACAATATAGATAGTCCCTGAGCATTTAAAAATAGAAACTATTCATACTGAATATGGGATTAAAATGGCCAACCTAGAGCATACATATTGCCTAAATTTAAGCAATTCAACAAGCTGTGTCAAGTTAGCTTTTCTAATTTATTGTGGTTTCTCTTTCCCATTTTCCACTCCTTACTCCTCTCAGCTTTCTCATTCAGAATTCATACCATGTTTATAATACAGATAACATAATGAAAGTAAAGGCAAAATTCAACCAAAATGCCTTGTGTTAAAAAAATGAACCCTTTAGTACCCAATCTTCTCAATTATTAATAATTTCAAATCATTATAAAAGGAAAATATAAGAAGGAGGAAACAAATCCTTTATAAAATACTGTTAACATTTGCTACATCTACTTCCAGGTTTGTTTCTTTGTTTTCTGATTGTGTTCAAACAAGATATACTGAAGGAAACACTTTGTAGGGGGTGGTTGGCTTAAATAACCACTTTTGTCTGAAAATCACCCTCTCACAGGACTGGTAGAGACCACCATATTTGTATTACTTAGTCTGCCACACTCTCTGGCCATGATTTATGATAGGATTGGTCATCTGCTGAAAATAAAGTTAGTGACTCATGTTTTGGTGATTTGAAATTATGAGCGAGGGATTCTAGGTTCTTCTGAACATTTTTTAACTTGTAGTTATTTAAATGTGGCCTGCTGCCTTTTACCATATACTCACAATAACCAAACTGTTCAAACTGCTGAAAAATGAGTAAATCAGCTATGGATAGGGGAGGGAAACTTTTAGATTAGATCCCAAGAGAAAGAAACGAAAGAGTGGCTTTCTGAACTCAAGAACATGTTCCCATTCCTCATTTACATCTTTTGGGAGATTACAATACTTTCTTACATGTAGTTCAGTAAACTGCTCATTAGAAGTTTCATTTTCTTCCTTAGAGTGTCTCAAATTTGTTTCTTTACTTGGAACAAACAAATCTGAAATGAGATACATTTTACTTTGTAACTTGCTTTAATCAGATTTAAAATGTAAGTATTGTTGGTGCTAGGGAAAACTAATATCCCCGAATTGATGTGTAAACTCTATCTTTGAAAATACAAAGAAAAAAAATTCATAGCAGGAAACCAGTCTTTGCAAATATTTTCCTATACTAATACACATAATTAAGAAAATGGGTATTAATTAAACAAAAGCACACAAAATAATAATTTGCCAATAATAGATGTATAAAGAGAAGTCTATCTGTAGACTTTATTAGAAATCCTGCTTGAGGACTTATTTCAATGTAAATGTATTCAGATCTTGGCTAAGCTAAACAAAACAAAGGATAATGTTTTAGCCTATTTATTCATAAAACAGGTTGATTTCATGTGTTTGTTTTAAGAGGGTAATCATGGCATTATCAAGGGGAAAATTTTCCAGTTAGCCAACTTGAAATGGAGCCACCAGGAAGAAGCATTTTCCAATTGAGCTGGGTGTATCTTGTGATGGCTAGTCAGAAAAGGATTTCAAATAGTTTCAATCTGGTAACTTAATTGTTTCTTGCCCAACACTCTTTATTCAATGTATTAAAACAATATAAAAGGTGGGGTGGGGGGAGTGACAAGATGCACAAGTTGAGCCATGGAAAACTATTACACACTTTCTATAAATAGGGCTCTAAATACTGCCTCCTTAAGGTGACATAAGATGTGATGACTTTCTCTGAAGAAAGTTTGTACCAATTTGCTTCCAATGAATATTTTATGAAAATGGTTATGTGCACTTCATTCTATGAAACCTGCTTGAGTGCCTCAACCTATTAGGTTTCATTATAATTCATTTTGTTACAATAATGTGTAATAATATGTTATTACTTTATCTTAGAAATTTCATTTATTACAAATGAGAATAAATGTGTTTCCATGCTTATTGCCTGAAACATACTGGAGGCCCAGTAGATATATCCTGAGTAGATGGATTGATTACTAGACTGGGACAAGACTGGATGGATGGATAATTATTTATTATTATTTTACCTCTACTTTTCCAAAATCACCTGCTTAGGTACTTTTATTTCTGTACTTAGATTTTTTAATTAATTAATTTAAAAAGTGCCTTAGATATAGCATGTGACTTTTAATTGCATTTACATTTATACTTTATGGAATTTTAAAATATTTTCTCATTACATCTAATCTTTTTTAGTTATTATTACTTTGTTTTTATACTTGAAATGTCCTGCCTTCACTGAGACTGGTTATAACCTAAACTTTTTTTTTTTTTAATATTTAAATCATTAACTTACCTCAATTCACATTATTAAGTGAATCAAGTTACTTATGACTCTATTTGGCCACAATGAAAATAATAGTTAAATAAATGAACTTCCCATAATTCATAGATTTGAATAACCACTTTAGCTAAAATGTTAATCTTTTGGAGATTCCTAGCTTATTAGGAAGAATTTCTTTATTTTTCCTATTTCCTAAATAAATTTATTTTATAAGGCAATGTGTAAAAGCTTCAGAATTCCAAAGGACAGACATCAAAACATCAAACAAGATTTTTAACCAATTTCATTTTTAAAAAGAAAGTAATTTTCAAAAGTAAGTTAGACATTACTCTTCTTAATTTTTCAGGCCTATTTTGGTAAATTTTCTCCTTCTTTCAGAACCTCAAAAGTAAAGACTAATCTGTCTTAGGAGAAACAGATGGAGAAAAGCTCATCCATACACAAGCTCCCAGAACATTCTTTTCCAGGGTGAAATGGCATGGTCAATTGCCTCAATAAGCAAGATGATTGACAACAACAACATTCAACTCAAATTTCTTATTTGGAGTATGAGTTTCAGGCCTCCTTAGTGCTCCAGTAAAAAATTTTATTTTTGTAAAATCTATGCATAATCTCTTAAATTGTAAAGCAAGACTGAATCATCTTCAGAATGGGCCTGTAACAGCTGGAACATTAAGGAGTCTTTTATTCTGGGCCTGTGACAAACACAAACATCATAATTCCCATGACTCCAGAGTAGCTTCCATCCACATCAAATAAACACGTTTTATTTTTATTTTTTTTAAATCTCCAGTTAACTTATGAGCTATTGAAGTAAAAATATACTTGGTGATTTGAAGCTGAAATTTTCCTATATATGCTCCACATTTTACATGTGTCTTTTCTGAAATTTTCAATTTATATAACCATTGCTCTTTTTATTGGAGTATTTTGATAATGACAATTAAGTGTCCTTATGTGGCAAAAGAAGGGTTGTCACCTTGTCAGCAACGTATTTCACAGCTCTATAACTCAAATCAGGCTGCAGTTTACAGGTGGTTACTGTATAACTGCAAATACCCGTAGATTTTCTTTTTAAAAAGATTGTGGTTGTGTCTTTTTCTCCACTAATGACAACAACCTCCTGGGGAGTTTCTCATTGTTTTTTTCTCTCAGTAACTTTGATCTTTGTCCTTTTTTTCTTTCTGAGTCATTTGTGCAACTGATAGTGACATATTACCTTACCCTTGCACAATCAATAATAAGGTGGTTTAAAACTGGTTCTTCATGTACAAATTAACTTTCAGCAGATTTAGCCAGGATGTAAGAGATGGAAAGACCGCCTAAAATACAGAATGACCTTGAATTTTTATATTTGATTTTGCAACAGAATAATCCATTACTATAAAGAAGTTGCATTTATTTTTCTTCACTAGATAAAGAAATATATTCTCAGAGTTAATACCCAAGGTGACACAGCAGATAATTATCAGGTATTACACCCAAGATTTCCCATATAGTATGATCTTGCTTTAAAATTATTGTATCATAAGGCACAATATAGTTCTGTAATATGTTTTTGCGTTTTCATTTAGCTAATCTAATTCTTTTGGTTAGTCTCTGTAGTACTATTATTTTCCCTAGATATCTCTTTATTTTCTTCTCACTGTTTTGATATGACTGTTTTGTATTAATAAGAAACCTGAGTTCATAAACTGCTTTAAGTTCATAAGGATGTAAAGTTCTTAGTAAATTGCCTAGAAGAAGGGTCTCAGCATGGAAGCAAATTGAGCAAACTTTGAGTGATACGTTCATGGTAGCAAGCACCAGCAATTACAATTAGCAACTACTACTCTAGGTTGTACATTATGCTAACATACAGAATATGGCTAAATTACTCCTGAAGGGAAGGTCCACAAGGGAATTTTTGCATGTGTTAGAACACTTGACTTAAGATACCTATAAAAGCAGAGCATGTGTGTGTGTATTTAAATAACATGCAGACAGAATCTAAACAGCCTTCCCTATGTTTACTGGCAGTAGTAAAGCCACAAAATGCACTAAAATAAAGAATAGGATTTCAGGCAACAATAAGTTGATGTGATGCTATAAACAGTTATTTATGACAAAAGCAATTCAGAAGAATCTTTAATCTCAAGGTGAAGTCTGGATATCAACTTGTATTGCTATGGTTTAAAAAATGGTATGATATTCCAAGCCTGAATATATGCCATTATATAGTAGTTTAAAGAATTGAAGAACATTTATTGCACTAGAGTTTTTTGTTTGATTTTTCCAACGTTTTGTCAAAGATGCCTCTTAAGTTGACATATCCTATAAGTAGGAAATACCTTGCTTTTTTTTTCCCCTTAATTATCTACATGGAGGTTTTTGAGGCTGATCTAAAAAAGTTATTGTCACTTTTAAAGCATGTACATTAAACTAATTTCTATTATTAAGATTTCAATTTTTATTTTAAGTTACAGTAAACTTTTTAAAATAATGCCAATCATTCATTTGAATTCATTTTCCTGTCACAAAATAGATTAAATGTCTTATCTGAAACTGTGACATAATAGTAGGGGTTGTTGATTATTGGGATTATAAAATAGAATGGATTATGTTAGAGTTGATTCAGGCATGACGTTAAGGATTTTTATACTAGAGGAACAAGTTGTAGGTAAGCTAATATTGGTCACATTATCTCCTGTAACTTTAGTAGAACTTCATGAAAATCTCAATAAAGTTTAGAATCAATGTACAAGTAGTTAGGACTACAGATAATTTTTACATAACTTTTCATTTGCCTTCTTAGAAATGTATTTAATGTTTACTTTTGTCTGCAGTAAATTTAATTCTACCACTTGAACTGTTACCATATTTACAGAATTATGATATTCCTATCTTGTCAGTGGGAGTTTAATACCTTTGCATTATTATTTTATAACATTTTATGAGTGTTATTATCATTTATTATTAGTAGAAATCAATCTTGCTTTAGATATACTGAAAATTAGCATAAAAGCAAATGATTGTATATTTATTTATATTGCCATTATATTTTCAGATATGCATCTATAACAAAAGTGATTTTCCGCCACAAGTAATAAAAACTATATGTATGATAACTGCAAGGTATATTATGCCACTTCCAATGAACCCTATAAATATGTACACGTATAAATGCATTGAATTACTTATACATCAATATTTCAAATATATACATATAATACATATGTATATATAAATAATGCAGTAATTTTGATGTCCTAGAACATAAAAGTTCTTAGGGAAATCTTTTGGATTTCATAATGCTCTAATGCCTGAGTAGGGAAGCCAAAGTTGATATATTCTTTGTCTCTCAAAACAATACAAACTAATACAACTAAATAAATTTTCCATGGTTTTATAATCATTTTAATAGCCACATTTTATTTATAAATACTTCAAATCTTCAAGACTTTGGACCTTGTATATCTGACCTTCCCAAAAGCAAGTCCTGCTACTACCTTTTTTAGTCACTACTCATGTGGTCTTTGCTTTAGAAATTTAGAAATGATTTTGTAATGGTTTGAAGAGTGAAATATGATGACTAGTTATTTAATAGGGAATTTAACATCTTTAAGTTAAATTAAAAGTACCAAAAGTTGAAGATCAGCTATATGTTAAAATATACAATAAAGTTAATTCATAGGTATCACTGACTCCATGAAAATAGAATATTTAAGACATTATTTTAAATTCAACTAAACTCATTAACTGGAAACACTACATAGAGCTGAATTGTTCAGACAACTTAGGTCAATAACTTTATTGGACTTATTAAAATAGTCAATCAAAGGTTCAATTTAAACATATTTTCATATGAATGAGACTCTTTTCAACAAACTCATCCACTCTTTTTTTTATATCTTTATGTTTGGTGGTGGAACAAAAGGAGAAGAGATATGTGAAGAAAAACAATATAGTTGGTTCTGAATTGCAATTGTAGCGAACGTTACAAAACTATAAAAATGTATTAGAAATTATCAAATTGAATATTTTCAGTGGGTCAGTTTTATACTACATAAATTATACCTCAATAAAACTGTGAAAAGTGATCTAGGGGAAAAAAGAAAGAAAAAGAATATCCATCCTTACAGGCAAGATTATGTTAATGTTGGACTAACCAATGGAAAATAGTTACTGAGCAAAAGCTTTAAATTCTTTGAAATTTGGAACATTTCGTTGGCTCAGTTGGTTAAGCGTCTGCCTTTGGCTCAGGTCATGATCCCAAGGTTCTGGGATCTAGCCCCCAGTCAGGCTCTCTGCTCAGTGGGGAACCTGCTTTTCCCTCTCCTTCTGCCATTCACCCTGCTCCTGCTCTCTCTCTGTCAAATAAATAAATAAAATATTTTTTTAAATAATAAAAATGAATAAATAAATAAATTCATTGTAATTCAAGTACTATAAACTAAGAACTTGTAAAGTTATTTTAATAAAAGTATTTGCATACTAATACTGGATATGCTAATTATAAACTATTGTTACCTAATTATTAAAACACTGAGACTTCAGACTTTGAGCAGGTTCTTAACTAGTAATTTACTAAAAATAATATTCTCTCAAATTTTCTTAATTTGTCCTCATATGTCCATGCTACAAAACAACACATAAGGAAAATAGAAAATACATGATAAGAATTTAGACTGATGTTCAAAAATGTCATACATAATGACAGTTCAGATAAATGTCTACAAATTCATACACTTAAAACAGAGTTTTTGAGAGCCACCTGAGAAGAAGAGATGGGGAAATAAAAGAGCTCCAATCAAATAGAATATCTTTTGTGACAGACCTTCTGCTATGAATAGTTGTCCTCTACCCTCTGTGTAAAGTTACCTAGAGATAATTCTTTTTGGAAGGAATACTGACTCTAATACTATGTATAGTATGTATGTATTATTTCTGTAATAACATTACTTTCTCTTATTTTTACTCAAATATAATTTCTTAAATGTGAGATAAATGGTGGCATTCATTCATTATACCAGTTATCTCAAATAATTCTATGGCCTTTTACTTATATCTCAGCCTCTAGTGAGTAACTATAACTGATAACATTAAGATAGTCCCCTTTAACTATACTGGTTAAACTTCCTAAAAACATTTTGGATTTCTTCAAAATCCAGTAGACCCATGGAATGTGTAACACTTTAAAATTGTTGGTCATTGAATGGATGCATATGCACAGTTGGGATGAAAGGATGGCCAGCTTCCAATATTAAAATTCTTATTTTCTCAAAATAGTCTAGTGTAAGCAAAGAGCATTCTAACTTCTAAGTCCTGAGGTTTGAGAGTCTGATGAGCATATTTAAATAAAAGTACTCCAAGGTGTGAAATTATAAACTAAAATAAATCTCAAATTAGTGGAATTATGAATATTTGGGGGAGATAAAGGATAGCAATTTTAACAGGATAAGAGTTAGCTTATATATTCTTAGATCATCAAATTGCAAAATAAAAATTTCACCAGGTGGTCCTATTACCTCTCTTCTCCTTTTATTCTAATGCTATTGTTGTTGTTGTTGTTGTTTAGCTTCTCTGACTTTGCCATCTTTTACCTGCACTTCCCCTTTAATGGTAACTTTATGAATTTTAATGCCTCACTTTCCCTTTCACCTTTCCCAAGACCATCATATCATTCATATATTTCTTTTGGTTTTCCTAGTGAAAAATCATTATATTATTATGCAGTGATATATTTTATGAATTCACTTAAGTACATATTTTCTTTTACTGTTAAATGATGTTTTCGTACTCAAGGTTTGTAAATATTCTTGCCTAAAAGCAAGAAGTAAGACACTAGCTTCCTTCCTAATCATTGCCACAGGTTTATATTAGCTGAATTTACACTGAATCACATCCAAAACAGGATCATTGAAAAAAAAAAAAAAACATGCTGTATGACGCCTGCTGTTGTAATAATAGAGTTTAGACTGAGGAAAATGAAAGAAAGTATTATTTCATTGCTTTAGACGGGATTCTTTATGTTGTAAGCAACTAAATAAATGTAGTCAACCATGTAGTCAACAATGATGTTTCCCTATCATAACATTGTGGGATGTGGTGTTTACCATTGAAATTGCTTCCAGTTGCCAAATTTGATAGATTTTGACTCTTTAAATATATTAATTCCTCGGGGGGCCTGGGTGGCTCCGTCTGTTAAGCATTGGACACTTGGTTTCAGCTTAGGTCATGATCTCATGGGTTCTGAGATCTAATTGCGTTGGGCTCCTTGCTCAGTGGGGAGTCTGCTTGATTTTCTCCCTCTGCCCCTCCCCCACTCGTGCTCCTGCTCTCTCTCAAATAAATAAATCTTAAATATATATATGTGTGTGTATATATTAAAGTCTCTAAACCGTTTTAAAATTCTGAATTTTTATTTAAATATACACATTCAGAAGTTCCTATTTCTGCTAGGACATACAAAGAGCTTGAAAAACATCATGTCCATCCTTCCATCCAGAGAAAAGCTGAACAAATTGAAAATCAACAACTCTGCTTAGATATGCCAGAGAATGGAGGTTACATGACATAGTCATACCCCTGCTTACAACTAGAGGTACAGGCAAATACAGAGAATCACAGCTTACCAGGAGCAGAAGATGTGGAAACAGGAATGGAAAGAACATTTAAATGGTGGTAATTGATGAACTGTTGGGAGCTTTGTGTGGAGTAATTTGAGTTAAAAACTCCAGGGGACACAGCCGTGGGTGTCACTGTAGTGACATTTACCTCTAGGAGCTCTTCTAGCTTCCCAGGATAAAGATCTAAGAAACTGTCTCATGATTCCAGCAAGAGGAGGGGAAAACTGAGTCATGGGGAATGCCCATGGAAAAATATTCATTTTGGAATATGTCCAGAACTTTTTGTTCTCTGCCTGCCATCAAAGTAAACTTATCTGCCAGAGTTTAACACTAGAAGTAGGGAAATAACCAACATTAGCCCTGTTTCTCAACAAGAGGTTGGGGGGAAACTGAGATGTATTTGTGAATTTCACAGACCAGAAACACAGGCTTACTTTTAAGTAGGCTGAGACCTACTTAGAGGATTGTAGAAAGCTTCCCCTTTCCCCATACCTCATCTGCACATAAACAGGATTCCTTAGAATAATAGAGAATTACACCTAAAAGAACTATAAAGCACAGATTCTAAGAAGGGAGAGTATAGTAGGTTTAAATTTCTAGATTACGGTATGTTTGAAAGTTATATTTCTCAAATAGGGTAAAACTGCACAATTTAGATTTGTCTAAAATGCATAGTGAAATCAGAGGAATTTCAAAAGTTAGGAATCTTAAAATGCATTCATCATAAAATTTTATTTTTTTAAAGATTTTATTTATTCATGAGAGACAGAGAGAGAGAGAGAGAGGCAGAGGGAGAAGCAGGCTCCCCGCTGAGCAGGGAGCCCGACACGGGACTCGATCCCAGGACCCTGGGATCTGACCTGAGCCGAAGGCAGACGCTTAACCATCTGAGCCACCCAGGTGCCCTCATCATAAAATTTTAAAAACATCAATATTCTTTTTCTTTTATTTTTTAAAAATTTTATTTATTTTGAATTCAAGTATAATTAACATACAATATTGTATTAATTTCAGTTGTACAATATAATGATTCAACAAATCTACAGATTATTCAGGGCTCATCACAAGTATACTCTTAATCCCCTTTACCTATTTCACTTATGTCAATATTCTTTATTTATATTAAAATTTATGGGATTTAAATTGACATCTCTGTTACTGGGGTTATCCACTGAACTTATCTTGTGAGAATTGTTATGTTTTGTTTTATGTTTAATAGTTGTATGGTTGAGTTTGCTCTTTTTAAACTGATACCGATACAATCTTATTGCATATACTATTTTGGGTGTTGTCTCTTGCTTCATATTATACTTACAAGATTCATCCCTGTTTTTACATGCATTTACACTTCTTTAATCCTCATCCTTGTTTGGAGTTTCTATGAATATAAAAATATTATTTTTCAGTGTTATTCTTAGTGGATGTGATTTTTTTTTCTGACTGAAGCTACTACAATTTGCTATGAACATTCTTCTACATGAACAGTGATGTAAAACATTTTCACAAGTAGTAAAATTCATGTAGGTAAATGAAAACTGGCTCACTCAGAGATCTTTTAAGTTTAAATCTTGCTTATTGAATACATTTTAACATTTTAGAACTGGTTTTGTGTGAACTTACCACAGAATCGCTCAAGGGAAAATATGGCTTCTGGGCAAAAAGCTTTGGAGGACAGTTCAGTGATAATCCTACAAAAGAAAAAGTCAGGGTAAACTGACTTAAACCTCTGTACCCCTTTTTACTTCAGCTCTTCCTCTGGGGCAGCTGTATCTAAAATAGCAGTAATTGCTAATTTCCAACGAGTTTGTGGAGCTCTTGGCAAACTCATGTTAAAACTGATTTTTTTTTTCAGTATCAGTTTTCTCTAGACATAAAGTACAACAGGGACAGAGCACAGAGCACGAAGGCCAGGAAGTAGAGAATATAGTGGAGGGGAGGAGACATACAATGAATGTGAGAGAGCACATATTTGTGAGAAAATATAGTGTGCTCACAGTTTTGACTGTCAGAGGATGTGTAGAGGGGAACTAAGTAAGCATGATGTGACATGAGTTATTTGAACAAGCTCTAAAGTTGCTAAAGCAGATCGTGCTGGTTATTTCATAGATTCCTTACTGTTTTCTGATTTTTACCATATCAGACATTTTTAGATTTCTTGCCAGTGAAATATGGTTATGTCCATCACAAACCTAAATTCTTAAAAAGTGAAATAGGCATCCTTGAACCATGTACTTTGTATTGCTCTTTTCTTACTCCTTTTATTTACATTACCTGTTTTCATACTAACTGGCCATTTTTGATCCAGCAGATTATTTTCCTCAAATGGCACAAAAAAGCTCACTGATTTCACTTGTCCACCCCATATACTGAATCCTGTAATATCTGTGTGATATATTTACTTCTTATCTGCATTGAAAAATGTTTTTTTTACATTTACATAAGTAAATTTTTTACATTTACATAATGGGGAAATTACTTATGTAATTCTCTTTCATATGGTTATAATTAAGTATGTAGTTGGTTAAGATATTTAGATTTTAGGATTTTAGTTTCTATTTTAAATTTACACCAATTCTAAGGGAAGCAGAATCATGCAAGCCACTAAATTTAAAATGTGCAATATATGTAACTGTGAATTAATGCTTTTATAATAAACATTGTTTAAATATGTTTCTATAATTTTAGTTAATAAGAATATTCTCCTTGATAGCTGTACATAGTTTTACATAGCTTCTACAGTTTTTTGTCACTCACTTATAGAAATGGCATGCTTATGAAATGCATACAAAAATAAAATTTGGAAATGCCAACTGCATAATCAATTGTTAATGACAGAGTAATATTTCAACTACTGTAGTGATGTCCTTTTGAGATGCCTAGAAATCAACTTACTGAACAAAATCATTATAATTCAGACTATCAGTAGCCATTAAAATTATTGATGATTCAAATAATAACAGATTTATTAATTAAACACAATGCACCTGGACGAAAAGTGCTGTATTATCTAATGTAAGATGGAAAGAAAAAAAAACTCGCTTGGCTTTGAGCATCTAGAATGTCAATCTCTACTCACAGGATTGCAATAAATTTAAACCAGTAGCAGCAAAACATGCTAAGAATTTATTTGCTAACAATTTAATACATTGAAAACATAAGTGTAAAGGGCATCCTGAGTGTAAAAATCATTTTCAATTTATGGGTAGTCTTTATATTGTGAAATAGATATTACATTCTGCTTTTATCACTCTTTCATTAACTTATTTAATACATATTATTTCATATAACATTAAAATATCATAAAACATGTCTAAAATATAAATAAAATAACATAGAAAGTATTTTCAATGTTTCCATTTTCTGTTTACTAATTCTAAAGTCCAGGGAGTAGCTGAGTGTCAATAAAATGACAGTTACATATTTCACTAATTCAATATAATGTCAAAAAAGAACTCATTCATCATATAATGTTTCTCAGTAAAATATTAGTTGATAGACCAATTTCTAATGTAATAGGTAAATGCTTGCTTTGTAGTCTTCTGCCATTTTTGCCATTTCCATTGATCAAATTTTCTTGTTTTATTTGCCCAGAAGTTTATGACCTATATGTAATACATATACTAAAAATTATTTTCTCAATTATTTGGTAGAGTAACCTTTCAGAAAATTTATTTTTGAACAAATAGCATACCCTAGTCACCTGCTAACTAGTGTAGAGTACAGAGCCTCCTTAACCTACTTGATAAACATTTATAATTATCTCAGGGACTTCTGCTGGGCTTCAAATATTATCACTTTAAAACAACAAAAGGAACATGAATATATTTATATCATGAAAAGCAATCTTTCATAAAACAGCTTACCTTTTTCATATTGATGAATTGAGTAGAGTTTATGTGAAATGTTTCCCTTGTTCATAAAGAGGAAAACTAATACAATGCATAGGAAAAGTAAATTGAAGTGATTACAAGCCTAGCTTATGGAGCCAGACTGCCTGGGCAGAGCCTGATTCCACCACTTGGTTGTGAACTTTGTTATGAACTTTATTTTGTCTCAGTCTCTTCACTTATAGAATGGGAATAATTCCCTTCTCAGAGATTATTTTGAGGATTTAATGTACTAGTAAATATAAATTATAAAAAACTTGTGCCTGGCATAGAGTAAACACTGCCTATTTATTAACCCTTATCCCCATGAAAGGAGTATCCAAATTTTCTTATAAATCTTTCTTCATTATTGGTCACCATACATGTTCCACTTCACTTGCTAACGTTATTTTACTTGAACTTAATCTGCCTTATATTTATCTCACTTAATCTTACTATATTATATGGATGTTAACAAGTTGATTTAAATCCGAAAATGGAATAATTTGAATTTAAATAAATAAGAGATTTTCCCCTAACACTATAGCACCACTTATTTTCATTAAAAACCTGTGTAGTTTAATAAAAGTCAAAAAAATCAATCATTTCATTACTGCTTTTCAAAGTTGTGATAACAAAAATACACACAGCATTTTTAATTACAAATTAGTATTGATATAGAATAACATTTTCCCATACTCATCCGGCTCTCAATTATTAATAAAACTGAAGGACAGAAGATGGTAAAAATACATTCCGAAAAGATAAAAAAATTAACATTAGTATAGGATTATACTCTTTCCATTAATATCACACTAAAACTTATTTTAGTAAATTATATATGCATGCACATGCACTTGGGTGTTTTATGGTATACCCACTGAAGTAACTGCTTTGCTTGTCATGTTTTATAATCTAAATTAAATTAAATACTTGACCGTCTCATTTTAAAGAATCTTTGTGGAAACAATACTTTGTTATGTTTTATCAAAACAAATTTCAAGGACATCATGTAATCCCTAATATGCTTTGACAAATTTTCAATTTGGGATCCATTCATAAATGGGACTTAAAACCAAAATACATTTATAAAACTAATATGTTACCTATTTAATACACTACTGTGATATTACAGAATGATTCTAAGATCTAGAGTTTGTCTAGCCGTACTAGGCTTGGATTTGATTTTAATTCTTTCACTTCCAATCTGTTTTACTTGGATATTCTGAACCACATTCTTTTTCTACTTAAAGCAGTAATAGCAGTAACTATCTGTAGGAGATTATCTGAGCATTAATTAATATAATCTACCGGAAAAATTTGCAACTCAAGGTTTTAAATATATAAGGGTGTCAATTAATAGTAACCATTGCTAACCTAAATGTTTTGCTGTACCAAATGTAACAAAATTCTATACAAAATACCAGATCGGATGCATGTTTTATGCAATGCTCTTAATTAGTTTGATATATCTGTTCTTATATATATTCAGTCAATACTAGCTGCTATGCTTATTTTTGCAACCACAACCATATTTTCCTATGCTTTCTTATTCATACTTTCCAAAATACTTATACAATACTTCTTGCTCTTGACAGTGTAGCAGTGACCCTGGTTTCTCTTAGAAAATCAAATTCATGAGATAAAATGTGTTCCATCTAGTATCTTGGCTACCTATCTTTGAAAAGGACAGTAGACCGACAGCATTCATGCATTGCACTGACATGGTAGAGGTCTTGTTATTCCCAACTGAGCATTCTTAATCTCAATATAATAATCTCAATCCTACCACATTACATTTGCATGGTCACAGAAATGAGCTGAGTGGTAAAAAAAAACAGTTATCAGATCAGGAAAACTTCCTACTACAAATAATTTTGTTATATAGAACCATGAAGGGATAATGTCAGGATTATGTGACTATCACTTATTCTTCACTACAGCATTAATTGTATCAAATAGAGGTCATACATTAATTACAGGTTACTCAAGAATTATGGGGGGACACCTGGGTGGCTCAGTTGTTAAGCGTCTGCCTTCGGCTCGGGTCATGATCCCAGGGTCCTGGGATGGAGTCCCACGCTGGGCTTCCTGCTCAGCAGGGAGTCTGCTTCTCCCTCTGCCTGCTCTGCCTACTGCTCCCCCTGCTTGTGTTCCCTCTCTCTCTGACAAATAAATTTTTAAAAAAGAATTATGGGTTATTTGTCAATGACAGATTTAAACAATCTTGACAAATAGTCAAGACACTTGGTTTAGCACATAGAAACTTTAGCGGGACTCTCATTTTCCCCAGATTCAGTATATGCTCCTATATATATAGCTCTTGAAGCAGGGCTGAGAGTGAACTATTAACCATTTCCTTCAACTTCTGAAGTACTCCTTGAGTGCCAGATATTGTGGTAGGCTCTAGGGATACAATGGTGAACAAAACAAATAGAAAATCTGTCTTCATTTAACTTGTAATCTAGTGTGGAAGTGCAGCAAATAATATCAGTAAGGTAAGTGGTAAACGGCCTGGAGGTATATAGAACAAGCTATGGAAAGTGTCTTGAATGAGGAATAGACTTCATCTGGAAGAAGATGAGTAATATAAATGTTCCTAAAATCATGTGTTTATTCTCATAGTCAGTAACATTGGAGTTCTGCCCAATCCCTTCCTCCCTTTTCTTCTTTTCAAATGATTGGTCACAGTAATTAAGTTATGGAAAAAAATACCAATGAGTTCTCATGGAAGATTTTAAAATGTGGAATAGAGATAACAAAATCCGAAAATGTAACAACATTTAGAAAAGGAAAAAATCCTGCATTTTAGAAATGAGAAATAAAGACAGAGCAAGAAGAAACTAATACCATGATGGTACATGGGTAATTGACCACAACATAGTTTATCAAGCCTTAAAGCCGAAGTTTTAATGTTGATATGCATTTAGAAAAAATATCTTCATGGTTTGCAGAAGAGGATAATGAAAGTAAACCAATATGCATGAATATAGGAATATAAAACATGGTCTCAAAGCTTTTAGCCACATGCCTCAGAAAGCAGAAAAGAATTTATAATCTGACTAGTATAGGGAATGGAGAAAAATCACTCAAGAGAAATAAATAGCTCTATCATGGGCCATATACAGAAGAGCAACAATAGTTTAACATAAAAGCTGCTTTCAGACCCATTAGATCTAAATCTAATATTTAAATTTGAATGTATTTCATTTAGCATAATGATGTCAAGGTCCATCCATATTGTCACAAATGGCAAATCATTTTTTAGGCTGAATATATTATATATTATATTCATATATATGTGTATATACAATATATATGCATGCATATATGTATAATTATACATATACTACATCTTCTTAATATATATATAAATATATATATTCAGGTATATATCCATACATATACTGTATCTTCTTAATATATTATATTCATATATATTATATATACATGTATGTATGTATACATGCACATATACTACATCTTTATCCATTCATCTGTTGATGGAAACTTAGGTTGTTTCTACAGTTTGGCTGTTATCAATAATAATGTTATCAATAATGTTATCAATAATGCTTCAATGAACATGGCAGTGCAGATGTCTCCTCAACTTCCTGTTTTCATTTCATTTGGATATATACCCAGAAGAGAAAATCCGGGGTCATATGGTAGTTCTATTTTTAATTTTTTGAGGAATATGCGTACTCTATTCCATTGTATCTATACCAGTGGTGAACAAGGGTTTCTCTTTTTCCATATCCTTGTCAGTGCTTGTCTTTTGGATGATAGGCATTCTAACAGGTGTGAGTCGGTATGTCATTGTGGTTTTGATTTACATTTCCCTGATGATTAGTGATGCTGAGCACTTTTTCATGTACCTGTTAACCATTTGAATATCTTCTTTGGAAGAATCTGGTCAGGTTCTTTGCCCACTTTTTAATTGAATTATACATTTTTTTGTTATTGAGTTGTATAAGTCCCTTATTACTTCTATGTGGAATCTTAAAAAAACAAACTCATATAAACAGAGAATAGGGGCACCTGGGTGGCACAGTTGGTTAAGTGTCTGTCTTTGGCTCAGGTAATGATCCCAGCATCCTGGGATCCGGGACGTGGATGGCTCCCTCCTGGGCAGGAGTATACTTCTCCCTCTCCCTTTGCCCATCCCTGTCCCTCGTGCTCTCACACACGCTCTCTCTCTAATAATAAAATCTAAGAAAATACCACCACCACCACCACAACAACAAATAGGTAACAGATTTGTGGTTGACAGAAGACAGAGTGGGTGGGAGAAATGGGTGAAGGTGGTTAAGGGATACAAATTTCCAGTTGTAAGATGAATGAGTTCTGGGGAGGTAATGCACAGCATGGTGACTATAGTTAACAACACTATCAAGAAATGGGCAGAAGACATGAACAGACATTTCTCCAAAGAAGACATCCAAATGGCCAACAGGCACATGAAAAAGTGCTCAACATCGCTTGGCATCAGGGAAATCCAAATCAAAACCTCAATGAGATACCACCTCACACCCGTCAGAATGGCTAAAATTAACAAGTCAGGGAACGACAGATGTTGGCGGGGATGTGGAGAAAGGGGAACCCTCCTACACTGTTGGTGGGAATGCAAGCTGGTGCAACCCCTCTGGAAAACAGTATGGAGGTTCCTCAAACAGTTGAAATTAGAGCTACCGTTCGATCCAGCAATTGCACTACTGGGTATTTACCACAAAGATACAAATGTAGGGACCCGAAGGGGTACGTGTACCCCAATGTTTATAGCAGCAATGTCCACCATAGCCAAATTGTGGAAAGAGCCAAGATGCCCATCGACAGATGAATGGATAAAGAAGATGTGGTATATATACACAATGGAATATTATGCAGCCATCAAAAGGAATGAGATCTTGCCATTTGCAACGACGTGGATGGAACTGGAGGGTGTTATGCTGAGTGAAATAAGTCAATCAGAGAAAGACATGTATCACATGACCTCACTGATATGAGGAATTCTTAATCTCAGGAAAGAAACTGAGTGTTACTGGAGTGGTTGGGGGTGGGAGGGATGGGGTGGCTGGGTGATAGATATTGGGGAGGGTATGTGCTACGGTGAGCGCTGTGAATTGTGCAAGACTGTTGAATCACAGATGTGTACTTCTGAAACAAATAATGCAACATATTTTAAGAAAAAAGAAAAAGAAGAGGATAACAGGAGAGGAAGAAAAGGGGAGTATGTCAGAGGGGGAGACGAACCATGAGAGATGATGGACTCTGAAAAACAAACTGAGGGTTCTAGAGGGGAGGGGGGTAGGGGGATGGGTTAGCCTGGTGATGGGTATTGAGGAGGGCACGTTCTGCATGGAGCACTGGGTGTTATGAACAAACAATGAATCATGGAACACTGCACCAAAAACTAATGATGTAATATATGGTGATTAACATAACAATAAAAAATTAAAAAAAAAAACAACACTATTGTATATTTGAAATTGCTGAGAGTAGATTTTAAAAGTTCTTACTGCACACACGCACACAGAAAATTATAACTAATTGTAGCTATTCGAGGTGATGGATGTGTTAACTAATCTTATTCAGTAATTATTTACAATTTATACAAACATAAAATCACTACATTGCACATCTTAATATTATATGTCAGTTATATCTTAATAAAGCTGGAGAAAATAAATATAAATAAATAAATAAATGTAAATCTACACATGGTTCATTTCTTTTGCCTCAAGGTGGGGATTAAGTTGTTTTATTAAAACATTATCTTTTCATGGGATTTCCATATATCTCATTATATTTGGAACATGATTTAAGATTATTTCTGTACCCTTTTTCCTTTCACAATTTGGAGAGATTGTGCCATTAAATTTTAGCTTATAAAAAAATAAGCAAGCTGCTTATTAACTATATGGCACACATTTCTCAGTGTCTCAATTATTTAACACTTAATATAACGAAACATTTTAGAAATTCCATAATAGATTCGCCTTCTATAAACTTAACGGCAGTACTTAAATGTGTCACCCTGGTTGCTGGTATTCTATGATATCAAATTTTAAGACCCAAGAAAACTGTGTATTAAATATTATTATTTCAGTGGTCCATGCCTCAAGCAATTTAAAGTAATGATAACTTTTCTTTCAAAAGTATAATTTTTCTGAACTTATGATTCTCAGCTTAAATTAGTTTCTGTAAATTTTTTTTTCTTTCTCCTCTGAACTCACAATACTTCTACTTTCCGTACTAACATTACAACGTACTTCCCCAACCAGGTTATCTTTCCTTTTCTGGTACAGTTTAAAAATCAGAAATCTTCTATTTCCCTGAAAAATAATATAATAATGTCAGAAGGCTAAGGAATAGCCTGATATATTTTCTAACTCCTTGATTTTCTCATTATAATGAGAGTCCATTTTTTGCTGGTTGACTACTGTCGGTTTTTAAGTCTCAGTCCTTCCTCTTGCTTTCCGTTCTACATCTGAGCAAGCCCATAAAAAAGTCTGGGTGTTGGGGTGTCTGGGTGGCTCAGTCATTAAACGTCTGCCTTCAGCTCAGGTCATGATCCCAGGGTCCTGGGATCGAGCCCCGCATCGGGCTCCCTGCTCGGCGGAAAGCCTGCTTCTCCCTCCCCCCCTCCCCCTGCTTGTGTTCCCTCTCTTGCTGTGTCTCTCTCTCTCTGTCAAATAAATAAATAAAATCTTAAAAAAAAAAAAAGTCTGGGTGCTCCCTCCTATGATGCCAACAGAGAATTCAAGCCATCAAAGACCCTGCCCGTACATGGGAACTCTCAGCCTGGCACTAACACCTAAAAACAATAAAATACCCAAGCCAGTCTCATTTTCTTGCTCTTTCATACTATTTTAAGACCAATTTGGGAGGCATGTCCTGCTCTTCCTAGAATGCCTCATTGTGTAAATAATAAAACTTTTAATCTCTTCCAGGTGTATGTATGGCCTCTTCAGTATTGTTATCTGAACCAAATTTGAGGTAGGAGCTCATCCAGTGACCACAGAGTGGCTTCAGTGCTAATGTCCCATCCTGCCTCCATTCTCTTTCCTAAATTAGTATCCATCTTGAAAGAGAAGAACAGCCCTGATTTTAAGGGGAAGGAATTTTTAAGGGGAAGGAATTAGAACAGGCAGAAATAAATGAGAGAAAGATATAAGTCCATAGTATACTAGATTCTGATAGGTAGGCTGGAAGGGGAATTCTTGGGATCTTGGATATTTATAAATAATATTTTTATAACAAATAAAAATATATCTTGCTTAAAGATAGAATCAGTTACTGGAGGATGCTGAATCAGTAGCGAGGGTTGCAGATGGTTGCTTAAAGGTAGGTAGCCAGCACTCAGTCTAGAAAGCAACTACAGTGTGGCTTGGTGATAACTACACTTTAGCTGAAGGAGGAAAAGCCAAATCTTCTCAATGGGCACACACAAGGGATGTGTCTTCATGGCACCATAGGAACTAGATAACAAGAATGATAGATTATGGATTTTTATAGGTTTTGGACCATACACAATGGACTGGCAATACTGTCTGGAAGATGGATCTTAAATGACTGGAAAATAAAGGAAATCCTACTATGGGACACTATATTATGGAAAACTTTGTGAACTTCGGGGGGAGGAGTGAATAAAGTTAGGACATACACACGCACATCAAAAAACATTCATCCAAATTCTGAAGATGAGTGGGGTCAACTAGAAAATGTCCCTATTTGTTCTTTGGTGGTGGCCACTTAAGTACATGGGATGAGTAGCCGCCACCATGGAGACATTTACACGATGCAACAACAAGCAGGAAAAACAAAAACAAGAACCAAAACAAAACAAAAAAAACATACCCCATTATCTCTGTCAGAAGCTTAAATTGTAACTAATATTTTTTTTCTATAGTCAACAAGAAAATTAGAGAAAAAAGGCAGCCATGGGTGTCTACCAGGATAGTCTAGGCCACCCCATACCTTGTTTGTAGATTACATGGGCCTATAAACCATGTTTCCATGTGTTTATGGGTGGATCTTAACTGAGATAGATAATCATTCTGGTTTTGTATATGTATATCCAACAAGCGAAACAAACATCATTAACACAAACAGAAATCTAGAACAGAAAGCATCTTATGTTGAATCTTCTACTTTTATAACATATGATCAAGAAACCCATTTATGATGCAGGTATATTGCACCAATGGGCTAAGAAGCATCATTTACCATGGATTTATATACCTTACCACCGCAAAGTGGTGATACTTGTAGTGCACTGATTGAGTATTGGAATGGGCAAACTCCACATATTAAATTGAGGGAGGGGAGTGCTGATAAAAAATTGAAGGGGTATCTTGGTTTGTATGTTCGAATATTCATTCATTCATTCATGTGGTAAAACCTAATACATGTGGTAGTAAAAGGTGACCAGCTTTGGATGAATTGTTGAGATACTGGAAGGAAAGTAGAGCAAAAAATATGGGGAATGACACTGAAACTTTCATAATTGTATTCCCTAATTTTTTCTTGTATTGTGCCTGATCCTGTGGTGACAGGACTTGGATTGCATTTATGATTTAGAGAGAAAAAAATCAATTGATACCATGACACCATGACTACATCTCTAAATAATATCTTGAATTCTTGAGGGAGTGATAGGATGGGCTGTTTCTTTTTCTCAGTTGTATAAACTGAGTTAGAAGTGTCTGCTTCTGTCACTCTATGCTGACCAGTGAATGATTATAATATAGCCTTATATTCATTCAATCATGACTGGCAATGGATGAAGTGGTAGCATTGGGCAGTCTCATACTGCTGTTGGATCAATGGGTAAATCTTCTGACCGAACCTGATAGTCTTGCCCTTATTTGGAAGGTCTGGATTAAAATTATTGACACATGGAAAGGAGAAGTAATTGCAGATGGGAAGAGAGTTAGTAAATTAATAATGGAAAAATGAAAATCTAATATATATTAGTAACTCACAAGAGGATGAGAGCAAAAGAATAATATTAATCTTAGTTATATATTGCAGATACCCTTTTATAAAGTAAAATGTGACAACTGTGGCCTCCTGAATACAAACAGAAGACTTTGTTCAACAGTATGGTTGGTGGTTAAACCAACATTGGTCAACACAGAAAAATAACCAAGTTTGCAATGACCATAGTCTAACTCACAATATATCTCTATTGGGTATAATGCTTGAATCATTGCTGTGATTAATTTGATTGATTTTAACAAAACCTCCAATAATACTGATATCAATGATTGATCAAATGTCCTGGGAAACTGCATTTAAAACCTCACAACATATTCTTCTGATGGAAAATAGAGGAACTAGATTTTGTTAATAATCAGTTACTTCTTACGTTGATTTAATTTATTGATTCACTTTATAAAGTTCAACTTTTGTAGTGGAAGAAGACAAAACAGTTGTCAGGCTTTGCAGGATTATGAATAAATTTGTGCTGGATTATATGGTAAACTCAAATATTTCTTAAAGCCATACCTAAACCATATTAAACTATGTAATTAGTATGTTTTTTAATTATAAATATTGCAAAATATCTAGAAAAGAGAATAATATTGAGTGATTTAGAAACGGAACAAAACTCAGGAAGATCGCCTTTTTTAAGACAAGGTTAATCTATAGATGAACTGGGACAGGTATTTTATTCAGGAATACTTGGAAGTCTATTACTGATTCCTGGCCAAGCTAAGCTAATATTACCTAGATAGTAATTTCTTATGTTATTCAAACTTTGAAACTCCCTAGTCCCCATGGCCAGCTTGCTTACATAGTTTAGTGACCTGTAGTTTGATAGTTTATACCTGTGTTTATTGGTTACACAGGCTGGCATGGCTGCATGACCAGTGAAGCGTAAAAGGACCCACTGTAAGTCTTCACTAAATTCTTATAAAACCAGATTCTTCTTGGTGATTGCTAGTCTATAGGCAAAGCACATTTTGTGGGACTTAGAACTTAATGTGTGAACCTTCACCTGGAAATCTCCTGGGACTCCAGTCTGTGCCTGTGTTTTCTTTCTGCTCCTGTCCCATGTCTTTTACCTTTATTAAATCTATACAAAAATATGCTCAATGGAGTCTTGAAAGTCCTTTCAATTATGCAATCCTGTGAAATCAGTGCAGTTCCAAGGGGAAAAAAATCAGTACATTTAACAAAAGATGTCCAAGACCTTTATGGGGGAAATATAAAAGTTTATAGAAGAATAGTTAAATACAACATACATGAATAAAGTAATCATGTAACATAAATATTTCAATACTTACTCAAATTGTTGTGTAGTCACTGCAATTGCAATCAAAATCCCAATAGTCAATTCTTAAAGGAATTCAGAAAAGGACCAAGAATTGTTCACTTTCCTTTATCAGCTCAGTAAATCCATCCCTCAGCTGTCATAAGTATTGGCCCCTGAAAGCACACAGCTGTGTCCTTTTCCGGAGAATTGCCCTGCCCTATATGGGAGCTTCTCTGTGAGGCAGGTTGCCTTTCTTCAAGGATTAATGCTCGATTTTGGCTCCAATAGTTTCCTAACCCATTACCTTTGTTCTTTATTTTTAAATAAATCCTCCCAGAGGTCATCAATTATTTGGGCAACTTTTTAATTTTATTTGGCTTTTCTGTTCTTTGGCTTTTCTGTTCCCTTTTACTAAAATTTTAAGGAACAGTGGAAAATAATTACCCACTGCCAGGTTGATGCCAGTCCAATACAGACAGAAGTCACTTGAGTTATCTCCTTCCCAGGCACACATTGTTACAAAAAATTAATGATGGACGTTCATAACTTATGATAATTTATATGCCAAGTGATGAATCTATTCAAACATACACATATTTATTGGCCCATTTTAGCAAATACATATATACTGAAAAGGGGCATGTTTAAAAATTTAACTAAAATACAGATTTCAAAGCCCAAAACCGTACAAAGTTATCAAAGATGTGGACTTTTGTATAGACTGTACAAAAGACACAATGGAATGAGCTAAATAGAGAGATGGTTTCTAAATGAGGAGACAATATTTGGACTCACTCTTTTATAGAAAATGACATGTAGCCTGGGATTTTTTCTTCGAATTTGCAAAGATAAGAGGCAAAAAGCTTATCAATACAGTAGCTCCCCATATCATGTAGGCATTTTATGTAGGCATCTCACATAATCACAAAAAGAAGGGTGTTTATGTACAGTGAGATATTTTGAGAAAGAGACGACATTCACAGAGCTTTTATTACAGTATATATAATTGCTCTATTTTGTTATTAGTTATTATTGTTAATCTTGTAGTGTGCCTAATTTATAAATTAAACTTTATCATATGTATCTTCATATAGAAAACATAGTATATACTATACCCCCTATAGAGGTATGAATTATCTGTAGTTTCAAGCACCTACTGGGGGTTTTGGAATATATCCCCCATGTATAAAGGAGGACTACTATACAGGAATCTAAAAAGATATTGTGAATATTTAAAGAATAGGTATAATTCAGTTTGATCTGTATTTGCAGAAAGAAGTTTGAAAAGGTTAATTGAGGTCAGATCTTGAATAATTATTAAATTATTTTTAAATATTTGGAATTTTTCTTGTAGATAATGAAAAACCATTGAAAATATTTAGTAGGATATTGCTATGCCAAATTGCTGATAGTTGCCATCTTCTAAGCACTTTAATATTTATTTAAGCATCATGGAAACAGTATGAAAAATGTTAGACATCAAAACATAAGGACTCTACAACGTTTTTATGGTGACAGTTCAAGAGGTATGAAATAGTTTGGAACCCAAGTTTTATGGGTATGCATTTTAATTTTCTAACTTTACTCAATATGTTAATGTTATGTGATCATAAAATAAAGTAGTTTTAAAATTGTATTGATCAATTTTATATCTTGTGATGCATATATATATATATTCATATATATATGTACATGATACATTAATACCCAAATAGCCATACTTATATTAGAATAAACATTAATATGTACAAGACTGAGTGTCCTAGGTGAATTGCCATTTCGCAAATAAATTTTAGATTTTAAATTGTTTGTGTAACTGAACAACGTTGGGCTTATCATCTAGATAGCACTTTCTCTGGGCTCCTTAATAATATAAGGAAAGAATTGTTTTGTTGTTTCTTTTTTTTTTAAGATTTTGTTTATTTATTTGACAGAGAGAGACACAGTGAGAGAGGGAACACAAGCAGGGGGAGTGGGAGAGGGAGAAGCAAGCTTCCTGTGGAGCAGGGAGCCCGACGTGGGGCTCTCTCCCAGGACCCTGGGATCATGACCTGACCTGAAGGCAGACGCTTAATGACTGAGCCACCCAGGTGCCCCTGTTTTGTTGTTTCTTAAAAACACCCTGACTTAACTTTCATGTGTAAGTCAATTAAACACATGTTTTTGTCTTTAATCTCAAAATCACCAGGTAATCCACTATGTTTTTTGCCAAAGAATCTAGAAAAAACATGGTGTAATAGAATTATGGAAGTACAGTCCTTTATGTTTGAGATCAGGACATATTCCAGGGGAAACAGAGGCAGAAACCATCTCTGTACCAATATCTGGCTACAGATCCCTGGCTTCAAGCACTATGAGGAGCATGTTGGAGGAACCAAAACTCCTTAACCATATCAGTTAGGCAAACTCTAAATTAGTTACAAAGGAAGATTTTTTTTTCTACAGAGTTCCTTTCTATTTTCTATTGCCCATATATTCTGTCACTGAATCCACACTGATTTTGGTAGAAATCTATAAGTAAAACTATGTTCATCTTAAGTTAATAAAAAAGAGTCTGATTCAATTTAAAATAGTTCTGAATAAAAGTCAGCATATTTTAATTCACTAAATTATTTAAAAGAAGGATTTGAGATGATTTTAATTCGGTTTAATAATTACAGATTAATGGAGGCAAAAAAAGACAAGGGCACAAATCATTTTTTAAAATGTTAAGCGTTGGGGCACCTGGGTGGCTCAGTTGGTTAAGCATCTGCCTTCGGCTCAGGTCATGATCCCAGGGTCCTGGGATCGAGCCCCTCATCGGGCTCCCTGCTCCGCAGGAAGCCTGCTTTTCCCTCTCCCACTCCCCCTGCTTGTGTTCCCTCTCTTGCTGTGTCTCTCTCTGTCAAATAAATAAATACAATCTTTAAAAATATATAAATAAATAAATAAAATGTTAAGCGTTAGAGTAAGAGCTACAACTCTTCACTGAGGTAGAAAAGGATCTGATGCTAGAGACAGCTCTTGAGATGAGTATGAAAGCAAGTGAAGGTTCACTTCCTGGTTGTCCTCAATATTTTTATTAAACTTGTATGCATGGCCATTGGTAAGACTAGGATCCAGAGTATGTAGCTCCGTAGCAGGGGAAAGGAAAGAATGTATTGATTAGTCACCATAAAGAATGTTTCAGAATAACAGTGATAAATAAAATATTTCTGTAATCAATGATAAAATGCTTCAGGAAAGCATACATCTGTAATTGCTGGTATACAGTTTTTAAGGTTTATCTAGTCATTTTAAAATGGGAAAATAGTGATACTAGGCTTTCATGCATCTACCAAGAATGTAAAGTTAGTGCTAGTGAAAAATAGTAGGATAATTAGTGAGGAAGGAAACCCTATTAACGGTGTTAAAAATGGAGCTAATATTCTAAATAAGGCCAGAAAGATAGATTGATAGAAAGTAAAAGTACAAAAAATGAGTAAGTGCATCAAGAGTGGAGAATGGGGGAAAATATACATTCCTTAGAGACAGTAGACATTAAATTATATTAAAATTTATCTTTTTATCTATCTATATGTATATGTGACATATATATATTTATTGATAGTACTTTTTTATTTTTAATTTACACTAGCAGTACTATTTTTATTTTTAATTTACACTAGTATTCCACTGGTCTGCAAGTTTCTCAAAAGCAAGGATGAGGTATGCCTTTGACTCATTTAAATCTCTGCACCCAGTTCAGTTCCTGACATGTATACACTCAATGAATATTTATAAAGTGATTAATGTAAAGCATAAGGAATCACAAATTCAATCACAAATTGAAGTTAGCATATTCCCTATTAACACAAATGAATATTCATTAAGACAATTACAGACCATAGCTAAAAATATGAATGAAGCACTCACCATTTCATGATTTCTGTCATGTGTGTATGATGTATATAGATGATAGATTGATAAATAGATGAGAGATAGATGATAGATGCATAGATACATCAGATAGATAGATGATAGATAGATAATAGGATAGAGATAGATGATAGATAGATATCTTTATATCCTCTCTCTATATATAAATATGTGATAGACATGTGCATATATTAACACATATACTAATACAGTGCCATATGGTCAGTGATATAAAGTGAGGTACTGGATTATATATTGACAAAGACACTGTCATCTTCTTCTTTGATATCAGAAAAATAATGGTAGAGGATACTTACTGTGAATGAGTGATTTACTAATTTACTGAAGAGTTAGGAGAACATTAGTCTTCTGCACAGAAAAAACAATTCTAGGAGACAGTAGAGGTGTCAAAGTTTTGGGTCATCAAATTCTTGTATCATTCTGTGATTTTTTTTATCTTATAAACAAATAAGACCCACAGAGACATTTTTGATGGATGGATGACATGAATAGTTTTACATATTATCAAAATTATACTACATTAAATGTGCAAAAAAAAGAGACAGAACTTTGTGAGACTGAATTCAGGAAATTAAGTTAAAAGCCATTTAATATAGAACAAAAAAGAGATGATTTATTTGTTAGAGCACACTAGACTATTCTAATTTTTGATGATATAAAATATTAGCTATGACCTTTCTTTCTTTCTTTCAGGGAATCATATATAGTTAGAGAAAAATGATTCACACATAGAAATATTTGGGAGCAATTGAAGATAGTATGTAATTAGTGTTATAGAGTGAATAATCCAGAATATTTTTAATCATTTTTAAAGTATTTAACTATTTATTTATGCAGATAATTTCAAGTAAGTTATTTGCTTAAATCAAACTAAGTACTGGAAATATATAAAAACTTGAGTGTTGGGGCACCTGGGTGGTTCAGTCATTAAGCATCTGCCTTCAGCTCAGGTCATGATCCCAGGGTCCTGGGATCGAGCCCTGCATTGGGCTCCCTGCTCAGTGGGAAGCCTGCTTCCCCCCTCTTCCACTCCCCCTGCTTGTGTTCCCTCTCTCATTATATCTCTCTCTGTCAAATAAATAAATAAAATCTTAAAAAAGAAAAATTTGAGTGTTAACTTTAAGACTACTGACTAAAATGTGGAATACAAAGTAGGCTATCATATTAAAAAGACTAAATATTGCCAGTAATATAATATATTATAGATGTCAAATCACTTTGCTAATAAAAATTTGTTTTTTGCTATTACATATGAAGGTATTGCCAAGATTAAAGGGAATAAACAATTGCAGTCGTCTGCCATGAAATTGTGATTATTAATAAATTCATTAAAGTGATTGTTACTCAAATGTTATTAAGAAATATTTTAGTAAGAAGGTAGGACAAATATAACAAACCCACCTAAGTAATGTTATAGAAAATAAGTGATCAACTTTGGTCATCACAAATGACAAACATACAAATTATTAAATATTTCATTTACTAACAAGTTTAAGATATTTGATGAAATTCCAGTTTATTGAATAATCAACTATAGTTTTAATGTGAAGTATGTGTGTATACAACATATGTGCATATTATATACATGTTTATATGTGCATATGTATATACATATATATAAAATATGTGTATGCTTATATATACGTTATGTAATAGTTTAGTTATGGAATCATTTGCCTTCATTTTGATTGTAGAACACGTACGGCACCAAAACACACTCTTAAGTCACCTCCGTCTCATGTGCAACTGGTTGCTAAATGGTATACATTTATGAAAAATATCCACATCTACTACAAAGAAGTATTTATTTTGTTCTATTCTGCAGTTGTCATGGGTTAGAGATTATTAGTTTTCTATTTTCTACATTGCAAAATAATGATTACAATATCACACCTTCTTTCAGGGTTGTTTAAAAAGTGAGAGTCAATAAAAATGAAATGCTTTATAAATCCAAATTGATTAAACTTTTATGTCAGAAGCAATAGAAATTATCACCCAATTTATAACTATGAAACTGAGCTGGTACATCTCAGTTGATGGATCTAAATTTTAGTCTGAAAAAGCTGCAGGAAATGCATCTAATTTTAAACACCAAGCCTGAATGGTCCTGTGGCCAGGTACTCTCTAATTAAGAGGACAGGCAAAGTTCCAATCTTTCTGGGAGAAAGCTGAAGGGATGGGGTTCTTTGGGGTTCTTTTGACTAATACAGTATGAATATTTCTAACAAACATTTGCACAAAACTTAAAATTATTTTGTGAACAATGTTCTAAGTAATTACTAATATTATTTTATTTTATTTCTTAAGAGTTCAATGAAACAGTTACCTATATTAACTCTATTTTACAGAGGAGGAACCTGAGGCATAGAGAGATAGGATATTTGACCATGGTCACATATCTAGTATGTGTTAGAGACAGGACTTTATATAGGGATTCTGGCTCCAGGGTCCAGGCTAAGCATTATTCTCTGCTGCCTTTTTATATGTAATGTAATATAACATAAAATTATTGTAGTTGAAATCTCAGTGTTATCCTATAATCTTTGGAACTCATCTCTGTTGTCACATTCCTTTGGAATAATACCCACATGATTTGTCCCCATTGCAGTTTTAAGTACAACTTAAACAAGAATGGTAGAATATTTTTATATACCCAGCAACAATAGATAAAATGATAGTAATTGTATTATTTATGATTAATGCAAGACTTACATTTTCATTAATATTGGTTTCACTTCACTTAATACTTAATCTACTCATTTATCAATGTTTATGTTTGTTCACTCAGTTTCAAATCTGAATAATAATATATGTTTTAATCATGGGCTATTATTTGGTAAAGACAAACACAAATTTTAAAACCTCTTAGTGAAGTGAAGTTGATTGGATAACAGCCTTAATTTGAGGAATGGTTTATAATAGAACATAAGCATTAGAGATTTAACTCTTGCTGCAAGTAAATATTAAGTTGTTGACAATTCTAAATCTGATTAAATATCAAAGAAAAATTTGGGGTATTCTTAATAAGGTTATTCTCAGGAAAGGATTAGTACACTTTATTATGTATGTATGTATGTATGTATGTATGTATTGAGAATGTGTGCAAGTGGTAGGGGAAGGGGCTGAGGGAGAGAGAGAATCTCAAACAGATTCCATGCTGAGTACAGAGCAGGATACAGGGCTGATCTCAGGACCCTGAAATAATGACCTGAGCCAAAATCAAGAATTGATGCTTAACCAACTAAGCCCCCAAGTGCCCCTTATTTTAAAATATAAGCCCTATATAAGGTATATCTATTTAATCTTGTTAAGATAATCATCCTACATATACTTATTGATTGAAATTTGGAGACACAAAATATTTGATCTTTCAAAAGGAATAAGCATAAGGCAAGTAATTACCAAAAAATGTAATATTACCTTCTTAATATAACTCATCAAGATTAATTCTGCCCATTTGCAAAGCTGAAAAATTTTTGGCAGCCCAACAGTTTTAGGTGAGTGCAATCTCTGCTAACACAAAAGATATTATGACAATAACCCACAACAAAGATTTTTTCATTATTGTCTTCTTCAAAAGATTTTTTTCCAAAATGGGTTAAGAAAATATTAAATCAGTTCCTGGTATATAGAAGTAGCTTATTTCCTTTAGAAATTGTGTTATATTTTGGCTCCTGGTTGTGTTTATTTGTGAAGAATTTACCTACCTCAAGAAATACAGTATTTTATTTATGAACTTCTGACATGGCAGAGAAAAATTAAGAAAGATTGCCAGTTGTCTAGTTTGTGTTGTAGGATAATGGCTTTCTGTTACCAAAGAGAACCTAGGGTAAAGAAACAAAGCAAAATTGAAGTTGATATATTTGTTTTCACATTGGGAAAAATTTATAAATTGTGAAAATTATATTATACTGATTTCATTTCTCTTATACAAATATTTATCGATGCAGATATTCCCATGTTGTCTGATCCATGCTAATATAATAGGACAAATTGATCATTGTACTCATACTCAGAAATTGAATTTTTATTGGCTTGAAGAAAGAGTCAGGCATTTACATATTTATATAGTTAAAATTGTCAGGACACAAAAACACTATTTTACAAATCCAGGATTGCAGAACTTTGTTTTACCTTTTTGATCTGTGATCATACAACTTCACTTGTTCCTTTCATTTCATATACACTTCTTTAGCATGAACTTACTTTGTTTTTTTATTATAAGGACTTTTTAAAATATGCTATTTCCAGAAATAACTTTAACTACAAAAAATAATTACTACCCTCCTTTCCTTGCCTTTCTAGAACATATGCCTTTAGTTAGTCCCCATCTATTTTCAAAACAAGAGAAACAAGTCATTAAGAATGCATTGTCTACTTTATATCACTCCCAGTGCATTGCTCTGCTGCTATTGTATTTTTTATTTCTTTTCTGTGTTGTTTTCCTATGTTGTCCTGTCCAAAGGCAGAAGTCAGATCTCGTTTTATAGTATTTAATACCTATCTTGCATCCAGTAAACATAGAACAGAAATTTGTAATAAACAAAATGCAATTTTTAAATAGTTTTAAAAAGAATATTGATAGATGAGATTATCTATGATTTTTTCTGAGGAAAAATACCTGGGTATCTATGTTACCATAGTTGAAGTGTGGTAAAGTGAGTAGACAAATGGGCTTATTTGGTAATAGATTGCAGCAACTCCAGGTACTGATTCCCTCCCTACACTTGAAGGTGTACTTTTTGTTGTTCTTGCTTCTTCATTTGTTTTATGAATTGGTTGGTTTATTTTAATTGTCTATTTAGTGAAGTATGGAGTCCTCAGCGTTATTCCTCAGAGGGTATAGCCTTGAATATGTCAGTCACCCTAAGATGAGAGTGGTTTTAGCAGGGTCTTCTTTGACCCTCTCTTTCCTTCATCTCTGTTACACTGTCTGCATCATTTGATGTTATGCCCAGCCCATTAAGCTAGCCTAATTGCAAGTAGATTGTTTCCATAGTGCCTGGATGTACATTGCTCATCTGTCAAATCCAATTATATTTGAGCACTGCTAGTGTATGAGTCCAGTCTTTGCAGTTTGTTCTGACTCCTGGAAGTTTCTTCTTAACTATCTCTTTTCCTAGTTCTTCTTGGTGAACTGGTTGGCCTATGGTTTAATCTGTACTTTATTAAGACACTCTTTCTTCTTATGAACTATGTCTCCTCCTGGAAAAGTAATCTAAACAACTACTCTGGGTGTTAGAGATTGGTGGGGGAGGGGGATGAGGGTGCTCTGGTGTTGTCAGTTTTCTTCTCCTGGCTGGAACCTCTGGCTTATGAGCATGCTGAGAAGAGAATGTTTGGAGCCGTCATATTTTGGGCTTGCCATGTCTGGGATAGAAGCCCTGTCCTATAGATAGAGGTTCAGTGCAGGAAGGGAGTCCCTGATCTCCCAGCTTCACGGATTATAAACTTAGCCTTTCAACTTGGAGATGGAGGGAATAAGAAATGCATAATGTATGGTGATTAACATAACAAAAAAAAAGAAAAACGGCTTTTCTCCCCTAGAGAAATATGGCAAGTCTTGAATGGGAATGAGGGGAAAGGGAATCTCTCTTTTTTGGCCAGCTCACCAGAGTGGAGGTTTCATTCAGCTGAGCTGGTTGGAAATGGGGGGAAAGAGGGGTTTTTGTCTCAAATGCTACAAAATCTTATTGCTCTTACTGAGTTTTATTAGCTTTCTTGAAAAAATAAATGTTTATTAATTTTCTGTATGCCTTTTGGACATTTTCCAGAAGCTCTAAATCATTGGGGTTTTTGTTGTTGTTGTTGTTTGCTATTGTTTTTGTTTGTTTGTTTTGTTTTTCAGCTCTGATTTTTTCACTTGGGAGTGGGTCTGTAGAGCTCTTCATTCCTTTCACATCCTGGGAAATGGAACTTCAACCCACTGAGATTCTTATTTTGGTTATTGTATTTTAGGTATAAAATTTCCATTTTGTTATTTTTTAATACATCTGTATTTCTTTGCTGAGTCTTTCTATTTTTGAAATTTGTTTCAAACATTTTCACAGTGGCTCACTGAGGCATTTTTATCATTACTGGTCTAAAATCTTTGTCACAATTCTAACATTGTCTTCTTGGTGTTAGCATCTATTGACTACCTTTCCCCACTTAGTTTGGCAAACTTACTGGTTTTTGGTATGATGAGTGATTTTTAACTGAGGTGTGAATATTTTAATATTATATTCTGAGACTACGGATCTTACTAAAATTTTCAGTTTTAACTGTATTTCTCTGACAACCCAATGGCTGAGAGTAGTTGGATATCACTTCATGACTGCCAGATTCCCCCTTCAGCTTTTGTTGACCCAGGAGGGGATCTTCCATGACAGCAGTGGTGGAAGTGGTGCTCTGGATCCCTTCACTGTCTCCACTGACACTGTAGTGGGCTGGTTTCATTACTACTAGGGGATAAACCCCTGCATTTCTACTGGGTCTCTTTCCACATCACCCCAGTCAGAGGAGACAGGTGCCTCATTACTGCTGGCTGGGAGGGAAAGTCCAGTCTCCCATGTTGTCTCTACTAACACTGAGGTGGTGGGCTTTTTAGTGCCAGTGGGGATAAATATTTTTACCTCCCTACTACCCCCTAGTAGAAGTCAGTGTTGGGGCTCCTCATTCCAGCCCCTTCAGGGTAGAAGTCTAGGTTTCCTACTCAGCCTTGCTGGTGCAGTGAGGGTGAAAACACAGATTTTTCTGTACTGTTTGGCTGTAGTAAAACAGTTACTGTCTAAATATCTTTTATTTTGCTTAGCTGCCACAGTTTTGATCCTTTGGCTATAGATAATAGGCTTTTGTTTGAGCCTGTTTTATCTATTTCTACTGGTGTTTCTGGGTTGCCAGTTTTTTAGGTCAGAGTCAAGATAGATGAAAAAAAAATAATAGAGAGAACTGTCAAGCTTGTTGTTCCTTGAGTCCCAAGGTCTCTACCCTGTCTATTTTTTCTTTCTACATTTTGACATCTCCTATTATTTGTTTAATATATGATTGCCAGGATTTTTAGTTGTACTCAGCAGGAAGAATAGGAGTACGTCTACTCCCATCTTTTGAGAAATATTCATTCATTCTTTGGAGTGGAAATATTTCATGACCACAATCTATTAACTAGGTAGGTTTGGAGACACTAACTGCTACTGAATCGGCTGTAAATCTCATATTTTTTATTGTTATATAATCATCAGGAAACTTTATCATCTTGACATTTGACAAGATACCATGCTGGTCTTCATTATTTGTCACTGTTTATCAGTACCCCCTTAAAATTGTACTTTCTCTTTGTTTCTAAGTCACATTATCCTCATTTTTCTTGAGAAATACATTTTCCCCAAGTGAATCATTCAGTTTCCTCATTTACCTTTAGAAATAAAGAATATTTGAAAATGAGAGTTTGGAAATATTCTAATGAAATTGAATTTTTAAATTGAGGTCCAGATGATATTCTAATTTTCTTGGATCTTCTAACGTATTTTTACAAACTGTATTAGTGGCCCTCTTTTCCTAAGATCAACCAAAGCATATTGTTGTTGCCTAAAATTCTATGTTCAATTTCAAAGGTACTCAAAAAGTGCTTTAATTCCAACTTCGTCACCTCATTGTCCTTATATATTTTTCCATTAAGTAGTCAGGATATTCTATCTAAAGTGCAAATCTTACCATCTTATCTTTTTATGACACCCTTTCATGAATCCTCATTGATTTCATGATTCAGTCCCTGTTTTGTAACATGTTATGCAATATTCCCCATAAATACATTTTGCATAATCAATTGCTTACAATCCTGGGCTCCACATTTCTGAAAATTTTTGGCAACTCTGTCTTATAATATCAACTCTGCCCATCTAAGTCATACCAACCTTTTAAGACTGGGCAGAATTCCCTCCAAACAAACCTGTTAACCTCATTCTCCAAAATTGGACATATATTCCTTCTTTTTTCTCTCATGCCATCGTGGTAATTTCTATATTATTACATTTAACAAATAAGCTCTTTTTATACTGTATATATATAATTCAGTTTCTGTTGCATGGAAGGCACTCAGTATTTCTTAAATGAATGAAAACAGTATTAGAAAAAAAAAGTTACCTATAAAATGACTTAAAAGTCAATGCTCATGTTATTGGTACCTAAATATCAATAGCCAGCTACTAGAAGATTGTTTCGAAAATCTTATTTAGATCTGAGCTGTATTTTCTTGCCACTTCTGCCAAGCAACTCCCAAAGTGCCTCTCAATCATTATGAACAATAAATAGTTTTTGGAAAATGATACATTAGAAGTCATTCCAAGGCAATTGTTTTATCAGTGTTGAGTAAGAGACAAAGTTCTAAGTTCGCAATGTAGGCTCACAACTGGTGGGAAATCTGAACGGCATGATGGAAGGAATTCTGAAAGATAAATGTTACTCAGTTTGTATGAAGCTATTGAATCTGCTTACCAAAAGGCAAAGCAGTATTGCCAGTGGCAGGAGTAGACTGGGAGTAACAGTACAAGCTTCAGGAGGCACTGTGACCACCGTGCATGTTTATCTTGTCACAATTTGTCAAATATTTCCTGTCAGAGATCATCTTCCACAATTTGAAAATATCATGACATTTTGGATTGAATTACAGGACTCATTTCTAGCTTACTCTTGAACATCCTGAATTTATGGATTGATGTGATATATTTCTGACCTGTAGTTTTCCTCTTTTTTCTTTTTTTGGTCATACGAGTAATGTCAAACTTTTATACAGTCTATTAAGCTCAGAAAAGGAACTCCAGGCTCCATTTGTTCCTGGTAAACTTTAAATTCTTAATCATTACAACATCATTTTTCCAGGATAAAATTCAAGCTTAGGACATACTGAATATCCATGTAAACTGTGAAAAGAATAACATAGATAATTAAAAATTACACATTGATAAATTTTCTGTTAAAAATAGTATTAAGTTTTAGAAATCATTACTTCCCACGCCAAAATATTAAAACTTTTCTATAGCTGATGTAACACAATTCTCTGAAACATTCTTTTCCTAGTTTATTCTACCATTAGGATGAGGAGTAATGATCTTATTGGCTACATACAAAGAGAACATGAAGAGAATCAAAGGAAACACTAAATCCATAAATATATTGTTAACTTCTGCAATACAAAGAATAGATACATCTGTCTTTTTAGTGTAGAAGTGGTAATTTAGGTCAAATCAATATGAAATTACTAAAGTATACTGCTTATTCATAATTAGACACCGCCCTTAAAGAGTTTTTGAAAATTGTTCATTTTTTTTCAAGACAGAATCACTTAATTTTTATTGAGAAAAAAGCTATTAAATCCACTTCATGAAATATATGTTCATTGTACTTTTGTTTTAATGCATTTAAATAGCTTGAGCTTTTACTTCAAAATAATTTTTTTTACTCTTTCTTCTGTGTCTGAGAAATTCGGTGTTAAAAAGGGATATTTCAGTTAGTCTAAAGGTTACTATAATTTCTTCAAATTCAATCTTTGAAGATCATAATCCAATAATCTTTGAAGATCATAATCTTGCTTTTTTGTTGCATATACTTTATGTGTCTTTATTAGCAACAGACTCATAATGAATAAGATGTGTTGATCAACAGACTGTGTACTTAACAGCCTATAAACTCAAATTTATAGCTAAATTCTTTGATAGATTTTCAAGTAACCCCTGGCCCAATGGGAAAAAGTAAATTAAAATAATATTTTAACTATTTTTTACTACTTGCAATTATTCAAAGAGAATTTTAAATTGAATAAACATGTCACAAAACTAAAAGTCTAAGTGACATATTTATCTAAAACCTTGAAATATGATTAAACTAATAATGATAGTTGTATACACTGACTAAAGGAAAGTATGTCTATTTTGAAGTTGCTATTTGTAAGTATATTTTTTAAGTTTTTATTTAAATTCCAGTTAGTTAACATACAGTGTAATATTAGTTTAGGTGTACAATATAGTGATTCAACACTTCCATACAATACCTGGTCTCATCACAACAAGTGCACTCCTTAATTCCCATCACCTATTTCCCCCATTCACCCCCAACCACCTCCCCTCTGGTAACCATCAGTTTGTTCTCTATAGTTAAGGGCCTATTTATTGGTTTACCTCTCTCTCTCTTTTTTTGTCCCTGTGCTCATTTGTTTTGTTTCTTAAATTCTACATATGAGCGAAATCATATGGTATTTGTCTTTCTCTAACTTACTGTGTTTAGCATAATGCTCTCTAGCTCCATCCATGTTGTTGCAAATGGTAAGATTTCATTCTTTTTTATGGCTGAGTAATATTCCATTATATATATATATATATATATATATGTATATATCTCACTTCTTCTTTATCCATTCATCAAGGACGGCACTTGTGATGAGTGCTGGGTGCTGTATGTAAATGTTGAATCACTAAATGCTACACCTGAAACTAATATTACACTGTATGTTAATTAACTAGAATTTAAATAAAAACTTGAAAAAATGCATAGAAGACATAAATACTTTTCCAAAGAAGACATACAGATGGCCAACAGACACATGAAAAGATGCTCAACATCACTGATCATTGAGGAAATACAAATCAAATCTACAAGATATCACCACACACTTGTCAGAATGGCTTAAAATCAACAACACGGGAAACAACAGGTATTAGTGAGGATGCAGAGAAAAAGGAACCCTCTTGCAACTGTTGGTGGGAATACAAACTGGGGCAGCCACTCGGGAAGATAGATGGATGTTTGCCATTTGTTAATATTTTAAAATTTTTACTTTAGAAAGAAAAATCAGAGAAAAACAGAAATAGCAATCATTATACAGAATGGAGAAAAAAGATATTATTTATTTAGAAGATTTTAACCTTTATAAACATTTTAGTTTATTATGTACCTGCATTATTTGTAGACATTAAAATGATGATTCTTAATCAATTCATTATTACTATTAAATATTCCTTAAAGATTTCTAAATCTATAGAGCATTCAGCTCATAAGTCTAGGTGAAAAAATTTACTAAAAGAGGTAATTTTTCAAGTGCCATAATTCTGTTATTAAGCAAACTAAAATGATGATTTTTTTCATGTAAACTGTAAGAAAACTGTCTTCTTGAATCTCTAGTGTTAAATTGTGTTTGTAAATTGTAAACTTGTAGAATTTGTAAGTTAAATCATAAATATGGTTTTAATTTGTACATATAATTTATTGGAAATATAAGACATTATGCTCATTACAGCAGGTGAAATTCATTTTTTCATAAGCCATATATATGTGTGTGTGTGTTATTATATATAATTGGAATTATTAGAATTTTTTTAGATTTCATTTTCTTCATTCCCTCTAGATTGATTTTGACCCTACAGTTATTGATAATTTAAATGAACCATGGGGAATTGACTGACAATTAAAATGCTTCACATCCAAAATAGTTCTCAAGGGTGCCTGGGTGGCTCAGTCAGTTAAGCGTCTGCCTTCGGCTCAGGTCATGATCCCAGGGTCCTGGGATCAAGTCCCGCATAGGGCTCCCCACTCAGCGGGGAGTCTGCTTCTCCCTCTGCCTCTGCCTGCCACTCTGCCTACTTGTGCTTTATCTCTCTGTCAAAAATAAAATCTTTAAAAAAAAATAATTCTCAAGACTAGAAGACACTTGATTACTCTTAAAACATCTGTAAGATGAGAATAAAAGTACATGATACTGTGACTTCATTTTTTTTAAAGATTTTATTTATTTATTTGAGAGAGAGAGAGAGAGACTGAGAGATAGAGAGCACGAGAGGGAAGAGGGTCAGAGGGAGAAGCCGACTCCCTGCTGAGCAGGGAGCCCGATGTGGGACTCGATCTCGGGACTCCAGGATCATGACCTGAGCCGAAGGCAGTCACTTAACCAACTGAGCCACCCAGGCGCCCTGTGACTTCATTTTAATTTTTCATCAAATATATGCATATCACCAAACATTATGTGTGTCTTTCCTTAGTACAAAGAACACTTTAAGAAAATATATTTTATATTTGACTTTTAGAAATTTTCATAGTTTAAATGTACATGATGAAATAAATGTTTTTTACCAGTTTAGAATTTTACACTATCTTAAGCTGCTAATATAAAATTTAAAATCAGGAGGACATTTTGATTGGTAAATGAAAATCATTACTAATTGGATCCTCATACTTATATCATTATGATTGTATATCATTTAATCTTTACACACACCCTATGAGTAGCACAGTGGATCACAAACATTTTTACAATTTTTAAAAACTTTAAGCAGCTTAACTAAAATATATCTCTAGAGATGTGTTGTCTACATCTGGCACAATTCTGAGATAGTTCACCTGCAAAGATAGTTATAGAAATGCTTATAAATTATTTTGTAAGTACTCTGTATTTTAAATAAACTAAATGAAAATACACTTTTATTGCCAAACCAGTGAAACAAAATGGGTATGGTACCTCTAGGCAATGACACTTGATTTTTCCCAAGTTGTCAATTATTAACTATGTAAATTATTAAATTAGCTCTCTGTGTGTGTTTGTGTGTGTGTGTTTGTGTGTGTGCGTGTGTGTGTGTGTGTGTGTGTATCCATCTTTAGTTCTTCATCTGTCAATGGACATTTATATTGTTTCCTTATCTTGGTTATTGTGAATAATGCTGCAGTGAATGTGGGAGTGAAGGTATCTCTTTGAGATAGTGATTTCATTTCTTTTCAATATATACCCAAAAGTATTATTGCTGAATCACACGGTAGTTCTATTTTTAATTTTTTGAGGAAACTCCATACTCTTTCCACAGTGGCCGAACCACTTTACATTCGCACAGCTATGCACAGGGATCCTTTTTCTCCACATTCTCCCCAAAATTTATTTTTTATTTGTTTTGTTTTTATTTATTTTTTTATAATAGCCATTCTAAGAGGTGTGAGGTGATATCTCACTGTGGTTTCGATTTGCATTTCCCTGATATTAGTAATGTTGAGTGCCTTTTCATGTACCTGTTAGCCAACTATATGTCTTCTTAAAAAAACAAAAAACAAAAATGTTATTCAGATCCTCTGTTCATTTCTCAATCAGATTGTTTGGTTTTTTGCTAACGAGTTGTATAAGTTCCTTATATATTTTAGATATTAACCCATTATCAGATATATGATTTGCAAGTATTTTTTTCCCATTCCGTAAGTTACCTTTCCATTTTGTTGACTGTTTCCTTTGCTGTTCAGAAGCTTTTAGTTTGACGTAGCCACACAGGTTTATGTTTCCTTTTGTTGCCTAAGCTTTTGGTGTCGTATCCAAAAATTCAGTTTAGACTTACCTTTTTTAGTTTTTATATGCCTCCCTGGGATATAGGCAAAAAGAGGGGGGTAAAATAAAGGATCCTAGATCTTCTTCATATTCAGAGCCCTACTCTCTCAAATCACCTTTTCATTCAAATAACGAATGTCCAATTTGTTTTTCATACACTTCAATGTCATCAACAGTGTTAATGATGCAGCATTTCTTAAAATAATGTTCTACTATTCTCTCTGGGATTATCTTTATTTTCAAGTTTGAATGTGAACATATATACAATGAAAACTATGGTAGGTCTTGATCTACCGTCTGGGCAATAGCAATTAAAACATACATCTCCATTTAAGAGTCATTAAATTGGCTTAGAATCAATGAGATAAGGAGTTCATGCCTTTTTTCTTTTATATGTGATGATTGAAGTTCATTTCTTCATCTGTTTAACAGTGTTGTTCTGATAACATGCTGCTTGGAAATAAAAGTGCTCCAAGTAATCAAATAATGAACCCATAAATAAGCACAATTGAAAAGTCTTAATTCACTGAGAACACTTTCATCTTGTTATCTTAATAATCTTTAATGAGTGTCCTAACTCATTCAAAGACAACACTGAAAGATATTGAATGCGTGAATGTTCATAATATCTCATAATTAGAAAGACACCTGTGCTAAATAAAATTGTAGTAAACAACTTTTCACTGTGTTAATGGCTCTTTCTATGTTCAATTTATTCTCTGCAGTAATCTACTGGTTTCCAATTATGATGAAGTGTGAAGTACACCAGCAAATGGCTTCCAGAATATTTAAAAGAGTTCATTGGTTTAAAAACATCACCTTTCTTTAAAATTTATATTTTTACATTCATTTTTCTAAAAATAACTAGTATTTGACTATTTGGCGACTGTAAGCCAGTGTTAATGGTCCATGATATCTTTGAAAACCAAACTTTTCAGTTTATGCTGACAGTTCTGAAAAATATTATGTAATTATGAAATAGATATACTTTTCTGTATTTAAAAGGCATAGAAATATAAAAATATTTAACTTTTTTATATAAGTAATTTATAGTGACTCCCAGGTTATAAAAGTGCATTCACTGATACGTTCATTTGATTTCAAAAGATAAATGAACTATTTTTAAATAACACATTTTTATATACAAGGTCAATGCACAAGGCTTAACCTTTATAATATGTAAGAATGCTTTATATTCCAAAATATGTTGACAAGGACAACAGAAGTTTGCCTTTGCGTTTGTATAATCAGGGTAATTTTTTATTGGTGTATTTTTTTAAAAATCTATGATTTTAACCTGGTAGCCTTATTCATTTTCAGCTATATGTTACGCCTATTCTATCTCTGTGTTTCAAATGGAAGAAAAATGAGTTTGTGGATTTAGAACAATAGCAATTATTCCTAGATAACAAATGAATCAAAGGCAGACAAAACACCAGTATCATTATGTTGATTTGTGAATATTAAGGACAATAAAAGTGGGAGGAACTAAGACTTCTAAATATATAGATCTTATTTGTTCTAGACCTACGTTTTACAACAAAGGAACTTGTCTTTATCTTTTCCAAAAAGGTGACAAATCTAGAGTTTATTTGCAAACTCTGACATCATGTGAGCATGTGTGTGCATTCTCCTGCCCTCATCTTTATGTCTTCCTCCCAAGTTCCCCAATTCATTTTTGAGTGATTAAGTGCTAGGATGCACCTAAGTGTTAAAAAATAAAATCTTAGACTTCTATCCAATCTTAAAGGAAGTTCTCTGAGGATAATTATGAAATTAAATTGCCATATGAAAATCCTAGATACAAAAACAATGTGGTTAGAAAACCATGTAAAGAATGTATACATGTATACATATAATGTAAAGAATGTATCTATCATCTATCTATCTATCTATCTATCTATCTATCTATCTATCTATCTACCTATGAAGAGACAGACAGAGACAGAGAGAGAGATCTGCTCTTAATTTTATATTCAATGATTAATTGCTAAATGTTTGAAAAGCACATAACGGTTCACTTACATAGTTCTTTCCCTTCTCTATCAAGACTCACTCCCAGGATGACCTCATTAAGCTGCATGACTTTAAATTCCATCTTATGTTGATGCAATAATATCTCAAGCATGAACCTCTCTTTTGATCTCCAGTCTCCTACTTCTAAATATTTACTTGATCTTACCCCTAAAACTTAACACCTCAAAATTCTTTATTTGCCACTCCCCTCAACCTGGTCTTTCTTTTAGAATTTCCCATATCAATAAGGGACACCACCATCCTTCCAGTTGCTATTCTAAATGAAAGTCATCCCTTATACATCTTTACTATAACCTCCACAACTGGTCACTCAACAAGTTCTTTTCAAGGTCTATGTCTAAATTTTTCCATATCTTTCCTCCTCTTTATTCCAAATTAACAACTTTGCTTAAATTAGTCTTTATTTATTATTAATCCCTTTAATGTAATTATTTTATTTCCTTGCCTCTCTTTTTTTTTTTTTTATCACTTATAACCCCAGTACTAAGACTGGTATCTGACCCATGGCTGGTACTCAGTTAATATTGAATTAATTAACATTTATGAATAAAAATAACAGGATTTGTCTATTATACTATTTTATTAAAATTTGAACACAGCTTTTGCTTTCTCTTAATCATTATTTCAAAGAAAATCATAGAATAAATCTAAACTCCACAACTAGTAGAATGCTACTTAGCACCTTTATTCTACAGAGTAAATAATTTCCAAAGTCTAAAGTACTAGATTCAAATAAATTCCATCATATATTGTGTGTAATTCTAAGCAAGTAATTTCATCTTAATATACAGTTTGTTAATTTGTAAAATGCTGTTCTTAACAATGTTTGTATATAGTTCAGCATAAGAAAGTTATAAGAATTAACTGAAATACTGCATTTAAAGTATTTAGTGTTGTGACTATAAATTTTAACAAGCGGTATCTAAACAGTCTATGTATTTGCATCTCTCCTTGTAACTTTTAAGTCATTACTCCTCATACTGCATCCCAGAGAGTAAGCTATAACAAAATAGCTATAGATAGTTAGGAAGAAGCTTCAAACAATTTGGAGTAAAAGTTAAATGTGATAACAAGGGTATATCAACATTCTCAGAGACAACCAAAATAATTGGAAACCCTTGCAGTTTCATAGGATGGAGGTTTCCTGCATATGGACATGAAAATAAAAGGTGACCAGAGAAAGATAGAAGAGTGGTGGACATTAAGGTTGCATGCACTGAAAGATACATTTAAAAAAATATAGTACATATAGTAATAAATTTGCTGATTGAACAATCTGAAAAGAACGAATTGTATACCTTAGAGTTTGACATGCTTGAGACATGTACACTATGCCTGGAATGGCCAGCAATCCCTGTACCGACAGATGAAAGATGACTCCAAACTTTGCCGGGAAAGAGAGGAGAAGGCAAGGGGGAGTCAATGCTCAGAGACGAAGACCCTTTGCTCTGCTTTGCTCCTGCTTTTTGTGGTCCTTCAGGGTAATCACAAATCCTTATCACTGGTTCTCAAGCACATGATGTGTGACAAGGGGTCTTACTGAAACTGGGAGGATTTGTTTACCTGAAAGGATATGCTAATCTGCGTGTTCTCCAGAGTTCTAAACATAGCCTAAGGGACAATGCAAACATTTCTTAGATCACAGGGCGGCTGTTTGGGCTAAGAAAGCTTCGGAGAAGACAACTCCCCATGGCATTTCTATGGCAGAGTGCTCATGCAGACCTCAGCATTCCAAAGGCCTATGCCCTTCTCCGAAAACTTCCCCCGCCCCAGCAATCTCTGTGTTATGTTTAAGCAAACCAGGTGTTATGGATGATTTCATGCTCTACATTTACCACAACAACACTGAAGAGAAAAATTCAATATCCTGATATTGAAATATCAGGATAATCAAGGAACATCAAAGACTCAAGCTGTACTACATTATTATAGGCACAAAATCCTTTTTAACTGTAGGAACTAAAAGGGAGAGGTGGCAAAAATTTGGTGTCTTCAAATAAATAATCTTCCTGCTGAGATTTAATCTCTGTATCAATACATAATGATTTTCAGAAGATAGAAGCAAATCTAAGAGAAGTAGAATAGCTCTAAGCTACTGATATTTGAATTAACCTGATTTAATATATTACTATCTAAATAATGATTATACCAATCAGAAAAGAAAACAGAGCTAGGTAGAGAATAGTCAGCCTAAGAGTGGCAGTTCTCTTTCAAGCAATGTCCAAAAAAGAGTGTCCTCCATTCAAAGGATTTAATATCCCTGTTCAGACTATATTTTCTTGATGCTATTAAATGTTTAATTTATTATTTGCCCATGCCCATCTCCAGTAGGTATAATTCCATGCTTTATCAAAACACATTACAGATAAAATTTGGTAGTTTGGTTTCCCATAGAATCTTGCTTGCTGAAAAAGAAAAAAAAAATCAGCCAGCCAAAGGACCTTGAGTTTCAGGTACTCTTGGAAATACCATGTCTCATCCTAGCATCAGCCAGTTGGTTGAGAACGCAATCAATGAAAGGTGAATTATTTATTTCAGTGAGCAAAATTGTAGCTTCTGAGTTTACAAGATTAAAAATAAGTTTATAGGGGCTCTTGGGTGGCTCAGTTGGTTATGCATCTGACTCTTGATTTCAGCTCAGATCATGGTCTCAGAGTCTTGAGATGAGCCCCACTTTGTGCTCCAAACTCAACACAGAGTCTGCTTGGGATTCTCTCCTTCCCTCTTGTGCTCTCTCTCTCTCTCAAATAAATAAATCTTTAAAAAAATAAAAATGTGTTTATAAAGTGATGTCATCTGCTGAAACCAGCATGTAGGCATTCACTTATAGAGAACTTGTCAATATCCTTCATCCAAAGACCACCAGATACATACCTGTAGTTAAATAGGATCGATTTACTATTCATTTCAATGAGGGAAAATGTACAAGATGGGGAAGCATGGGGTGGTGTCTTAGTAAACAAGTATTACAAAGAATCTGTTAAGGATTTGGGCTTTGGTTGGGTAATTTTGGGGAGAGCCTAAGGAAGCAGGGTTTCACTCTAGCTTGTTGTCAAAAAGCTGGAGAAAGTTTATCATTGTGTATCTCAATAATTATGTATAATAGGACAAACTGGAAGAATAAAACTGTAACTGAGTTAAAAATAGCAGTTACCCATTTAGTGAGAAAAGAAGATGTTTGGTATTTTGTGGGCTACATAGTGCCCTTGTTTGAAGTAAATGCTTTGTGAGACTGTTTATCTTCAACAGGAGAATAGTAAGGCTTAGCTGTAAGCATCAAATAAATGTGTGATGACATTGAGGTCAAGATGTGAGAATTAGATCAGTTTCCAGAAGTCAGGGACTGTGTCTTTTCTTTACCTAATCCCAATAACATTTTTAACCACTGTATTCAATTATTTTTTTTACATCAATCAGAAATCACTATCAGGCTCCAAGCTTTATTTTTTTTTAATGTGACTTACTTTTGTTTTTTTAATATAATCTTCTTAAAATGGCTAAAGACAGAGAACAAACTAATAGAACCACAGAGACCAAGTCAATAGGTTTTTAAGAAGTGATTGATAAAAACAAATTACATTTTATAGGTTTATCTACTTCTGCGGGTGGTCCTTTTATGTGTCATATCCCTAATTCACTAATCAAAAAAATAACATTTTTTTCAAACACATTTCAATAAATGTATGACAGATATTACCTTGGTAGGGTGGCTTACATTGGAATTGGGGAAATGTATTTTACACATATACATTTTAAGTCTGAAATCATAGTAACTCTAGGATTATTAAGCCATATTACAGTTTATTTAACTGCATCTCTTCATCCATTAGAAAAGACTAGTGAAATAATCTCATCTACATTAAAATGTTTTATACTTTTTAATGGTTCTGAAGCCAAGTTCTATATTTGGAACACTAGTCCCCACTCCTGGAGCTCTTGATTTAATTTTTCTTTTCTTTTCTTTTTTTTTTTTTAAGATTTTATTTATTTATTTGAGAGACAGACAGAGAGCGCAAGAGAGCCTGACATGGGGCTTGATCTCAGTACCCTCAGATCATGTCTGGAGCCAAAGGCAGTCACAACCAACTGAGCCACGCAGGTGCCCCTTGATTTAATTTTTCTGGTTAGATAGCTGAAATCAGGGGTGCTTGGGTGGCTCAGTCGTTAAGTGTCTGCCTTTGGCTCAGGTCAGGGTCCTGGGAGTGAGCCCTGCATCGGGCTCCCTGCTCAGCAGGAAATCTGCTTCTCCCTCTCCCTCTGCCTGCTTGTGTTCCCTCTCTTGCTGTGTCTCTCTCTGTCAAATAAATAGATAAAATACTAAAAAAAAGATAGCTGAAATCAGTATTTTATTTTTTTAATCTCTTTAGGTAATTCTAAAATGCAACCAAGTTTAAGAATCCCTACACTAGATTAAATGTAATGTCAGTAAATTTATTAGTATGTGTCTACTAATCTGTAGATGCCAGATGTGGAGAGGAAACCAAGTAATATTATTTCTGGTGAAGCCTAGATCATTAAGCAGTCCTCATAAATTATACGTAAAAATATGCTAAGAGCTTAGAAAACAATAGGAAGAAATGTTTCAAACCAAATGTAATGCAGATATTTCAGAGGCTGTTTCATATAATAGTCCTTCCTTTGCCTCTTCATATAAAACACAAATTAATGGTTCTTTGTAAGGAAAAGCCTGTAATTGGGAATATGGTTGACTCTAAAAGGGTCAGACTCTAACAAGACTTACATTATACTTTAACATATCTTTGTACTCCATAAGCTCCCCCACACACCATATTTCCACATTTTCACCACTGTGAAACATGTTTTTGATCTTGGATTTGATCAGTTCTTGGAGCTATAAAAAGGATATAATTGCAAACTGTATTGCAACAAAATATTTTCTTTTTAGCCCACAGAATCTGTGATAATTAACAACATAGATTGTCCATTTTCACACCCTCCTTTTATTTTCTCAGTTCTCAGATGAGACAAAAAAAATATTCAATTCACTAAATTACTGTCATTCATTTGAGTCCAGTTGCAAGCCCCATCATGTTTTCCTACAAAATAATAATAATCTATTGAAGAGATTAAAATCAGTTCATAATGTTATATAACCATTAACTGATGGTTTGATACTTTTTATCTCTCCTCTTGATTGTATTTTGGACATTAATTATTTAGTAGCACTTCTTTCAGAGTATGAATAAGCTTAAGGAACCTAAGAGAAATATAAATATAACAACTCTGCTGTTCGTTAATAAATTTACTATAAGATTTTGTTGTGAGTAAAATAGAAAGACTTGGAGGCCTCTATAATGACACTAAATTTCATTTTCTCTTCTTTTTTTTTTTTTTTTGTCCATAGTTTGGTTTATATAGTAGTATCAAAGCAATAGGTATGTTGAGATTGCTAGACTTATAAAACATTGGAGGTTCAAAACACCTTAAATTTTATCCATTCCACCCCCTCATTATTTGAAAAAAAAAAAAGAATTAGACACATCAAGACAGGCTCAAATGGAAACAGTATCTCTTCTAATGTCAGAGAGAAGCTCTAAATAGCACTTAGAAAACAGGAGCAAAAGCACGTCAGGCAGGTGTAGTCTGTTCTTTGACTTGAGAATATTTTGGGAAAAAATACATTAAAACCAACCCATTGTCCTACTTCAGAAACAAATGTAAAACACTTTAAGGAGTTTAGTTCATGCCCCAATTAGCCAAACTATTCAGCTATGGGAGAACAGTTGAGGATCAAAACTGCTTTGGGCCATAATGAATAATGAGTGAGCGAATGGACTAATTAATAACGCCATGACAGTGTAAGTCACTTCACTGGAGCTTAAATTTTGGATGCCAGGAGCTGCAGAAAAGTGATTCATATTCACTATTTAAGGTCAATAAAATTTATTTTTAATATTAAGGGATCCAATTTTACACTTTATAAGCAGAGAAGGAAGGTAAGATTAGAGAAGTTTATAATAACAAGGAAAAAATTACAATGCAATTTATAGGCTCTGATAGGAAAAATAATGGGTCTCATTACCGAAGCAAATTCAAAAGGATAATTTTTTATTTCACACATAAAATATTTAAAAATTTAAAGTGGTGTGGTGAAATCATATGTTCTACACAATTGTCATTAAGAATAATTTATCAAACTCGAGACACATTTATTTATAGATTTAAATTTTATATAATGTGGATGTACATTCAAGGTTTAATTCCTTTAATAGAAATATAATACTTGAGATTAAACAAAAGTTCTGTTTATCAAGAACTTGGACAATTATTATTTTTTCTTCTCATTTTCTTTCCATATCTCCTCAATTTCTTACACTCCATGTTCATCAAGATCAATAAGCACATAGTATAGTATTTGATCCTCACCTTCTACAATAGTTATGTTCAAGATTATGTTTAAGGAAGTTTCTCAAAGGCTCTCCTACAGCTATAGGTTTTCTTTCCGTCTTCCATTCTCTCTCTATCCATATGTGTTTCTCTATTTGTGTTTTTCTATCTTTCCCTTTCTCATAATATTATGTTAAAAAAACAAAACACAAAAACAACAAAATGAATCCTAGAAAGACACATAACACTGCAGAGCTGAAAATCCAGATAAAAATCATACATTTTATTAATCAACTCTATATATTGGCATAATAAAAATTAAGTCTCATCTTCTTTAGGCAACATTTCAGTTTTGCATTCTTAGGCAAACTTCACGGAATCTGTTTCTCTTTCTTAGTTACAAAGTAAAAATTATATAGCTGCTAAGAGGCAAACAGTGGGGCCTTTCATCATCAAAGCCTAATTGACCATGAATACTTTAATTCTTAAATGATTACAGCACACCAAAAAGAATAGGCATCTATTTTCAAATGTATTTTTCTAAAAACAGAATTACTAAAAGTAGTTATGTTGGCAATTATTAAATAATAATTCAAAATGCATAGCACTTACTATTTAAATCATTCAGTAACATGCCTTGAGGGCCATGCATGTCATAGGCATTGAATATAATTTCTCAATTTCCTTAATCTTCTTTTTATAATATCTGTTTCATATCTTCTTTCTTCACCTAAAATACAGAAGAATCTCATTTCTTTTCCGAAATTAATATTTTAGCAGTGACTCTTATCTCATCACTTCTTGTTTTATGCAGGAAATTAATCTGTAAATTATTACTTCACATTTCTAATCCTTCCTTTTCCAGTAGATACATCCTTTGTATTCTTAAAGCTTTCCAAGGGATCCAAGCTTCACCAATCACCTAGTATTGTTGCACTTATAGAATGGCTCATGTCTCAGAAGGAAGATCCTTTTCCTGACCACATCTTTATTTTGATAATAATAAAATATTTGTATTTTAACACTTTTTCCAGATTTATTTAGATATGTTTGACATGTAAAACTGTGTAAGTATAAGGTGTGTAATGTGATGATCTAATACAAGTATATATCATGTGTTTACCACAATAAGATTAATACAGCCTTCACCTCACATGATTACCATATTGTTTTTGTTATGGTGAGAACATTTAAAATTTATTCTCATAGCAACGGTCAACACAGTACTATTAACTATAGTCACCATGCTGCACATTAGATCCCTAGAACTTACTCTCCTTATAACTTGAAGTTTATACCCTTTGACCATCATCTCCCCATTTTCCCCATGTCCTAGCTCCTGTCAACCTGTTTCATTCTCAGCTTATTAGAGTCCACATATAAGTGAGATCATACTGTATTTATCTCTCTCTGTCTGATTTATTTCACTTTGTATAATGCCCTCAAGGTCAATACATGCTGATAAAAATAGAAAGATATTCTCCTTTCTCATGGATGAATAATATTCCATTGCATAGATAGATAGATAGACAGATAGATAGACAGACAGATAGATAGATAGACAGAGGTAGATAGGGATATAGATATAGATCACACCTTCTTAATTTATTCTTCTGTCAGTGGACACAAGTTATTCACATATCTTGGCTATTGTGGATAATGCTGCAATGAACATGGGATCACAGATATCTCTTTGATATTCTATTTCTCTTCCCTTCAGATATATATACAGAAGTTGCATTGCTGAATCATATGGTAGTTCTGTTTTAATTTCCGGAAGAACATCCATGCTGTTTCTACAGTGGGTACACCAATTTACATTTCCACCAACATTGCACAAGGTTTGCTTTTTATCCACATGCTTACCAGCATTTGGTATTTCTTGTCTTTTTGGTAATAGCCATTCTAAACAGTGTGAGATGGTATCTCGTTGTGGTTTTGATTTACATTTCCCTGATATTAGTGATGTTGAGTGCTTTTTCATATACCTGTTAGCCATTTGTATGTCTTTTTGAATAAAAATGTCTATTCAGTCTCTTTATCCATTTTGATCAGAATTTTTTTGCTATTGAGTTGTATGAATTCCTCACTTATTTTAGATATAAATCCTTAACAAATACATAATTTGCAAATATTTTCTCCCATTGTGAGTTTTCCTTTTCCTTTTGTTAATTGTTTCTTATGCTGTTCACAGAGTTTTTAGTTTGATAGAGTCCCACTTGTTGGTTTTTGCTTTTGTTGCTTGTACTTTTAGTATCACATCCAAAAAAATTCTTGCCAGTAGCAATATCAAGGAGCTTTTTCCCTATTTTTAATTCTAATATTTTTATAGTTTATTTCATTTCTTACATTTAAGTCTTTAATCCATTTTGAGTTGTTTTTTGAATGGTACAAGATAGAAACATGATTTTATGCTTTTGCATATAAATATCCAGTTTCTGCTATATCACCTATTGAAGAAACTATCCTTTCCACACTGACTATTCCTGACTCCCTTGTCAAATATTAGTTTAACATATAGATGAATATTTACTTCTGGGGTCTATAAAAATTAGCTCAAAATGAATCATTTAAGTAGAAAACAAAATAACATAAAACTTTGGTTATGGAGATAGAATAAATTCATCATGGCCCAGAATTTAGGGAAGAGTCCTTAGATGTAGGACCAAAAATATAATACATAAAGTAAATTGATATATTAAATTTTATCAAAATTTAAAACCTTCATTTATTCTGAGAGACTGTTAAAAGGATAAAAGGCAAGCTACAGACTGGGAGAAATTATTTGCAAACCACTTATTTGTCAGAAGACTTGGATCTAGAATATATAAAGAACTCTCAAAACTTAACAGTAAAAAAGCAAACATAACAATTAGAATGTGAGCAAAAGACATGAGTAGACATTTCACCAAAGAGGATATACAGGTTTCTCAGGCTATCCCAAAGTAGAACATTCCTGTGAAATCTTCTGTAAGTCAAAATGGTGTAAAGTGAAGAAGCAATCACTATTTCATAAAAGCAAAATCCTTTTTGGATTTTTATCAGTTGGCAGAAATAAATCCTGATGTCAGTCTTTTGGAAAAGTGAAGTGGCATAATATGAACTTTCAGATAGTGAGGGAAACCTGTACCGATATCAAGTAAACACATGAAAAGAGATTCAATATGTAGACATTAGGGAAAGGCAAATTGAAACCATAATGAGATATCATTATATACTTATTAGAACAGCCAAAGTTTTTTCAAAAAGTTGTAATACCAAATGCTGTGAGAAGTTAGAAAAACTGTAACTCTTACAGAGTGCTGGTGAGACTGTGAGAGAGTACATCTACTTGGGAAAATAATGGGAGGTGTTTTAAATGGTATTGATATACCTATGATACAACCAGCAATCATAATCTTGGACCTTTATTCCAGATAAGTAAAAACATTGTAACTTTTAATATCTATATTAATTTGTAATATCCTAAAAGTAGACATAAGTATTTTAGGTCAAAGACATTTTAATTACTAAGTAACACAATAACTAGTTTGTTTCCACTTTACCCAATTCTTCCATCTTCTGGGTTGATACAAAGAGAACAAGATAAATATCACCCTAAAGATCATGATGACTGCACTGTAGGTTAGGAACCCAAAAATATGAATCTGAGAATTTATGTAGCAAAGCAATAGTCTCCCTCTCTCCAACTTCTGAGAGAAAAAAGGAAACCATTTCTTCTAATGTAGACAAATTCTCCCTGGGATGAAAAGGGGGAAAGTTCATGGGTACTTTCCCTTTGGACTATAGATAAATGTCCCTAGGGTGAAAATAAAACCAGAGTCATCTAGTTTACAACCTATCCAATATATCCATGGCTCATCCTGCTTTGTATGCAAACATTTACCACGGGAGAGTTAAATCTCTTATCTATCAGTAACTTCCAAGACTTCTTTGACCCAAGTCCTAGTAAAGTCTGTTTGTAAAGCCTTAACCATGCAAAAACAGAAAGATACTTTCTCTGCAATACCACATGTATGTCACATGAAAACTTGTACACCTATGTTCATAACAGATTTATTTGTAATAGCCAAAACCTGGAAATGAACCAAATGCCCTTCAAGGGGCAACCAGTTAAGCAAACTGTTTGATACTACTTAGCAATAAAAAGGAGTATACTATTAACATATGCAATGAGTTTGGATGGATCTCAAAAGAATTACTCTGAGTGAACAGAGCCAATGTTGAAAGATTATATACTGTATGATTCCATTTATATAACATGCTCAATGTGACAAAATTATAGAGGACGGATTCTGTTACCAGACTAAAGTTGGTCCTTTTTTTGGTGAGTCATAGACAAGAGACCACACCAGGTGGGGTTGCCTCATGAAGTCATCTTTATGTGTACAAGTAAGGAGACTACGGGGAATAATTTCCAAAGCCGTGACCATACCCTCCAAACAGAGGGAAGCAAGCTCCTTTTATTAGGGTTTGGGATAAATACTCAAAGGGAGATTTTGAATTATAATGAGGCTGAGGTAACAGTCAGGCACTTCTGGCACTTTCTGTTTCATCTGCACAGGCATCATCCTCACATACTTCTTTTTCTGTTCTACCAACTTGTTAGTTTATGTCTCCTTTGAGATATATATAGATAAGTATATCATATATAATATATCATATCATATCATATGTAACATATGATAGATATAGATAGATATAATTGCCTCTAATTTGCCTTTTAGGTTGCAAGACCCAAAATATTTACTATCTAGCCTTTTACAATAAGAGTTCACCAACCCTTGACTAGCCCTTCCACTTGAAGATTCTGTACTCAGTTATTCCTTTCCAGGTTTTTTGTTTGTTTGTTTTGTTTTTTGCCAGGGGGTGGGCGTTGTGTGGGATGGGAGATTATCTTCCTGCAATTTATTTACCCATGAAGAATCTCCAATTTTTCTGTCTTAAATTATAAGCCAGGGGTTAACATACTAGTAGCCAAATAATAAAATTAGACTTCTATTTTGCCCCTGCTTTCCCTGAGCTCTAAGTTGTACCAATTATCACGAAGGAATAATTTTCTGACCTCTTGAAGGGTTGGATGGATGGTATGGAAGGTGGAGCTCAATGAATTTGCAGCAGAGGCGGTGGAGATTTAGTGTTGAGTTGCTTCTTTCACAAACTCTCATGCAATGATTCATTTCATAACACACTTTATCCTTACCTTTTAAGGTTCTTAATGTCACTGTTGTTGAGCGTTTCTGGGGTTCTAAAGAGAGAATCAACCTTCTTCTTGATATTGTCCTCTGTGGGCACTGAATTTGTAGTTTATTTCACCTTGATAAGCAGCCAATTATCAATTATCTATCTGCTTTCCATTTATGAAAATATATTGACCTTTGTTATCTACTCTCATTCCCTCCCCCTTTCTGTCGATGAGGAGTTATATCATTTTTATTTATTTCCATATATTAATGAAATTTCATGACAGATTGGGTATATTTTTTGTGATTAATTTTCCAAGTTTAATGAGAAGTCCATTTCCTTACATTTTAAAAAAATAGCTAAATAGGTAGGGAAGACTATTCTGGCTATTATAACTTTTTTCTAGTGAATTAAAACATTTCATTACGGTATTTTCAGAGAATAATCAAATGTTTTCTGGTTTTGCAACTAATGTTAAACAAATGAGCCTAAAAGTAAAATGACATATAAATTTATATTGTCAGTCCTGGAGTAAAATTGAAAGTCTCACTTGAAATAATTCTGTTACTGCTATCTAAAATTCAGGAGCCTGAAAAATTCACCAAATTTTATATGTGAACTTCTGAGTCTATTTTACAAGTACAATGAGAAAATATATGGAATGATGTAAATATTATATAATACTTATTCTACAAATAGAAGGCATCATTTCACTATATTAGACTTTGTTGCTTTTGGATTGATTACATGCAGATATAAAAAAAGGCAGAAAATGCAGAATGAGAGTAGTAACTGAAGTGGAAATTCAATGCAGACTTACAAGGTTTTGCCAAATTTCCTTACATTGCTCCTATCGTGCTCAATGCCCTGGAGCTTTATGCTGCCTAAGCTACTCCATGAAAATGCTAGTGCACGCTGAAGTGTAACTGCATGCTCAATTAGGCACAAAATTGTCAATTTCAAGCAGCAAGTTAGACCCATCTTAGTGAAAATGAACCCTACAAAACCTATCTTCTGAGGCAGTTTTTACAGGGTCCTACCTATACACTGAATATACCACTCCACTGCTGAGGAAGAATTGTGCACAGTTGTAAAAACTACCTCAAAGCACTGTTGGGGTATTAAATTTAAAGAGCAAAGGGACAATGAAGCCAAGTTAAAAAAACAAAATCACAGCACAGGGATTTAAAGAAATCCTTGCCCCTGGCAAGCCTTTTTTGATAGATTGTGTGGCAAGTTTTTGTACCCTAGAGCATAAATATAGAAATTTTAACCTTTACTAAAATAATATTAATCAATAATCTGATATTTTAATATATTGAAATATCCCCACTGAATTAAACTATTTTAAAAGGGGTTAATAAAAAGCCAAAAGTTAATGGTTGTGGAATGAATTTAAAATATCCCTATGAAAGTATTACATAGAACCCAAGCTTAGAGGAATTGAAACATAGATTTAAATCTCTGCTCTACTATCTTAGACAAGGTATTTAATTTCTAAACATTAATGAATTTATCTCTGAATTAGATGATTTTACCTTGGAATATTATTGTGAGCATTAAATAAAGATTCTATAATTAAATTCCTAATTCAGTAGCTGGCAAATGGCTGACATTCAAAATACAATGAGTATTATTTTCCTTTCTTGCATGCTATTATGTTGGTTTTACTCCTCTCTTCGACTCTATCAAATCATCTATCCTTAAACTCTGCAAAATCACCTAGTAATCAAGGCCCTTAGTTTTATAGAAAGAGATCTAATTTTGAAATCTAGTGTCTCAGTTCTATTTCCAGGAAAATGCTTTGCAATTAGATCATCAGTCTTACTTACAATATGAAATGCTATACAGTGTTTTTCAGGACAGTGTATATGGAGGAGACACCCCAGCTCAGTAAAGATTTTTCTTGCATTCCTCAGGCAATTAATGAGTTGCCACCTCTAGTTCCCCCAAAACATAAAATAAAATGAATGTCTTTCCAGATCTTTCTGGATTAAGATTGGAATATAGAACTAAATACTTAATGAATTTCATAGTCTACTCCTAACCTATCTTTGCAGAACCGACAACACAACCTTGGGCATCAGCCAAATTTAGACCCTTTTCTTTCTGGGAATATCTCAAACATTATTCCTATAGTACCTTTACTCATGACATCCCTTTGCTAAAGGATTCTTTATTTACCCATATAGTGCCAATAAAATCAAGTTCATCTACACTGAATCATGTTATTAATTGTCTGTTTTTCCCTATACTTGGTCCTGGGAACTACCAATATCAAAACCACCTTTGGGGGCGCCTGGGTGGCTCAGTTGGTTAAGCGACTGCCTTCGGCTCAGGTCATGATCCTGGAGTCCCGGGATCGAGTCCCGCATCGGGCTCCCTGCTCAGCAGGAAGTCTGCTTCTCCCTCTGACCCTCCCTCCTCTCATGTGCTCTCTCTCTCTCAAATAAATAAATAAAATCTTAAAAAAAAAACCACCTTTGGAATTTAATTAAACTGCAAATCCTTGATCCCCACTCAAGACCAATGAATCAGAATATCTGGGCTAGCACAAGGGATCTTGTGCACACTGAAAATTGAGAACTACTAATGAATAGAGATAGATGATAGATAGATAGATAGATGAAAGAGAGAAAGAGAGAGAAAAGAAAGAAAGAAAGAAAAAGAAAGAAAGAAAGAAAGAAAGAAAGAAAGAAAGAAAGAAAGAAAGAAAGAAAGAAAGAAAGAAAGAAAGAAAGAAAAGAAAGAAGAAGAGAAAGAGAAGTCTGCTTTAACAACCTAACACAAACTGGGTGGCTTCAAAAACATCAGAACTTTATTTTCTCACAGTTCTGCGGACTAGAAGTCTGAAATCTCAAGTGTTGACCAAGTCAGCTCCTTCTGGAGGACAGTGTTCTCTGCCCCTCTCCCAGCTTCTCTTGGCTGCCAGCAATCCGTAGCGGTCTTCAGCTTGCAGTTGCTTCCCTCCATTCTCTGCCTCCTTCATCACATCTGTTCTCTTTGTATGTCTCTGTATCCAAATTTTCCTCTTCTTTTAACATCAATCACTGAATTAAGGATCAGCCTAATCCAATATATGACCTTATTTTCACTTGATAATATCTGCATAACCATATTTTCAAGTAAGGTCACATTCATAGGTTCTGGAGGTTAGGATTTCAACATACCTTTTTGACGGGGACAAAATTAAACCCTCAACACATACATATATTCAATCATGTCATGCCGGGTTATGGGCCAGAAGAAAACAACCTCGAAATCTTATTGACTTAAAACAATAAATGTTTATTTATTACTCTCGCTATGTTCTCTCATGGGACTCATTCTGACAGAACCTCTAGATCTGGAGCATCATTAGTCATCATGCCAAGGGACAGCAAGTTGGCAAACCATGTACTAGCTTTTAAAGCCTTTTGCTCAAAAGTGTCAAATGCTCTTCTGCTCACCTTCCACTGGCCAAAAAATCAAATTGCCCCATAAAACTTATAAGGATACCTACAAAATTTGCACTGAAATATGATCTAGCCATATGCCTGGAAAGAGAAGTTTAACTAAAGAAAATCACAATATTCATTAGAGTTATTTGTATACATATGCACTTTAAATTATATTTTACCTTAAAATAATTATTTTATCTTGTTTCCTTAAGATATAAGAAAATAGGGTACTACTACTACCAGGGGAGGTAGTTCAGTAAGGTCTCAATATATTTATCATTAGGTCTTCAGAACAAACCTATGAGTCTGATAGTATTATAACCTGTTAGAGATTTATTATTTACAGGTTTACTATTATAACCATTTTACAGATGAGGAAACCAACGCTCATAGTAACTTGCCAACGGCACATAAGTAGCAATAGGCAAAAACAATAATTCAAACTCAGATTGCTTTCAGATTCTTTTAAAAAGTAGAGCACCTTGTCATTCATTTATCTTCTTAAGGGAATCAGGCTGTAGTATAAATAAATATGCAGGAATGTAAATAATTTAAACAAGCAAAAAAATATAATTTACCATTATTATTTCCAAAATGCCCAAAACAATTCTTTGGTAGTAAAGATCCTTAGTCTCTATGACTATCCATCCTGGTTTTCCTGGGGCAGTCTCAGTAACCAGTTGTGGTCCTAGCATAAGCATTAATTGTGCTCATTTTTACATTAAAAGTGTGCATTTTGAAATAAATTATATAGCTACCATCATTCTGAAAATCATAATTACTCATAATTCTGAAATTTTTAAAGTCCCCAAATGTTAAAGTTTTAAAAAAAAATTTTGGCAAATGCATTTTGTACAAAACATGACCTAAAATGAAATGAGGTGATTTGTTGTTGAGATTTGTTTGGCACATTTAGTATAGTCATAGGTTCAATGCAAAAATTCTAATGTAATTGACATTGAATATTCTTCCAGACCCTGCTGGAGATGTCACCTAAACTTAACTAGATTTAAAATGTTTTTCAAATAAGGAATTATTGACCTGCAGTAATAATTATGTAAATATATGAGGACATGTGAATAAATAAATAGATAAGAACCATATTTATTATTCCCAATGTATATATTTTCGGCAATGATCATGATGGCCAACATTATATCAGAAGCTTTGCTAATTTGTGTATGTATATGTGCCACATCTTCTTTATCCACTCATCAGTTCAACATTTGGGCTCTTCCCATAATTTGGCCATTGTTAATAATGCTCCTATAAACATCAGTGTGCATGTATCCTTTGAATTAGTATTTTTGTACCATTTGGGTAAATACCTAGCAGTGCAATTGCTGGATTGTATCTTGAATATAATTTTTTCAAAGAATGATTGTGCACAGAGTGAAGAAAAAAGTACTGTAGGTAAGGAGCATTTTGGGAACTTAGAATAGACACAAGCTAATTCAGATTTGAAAACCTCAAGTAGGATAATTTAAAGTTTTATTTTTATGTGTTTTATTCTCATATGCCTCCAAACAAGAAATATTACTTGTCATGAAGTTAGTGCATCATTTATAGAGTCTAGCATATGGTTAACCCAATCATAATTAAAGAAATGATTAAGCATAAGTTTGATAAAATTAAATTTCCACAAATACTAGTATAATTACAATTCCTAGTTTGTGAAAAGTGTACACAAATTTGAAGTCATTAAGATGAAATAATTAGATTACATTTGGAAACCATTACTCCATAAAGCAAAAGTAATGCAAAATATGCCCTCTGTAATTATTTATGCAGTTTTTCATAAAAGAAAGTACAAATACAAACAAATGTGCAAACTTTGAAAAATTTTTCATACAAATGGCTTATCACTTACGGGTATAAACAGCTTATTCATTATTTTTTAACCAGTTTTAAGAGTTCTTAACTGTAGAAGAAGAAAAACTTCTCTGTGATCCTCTTAGGTACAGTAGCTGTGGGGCCTGTGAATTAAACAAACAACACACCAATTAATAAGAGAAAAGGCATACATATTTATTAATTTTTAATAGAGGAAATAGACTGGGAGGGAGGCTACATATGGGAGAACAAATAATTTCTAGGAAAGATAAGTGGGCTCTTAGGAGAACATACAGGAGGTATAGTTTGTGACAATGTTTGTCTTGGTATGGTGTGATTTTTTATTTTTTAATCTCCTCTCCTGTGGAAAGAGTCAATTATCCTGGGTTGATGTTATTCCCAGGGAGGAGATTTATGATAATTAAATTATTGGGGTTTGGTTTTTATTTTTTATTTTTTGGAAGATCTCTTTTTCATCAGATAAGGAGATTATTTGTTGATTCTCAGATTTCTTCATCTCAAATTAATTCTTATTCCAGATCATCATACTTTGGATTGTCACATTGTCATCTTCTTCATAACCATATCACCGATGTAATTATTTCAGCAAAATTATATTCTAAAAAATCTACGATGTTCCAGATGTCTGGTATTAATACTCTGAGTACAACTTTAAATTCCAGATTGCTCACAAAACAATCCAAAAATGTCCCTAACCACCAAGAAGCTCATTCTCTTACAATATAAAATATTCAAATGTAAAACTCAGATTTTCACAATGAGACAGTATTGTTTAATATTTATCCATCATACCTATCCCAAGGTTTTGATCTCTGCAAAGATGGAGTAAAAGAAGAGAGAAACTGTAAGGAGAACTTAAAAGTTACTTGACTGGTACTGTCATTTAATCTCAGATCTCTCCTTGTCCATAACTGTCCCCCAGTGGCCAAGCATTTCTCAATCTTATATTCCTATAAATAACCAAGAAAAATGTTTGTAATTTATGGTCAGTACTTCCTCATTTTCCAGCCACTTTAGTATCCAGTAGTGACTGCACTTTCTTGGCCTGACGTCTGTTTTCTTTTTAAGAGGCCCCTGTGCCAGAGCAAGAGTTAAGACTTGACTTACAGTTTTGTGATTTACAATTTGACTGAAAGTCTTGTAACTTTCTTCAGTATGCATGAATGACCTTTAATATTTCCCTCCTTTTGTTATTAACTATTTCTGAAGCTCATATTATACTTTTAATTTTTGATCTGTTCTTTATATCTCAAAGTTTATCTCTCCTAATTTTTATAACATTTCCTTATTTAATTCAGTTAAGTGTGAAAAATAAAACATATTTAAAAATTCTATAAAGACAAAAACAACTTAGAATTTGATGTTGTCTTTTAAAGTAGACACCCATGTAACCAGCAACCAAGCAAGACAAAAAGAAACTTTGTCAACACCTTAGAAGCCTAATATTTGCACATTTCAAATTGCAAGCTTCTCTCTTCTCCCAAAAGTTATTATGGTTCTAACTGCATGTCACTCTTTCGTTCTAACTGCATGTCACTCTTTCGTTTTTTTCTCCATAATTACATAAATTAAATATTTATATTAAATGAAATGGAACAGAAGCAATTTGTCCCAATTCTTTCACTCAACATGATTGTGAGTTATCTGTATTTGCATGTGTAGCTGTAATTTATTCTATTTCATCACTGTATAATTTTCCATTTTTTGAACACTGCAAAATTGATTTTTTCATTTTCCTGTTGATAGGCAATGAGTTTCTATTTATTTTTGTCTTTTTAAATTTCTTTCAGCAATTGCTTTATAGTTTTTATTGTACAAGACTTTCATCTCAGTTAATTCCTAACTATCAGTAATTTTTGCTGCAATTATAAATGGAACTGATTTTGTAATTTTGTTTTCAGATGGTTCATTGTTACTAAACAGAACTACAACTAATTTTTGTGGGTCGACTTTTTTTCTTGCCACTTTGCTGAATTCATTTCTTATGAATTTGAATTCCCCTACATTTGGGAGTAGGATCTTTAGGGTTTTCTATATATAAGATCATATCATCTGTGAACAGAGATAATTTTACTTCTTCTTTTTCAATTTAGATGCCTTTTATTTCTTTTTCCTGCCTAATTTCTCTGGCTAGAAGTCCCAGTACTGTGTTAAATAAAAGTGGTGAAAGCGGGCATCTTTTTCTTGTTCCTGATCTCACAGGAAAAGGTTTGGGTATTTCACCACTGAGTATGACATTTACTGTGGGTTTTTAATATATGGTTTCAATTATATTGAGGGAGTCACCTTCTATTCTTAGGTATTTAGTGTTTTTGCCATAAAAGGGTGTTGAATTTTGTCAAATGCTTTTCTGCATCAGTTGCAATGATCATGTGGGCTTTTTTTTTTCCCTCTGTTTTCCTGTTTCTTGTGTTTTTTTTTTTCTGTTAAAGTGGTAGATTCCATTGATCAATTTTTGTATGTTTAAGCATTCTTGCATTCCAGGAACAAAGTTGCTTGCTCATGGTATATAAATTTTTTAATATGCTGATGATTTTTGTTTGCTAGAATGTTGTTGAGGATTTTGGAATCGATGTTCTTATAAAGGCTATTGGTCTATAATTGTTTTTGTTTTGTTTTGTTTTGTTTTTCTTGGAGTGTCTTTGGCTTTGGTGTCAGGGTAATGCTAGCCTCATAGAATGAATTAGGAAGTGTTCCCTCTCTATTAATATTTTTTACTTCTTTATCATTTAGTCTTGGAAATTTTGTGTTTCTGGGATTTGTCCATTTCATTAGCTTGCCCAATATTTTGGTGTACAAAGGTTAAATGTACTATCTCATGATCCTCTTTATCTCTGTAGATTCAATAATAACATCCCCATTTTCATTTCCGATTTTAGTAATTTGAGTCATCCTTTCTGTCTTAGTCCATATAGCTAAAAGTTAGTCAATTCTGTTGAACTCTTCAAAGAACCAATTTTTGGTTTTACTGATTTTTCTCTATTGTTGTATTATTTGCTTCATTTAATTCTACTCTAATCTTTATAATTTTCTCCTTTCAGCTAGCTTAGGGTCTAGTTTCTTCTTCTTTTTCTAGTTCCTTCAGTTGTAAAGTTAGGTTTTTGATTTGAGATCTTGTTTTTTTTTAATCTAAGTATTTATAGCTAAAATTTCCCCCTTAGTACTGCTTTTACTGCATCCCACAAATTTTGGTATACTGTATTTTCATCTTCATTAATTTCTACATATTTTGCCATTTCACTTTTGATTTCTTCTTTGATCCATTGGTTGTTTTAAGAATGTACTAATTTCCAAAATGTGAAATTTCCCATTTTATTTTTGTTATTATTTTTTAACTTCATATCATTGTGGCCCAAAAAGACACTTTGTATCTTTTAAGCCTATTAAGAGTTAATTTGTGGCCTAATATATTATATATCCTGGAAAATGTCCCATATGTACTTCATAAGGATGTATGTGCTATTGTTGGTTAGATGTAGCTGATATACTGTGTTGTTTAAATAGTCTATTTTCTGGGGCACCTGGGTGGCTCAGTCGGATAGGCCTCTGACTCTTGGTTTCGGCTTAGGTCATTATCTCAGGTCAGGTGATTGAGCCCCTCATTGCTCTCCATGCTTAATATAGAGTCTGCTTGGGACTCTCTCCTCTGCCCCTCCCCCTCTCTATAATAAATAAATCTTTTAAAGAAATAAATAAATAGTCTATGTCCTTACTTATTTTCTATGTGGTTTTCCTATCCATTATTAAGGGTAGTGTATTAAAGTCTCCAGCTATTATTTTAGATCTCTTTTTCCCTTCAATTATGTTAATTTTTCCTTCATATATTTTTATGGTCTATTATAAGGTACATGTTATGTATCCTTGCTGTATTGAATCTTTTAATAATATAAAATGCCCTTCTTTGTCTCTTGTAACTTTCTCTTTTTTTTTTGGTGGGGGGGCCTTAAATCTATTTTTTTTGCTATTAGAGTAGCCACCATTGCTCTTTTGCTTACTATTTGCATGGAATATATTTATCGATACTTTCACTTTCAATCTCTTTCTATGTCTGGAACTAAAATGAGTCTTGCAAAAAAAAAATAAATAACAAAGATAAAATAAATAAAATGAGTCTCTTGTAGATTGCATATAGTTGAGTCACATATTTTAATCCATTTTGCCAATCAGGATCTTTTGATTAGAGTTTAATCCATTTACATTTAAAGCAATTACTGATAAGGAGGAACTAAATTGCATAATTTTGCTGTTTGTTTTCTATAAATCTTATACTATTTTTGTCTCTCAGCTTCTACATTACTATTTTCTTTTGTGTTTAGTTATTTTTAGTGAAATATTTAAATTCTTTTCTCACTTCCTTTTGTGTATATTCTCTAGCTGCTTTTTTTCTTGTGGTTACTATGTGGATTATGTTTAACATCTTAATGTTATAATACTCTAATTTGAATTTATAGCAGCTTGATTTCAATAACATACAAAAACTGCTTTTTTTTCAAAAACTGCTCTTTTACAGCTCTGTCCCCATCCCTTTCAGTTGCCGATATCACAACTGTAGACGTGTGTTGCTAAACATATCTTAATAATCCTTTTCAATGCATTAGTCTCTTAAATCATGTAGAAAACAAAAAGTGGGGTTGCAATGATACAATGGGGTACAATATAACAAATGTTATTGCAATGGAACAAGATTTCACGTTTGACAAAAATCTATAAAGTTAGCATTTTCCAAGTCAAGTGACAGGACATCAATGGTGAATATTTAAAGTTAACTGTCCTTAATGAATCACACAATACATCTTGGTTTTTGGAGGTGCCATGGTGGTCTTGATATCTTATTTTCTCTTCCCTTGTTTGCTTTCAGCTTTGCACATGCTCCTTTTTAAAAAAAAATTTCTAGTCAATAACATGTTGCTAGAGTCCTTGCACATTTTGTGGAAAAATATTTTTACTGTGGATACAGACAAATGAAATTGACTTTTATTAAAGCAAATTAAAAGCTTAGACATCATAATATAAATGTAATAAAAGAATAACAAATGACTAAATCAGTAATATCTCTCAATTATTTCAATTGCCTTTTGAACGTATTAAAATGTTTCATTTCAAGATGGTATTTGAAAAGGTCATAATTTTCAACTTGGTTTTGTTTATAACCCCACAATGAAACACAAATTTTAAATAAACATCCAGTTCTTTTATCTAAATTGCCACTATTTCCTAAATAATTCACTAGATGTATGTTGCTACTGTTCTCATCTAATTTATTCTTTAGGAACTGCAGAAAATGCTACTATAAAATAACATAATTATCTGATATGGAAACTGAGTCATAAAGAGATTTAAGATACACAGGTCTTAAATACAAGAGTTGGAATGCAAACATAGGCAGGTGTGCTTTACAATCCATAAGGAAAAAAAATTAAGTTTCATACTATATTGCCAACAACAATGCTAAATTTATGCTTCAGATATCCCTTTTTAACCCTTTCTTTCTAACCCATTATTCTATTTTTTATTTGAAATTTTAATTTTTAAATATCAAAATATAAGTTAAAATTAAAAAGATACTACAAAAGTTTCAAAATACATTTACTTATTTTATTTTTGTGAACCATCTGTGTCTTAAGAAGGAACAAAACAAACTAAAGCTATGGTTTCAGGACAACTGAGGTGAAAACTTGAAGTAATTTAAGAATACCAGATTTGTATGTATCCCAAGAAATTTTATTGTGTTGCTATTATTGTTTTTCTTAATTTTTAATTAGTTAAAGAAATAATTCAACCATAGCAAAAATAGGGCCCAAAGCTGTGCAGTTCATATTGACTCCATGAACAATTATACAGTCCAGGTCCTATTAGCTATGACAGAAAGCTGGCAAGATTTGTTGTTTTCTCAACTTCTTATTATATTATCTTAGCTTTATAACCTCAACCTCTTGGGTTCTCTGACATCACAAACCTACCCAGTTGTCTAATTTCCTACTAAATAAACAACTACATTTTCTACTCTCTAGCTTTTTAAAAATTATGAGCTTAAAATAAAAAAAATGGTATTTGGCTCATTTGGTTGGCAGGTACAATAAAAACTCTTACTGGGACAAAAATTTGAAACTTTTTTTTCCTCAAATCAAGGAATAATAAACAGTTTAGTGAAATGCTTCAAAATTTTGCACCACAAATTTGAAAGATGAATCAAGGAAATGCCTTTTTAAAACATCCAGTCTCCAGAACTTCTTTGTATATTAGGGAATATTCATTTCCTAAATTCATATTTAAAAAGAAAGATATTATATGATTATTTAAATTTCCTTTCCTAAAAAAAAATGTGTGCATAGTCTGGGGAGGTTATGTTGAAATACAAAAAATGACTAATTCCAAAACAGTTTTTTTATTATTCTAAAAAGAAGAAAATAGTTTCTTTGATTGGTATATGTGAATAAAATGATAAATTGAATATATTGTTATTTGATACTGAGTCACTGACTGACGCAGTATCAAATAACAATACTCAAAAAATATCATCAAAAAGTATCAATAACAATACTTAAAAAGTAACAACTCTAATGGTAATAATAATAATGAGTTTTCATATCCAGATTTTCCTCTCCTTCACTTCAAATATTCTTCTTTCAAGTTTCTTTCTGTTGCAGTCAGGAAGTATACAGTCTCTTGAGTATATTTTTTTAATCATATGCCTCAAGTTCAAGTGAACTTTATTGTGTGGGTTTAAATGGCTTCAGGATGATCAATAGTTGGAAATATTTAAGCATATGTATAATTTACATGATGATAAAATTTACAGTTGGGTTAACAGATTGATTTGGTAAATTACTTCCATGGTTCTTGAGCATGCATCTTGCATAAGTAGGAAGCTATTAGTATGTTAGTCTCTATGTAGTAATTTGGATAATTCCTAGCTAAGGTTTTTGTTTTGAAGACTCCATTTTCCTTTCCACATAAAAGAACAAGATAAGAAGAAAAGAAGAAAAAAGGAGAAGAGAGAGAACTAAAATACTTATATTACTCCAGTAGAATTATTCAGTAGAATATTGGTGATGGCTTAATAAAATAGGTAATAAAATAGGTAAAAATAGTTCATTTTGCCCATAAACAACAACAAAGGATCTTTGTAATATTGCTTTCTCCACTGAGATGCATTGAAAGTTATAGTAGTTTCATGCTTCTGGGAGTTATTCTAAATGTTGGAAACAGAGCTGACAAAATTGGAAATGACTCAAATCATTTCTGTATCACAGAGGCATTTAGTTGCCATAAAAATTGTTCTGCCTCTTTGCTCTTAACAAAACTATAAAACTTCAGCAAGTAGTAGGCCCTAATGCAAGGACTGTAACTTCCATGAAAGCTTTGAATTCATATGCATATGTGTTACTCAGATGCATGAAAGAAACAATGAGTAGAATGGGAAAATATGGAACTAAAACTTACTGCTATATCATCTTTTCATACTCAAATCATAAAGCTCTTTAAAAGTATATCATTTATATGACCACAAGATGAGACTGCTGCATCATAAAAGAGAAGAGAAAAAAAGAATTTTTCAGACCACATTGGAAATAATCATACTTGATATGCCAGTAAGAAAATTTAGTAGAAAAACTTGCTCTGATGCTATCTATGAAATGTATTTCAATTCAACAATGGCCTATTATTTTGCAAGTAGATGTGGGTAAGAGAAGTAGTTATGGGAAGAAAAGTCTGTATAAATTGTTGCAGTTAGTGAAAGTGGGAGAATAAAAAGTGGGCAGAGAAGGGAATTCTCAAAAACTTTTGTAGGATGTGGTTATTGAAAGCAATATGTGTTTTTAGTTTTGGGGAACTGTTTGGCATGTCTTAATCCAGGAGGACTGGGTGGTTAATCATGAATTTCCAGTATATATAGAAAAATCGTGGGCACTGCTTTGTCCTGTTACAAGTATATGAGAGAGATATCAAATATCATTTTTCAGAGATAAGTGACTTAGGTAATGCTTTTCTAACTTTTCCTACTTTTCAACATTCCCTAGCTCATGATCACTAGCTCAGCTGAGAAATTTAACATGGCAGTTTTGACACTTAGGAAATAGATATGTCTCATTGCTTGTCAAGAGGTTTGAATATTTCCTTCAATATTCATTTATTCATCCAGTTGTTTATTGGATCTTCTTTATGAGATTCTTTTAGACACTAGGAATAGAGTGGCGAACAACAGTTTATACTCCTAAGAAGACTAAAATGAAAAACTAAAATGTTTAGCTATGCAAGTATGAATCTTATATTTTAATGGCATTTGTCTCTGCTTCCATATATTATTAAAGAGGGTGTCATAGACTTTCTAGAATCTCTGAACTAAAGAAAATATCCCTTGCTTGTAATGTATTTGTACTCCTATGGTTGTCACACACCTTAAAATTAGTATCTTTAAGACATGGAAATGGCTATAAAATGATGCCATTGTAAGAGACCAGAAGACATTCAGCTTCAATGATAAGTATAGGGGAAATATGGATCTTGCCTTTGAACATGATTTAGAGAAAAGCAGGTTGGACCAGAGTTCCAGGCTGAAGAGTTCTAAAACATATTGTTGAGGTTTTTTAAAAAATTAACCCAGGGAACTCCTGGGTGGTTCAGTTGTTAAGCATATGCCTTCGGCTCAGGTCGTGATCACAGAGTCCTAGGATTGAGCCCTGTGTAGGGCTCCCTCCTCAGTGGGGAGTCTGCTTCTCCCTCTTCCTTTGCTCTTCCCCCTGCTCCTACTCTCAACCTCTCTCAAATAAATAAAATAAAAAATTAAATCTTTTTTTAAAAAATTAACTCAGTCTTTCTTTTGATAAAATCTAAAATATTCATCATTTCAATTAGTGCAGAATGCGAACTGATTATCTGTATTTGTCAATTTATCAAGCATGTTCGAGTTGTAATGGGATTTGATTATTTAATAGACTAATAAACAGTGTCCAAATAATATGTGGAAAGATGGACATCCTGGAAAGTTGGAAAAAATGTATTTGGAGGCCAAAAGTATAGTACAGTGGTAGCTAAGATAAAAGGGCTGAAATCTGACCAAGAGAGCAGAGAGTACACACAGGGCAAGAATCATATTTTCTTGCATTGCTTTTGTGTTGTCACCAAGTCCAAATAATCAGACATCATACTTGTTACCCTGCACCAACCTTTACTAGTGATCAGCAAATATACAAAGCAAGATCTCCAGCATATGCAGCCACAATATTTCAGAAACCCTGAACTTGTCAGACACCAGCATCAGCCCTTAAATTGCATATTTATTTACAATAAACATTGAGACATAAAAATAAACCCTGCAAAATCATTTCTATATCACTACGCAGATAGGTACTTACAAAACCCTTATTGTCTCTAAGTTCTGTCAGTGGACATTCTCAAGAGGATATTTTCAGTGTCATGCTTGTTTTGTTAACTCTTCTATTCCCAATATTGAAGATTAAAAACACAATGACCTTGGTAACTCACAGTGTAATGTAATGAGAACACCACAAAATCATTTTCACATTGGGGTGATACAATGATTACACTTTATACAATGATGGGTAATAGGGTAATGGAATATTACTGGCCAAGTGACATTTTCTCATTATGCTTTCATATGCTTCAATTTTTTAAAAAATTAAGGTAATTTAATTTTTAAGGGTGCTAAACAAGTTTACATAAAATTATATTTCCCAAACTTATGTAATCTAAAATATAATCATACACTTCTGCTTCCATAATTAATTTTCTATTGGTAAAGGTCATTAAATAATTTCAATAAGCTGAAAACCAAACCACAAAATTAGTAAAGAATATCCCCACCATCTCATATTTTACAAGACATTTATAATTATATTTCTTTTTTGACACAATGCCTAACTGCAAGAGTTTAAAAACCAATAACTATTACATGAATCATTATCATACTAAATGCATATCAAAACTATTTGTCTCCAGACATGACAGTACATTTTGCATTACTGCACAATATTGATTTACAACTTTTCCTATGATGTAAGACACTATTGACTTGGATTTTTGCCATTGCTATATATCAGTTTATAATGCCATATCTTGGTCTTTTCCCAGAAATTCTTGAGTACTTTCAGTGAATGATTTAAAACCTTTTTAGTCTGTATCACCTAGGGGCCAAATATGTGCAAATTTTGACACTCTCCAATGACACATTTTTAAACTGAAGACAAAGAAATAGGAAAAATCACTTACTGGAACATTAAAATATCTTCAGTGTTTTGCAGTTTTTGTTCTTCTTAATAAAGTTTAATTTATGATTATTTACTTTCTCAAAGAGAATGGGAATGGGACTTAAAAAGATACCAAATCTTGCTTCTGGCAGACCAAAAGAAGCAGGCATAAAAAGAAAGAGAAGACAAAATAACTCAGAAACAGTTGCCTGGACTCATGTTTCCAATTCTCCCATTCTCTTCTGGGCCCACTAAATCAGACTTTCTTCCCTCCCACCCCACCATGACTTTTCTTATCAAAAGCTCCAGTTACTTACATATGTATTAGCTAGTGATCATCTTAATGGTCATTTTTCACTGGACATGCCCATAGTATTTGAGAAAATTCAGCAATTTTTTTCTTAAAATGTTTCCTTTTTTTTTTTTTTTTTTTAATTTCAAGGTGCCATGCCCATCTGTTTTGCCTCCTATATCACTGGCTACTCCTTTTTAAATCTCCTTTCCTAAATTCTTTCTCATGTCCCCATACTCATTTTGGAATGCTCACGGCTCTTTCCTTTCTCTTTTCAGTCAATCCTCACTCCCTTAGCGATATCATCAAGCCTTATGGCTAGAAATAGGATCACTCTCAGATTTAAATCTCTAGCCTAAATAGCTTCCCAGAATGAAGACTGCTATATGCCCATTCAATATTTCCAATTGGAAATTTCACAAAATCCTCAAATTTCACACGTCTAAAATTGAGCTCCTGATGCCAGTTTCAAGTCCACTACATCTGCTTCTCCCACTGTCATATTTGTTGTTTGTTTGTCCCTGCAATTTAGAATCATTTAATTTTCTTCTATTCTTTATTTAATCTCTCAGTAAACTCTGGCAGTTCTATCTTCAAGTACATGTCTTCAAATACAAGATTTTGAACACTTCTTTGTACCTCTTTCACTGTCACAGCTCATAGCACCATGGTGTACTTAGATAATTGCAGCAATGTTTCAACTACTATCACTAGTTCCATTCTTGAAGCACGTTGGTCTGTTCTCAAAACAGCAGTAATACTATTAAAATGAGACTCTTTACAAGCTACACCCACTTAATTCTTTACCCAGAGAACTGTTCAGACATTTACATTGTTTTCTTCCCCCCTGAGAGCTCATGCTTATTTGAGAAGTGGCAGAAGGATGAAAAGTTGAGATACATTTTAGATCAATTCAAGTGGCCAAGAAGATCCAAAATTTAATTTCAGGGCCTCTTAACATAGGAAAATGATTGTAAAGTCTTTAGATTTTAGGCCTTAGGGATAAATCTCAGCTCTGAATGATCTCATTCTAGGTTAAAATAAATGAAATTGGATTAATAATGTTCCCAAGCTACCTGGTAGAAGCAAAATTAAATTAACCTTGCCCTCAATGAGCAGGGGAGAGACAATCTATACTAGATATCAAAATTAACTAAAAAACCACAATAATTGAAATAGTGTGGCATTAGCACAAGAATAGACAAGTAGAACAATGGAAAAGAATAGAGAATTCAGAACAAATATTTGATTTAGGACAAAGGTGGCACTGCATTCCAATGGAGAAATGAAGTCTTTTCAATAAGTGGTTCTGGGTTACTGAATATTGATAAGGAGAAATACAACTTTGACTCATACCTTACACAATACATAATAATTAATTCCAGATGGACTGCAGATACAAAAATGAAAGGCAAACATTGAACTTTTCAGAAAGTGATATAGTAGGGCAATACCTTACATAGTATAAACACAAATAAGTGTTTTAAGAAGGATGTAGATAACATTAAAATTTTTAAAAATGTGATATATTAAAATTGTGAATTTTTTTCACAAAAAAACCAGCCTTTTCCTCAAGAGTCTGCAAATGCAAACCAAACCAGGCAAAATAGGAAAACTACTTCCTAACAAAAATCTAAGAAGTAACTCATTTTAGAATATGTAAAATACTTCTTAAAATCCATGCCATAAAGAAAATACAACAGAGAAACAGAGAAATAAACAGGAACCTCACCATAAGATTGTCAACATTGTTACCATATATATGAAATACACTTAAAAATAGTCCAAGGAAACAAAACATAAATACACAAGTAGATAGCACTACACACCCTCCAAAGAGGCAAAATTAAAAATGAAAAGGAAAAAAAGTAAAAGAAAAAAGACAATACAAAAGGTTGGCATACCGTGAAAAAAAATGGCACTCTCACACATTGTTAATGAGAGTGTAATTGTTACAACTTATTTTGAAGCATGTTTGGCATTATCTATGAAAGTTGAACATAAAAAGCTATTTTATGCCTAGGAATATGTGTATCAAAAAGGTATTTACCAAGAGACAGTGTAAGTGCAACAGCACTGTTCATAATAGGTCTAACTGGACACAACCAATAGCCTATCCACAGTGAAGCAGATTTCTTAAAAAGCAATTCATGAAATGGAGTAATAAAATACAGTGAAGATAAAAAAAGTTGTAAGTACAAACAACTATATGAAAGACTTTCATGAACATAATTTTAAACAAAAGCCATAAACAAAGAATTCATATTTATAATTCAGTTTATAAGATGTTCAGAAACAGACAAACTTGATTTATAGTGTTAAATTTGAGGTAAACTTTAAGGAAGAAAGAAAGAAAGCATGCGAATGCTGTTATTTCTTGACTTGGGTGATATTTACATGAGTATATTCACTTTGTAATTACTCAAACTATAAATATTTTAAAATATATACATATAAACATTTTAAAATATATAATTCAAAAATATTTTTAAAATATAAAATATTTATCTTATGCTACATTAATTCATCATAGGCTATCCAAAAATACTTGTAAGGAAAAAAAAGGTTGACAAATACAGTAATAAATATTCCAGAACTGCATAATCAAGGCCTATTTTAAATTCGAAGTTAAGCATAAAAGTTTCTTGGTCGTATACTCATTTAAACAAAATTTATCAATTGAATGAATAGCATGTTTACAATATATCAGCCAGTTTAAACAGAACATAGAAAAATGAAGAAAGAATATATAAATTAAGAAAAAATCAAGACAAATAGTCTGATGATTATTTGCACTCACATAGCTTAGTTTTAAAAGATGTAGTTATTTATTTTAGAGAGAGAAAGAAAGAGGGAGAGAACGGGGGAGGAGCAGAGGGAGGACAAGCGGACTCTGCACTTAGCATGGAGACCGAGGTCATCAGGTCATGATCCCACGACCCTGAGATCATGACCTGAGCAGAAATCAAGAGTTGGATGCTTAACCAACCGAGCTACCCAGGTGCCCCTCATATAGTTTAGTTTTACTAACTGTGAAAAAGTCTGAACTTTTACAATAGTTGAAAAGAGATTAATCTGATGTAGTAAGAGGAGAACATGGCCAGTGGTCCATATTCCAAGAAGTCTTTATGGACACATGAGTGTTTTTATTCAGTATTTATGAATGCGATATAAATCAATGAAAGGAAGACTAATAAACTATTTGTGGAAAAATAAAAATATACTAGTATCCTGAATTTACTGATATTTAATTGTTATGAATAATTGATTAAGTTAGAAAAGCCCAAATTAGAAACTTTATAAACTGTAGTACATCCAAATATTAAGGAAGCCTGTAGCTGGTGAGGGCTTTTTTAAAAATATGCCTTGTTGGAAGATTTTAATTTAGAAACATATAAATATAATACATAAATACAAAACAAAATGAAATTTTTAAAAAATAAATTTCTAAAATATCAAAAGTGAAATAAAACAAATAGAACTATCTTTTGAGATTGGAATGCTCATACAAGAGGAATTATTTCAAGCAAACCTAGATGTAGTGATTTCTGCAAGTCTAGTGGGATATGTCCTAAGGAGAAAAAGAAAGTCTAGATGTGATCTGTATTTGCTGTTCACATTGCTACTGATAGTATTTGCATTTTTATTCTGAATCCACTGTGTATGCATTGTGTGATGAAGACAATGAGTTTTAATGTTTGTCATTGAGAACATTGTACACACACACACACACACACACACACACACACATATGCATACGCACACACACTTCCTTGTTCTGACAATAAAAAGGCTTAGAAAAAAATGACCAAAACAGTAGAAACGTACACTCTGTTGCCCACATTACTGTTTCCAAAAACCACTTCCTGGTAAAGGAACCAGGCCTCTTTGATGTAATTTCAGCTTCCATATCTCAGGCGGGAATTAAGATGATCTGAGAATATATTGTATCAGAAAGTAAACAGTCTCAAAAAATACCATGTCAAGTCTGAAGAACTCTTTAAGTCCACTTAAGGGGCCTTCCTACTGGTCAGGTTGTGGAAATTTGAGCACCACCAGGAAAAATAACACTGAGAGCTCTAATAAAAAAGTGAATGCAAATTGAGAATATCTGGTATTATAATAAAAAATGGTTTAAGAATACTAGATCTAAATTCAATATACATGCATGAATCCTGAAATAAACTTTATTGTGTTTTACCACACATACTGATAATAATGTAGCCTGATAGAAATGTAAAATTAGTGTCCAGGGCTTCTTGGAAAGCAGCCATAAAACAAAATGGACTTGAAGCATAATGTGGGGACATAAGGATGATTTCAAGGATTTCTGTAAGCTAGTGCTGAGATGGGTGATACCAGAAAGTGAATAGAATATATACCCAAAAATTCGGCAAAGCAATAATAGCATGGGTGAGAATAGGGAATAGACACTGCCGTATGAAATAAAAGGAATCTACAAAATAATCTTAAGTCTATGATAATAATAAAAAAGATAAATTAACATTAAACTCTAATTAAGCATTGTCAAGTGGAACACTTTATTGGAATTTTCTAAAAAGACTTCATGTTGATTATCACAATTTGTAAGATGAAAAATAGTAAATTTCAAACTGATTTAAAAACTGCAAGTATCCTCATTATTGTTCACCTAGTGACATAAATGTTTCATTCCTAGTAAACTAAATTATCCTTATGATAAAATAACTAATCTAATAATAATTAGGCCAGATATATCTAATGAGCCGACACTTAGGAGAAAACAGACCTATAACTCCTTAATTCTTTTTTTTTTTTTTTAAGATTTATTGATTTATTTTAGAGAGAAAGAAAGAGAGCAAATGAGCGGGGAAGGGCAGAGGGAGAGAGAATCTTAGGAAGGCTCCACACCCAGAGAGCTGACCAGGGTCTTATCTCACAACCCTGAGATCCTGACCTGAGCCAAAATCAAGAGTCAGACGCTTAAATAACTGAGCGACCCGCACACCCCAATAACTCCCCAGTTCTGATTAACAACCTTGTAGAGATGGAACAAACCCAGTTTTTTTAAGATTTTATTTATTTATTTGATAGAGAGAGAGAGAGACACAGCGAGAGAGGGAACACAAGCAGGGGGAGTGGGAGAGGGAGAAGCAGGCTTCCCGTGGAGCAGGGAGCCCGATGCGGGACTCGATCCCAGCACCCTGAGATCATGACCTAAGCCGAAGGCAGACACTTAATGACTGAGCCACCCAGGGCACCCACAAACCCAGTTTTTAATAGCTATAGTTAGAGTTTAACCATGTAAAATGACTTAGCCATGCCCATAAAGTGGTCCTATCACAGGGCACATCTTTCCAGCAAAGATGTTCTCTGGTATGCAGTTAAGACCATGATGTTTATGGGAGCCTGGCTGGCTCAGATGGTTAAGCATCTGCCTTCCGCTCAGGTAATGATCCCAGGGTCCTGGGATTGAGTTCCCGGGCTCGCTTCTCAGCATGCAGTCTGCTTCTCCCTCTACCCCTCCTCCCCTGCTTGTGAGCTCTCTCTCTCTCTCTAATAAATAAAATCTAAAAAAAAAAAAAAAAAAAGACCGTGATGTTTATGAGGTGCCCAATGCAACTACATCATTTTCCATGAACCAAAATCCATCTCCAAATCATATCTACTCCATAGGTAAATAACAGAACCATGAAACTATTTTATCCTGGTACCATTATAGATCAATTAAGGGAAGGGGTGTTCAAATAATTCTGTATTTGTTATCATCCAAAGAAAAGATCGTTTTAAAGAAATTGGTTTAGGAAATGTAATTTTTCTAGCACCTCCACTGCTCCTAACCAAATACAATATAATATCTTCTCTTACCTGAATAATTGCCATGATTCTTTTTTTTAAGATTTTATTTATTTGAGAGAGGGAGAGAGAACACGAGTGGAGGGAGGGGACAAGCAGACTCTGCTCAGCACTGAGCACAGATCTATCTCACGACCCTGAGATCATGACCCAAGCCGAAATCAAGATTGGGATGCTCAACTAACTAAGCCACCTAGGTGCCCCTGCTGTGACCTTTCAAACTGTCACCTTGCTCTCAACAATTTATTCTCAGTTTACATAAATCTGGTCATGTCAATCATCAGAATCTTACAAAAGGCTTCATGTTTTACTCAGAAGAAAAGGCATAGTCCTTAGGATTGCCTATAGGTCTTATATGGTCCAATCCCCCAATATCTGTGTGATTTAATCTCCTACAAACCTCCCTCTTGCTCACTTTACTTTAGCCACATTGTTTCTTTCTTATTCCTCTAACTCACCAGACATTATTTTGTCTCAGTGGTGTTGAATTTGTGATTCTTCTCACCAGAACATTCATTCCCCCAAAGCTTCTAAGATAAAGTATGCTGATTCCTTATCATGAGATGCAAGATTTTCCATGATCAGTCTAAACATCTTTTGTAACATGTCCCTATATCACAGTCTTTGGTACAGTCTGATCAAATTATTTATACTTTTCTGAAATACTATACTATCCATATTTCTCCCTCTGTAAGAAATTCTTTTCACCTCTTCTCCTAATCAGCACCTGTAAATCCTGAGAAGCCAATCTAAAACCTGTGGTTTTGTTGTAACTTATATATTATGTTAGTAAAGTTTTTTGGCACTGTGTTTTAACTTTTGATAAATTTTTTAAGTATCCATGTCAATACTGTGATATATTTGTTGGCAGGGGACTATGTCATACGATTTTTACTATTGGAGCTTATTTCTTTAAATGTTTAATTAAATTAACAAATGAAATAGTATCAGAGCATTTATAGACTTGCTAGAATTTTATAAATTAATTTTGAGCATAAAATCAAAATGATTATATTTCTTATTTGTTAATTTGTTTTGAAATACTGTCAATTTTCTTTTTTTAGAATTTCTAAATGAGATTCTTACTCTTAGAGTTGACTTTTCTTTTAGAATTTCTGGATATGTCATCATACCCATATCACTGAAAATTATTTTTTGAAATACACTTTCCTTTAGACTAGGTAAGTTGTTCAACTTTCCTATTGTGAATTTAAAATGAGCCAGGTAACTTTTTATACAACTTTCCTCTTACTTCCAATTCATCATCTAGTTCTTCCTCGTTGATAAGGAGAAGTTGTGAGAATAAGTTTCCCTTCTTGATTCTTCATCCTAGGGAAAGCAGAAACTGTCAGTCAAGTCAAAATTTTATGAGATGCTCAGTTTTTAGCAGAATAAAAGCTCCAAAGGAAATGTAAATCCCCTTTCTCTTATATATGTCGCTTCTGTTTCAATTTTGCCATCTACATTAATAATACTCAAATCTTTCCCGGTATGGTGAAACATGAACACACACACACACACACACACACACACACACACACACACACACACACACACACACACACACACACACACACGTGCGCGCGCGCAATATACCTTGTCTTTTCCTTTCCTTCCAATTAACTTTTTTGGGTATTAATTCCACTCCCATATTGCTATGGGTTTTTTTGGGGGGAGGGTGGTCTTCTGAAAACATTTCCCCAGTCCATATTTTATCCTTAAAACCAAGGAAATGTATCACCTTAATTTTGGGAGGGATATGAAGTCTGTTTTGTTTGGATACTTCTTTGTTTCTTAAATATTCTATACAACACTTCCAACAAATGTTTATCAAAACTCAGCTTGAGTTTTGATAATTCTCTAAAGTGAGAATTTTATCTTAAATCAAAATGAAATTTAAATTTTACAATAGCTCAAGGACAAAATGAAATTTTTGTTCTTTTTACTGATTGGCCTGAAGTTTACTTTCTGGCAAATTACAGCACATAGACTTCAACTTCCAAATGAAAATTTCTTCAAGTATTTGAGGGATGCTCTACTGATTCACTGAATTTGTCTTTTCATTGTTAGCTATTTTTAATGTTAAATAAATTTCAACATTTTAACAAAGAAAGCATATAGAATTACCTTATAAACTCAGATATTTTTAGTCCCATAAAAATCTTTGATATGTTCAAATGGTTGAATTTCTTTGTAGCCAATACTGGCTAGAATCAGACCTAGTTTATCTCATCTTTCAGATGTCTTTTGAAATCAGGAAGTTTTACTTATTTATTTTTATATTTCTGCATCATTCTTGAATATCTTTATTTACCTGTTATACCCAGTGTTCTTAAATTTTCTTGATTAAAAGTATTCTTTTTCTGGAAATTTTTCTATCTCATGGTCATTTAGTTTGTTTTATTTTATTGAATTCTACCGTAAAATTACAAAACTAAAGTAACAATCACCATAACAAAAGAAACAGTGCAAAATATATAAAGAAAAAATAATCATTATCACCTATCTCTTCCCTGACTCACTATTCATTGCCTGAAGAAAGCAATGTTAAAAAGATTGTGGGTACCTTCCACTGTTTCTTCCATGTGGATAGAAATGTTATGCATATCATATATGTATAGGCTGTTTTGTTGTTTCTGCTCTTATACTTAATTTTCACACCATATATGTTAACCTACATTTTTCTTTTAACGAATCTGTTCTTCCTTCTATGTCAATAGTTAACGTCAATTATACTAATTCCCATAGATCTATAATGTTCTATGTTATTTTTACCATATTATTTACTTAAATATTGTTTTAGATGTTGTGTGTTTTCAAATACTTTGTCACTTTTGGGCTAAATGATGGTAATTTAGTATTGCTTTAATTTGCTTTTCAGATAAAAACTCTTAGACAGTTTTTTAAAATTTTCTGCCCTACTCTTCCTTCTTGTCGTGAGATATACTCTTTCCTTTTTCATGAACTCATGATTTGCCTATCAAAATAATTGATTCACAAAAGCCAATCTCATTCAATTTAACCAAGTGGGACAGGTGGTGGTGTTAGGAGTACTTAGATTTGAATCTTTGACATTAGCTGTAAGAACCTATACAACTAATTTTCAGGTTTATTTCACCTGAAAGAAAATACCACTAAAAACAGTATACATTGCAATATGGTGAGGCTAAATACTGTAAAACCCTAAGCAAATCCCTGTCAGGTAGCAAGGGGAGTAAAAGTTCTCTTCTACATAAACAGAAATATCTCTTTCTAATTCATGACTTAAAAAAAAGTAGAGATGCGAAGACCATCGCTGTCTATATTAGCTTCAGTGTGATATAGGAGATTCCAAAACCACAAAAATATATAACATGTTGGGGAGCCTGGCTGGCTCAGTTGGTAGAGCATGCAACTCTAAGAGGTAGTCATGATTGGGTTTAGTAAAAAGCATACAACTTGATCTTAGAATAACTTGGCTTAAGTCCAGTTAGGTAAAATGTCCAGAGAATTCACCTCATTTATAAAGTAGAGTAATTTTACCTTCCTCATAGCTCACCTGAAAGAACTAAACCAGACCAAGTATATGGATATGCCTGTAACTATGTCTTAGGTATAATAAACTTATAATATATAGTAGTTGGGTTAGTAGAGTTTCTGTCAAGCATATATCATGCATCCACTGTATGTCAGGCATTATTCATTGCTATGTAAACTCAAATAGATAATTTAAATGCAATTCCTTTTCTTATGGAATTCAGAGAAGGGAAAAATTATAGCTGGGTGATTGTTAAACATTTCAGTGGATGACTCATGATAGAGTAGTGAACACAAACACGGATGTGAGAAAACTGGGCATATAGAAGCAAGAACAACACATCAGATATGACAGTATTAAAGAGAATATTCAGATACACAAATCCATAGTTACAGAAAGTAGATTAGTGGTTGCTTAGGGCTGGGGTGGTGGGAAGATGGGGAATCATTGCTAAAAGATATGAGATTTCTTCTTGGGGTGATGAAAATATTTTGAAATAGGATAGTGGCACTAGGTTAACAACCTGTGAATATAGGAAAACAAATATCTGAATTGTGCACTTTAAAAAGGTCAGTTTTATGGTATGTGAAGTATATCTCAAGTTAGAAGAAAAAGTATGAGAAAAAAAGAATATTATGAAAGTAACTGAATATAGGATTGGTAAATAGGTTGAGGTTATGTGATTCAAAATTTTGATTCCATTTTTGTACTCCATCAGTGATCTTCAAATACCAGTTACTATGTATCTTTTCTAAGTAGTAACATAATTCTTCATAATATACACTCTCCAGCATTTGGCAAATCTCATAATAACATTCTGATTTAGTTCAGCAATTGCCTCTTGAGCTAAATCTAACTTTAATGTTTAATAAAATAGTATTTTATTCCATCCAGATGCCCACTGATCTGTTTACTCAAATTCCTTCTTTAATTTCCTAAGTGAATACTAGATTCATGTTTTAATATTTCCCAGCTTTTCTTTTTTAGGAAGGAATATTTTCTTTCCTATGTAGTATATACAAGTTATTTGCATTATTTATGAGGAACAAAAGTGTTAGAAACACCTTAAAAAGACTCAGAATTTTCCCAATGGTTTTATGATTCTCTTTCAGTTACCCAATAGCTATAAATATAGTAGTTATAGAAAGAATTGTCTAAAATATAAAAATAACCAAAGTAGCTTACTTATTATTAATGTGAATGAGAAACCCACTAAAAATGTCCCTAAACAAAAGTCCCAGAAAAGTGAATATTCATTTTATTATCCTTTCTGAGATTTAAAAATAAATTAAAAACAAATACAGTAAATTAGAATAAAACCCATTTGCATATGTGAAACCTCTGATAAAAAATTAAAAATTGAGCCAGGTATAAGGACAATTTAAGCTTAAAAAGTAATTTTCTTGAGTTACCTAGCTATCTCAGGCAAATGAGCCTTTTAGTTCAATTTATATAAAGTGACATTAATTCTTCATGGTATTTTGTGCAAAGCCAGGAAAAACCTCTATTTCCCTTCTTGCTGAAATAAAAAAAAAATATACAGAAGAGAAAGGTAAATCTATACTATATTTCATGAGATCTATATGAATGCATCTTTAAACAGTTTGGTTGAATCTTCCCTATCAAAGCAAAACAAAAGTTATTTCAAGACTATCTATACATTGTTTAAATATATTTCATAATGTAAGTCTGAAACTTACAATTCCTTGATTGTGTTTTTTTATACCTAATATCAAATGTTATCTTGCTTTGAAACTCCAGGGAATAGTCTAATTGAACAAAACAGGAAGATTCCTACTCATTTCTTAGCAAGAAAAGTGATTTTCAGAGACTGACAATCAGGAGTGGGTGTTGATAAAAGGAATGTCTTCCTCTTAGCCCCCTCCCTTAAAAAAATTTGACATTTTAAGAGACCAGTGCTTTTGAAGACTATGTGGCCAGAATTATCAACATGTATAATACATAACAGTGCTCTTTACTTCTTATTTTTTTTTTTAAAGATTTCATTTATTTGTTTGAGAGAGAGTGACAGAGATAGCGAGAGAGCACAAGCAGGGAGAAGCAGACTCCCCGCCGAGCAGGGAGCCCGATGTGGGACTCGATCCCAGGACTCCAGGATCACGACCTGAGCCGAAGGCAGTCGCTCAACCAACTGAGCCACCCAGGCGCCCCTTACTTCTTATATTTTTAAAGGATTTAGCTTTCTTACAGTTGCTTACTGCATGGAACACTGGCTGTTATATGCAAACAATGAATCATGGAACGCTACATCAAAACTTAATGATGTAATGTATGGTGAGTAACATAATAATAATAATAATAAATGCACTTCAAAAATAGATGTGTCCAAAACTCCTGTCCTTCTCAATTAATTCAATTTAGTTTTAATTTATTTTTTTAAGATTTTATTTATTTATTTGAGAGAGAGAGAATGAGAGACAGAGAACATGAGAGGGAAGAGGGTCAGAGAGAGAAGCAGACTTCCCACTGAGCAGGGAGCCCGACGTGGGACTCGATCCTGGGACTCCAGGATCACGACCTGAGCCGAAGGCAGTCGCTCAACCAACTGAGCCACCCAGGCGCCCCATTTAGTTTTAATTTAAAATACATCTTAAAAATAAGACTATTTTTTAAAGATTTTTTTATTTATTCATTTGAGAGAGAGAGAGCACACGCCAGCAATAGCATCAGCAAGAGGGGAGGGTCAAGGGAAGTGGGAGAAGCAGACTCTCTGCTGAGCAGGGAGCCTGACACGGGGCTGGATCCCAGGACCCCAGAATCATGACCTGAGCCAAAGGCAGACGCTTAACCGACTGAGCCACCCAGGCGCCCCATAAATAAGAATTTTCATCTTGAAGGAGCTAAGTATTTATTTTTGCATGACATTATTCATCATGGCAACCTATTTATCTGTCCATAACTGGACCCAGTGCTCTTCCTCCTTTTCCAGGTACTAGTGAACACTGTAGAGAAGGAAAACTTTTCCCTTTTTCTCTTTTAGGTTATTTGACTGGCCTAATAATTAAATTAACATAAGACAGATTAACATAAGATGAATAATGGAAAAAATATTTTGCAAAATAAAAACGAAGGAATGGTAACATTAATGTTTCAGGATAAACAATTTCCAGAAGAGTTTTGCTTTAAAATCCAAAGTTAAGGGGCACCTGGATGCCTTTAGTTTACAGTTTATGCTTATTTGTTTGTTTGGGTTTTTTTCTTAGAAAATATATAAATTCTTAAGAGAGGTTTTCCCTCTATACTCTTACAAATAATGTATTCTCAAATGGCTAGAATTGTGAGTGAGAGAAAGAAGAGAGAGAGAGAAGAGACAGAGGTACCACCTTCCCAGTTTGCTCTCTCAGTGAAGGTATAAATACAAAGGATGACGAAGATCACACATGGAGGGGAGTGGATTTTGCCACCCCATAATATGTCTCTGGCGTAAGGATTTGAGTTGAAGGCAATCAAAACCCAGCAGATTCAGGAAATTTCTTTACCTCCCCCTTAACTGCCTAAATTTACAACTAAAGGGGGCTTTACCAGGAAGAGAGCTATTACAGAGATACCTTTTTACCTGAGGAGCTTGTCTGCATAACAGGACAACTTTCCTTTCCCACACCACTTGCCTGCACAAGAGTGGTCTTTCTTCCCATTGTTTCCCCAGACCCCTGCCCCTCCCTTGGCTCTGGAGGTTGTAAGCTTCAACTACCTGGCTGTCCTTTGGGTATCCTATTCTTGTGGGGCTCCTATACATATGAAATTTGTCTCCTGTTAATCTGTCTTATATCAATTTAATTATTAGACCAGCCAAAGAACCTAGAAGGGAAGAAAAGTTTCTTCTGGCCCTTCGCATGCGCACACATGCACACAGACACACTGACACACACACCCTCTATATTTCTAATTAATTTTCGGCTGGAGTTACAAGTTTTTTTCCACAGTTTCCACTTTAGTTATTACTCAGTTCTCTGGCATCCTTCCAATGATTTCCTTTTCTTAGAAACCTGGTTTTCACCGCCTCATTGTTTACGGTGCATTCAAACTTTCCAGCTCTTTTCTACTCTTTCTGCTTTTCTGGCTTTCATTTATAAGTAAATGGGAGGCCTTAAAAGCCTTCCTGCTGTGCAGTGCTAACTTTGGAAAGTGACTTTCTAATGACGGGAGAGACTGTCCTTTAGGAAATTCCAATTCCCTGCCCCCAACCCCCCATGAATCACCTTCTTTAGCATTCTTTCATATTTTAGAGATGCCTTTGTCTGGGAGCTCATTTAGAGCAGTGTAGCCAACTGGAAAGGGGTTGAGCTGAAAGTCAGGAAATGAGGCTTATGTACTGCCTTCCTGCTCAGCATCTTCCCTCATTCTACGGTCTGTTCTTTCCTGTGTGTGTTAGAGAACTAAAATCTCCTTTGCTTTCCACCCCTTTCTTCCACCCACTCTTACCCTCTCTGTATTTCTTCCTTTGTTGCCTTTCAAAAAAGGTTTAAAGGATAAATTACGTGTAGGGGCTAAAGGCAGACCACCCCAAAATGGGCCAGTTTGACATGAAGATTATTCTGAGCTGAAGGCTGTCAAGACCTGATGGAGTCAGGAGAAACTTTACCTCTCACTTAACTACATCCAAAAATCTAAATTGGGGGTCTTTCCCAGAATAATGGTTATTAGCAGAGATAAATTTTATCTAAGTGACCTGTGTGGCGGGACAAACATCTAATTACCAAACATCTGTTCCTCTTATACCCTGTGAAATACATTCCTTTCCTCTGAAGTCCGAAACCCCTATTGCCTTCTTAGTTCAGGTTGATGTGTAGACTTCATTTTGCCTGACTGCCTTCAGAATGTCCATGTCTGTGTGAATTCCCTGTACATACGCTACTAAATTTGATTTTCTCCTGCTAATTTGTCTTGCGTTCATTTTATTCTTAGTCCAGCTAGGACCCTTGAAAGGACAGGAACTACTGTTCCCTGACACAGACTGTACAAAGAACTTTGTATAAGCAGAGATTTTCTTAGCTAAAGTGTGATATACCAGTGTATTGCAAAGAGTAGGTCTTTCTGTTCAATATAGAAATTTAATGAGTGTGAAGGAATATGATGGGAGAAATAATATCTTAACTCAGGGTCTGCTATGCTCTGGCTATTGTGCCAGATGCCCTCCATACATTATTTCATGTATTCTTCACCAGTGAATTGTTATATGAGAATACAATCTCAAATATATAGATCGAGAAATAGGCCTAGAGATTTTAATGATTTTTGTTCATGAGATTTGTCAGTTCAGGAAAGATTTAACACTAGTGTTGGTTACAATCTGGAAGGAGGGAAAAATGGGGAATAACTGCCTAATAGGTAGGAGGCTTCCTCTTGGAGTGATGAAAATGTTTGGGAATTAGATACGGTGGTAGTTGTATAACACTGTGAAAGTACAAAATGCCTCTGAATTGTTCACTGGAAAATGACTAATTTTATGTTATCTGAATAATAAAATGCTTAATAAAAAAGTGTTTATAGGAGTTATATTAAGATTATTTTGCCCAGCAGACACTAAAATACCCAAATAATGCTCCTAAAGTCACCCATATCTGTGAAATTCTTGGAGTGGGAATATCAGTGAGAAAAACAAGGTGGGGAATATATTTGTATTTGAGGTCTTGGCCTCAAACCCCCGTATGGAACTCCAGTGGCCAGGTGGATAGTGTAGAATAGTTACATCACTCTGCAGGTAGGCTGTGAATGCTCAGCCCCTGGCAAACTGAAAAGACTATTTAGTGGGGAGGGTATGTGCTATGGTGAACGCTGTGAATTGTGTAAGACTGATGAATCACAGACCTGTACCCCTGAAACAAATAATACATTATGTGTTAATAACAACAAAAAAAAGACTATTTTTCCCCAAGCCCTAAATCAAGTCTTGAATGTTGATCCAAAACATACTTGTGAGTTTCAAAGAAAGAAGAAGGCAGGAAGAAAGTGAATTACTTTTCCTCTGCTTTGTTTGTCCCTTTGTTTTTATGTTTATTTGTAAGAGCCAGGGTATTTCAGATAAATAGACAGGATTTGAAGCAGGACTCTGCATTTACAAATGATAAAAACCTTGAACAAATCCTTTAACACCACTGATATAATATGAGGACACTGGTAATGCTTTCTTTTTTTTTTAATTTTTTTTAAAGATTTTATTTATTTATTTGAGAGAGAGAATGAGATAGAGAGAGAGCATGAGAGGGGAGAGGGTCAGAGGGAGAAGCAGACTCCCTGCCGAGCAGGGAGCCCGATGTGGGACTTGATCCCGGGACTCCAGGATCATGACCTGAGCTGAAGGCAGTTGCTTAACCAACTGAGCCACCCAGGCGCCCCACTGGTAATGCTTTCTTGATAAGGATTTTTAAAGAGTTAAATGGCATAATGCACGTTAGTGCACGCTAATAACCTTAATAGAGTCATTATCAGCAACTGGGAGGGACAGAAGGAATAATGGAAACCTCCAAGAAGATCCATTACTCCTCCTCTTAAGGTTGTCCCTCTTCCACCCCCAGCTTGCACTCTCTGTCTCTCTGTGTCAAATAAATAAGTAAGTAAATAAGTAAATAAATAAATAAAATCTTAAAAAAATGAATATAGAAAGTGAAATGGAGACTTCAATTTTCCACCTTTGGAATTTAAGGTAGCACACTGCATTTCTTTTTCTTTCTTAAACTATTTCCTCAATGAGTTTTCCTATGCAGATTATTACCATCCTAACGGGGAAGACAGGAGTTTATTTTGTTACTTGTATTTATTTACAGAAGCAATCATCTTTTTATTCTTTTCTATTTGGCTTATATTTCCTTTGCTTTCAAACTCCTTCAGTTGAGCCACCATCAAACAACCCACATTAACAGTTCTGTGTGTTTGCTTCCACAGTTTTCTCTATGCTAATATAATCCTACATTACACGACACAAATACATGTAAATGCTTACATAAGTAAATTTTTGTCATTATTCTTTATATACTTGGCAACGTTCTATTTTTTCCATTTAACTATAGCTTGTGGAAATCTATGCACATTAACTTAATTCATTTTATTCTTGCACTATTTTTTAAAATTGAAATATATCCTACTTTTTAAACATTCTTCTATTTATGGGTGTTCCTCTTATTTCCAGTTTTGATGCTACACAAAATAACTCTATAACAAATGTCCTTATACATCTCAGTAAACCTGGCTGTATTTGTTTTTTCTATCATATATCAGTGACTGAAATTGCTGGATTAAAGTGTATGTGTTTTATAAGCTGTAAGTGTACTTTCACATGGAAAACAAACATGAAAAAAGTATGAAAAAACTATATTTATCTGTATTTTTATTTAACCTATATATACAGCTTTTTTGTAAACTCTAATAATTGTGTGTTTGGATACTATATTTTAGGCAGCTATACAGTATAAACATCTATAACATACCAGTCATTTCAGTGAATTACACTTTATAGTTTCTGATACTCATACATGGTTACAAATCACAATAAAAGCTCTAAGTATCCTAATCTGAATTATCTAAAGATGTGGCAACAGAGAAACTAAAAATCTTCAGATGAGGAGTGAAATAATTTAGGGTTTAGAGAAGGAACGGCTAGACTACAATACTTTTTATTTTTTTATTACTTACTTTTATTCCATATGTATTCTCTCTATTCCTTTGGGGGTATTTATAAAATGTGTCCTTTGCATTTGTACAGATATCGTATGTTAAATATTATATTATGGAGTTTTTTGAAAGAATATATGAGGGATTTTTTAATTTTATTTTATTATGTTATGTTAGTCACCATACATTACATCATTAGTTTTTGATGTAGTGTTCCATGATTCATTGTTTGCGTATAACACCCAGTGCTCCATTCAATACATGCCCAATATGAGGGATGTTTTTTAAGCAAGAAGCCTATAAGCCCTGAAAAAAGTTTAGAGAGTCTGAGTTACTTAACTAATTAGAAATGATTTCTTCAACGTATAGCAATGCTGACAGAGAAGATAGCATTGAAAAGTGAAGGAAACACTGACATGAAGAAGAAAGACAGGAAGTTTGGATGGTGGGAAGAATGATCGGTGTCCTGGGGAGTTCTATGCTCACTGCATCGTATTTATAACAAGTGGTGATTGTGGTATGTATTCAACAGCGTTCAAATGACAAATTGCATAAAACCAATGAAAATCAAAGAAGCTTCATCTGTTGAGATACCCAAGGTACTGTCAAAATAAAATTTAGGAACATATTAACAGTGTACTGTTAAGGTAATTTAAAAAAGTTGTATTTGCTGGGGGTTACTTCTATTCTCATTGGAATTGGTAGTAAATATCTATTGATTCTTCCCTTGGAACAATAATCCTCCTCTAATGTAAATATCCTGAATACCTCCAAGGACTATAGATTGGTTAATGTCAGTTTTGGTTGGGGGGATACATTTTGTAATTTCTTTCACAATTTTCCTTCATAGATGGGAAGTTTTGGATTTGCTGAGCTCTTTGCTTTCTGTTGATAGAACGTAAGTGAGTGTATTAGTTAAGTAATGTAACATAGCCATTGTTTATCTTTGAAAATGATATTAAGCAAATAGAATTTAAAACAAAAACTTTATTAGTCAAACCATCAGATAAATTCTCAGCCACAAATCCAACTACTACAAAACATATATTTAAATAATTCATTTGTTTGATTGTACTTCCCTCTTTAATAAGTGTAGATTACATGGGGCTCCTGGGAGGCTCAGTCAGCTAAGTGTCTGCCTTTGGCTAGGGTCATGGTCCCAGGGTCCTGAGATGGAGCCCTGCAGCCGGCCTGCTTCTTCCTCTCCCTTTGCTGCTCCCCCTGCTTGTGCTGTCTTGCTCTCTCCGTCAAATAAATAAATAAAATCTTTAAGAAAAATGTAGATTATAAATGTGCTCTAAGAGTTTCTTGCCCAAATGGCAAAAATTGAGGTTATTCAGTATACAGGTATATGTGACATGTTCAGTGTAAGCTATATAGTTGGTCTGGTTTGAAAAAATGAATATAATTAGAATGCCAGTTGAACATATGTTAGCAAACCAATGGAGAAGTTTATGAAAGTGTATCAGAGATTATTTTAAAGTCAGCTTTAAATACAATCCAGTAATATAAAATGGTTGACTGTAGGTTGTTTGTCCTGTCCCAGACAGATACAGACTTATTTGCAACACATAATACGCTCTTGCATTCATAAAAAGAAAGAAAGAAAGAAAGAAAGAGAGAAAGAAAGAAAGAAAGAAAGAAAGAAAGAAAGAAAGAAAGAAAGAAAGAAAGAAAGAAAGAAAGAAAGAAAGAAAGAAAGAAAGAAAGAAAGAAGAAAGAATGGGAGCTCTTTAGAAGTAAGGAATTACGATCTATAGGTAAAATGATGTGTTAAAGTAGATATGTTCATATCTGACAACTTTTATCTGACATGGAGTTTCCTGACTTATTTGCCCTCTGAGATTCCAGGGATTCCCCCTCCTCCCACCTGAAGAGATTAATGTTCTAGCTCAACTTTCTCAGAAACTTGCATCTCTTCTATAATTCCCCCATACCCCCAAGTTTCCTCAAACATCTCCAATAAACAGATATACTTCTTGGAGCTAAGAAAAAAATCCGTTTATCCCACAAAAGACAGATTTTCTTTTTTGCCTGCTTGCCCCAAAAGAAGAATCCACAATGGGAAAGCATCCTTCTTCTGGAAAGGAAACTCATTTCCATGTTCAGCAAACACCATGGCCCTACCATGCATTTCCATATATATGTGTGTGTGTATATCTATATCATCTATATCTATATAGATATATATGTGTGTGATATTGGTCTTGTTAGTTTACCATTTTCCCAGTAAGTATTTATGACTCATGATATGTGACATTATGGGATTTACCCATAATTCTTGCATATCCAGAGGTAGACCAAAAGGTAGTTATTTGGTACAAAATCAGAAGAAAATAAAAAGTTAACAGCTAAAGTCATTTTTTAATTAAACATTATATTTAATCTGAAATGTTCAAATGCATATTCATTTATTGAACTTTTTATGTTTTACATATTGCCACAGGTCTAACACAACTTGCAAGATTTTCACTTTTTTTTTTTTTAAGGAATAAAAAGACCTTAGAGATACTTGTGAAGTGATGTGACTGCTGATTTTTATTTTTTTTTATTGCTTACGATAGTCTTATCAGGCATCAAGTAATAGTATTTTTAGTAACTAAATTCCATTTTTTTCTTATATTTAACTTGGCTTTAATTAAGAGAGCAACTTCTTTTCTTTCATATTCTCATTTTACCAGTTTCTATAATGTTTAATAAAGTGTAAATTAATCATGACAAGTCTAGTAGCACTTGCAATTTTGTGAGCAAGCAACTGACTTTTAGTGAGCAGCTGTGAGCCAAAGGAAAGTGCATGAGAATATAAGTGAGAAGCGCCAATGTGTTATGGGTAGTCAGTATGTTTTACAAAGGAGAATAAAGTTTCAGGTATTTTAGTAAGTAGGTAAAACAGAGACAGTTAAGAGAGTTCTTGTATTTTGAATTAAAATAAGTATTAATAATTTCGTTTCAATCTATATAATATTCATCTAAGTTTGTAAATGTTGAAATACAGATCAACAGATAACAGACATAACTGTACAACAGCTTTCTCAACAGTAATCAATAATCTATTGTTTTAAAAACCCCATGGTATCTTTCAAATCTTATTCTTTACAAAATATGAATTCTGTGCAACCTTTCATAAGCTTAATTTTATCCTTCCTCTGGAAATATTTATCATTTATTATATTCCCTGATATTGCGTTCGTGCATCTTTCTGAGGCTCTTCTTATTTCTTTTGCCTCTACTTATAGGTATCTGACTGTAATTCATATTTATCATCCTCCCAGCTTCTCTTAGTGCAGCATTCCTGGAAGTCTTTTCTCTTTTAATATATTGTTTTTTAATATTTATACTAATTATAAATAATCACCAATGTGATCATTGGGCTTCAGCCACGTTCTCAAATCTACTAGTGAATTTCCAAATCTTCATTAGATCTGTAAACTCAAAGCTTTGTTGTACATCAAATAACGAATATCATATCTCTCCTGTCTTCCAAGTGTCCATCATGGTGTGTTTCCTTCTAAATAAAACTGAGTGTGCAATATCATCTTCAGTATAACTTCAATGTACCTTTCAAGCTTCAACTATTACTGTGCCACTCAAGTTAACCCTTTTACCTAAACTGAAGAACTTGTTAATTCCCGGAAATCTTTATTTTCATGTTTCTGCACTATTCGCCTCTCTCCTTGAGAAGTCTTAACATTGTCAATGCTTCAAGGTTTGGAGAAAATTTCATACCAGCAATGAAATGTTTCTGATGCCCAAAGTATAGTTATCTCTCTATTTCTCAGATTCCTTCAATTCTAAATTTTATCTAACTTTGGTCATTTCATGATGTTTTCATATTCAGGCTACACTTGGAGATTAGTTAGTCACTCCTTTGGAGTTTAGATTTTATTTGGATTTTGCATTTGTACACATTTGTATTTTGAGGACATAATATATATTAGGTCTGTAATAAGAATTTTATTGATATTTGTTTTCCTGTATAACTCTCTCACTTACTAGAATAAAAGAAAAGCTGCCGTTCATCTTAGATCCTCCATAGCACCTCATAAAATGTCTTCCTAAACTAGAAGTTTAACTACTATCTTTTAGAATAAATGATTGAAAGTGATGTATATCAAATTTATAAGATCAAAAAATTTGATTACAAGTTTGTTGTTTAATTACTCTTTAGTGTATAAAGTATGCATTTATTAGACTAGCAACCTAGACATTCATATTCTTAAAAATCCTATGTATTAAAAAAATCCTATGTATTAACTATTAATAGATTATTTTTTATTCTAGAAATAGTTTATCCAGAAAGATATTGCTCATTTGCTCCATGTAAGTCATCATGTTATGTAAATTTGTATTAGATAGATTTTTTTCTCAGACAGTCCTTTTTATATTTTCCAACTATTATAATGAGAAACTAAAGAGTATTAGCCATATAAGTAACTCGTAATACCATTGTCCTTATTGTTTAAAAATATCTATGTAATTGTGTGGAAAGTACTGATAATGAGATCCTTTTCCAATTGGGTGATACAGAATTTATACTCTCAGCTATGTTCACAACAGGAATACTTCAAGTCTGTTTAAGTACTAATTACTTCATAGAAAGATTTTTAGATATTTAAAAACAAGAAAATCCTGGATCATTATTGCGTCTTGATTATAAGCTTCAAAACAAAACAAAACGAAATAGCAACATCTGGATTCAAAGGTAAATATTCTTCATCATAAAAATGTACTGGCATTGGCACTGGCATTTTGTGAGGGCTAGGGAGGCTCTAACCTGGCTTGCAGACAAAGAAGAGTCAAGCATCACTAGTTACCTTAAAGTGGAAGGGACAGAAATCTGATACGCAAGAATGTACTCAGAAAAGGCTTTTGTAACCATATCAAATCCAAAAGGAAAAAGACAGGAAGTAGATATATATCCTTGTCCAGAATCTAAATGAAGTCTAAGACAAAAAGAAGTAATCGATGGGAGATTGACTGATCTCCAAATGTGACAAGCAGGTAGGACAAGGTCATGGAGAAAATATCAGATATTCAATTGCATAATCACCTGGGAGAACTTGCAGAACACACAGTCTCTGAGAAATGATTGCTAAGTTAAAATGATGAAAAATAAAAGTATCAATGGTAAATTGGTATTTCTCAGTAATAAGGCTGTCCTAATTCACAAAGGAAAAGAGAACAGATTCAAAAATAAGGGTCACAGCTGAAGCTGTAGGTAGGAAATTAGCATATACAACATTAGTATTAGAGGGATACAACACAGGAAAAGCCTCCAAGTCCTTTGGAGCAAACAACCCCTTTATCAAAGAGCTAGGATCTCCAGAAAACAGAAGACACCCCCCACCCCCTCACACACAAAAACACACACCCCTCTGAAACATTCAGAAAATAAAATGTCAGTGATGAATTGAAGGATCAAAGTATTAGACAGGAATAAAATTCACAGAGGTGAACCTGAAATTTGGTTCTGCTCTTTCCACACTTTTCCTCGAACTGTGGCCCCAGTGAAGCAACATCAGCATCACACACCTATTTGTTAGCAATGGAGATTCTCAGGCTACCTCCCAGACCTAAAGAATCAGAAACTCTGGTGGTATAGTCTCCTGATCTGTGTTTTAACAAGCACTCTAGGTGATCCTGATGTATACCAACGTTTGTGAATCGCTAACCAGGAAGGATTTCGTAATTACAAAAGTAGTATCATAGAATGCTTTTGTTAAGGTCATGGTGCTGGAGGAATAAAAAGAGTTCTAAGGCAAACAAAGAAGAATTATATAGCTACAGATAACATACAGGAACTGTTTTTTATGACCTACAAGTAGAAAAATATTTGTTAAATTGGGAAAATAGTACAAATCATAAAAAATGGTAAGCTGGACCGCTTCACGTTCATCAAAAGACACTACGTTAAAAAAAAAAAGGGAATCACAGTGGAAGAAGATATTTGTATGATATTTAATTAATAAATGGTTCACATTTAGAATATATATTTTAAAAACCCTCCTATTCATTCATCAATATAAAAGAGACAATCTAAAAGAAAAATGGAGGGGGGTCTGGGTGGTTCAGTCAGTTAAGTATCTGACTCTTGATTTTGGCTCAGGTCATGATCTCAGGGTCCTGGAATTGAGCCTTGCATGGGGCTCCATGCTTAGTGGGGAGTGTGCTTTTCTGCCTCTCTCCCTTTGCCCCCCTCCCACTCACTCATGCATGTGCTCTCTCTCTCTTAAATGAATAAATAAATCTTTTTTTTAAAAAAAGAGAAAAATGGAAATGATAATTGCTAAAAAAAAATAAGACAAGATGGAGACTCCAGTGTATTGAGAAACTGAGGAAAGTTCAGAATTATTGGAATTGAGTATAAGGAATGGTGTTGCTCAAGATGAAAATAGCCTGGAAAGACACTAAGTAGGAGATTGTAAAAAGTGAAATAAAAGGGAGTAAGATAAAAAAGGCAGACCAGTTGAAAGGCTATGGTCTTTTTTATTTTAATTTAATTGACGATAGAGAGAGAAAGAGAGAGAGCACACGAGCAGGAGGAGCAGAAAAGGGAGAGGGTGAAGCAGGCTCCCCGTTGAGCAGGGAGCCCGATGTGGGACTCAAGCCCAGGACCTTGGGATCATGACCTGAGCCGAAGGCAGATGCGCTTAACAAACTGAGCCACCCAGGCGCCCCAGGGGCTATGGTCTTAATTCATACTATAGGTGGCAGAGCTGCTTAATCTGGAAGTGGCAAATGGAAAGGGAGGAGAACGTGTAAATTTGTGTGTGTGTGTGTGTGTGTGTGCATATTCATACATGTACAGGTCTTAGTAAATGTTTGAATGTGAGGGATGATGAAGGAGTAGGCAAATTTTAACCAATTTTTTGATATGGACATCAGGGAAATGATAATGCTATTCTCCAAGGTAATAAATCAAGAAAAAATAGTTGTTTCTAAATTTTTTATTTTTTTTTTGTTTCAGAGGATGAAATTGGTGAATTTCCTTTTGAATGTGGAATCTATATTAGTTTTCTTTTGCTGAGGTAACAAATTATCATAGACTTGGTGGCTTATAAGGAAAAATGTATCATCTTACAGTTTTATAGGTCAGAAGTCCAACATAGGTTTCGTGGGGCTAAAATTGAGCTATCAGTAGGGCTGTATTTCTTTCTAAAGACTCAAGAGGAGATACTGTTTCTTTGCTTTTTCAGGTGCTAGAAGCCACCTGCATTTCCTGATCTCTGGTCTCTTCCCCAATTTTCAAAGCAATAACAGTCTTTATGTGATCTTATTTCCATCTCATATCACTTTCTGATTACAGCTGGGAAAGGTTATCTGTTGTGGAGGACTCATTGATTAGATTGAGCCCACCTGGATAATCTAGGCTACTATCCCCATCTCAAGGTTTATAACCTTGATTAGATTTGCAAAGTCCCTTTGCCTTATAAGATAATGTGTTTACAGTTTCTAGGGATCAGGGCTTATACATTTAGTGGGGGACATTATTCTGCCTGCCACCATGTCTTTTATGTGCTGCTGAAAGTAAAACTAGCGATAAGTTGGAGGCATCAACGTTATGTACAGGATTATGATCTGAGCTGAAGATATTTATTTCAGAATCAGCAGTGTATAGATTCTTATTATAGCCAGGAGAGTGGTGACATTACTCAGAAAGAGGATATAAAGTTAAAAGTAACCAAAGCAAAACTCTGAAGAACAGCAACGTTTATTTGAAAAATTGCAGAAGTATAAGTCAGAGGCAGACAGAAAGAGTGTGATATTCCAGAAGCCAAGAAAAATGTGGTAGTCAATGATCCCAAGTTTTTTCTTGGAAGTGAAGATGAGAAATGAGAAACAGCCATGGAAATACTTGGTTACTTTGGTAAGTAGATACTTTATAAAGTCAAAAGGCAAATTCACCTTGTCACAAACTAGAGAGAAAGGAATTGATAGAGAAGTGTGTCCAGTTGTCTGAAGCTCTGTGACAATAAAAGGAAAAAGAGAAGTAGATGGATAACTGGAAAGGAAATTGAGATTGAGAGTTGGTGTGTTTTAAATCCTAATAATAAATGTAATAAACCACTAAATATGGAGACATTGAAAGTTTTGGAGACAAAGATTCAGTGTTTAAGGAGATTGACTGCTGGATGAGAGAAGTTAAGAAATACAAAAAGAGGGCGCCTGGGTGGCTCAGATGATTGAGCAGACCTTCGGCTAGGGTCATGATCCCAGGGTCCTGGGATCGAGTCCCGCGTCAGGCTCCCTGCTCAGCGGGGAGCCTGCTTCTCCCTCTGGCTCTCTCTCTCCCTCTTTCTCTCCCTCTCTCTCTCCCTCTGTCTCTCATGAATAAATAAATAAAATATTAAAAAAAAAGAAAAACAAAAAGAAAGATGTTGGGCTGGATATGGACAAGAGCAAGAATCTTCCTCTGATGTGAGTGGAGGTTAAAAAAAGGAGAAAAGGATAATAACCATGCAGTTCTGAGTGCCTAGTGACCTCTTTCTTTGTGTGAAGAAATGCAGATAAGGTCATTAGCAGAGACTGAATGAGAAGTGACAGGAGGTGAAATTTGAGAATATAATTACATATTATATAATAATTATATAATTCTTATATAACTAATATAATATATTAAACAGTATAATATATTACATATTAATATAATATATAATATATTAATGTATAATATATTTATATATTAATATAATATATAAATATATATTGTATAATATATTATATTGTGTTTTATGGTATATATATATACAATATATACTATATATTGTATATGCATATTATATATGTTATACAAATGCATAGATTGTAATATTATATATTATAGTGCATATTCAAAATATAGTCCATATAACAAGACTGTTAATAAGAAACTTTTCATTTTTTGCGCTCTCTTTAAACACCAGTATTCATTTTGCCCTTACAGTCATTTCAATCTGGACACTATATTTTATTGGAAATACTGATTTATTATGTTTCATAAAATTTACGGTGAAAAAAACATACTCGTGTTCTTTTAAACATGCTTTTTTTCCAAATAATTGAAACATTCAGATAATACTTTAACATTAAATAAAAGTAAAAATTCAGTAGCTACATTGCACTAGATGCCTGAAATGATCAAGAGTGGCTAGTGGCTACCATTTTGTAGAGCACAGCTGTGGATTTAAACGCATGGGAGCATCATCCCATTTGGTTCGGTTTTTCTCCAGGGAGGTTTAAAGCATGTAAAATATCTATCACTTGCTTGGTACATATTAAATAAAAAGTTCTGGGCTTATCCCTTTTTTTTTCAAAATTTTTTAGTGAAAATGATTTTAAACAACTTAAAACTTTGCTTTTATGATCTAGAAGTATTTATTAGTAGTAACAATAGCAACAGGAGCAGCCGTGGTAATGACAGCAATGGCTAAAAGTTACAAAGCATCGGCCGTGTGCCAAGTCTTGTAAGCACACTATAGATATGAACATTTTAAATGCAGTATATACTATAGTAATTCCATTTATTGATTAGTGAATTAGAAACAGTAAATAAATGGCCCAAATTCACAAAGCTAGTATGTAACAGACTGGGATTCACACCCAAATAACATGACTCTGGAGTCTGTGCTCTTAACCATCCTGTTGTATCACCAAACTAGTCTTAACTTGTTCTTTTTTCTTCTGTCATTCTAGTAGTATTCATTACCCCTTTTAACTGGTAGTACTGAAAGTTTGGCAAACTTTCGTCAGCAGTAGCCTGTACGAGTAGGTTGAGGCAAAATGCTAAGATCATTGCATTCTCTTTAATAAATAAGGTCTCTTCGTGTGTGGCTACTGACAGTCATAATTTGCAGTAAATGAACATCTCCTTCATTGCCTCTACTCACTTATTTGGGCAAGTAGCACTGATGCCTCACTATGTTCTGAGGGTTTATCTACCCTTAGGATAAAGGGTATCTTAATAGGGCAAGCAATGTTAAGAAAAAGTATGAGGGGCACCTGGGTGGCTCAGTTGTTGAGCCTCTCACTTCAGCTCAGGTCATGATCCCAGGGTCCTGCGATCGGCCCCGCATCGGGCTCCTTGCTCCACGGGGAGTCTATGTCTCCCTCTCCCACTCCCCCTGCTTGTGTTCCCTCTCTTGTTGTCTCTCTTTCTGTCAAATAAATAAATAAAATCTTAAAAAAATAA